>NC_091392.1:154856520-155498812 GCF_032191515.1 Phaenicophaeus curvirostris
TACACTTAGTGTTAAATATGCAAGAACTGTTTTCACTTAGTCTTGGAGATTGACAAATATGTGGTGACAGGCTTTAGGCTTTGGAAGGCCTATGAGGACATTTGGTATTTATAAACCAGAAGTGATAGCCCTAGCATTACACTGTTGCTTAAAATATGCTGCATTTTGAAAAATTCTGGTTTTCATATCAAATTGTTAATGCTTACATCACATTCAATGTTTCAAAGTCTTACAATTGTGATGACTGTTTCGCTCTTCATATGGACTTTTAAAATATAGAAAATTGATGCAGATATTTGAAGGAATGGTACTAGAAAGGATAGTGTACTTTAAATGTATAAAATAAACAGTAATATAAAGTCTTGACACTTCATTTGCTAGTTTTATTCTACTCTAACCAAGGAGCTCCCACAGGACTATTTCATGCATCACAATGAATTGCCTCCTCAAAAAACCCTGCAGAATGCAAGAAGCAGTAACAACAAATATCTATATATTGATTTGAATCTGTTTCCTACTAGCTCTCTGAAGACAGGCTAATCCTGATATCAGTCCTCTCAGGTACTCAACACAATCTATCAAATTTTTAGCAAGACCACTAGTTTTCTTAAAAATATGCTACTACTCTTCTGTCTTTCTTTTCACATTTTAACATGCAGAACAGGTGTTTGTTTACTACAGCCAGAGATCTCCTAGTTCAGGGCTCATATGTGTAGAAATATCAAGGTTATCTTTGTGCTTAATGTACATACAGGCAAACCATTTCTCTCACTTGTTTGATTTTACTCTCACCTGCTATTCATCCTGTCTGAGGAAAAATGTCTCCAAAAGATTTTGTTTCTAGGACTACTAAATCTGTAAGTCATTATTTTATTGTTCAGACAATGTGATAGAGGGAAAGCAATTTGGAAAGAACTTTATGTTGTGATCTCCATATAAAAAGAGAGTACTATTATTCAAATAAACTAATCTGTCTCTCTTATCTGATGTTATACTGTGTCCTCAAGTTTCAAACATCTTTTCCCCTCTTTCTGTTCCTTCACTTACTTGAATGTAGTTGCCTATTTCTTTATTTTAAAGTATGATTCTGATGGCATCTTCAGTGACCAAAGCTACTTAAAGCTGGTACATGTGTGAAACCTCATGTAGCCTCTCTGGTTCAAGGAGGCATTAGTAAACGTCAGTAACTATGATACCTGGAAATGTGCAAATTCTGTAGAGGCTTTTCTATCTTGGTTCTCACCACTGGCGCACCTACCCAGAGCAGGACACTGTCTTTTTCTAATTTAGAATAAGAAGAATAACAATAATGTCAATTCAGTAATACCAGTTCATGAGAACAGGTGGAATTGGAAGAAAGTGTGATGGCAAAAGTGATGATTGTATCATTCGTTTGTACAGGTGCTTCTCCCAGTTGGTTTATCAGCAATTCCCACCCTAGGTATTCTGGAACTGAACAGTTACTGTCCACTGAAGAAAATTAGTCTGAGTAAAAATTTTAGCTATGCGTTAACACATGATTTCACTGAGGTGATGTTCATTTAAAGTACTTGACTTGGACACAAGAAGAGGAAAAAACTACTTTAGGCAGTAAAGCTAAATGTGACAAAATGACTGCATTTACCTTGAACTGTGTTCATTACAAAAATCCATCCACCATTACGCACACAGGACTTAAATGAATCATCTCCAGACTTGATAGAAATAAATTCACTAAGGGAGCTGAATATGAAAAATGGAGTTGAATATGAAGAATGAAGATTCATAGCTTGAAGTGGAATTGATATACAACCACACAGAC
Organism: Phaenicophaeus curvirostris; assembly: GCF_032191515.1. NCBI lineage: Eukaryota > Metazoa > Chordata > Aves > Cuculiformes > Cuculidae > Phaenicophaeus > Phaenicophaeus curvirostris. Next base: position 154,858,322 of record NC_091392.1, read on the forward strand.
TGTCAAATGCTAAATGAAGAGCCCCTGCATTACTTTTAAACATCTTAAAAAAATTGTACCATTTAAACTTGATATAGTCTTAATCTCTATTTTAACTCATTAGGAAGTAAATTTAAACATAAATGCATACACAAATAAAATAGTTTCAATATTCAATTGAAAAATAATTCCTTTAATGTCCTGAAAATCCCCCAGGGTATGTTTTAGGGTTTTGTATTTGAATCAGCCTGCATCTGCTGATTTACTTCAAAATATTTCAATGCTTCTACAACACCTATTTAAGAAGAGACTTGTTATTGATCACTGTCTTTGAGCTCACATTTATGCCAGCTGTAGTGGAAGGCCAGTATCTTTGTCTCAGTAAATCGTATTAAAAAGTAGATCATATTAAAGTTATAGGAATATGTACCAACATTGGAGTATGTTGCACAGTCCCCTGGCCTTTTTCTTAAACATTTATTGTCTAATTAAATAAAGAAGGTTAAGACTAATAAGTAGGCAATTCAGAGAATCGTACTTTCAGTCTTGGAAACTGTCAACATGATGTCAGGTAACACAGTTAGTCTGTTCCTGTGTGTTCTAGGCAACCCCATCCGCTATTTCTACACCATTCACCACCTTCAGCTGCAAAAATAAAGTGCTGGGGTCCAAACCATCGTGGAAGTAATGTGAAGGGTTTCTCATTAGAAAGATGCTGTACACTAACACTTTTGTTAGAGTGGCACTGGTTACTTTCCTTCTAATGCTGTGGAAATAAGAAAGCATTTAGGCCATTCTATATCCAGATAAATATTTATGACATCTAATGTCTTATACCTTTTCCTCAGGAAATATAAAACAATGTATGAGAAAGCAATACACATTGATACTTTGCTGGAAAATTTGTTTCTTTACTGGTAACTGTGAGTGTCAATATTTAATCATTATACCTACACTACATAAATATTTAATATTTATATAAATATATGTTTATTGGTTCAATTAAATAATACCTGCAGTAAAAAGTTCTAAATTTCTGGTAATTTCAGAATTAATGGTATTATTATAAGGTAATTCCCATCAAAATATAACCTCATGTTATTAATGCAGGTAATTCGTTATAATTACGACTGTTCTGATGTTCTGTGTTTTACATCAGTGAGTTAAATGCTTTTTGATAACTTAAAACCTTTGAAGAGTAATTGTGTTTCTTAATTTGTCTTTGTGGTAGGCTCTGTCATAACAATCTTCCTGTTGAGGGTAACATGTTAGTACCAGGCAATGCACTATTAAAAGTACAAAATTTTACATCATATGACTTTATTCCTGCTTTTTGTGAATTCCCTTAGTAAATTGTGTATAACTCTTCCCCTTATTTGTTTCTGAATTAATGATCCAAACTGACAGAACAGCTTTAATTCATTGCTAATGTCTAATTCATGACTCAAGAAGTACAAATTTTAACTCCTAAAACCAGGCTGTGTTCAAAAGAGAGAGCTGGTACAATATTGATAGGAAATAACCAAGAATTCAAATGTTATAATTAGTTTTTTCCAGTTTTTTCCATATGTGAATATGCAGGTCGCACCTTTTTGTGAAATAATATATAAGGAAGCTTTCCTGTATTTTTTCTCAGTTTTTACATGGAATTTCAAATGGAATTGCTTTGTTTTTTCTCGTACTGCTTCATGTCATTATGCATCTAACAACTTTACCTGCACAGAATTCAGAGGATGGTGTAGGCCTATATATAGGAACTCAGAGGTAAATTTTTATTTTTGTGGAAATCATTGGAACTTGTATATCACTGTGGCATTGTTTATACATCAATAATTTATATCATTATGTATTTCTGTGCAAACACTTGATCATGTGTATAGAAAAGTCTTTGAACTTGTCATTTGTTGACAATATGTATCTTCTTGCTGAAAGAAATACTTTTTATTGAAATGTAAATTTTTCTATAGGAATGTACTGTTTATCATGAATCTTTCTCTTCAAAAGATTTTCAGTTCTCTAAAAGACAAAGGAAAGAGAGAGAAGAGCTCAGACTATGACAGTCTTCCTGTGAGAAAACAGGGTGAGATACCTTCAGCCTCCCAATTAATATTACCCTATGAGAACCTTTTTGATGTATAATGTGGTATCATCAAAGCTGTGTGATTTACTAATCCAGTCCTCTCAAATGAACCAGTGGAAAATTGGTTAAAATTAGTCATTCAAAAAGCAGCAGATTTTGCCCAAGTACTTTGTCTCCTATCTTTACCTATTATAAGTCTGCCTCTCTTTGGTCCAAAGACTTTAGCTATTTGGATAGAGTGGGAAAAACGAGAGGGAGATAACAATCTGGCTGTCTCTAGAGCTGTTGTTAAATCCATTCTGCTAGTACATGGGGGAAAAAGCAGAATAACTACTTCACTAGTTTCTGACCTGAATTTAGGCCTTTGTTTTTCAAAAAAAAAACAAACCCAAAAGAAACCAAAACAAAACACTTTTAAGGTTTGTATTTCCTCCCATTTACAAATAAGAACTTTAAAACTTTCAAAACAGGAAACGATAGTATTGTGATGCACTCCTTAAAAAAAAGTGCTCATTGATGCATTCTTTTCATACAAAACATTAAAATTCCTCATCTACTCAGAATTAAGTTATGTACTATTTATTTTTGAATGTGCAGCTTAGATTACTTCATTTTGCAGAGTCTGGCTAATTGGAAAATAACGAGGTTAATATATGTTACATTTTAAATTAGTACCAATCAAGTTCTTTCTAAGGTCATTTCACTGACTTCATAGGAGATTCTGTTTTCCAGAGAGACTGCATAATGACTTTAGGAACAGTTACAAATCTCTAATTACATTTTAAAAGAATTACTACTAATGTTTCCAGAAAAGGAAGCACTGCTAATTCTGAAGTTACCAGAAAATTTGAGCATTTTACTATATGTATTATTTTACTGAACTGATGTCTAATTGTATAACTATATTCCTAATAATTTCTAATTATTCATTGATAATAATTCAATCAATATTTTTATTAATTTAATGTGTTATTTGAAATGTGCTTTATAACAATGCATTGAGGAGATGAAAATAAGATTTTTCATAGAACTATTGTGATCACTGTGTTCAAACCATCTTTACTGTTTTACCAAATTTTTCTATTAATTCAGTGGATTATAATTTATATTGTTTTCCTTTATACAAAATAAATATAATCGTGAATGTTCCTACAAAAGTACAATTTTGTTTAAATCAATTCTCTAAGTGGTGATGTCTAATCCTGAAAAATATGAGGTTTTTGTTTCAAATAAGTATGAAAAAGTAGAGTTATTTTTGAAAAAAAGACCTTCTGAAGAGTCACTTTCATCTCCATTTTGCCTCACATGTGATCTTATTATCTCTAAAAAGATCTTTCTTTAACTCATAATTTTTAATTTCACTTTTTAAATCTGTCATAAGTGTATTGATCTTTAAATTCTTGTTCATGTTTTGGCGATGCTAGGATTGAAGACAAAATTAGGAAAGATCTGAATATCTGCTTTGGAAATTTGGCCTGGTCTATACTTTTATTCCATATCTTAATATAATTTTATTTTGGGGAAGGAAATAAAAGATGTCACATTTATCATACTCTCTGTGATAGCTTTTGATGATTCTTTTACTCTTCAAGTGTGTTTCTACTCCATTGACATAAAGCCTCAAAGAAAATGTAAGAGGGTTTTTTTGATAAAAATTGACTCTTATTACTTTGAGGGAAACAAAATAGAAAACTAAAATCTATGCAGTTTGAAAGGCTTGTCATATTCAAATAATAATTCCCTGAAATGATCAGGTTAGCTACTTTAATGTTGCAGTAAAACCTTACCTTTTTACCACCCAAAATCTAAATAGGAACGTTGGAAGACAGCTGTACACTACTGTTCCACTCTTTATTTTCCTTGGAATGCAATCTGACTTTAATAACAACAGATATAGAGAGAAGATTTTTCTTCATGTTAGCTATTTGTGATATAAATACCTGTGCTTGAACTAAGAAATTTAGACTCCTTTTATTGTCACTGTAAACAGATAAATATGTATCACTGGAAAACACCAAACACATGAGGGCACAACTAATTAAATCTCTAATAAGCACCTCTGTTAGGATGACAAGAATTGTGCCCTACAATCTTTATATCTCCATTGGATTGTAAAAGGACTCAAGCTTCAGTAGCCCAAGTACAGGTATCTAACATTGGTTTGTTAAGAAGTCCCATAAGTGAAGTTCTTTAGCTTTTTCTCTGGTTTTGGTTTAATTTTTCTTATTTTTTAGGCAAGAGTTATATATTTTTCAATGCATTTTACAGTCTTAATGTCTAGATCACTAATGATTTCTTAGAACATGGAATAGAAGGGCTGCTTGCAAATATAACCAACAAGGTCTGTAAAATGGAATTCACATTGTGTGAAAAGCCTCATTTGTTAGGAGAAGAAATCATAATTCATCTATGATGGAGAAAATTGTTATTAGTGCAAAAAGATGTGGCAATGGCTGTGAATCCCATGATGAGTTTGGTTATCAGATTGTCTCGGTATCTGTGTTATCTGTTTCACTTTTTAGATTTGGAACACAGAAAAATAAATGTTAAAACTACAACAACCCAAAATGTTTATGAGAATTATATTAAAAAGAAATGATTTAACTATATTGGAAAGGAACTGTAAACCACTTCTTTCATCTACTGATGGAAGAATCTGCTCTTTTTTTCAAAGTTGTGGATGCTATCAGAACTTTATCTTTCAATCCATTTTTAAATGGATTGTAATCATGATAAATGTCACACTGTAATCCTAAAGGTAGTTTATAATCAAAGTTAGTTCCTCTGCCTGTCATCTCTCCAGTCTTTATTATATTCTTCAGAAAAAATCAGTGTGTGGTCTCCTGAGAGTTCCCTTTACAACCTGTGCAGAGACTTAGATTAATTTCATATTTGCACCTTCCAGTATTAATGATTATAACTCCAACGCCTTAAATAATTTGCTTCTTGGTAATTCCTGCTCAGATGATTTTCTGACTTTTAAATAAAAGAGAATAAATTAATTTCTATTTGTTAAAGGAGCATAGCACTATTTTTTTCCTAGTAATAATATATATCAGAGATGTGACTATTCAAAACCTAGTTTTTAAAATCTGCAAAACATGTGAATATCGAAAAAAGATCAGCAAATGTTTTACAAAGAAAGGTGAATCTATTCTAAACCCCTCCATTGTGACTTGTATTCTCTGAAGCAATGTATCTGCAGGGCAGCAATTGATTTTCCTTTTTCCTATGTTCTTCTAAACCAAAGTGGTTAGATGTTTGTTTAATTCCGAACTGGCTTACAGATGTGATGCCTCACTTCTAGAATTAGTCTGCCAATAGGCAAATGTACAGTTTTTTACTTTCTAGGAAGAAATGTATGAAAAGGGAAAAAGATTTATTGTGACCTGATCTTCTATTCCCCTCTAGTTCAGACACCTAACTGTGGGGGTGAGCCTCAGTTGCCTATATATGCTTTCATTTTAGCAGACTATTTCAGGAATTTGTTTCAGTATGTGCTCCCTAGTTTCTTTTGACTGTATGAACCATTTCCAGTGACTATAGCAGAAGCTAGCTCATACAAAACCTTGTATTGTAGCTATAATTTAGACAAGTGAAAAGGGAGATAAATTCCACTTTCTGTGTTTTTGAAGGCTGGCTAACTAGAAGAAATCTTTAGCAGATGTTGGCCTTTAGTAGTGAGATTGGACATACTAAACACAAGAAATTGTTCTCACTTGGAGACCCATGAAGCAGATTATGCTCAGAGCCAGTGAACGTGTTTAAGGTAGGGAAAATCTCCTGCTTCATTGTGATTAACCTAGCTTCAGAAATAGAGGATTATGCTACAGCTCAGCAGACACGTACTTCATCAAAGTACTTCTTTGTGGCACCTTATAGTTACTAGAGTCAATTAATACCATTTTCATTCAGGGCCAAAATGTCTCTGAAATTCAACCTGCAGCAAAAATGTAGCCTTGATAGAAGGTGGTAGACTGAAATAAAATGGCTAAGGATAACAAAGTAATTCTGAAGAAGTCAGAGATGTCTGAATGAGAACAAGCCTTAGTAGAGAAGGATGTGATGTCCCTTAGCAAGTTTGCAGACGACACTAAGCTGGGTGGAAGTGTCAATCTGCTGGAGGGTAGGGACGCTCTGCAAAGGGATCTGAACAGGCTGGACTGCTGGGCTTTGTCCAATGGCATGAGGTTTAACAACGCCAAATGCTGGGTCCTGCGCAACAACCTGTCCTGGGGCACAACAACCCTATGCAGTGCTACAGACTAGGAGAAGTCTGTCTAGAAAGCTGCCTGGAGGAGAGGGACCTGGGGGTGTTGGTTGACAGCGGCTGAACATGAGCCAGCAGTGTGCCCAGGTGGCCAAGAAGGCCAATGGCATCTTGGCTTGTATCAGAAACGGCGTGACCAGCAGGTCCAGGGAGGTTATTCTCCTTCTGTACTCGGCACTGCTGAGACCGCTCCTCGAGTCCTGTGTTCCGTTCTGGGCCCCTCACCACAAGAAGGATGTTGAGGCTCTGGAGCGAGTCCAGAGAAGAGCAATGAAGCTGGTGAGGGGGCTGGAGAACAGGCCTTATGTGGAGCAGCTGAGGGAACTGGGGTTGTTTAGCCTGGAGAAGAGGAGGCTGAGGGGAGACCTCATTGCTCTCTACAACTACCTGAAAGGAGGTTGTAGAGAGGAGGGTGCTGGCCTCTTCTCCCAAGTGACAGGGGACAGGACAAGAGGGAATGGCCTCAAGCTCCACCAGGGGAGGTTTAGGCTGGACATTAGGAAAAATTCTTCACAGAAAGGGTCATTGGGCACTGGCACAGGCTGCCCAGGGAGGTGGTTGATTCACCTTTCCTGGAGGCGTGTAAGGCACGGGTGGACGAGGTGCTAAGGGGCATGGTTTAGTGTTTGATAGGAATGGTTGGACTCGATGATCCGGTGGGTCTCTTCCAACCTGGTTATTCTATGATTCTATGAAATAGGTAGAAATGTTCTTGTTCGCTACATTTATTATGTCTGTTTCACAATTTTTCAGTTTTCTTCTATGTTTGGAGGCTTAAACAGATATGCAGAGGTGTATTAGACTCCAGTTCCAGGGCCAAGGGGTGGAGAGCCTGTGACCCGCTTTAAGACGTGAAAATCACAGTTTAGGATGCTTACACAGGTGTTAGAGATATAGAAAGTATAACACCTTAAGATTGTCTTACAGATTGAAACAGTGACATTTGGAAAATATGTAAGTTGTTAGACAGAGTGGAGACAGCTGGCTGTTAAAAAATACCATTTCTGAAATACCAAGGAGCAAAATGAGAACATACAGAATATAGAAGTTGTTCTTAAAGGAAAAAGCTACATATAAGATAAATAGCTGCAAAATAATCAGTACATTTTGTGTTAATACTCACAGAGATAAATTCAGTCATTAGCAAAAAAAAAGGAGGAAACATCGACGTGATCAAATTTTCAGCAAAAGCTAGTTATAGACAAAAATATTGATTGTATATTGTGACTTGCAGAAGTGCTTGAAATTTATTAAAACATTTATTGTTTGTTAAACATTGGCTATTTAAAAGTGCATATTGGGGATTTTGCATACAATAATTTAAATTTGCATGCTCATATTTAAATGAAGATAAAAAGAATCTGAATAGGTCTCTGACTTACAATGTGTTAGTCTCTGGTAGTTCAAAGATTTAAACACATTAAAAAACCCCTAGAAACTTAAGTATAGGCAAACTACAAGCACCAATTACTGTTTGCAGGTTGATTTTGCTGAGAAGGTGGCCTATGATGCCCACCTTGACTGTTCTCTGGACCTACATGCTCTCTAGTGAATTTACCTGAACCACACATGATGCTGAAGCTGTGACATAACTGATCAACACTTCAAGGTAGGCTGAATGTGCTTCTCCTATAAGTTAATATAGATCTTGTGGGTCGATTTGGCTGGCTGCCAGATACCCACTGAGCTGATCTCTCATTTCCCCTCCTCAACAAACACTAAAAAAAAAAATGTTGAAAAATTTTGTGTGTAGAGATAATCACAGGGAGGTCAGTTACTAATTACCACAATGAGTGAAAAAAGACTCAGCATGGGAAAAATTAATTGTGTTCCTTGCCAATTAAAATAAAGTTGGATGGTAAGAAACTGGTAGGAAACAAACAGAAAAATAAACACACCCTCCCACCATCACCCACCCTTTTTCACTCAACTTCAGTGCTTCGTTCCCAGGTCCTTTCCCTCCTCCTGCCACCGTGTGGTGCAGGGATGACAGGGAATAGGGGTTACAGGCAATTCATAACACCTCCTTTCTGTTGCTCCTTCGCTCTCATGTGTTCTTCCCTGGTCCAGCATGGGTCCTTTCCATGGGCTGCAGTCTTTCAGGAAAAGACTGCTCTAGCATGGGCTTCTCTCCATAGGCTGCAGCTTCCATCAAGGTACATCCACCTGTTCCAACATGAGGTCTTCCATAGGTTGCAGTGTGGTTATCGACTCCAGTGTGGTGCTCTGTGTGTTTTGACACGGAGTTTCTTCTCTGGCACCTGGAGCATCTCAAGCACTTCCTCCATCTCCACCTTCTTTCACCTTGATGTCTGCAGGATCTCTTCTTTACCTCTGGCATCCCCAGGCAGCATTTTGCCCTTTCTTCAATACATTTTCCTCAAGGCACAACTATCTTGGCTGATAGGGCTCAGCTGTATCCTGTGTTGGGTCCACTGGATCTGACTGGAGCTGTGTCCAGCACAAGCCAGCCTCATCCTCTCCTCACAGAGGCGACTCCTGCAGCTCTCATTGCCAACACCTGGCCTCCTAAACCCAGTGCAATAGCACATCAGGCACTGGAATCAGGTACCACAAGGGACTCCTCTGTCCTTACGAGGAGAGAATCACTTTCGGAAGTGGGGCCAAGTGGACAGGTTGAAGCAGTAATCAGCTCAGTTTAATCACCAGCTGCTTAATCCAGCTCTGGTCATGAGCCAGCTCTCTGGACAGCTCTGTGCGCCCAACTATGAGTCTGCTGTTATATTCAACACTGCAGAAAGGGCAAAATTTGGAAGTTTTGGCCTGTCAGGTGGCAAAAAATGTAGGGTTTTTTACAGCTCTGCCTGCAGTAAGTTAACATGCAAGGCTCCATGAATTCTTATTTTAATTTAATTTGAACTTTATCAGATTTTAGAAAACAAAAATCAGAGAGAACATTCTGCTTGTAGATCTGCTTATATACAGTTAGGACTTCAGCTATTCTATTTACTGTGACAGGCATTTTTGATTGATTCAGGGCTAGTTATTTAAAGACAATCACCAATTACAAAATCCCAGTAGCTTTCCATTGTGATAAATGGTCCCATGATTGATACCTTTGTTAACATCTTCCACAGAGAAGGGAAAAATTCAATAAATGCTAGAAATAAGCTGTAACTTCTCATGACCTGTTCTGAGCAACAAAGGCCCAGGACTGAGCCACCAGTGATCACGCTTTAGTGCTCTTGTCAGTGGACTCTCAAGATTCACTTCTTTGAATGTGCTTAGCAAGATAAGTCATGTATAGTGTCACAGCATTTATCATAGAAAAAAGTAGTATAATATATAATTAAAGAGATTATAATAAAGTCTGTGAACTCAGTAACATTTAATGAAGCTATAAAGTAGTTTTCTACTAAAATATCAAACATATAATTCAGTTAATTAACAACTGTCAGTATCCCCAAATCCATAAACATTAATTTATTTTACTGTGCAGCAATTTCTATGAAATTGATTTCTATGAATCATAAAATATAAAAGGAAGTGTTTAGAGAGGCGTATTGAAGAAAAAGAACCATCAGACTTTTTTTCTTCTAGTCAGTCCTGTTTCCTTTTTCTTCCTTTTTTACTGCTCTGCCTTTTTCTAATTAATTGCCACTTGTCATCTTTGCTTGTTGTTGTTATCTTATGGCAATTAATACAATTATAAGTCATTATTTAGGATACTAATAGCCCTAGAAGCAGTTGCTTCACACATAAACTCTCATGCCCAAATGGCCACTTAAAAAAGAGCTAGATTTTAATTTCTCATCATTCTTTTTTTTTTATTTATTGATCTGTATAAAATAATTGAAGAACAGCAGATGCTTTTTATTTCAGTTCTTCAAGCTTCTTTCTTAACTTAGCCGTTTAATAGCAACATTCTTTTTCAGTGAGAAGGTAATTAATTCTTCTGTATTCCAGAAGATGCCACTGTAGCACTCGCTGACAAACAGCAAAGACAGATGATAACAAGGGAGCAGGGTATGAATATTTTCATGTACAGTATCTGACTGATTGCTCCTAAGCAGGTATTACTATGAGTATCTCAAAAGTATGGGTCTTAATTTGGTCAGACAATGAGATTCAGCAACAATTTTATTTTTACAAAAGAGAAATAAAAGCATCTAGATATTGAAAATTAAAGGAAATAGTTATTTTATGGCATAATTTTATTAACTGAAATCCTAGTACAGTATTTGCCAGCTTGGATATTTATGAGCTACAACACTGTAAAAAACATCAATATGAGTACATGTTCCTTCTCCAAAGGTTTTTTCTGGAAAGGATTTCCCCACTGTTTAATATACTGTATAAATCACATAAAAAAATAGTCTCCTTAGGTTACTATTTCATTTTCTTCTACATCCAGTTAATCGCAGAGACGTTTGATATCATCTATCTACTGCAGTGTCATGGTCCTTTTCTTTTTCTTTCTTATGCTTTAAAAAAATACTGGTAGCGAGGGGTCCATCACTAGCTTTAGAAACTAGGCTTTTCCCCAGGCAATAAAGAAACAGAGCAGCCAAAAAATAATACCCAAAAAAGTTTATTTAAAAAGATGCTTTATTTTATCTTTTGAACAATTTTACCATTTTAGTTCGTGACAGCTACACTACTTGCTGATGACTGGGAAGAAGACAAAGGAAGGTCACTGTGGACTCCCACTGATGGTCAAAAAAGCTCAAATTGAAAATCTATGAAGAAATAGGAGGAATCACTTTATAAGCACTTCTTTTGAACAAGCTCACTATTAATTGCTTGTTCTTAATGATAGGTTGTGCCTGCACACAAAAGTAAGTAAATATATTCAAAGTATGTGTGTGTTTATGTTTTCTATTGGGACACTGCAATGCAGTCACCAAATGCAAAATGGAATGGATTCTTGAAATCTAAGCTGTGCAAGGATTTCTGTAATGAAATGTGGAAAAAAATTGTTAATAACAGTAAGAAATGTACAATGAAAATTCTATGCCATTTATTATTAGTTAAAAATATTATTTCAGATATTAAATATAAATTTCATGTCCTGAGGTCAAGCAGGTTTATCAGATAAAGTTTAGAATTTATGAAACTTCTGTCTGATGAGAAGCAGGCCCAACTTAGCTCTGTGTGGTGCTGGGGGAAGGAAGAAAGATTTTTTTTAGCCATATCCAGTATTGGAAGGGGTCCATGGGCCCATGAGTCATCAAGTTCAGCTCCTGACTCCACACAGCGTGAATTCAAATTTAAAACATATGTATAGGAGTGTTGTCCAAATGCTTCTTGAACACTGACAGTCTTAAAGGCCATCACTACTTCACTGGGGAGCTTTCTATAGTGCTTGGACATCCCCTCAGTAAATAGCTTTTTCCTAATATCTAACCTGAACTTCCACTGATGTAGCTCTAAGCTATTCCTTGTGTCATGTTACTAGACACCAGAGAGAAGAGATCAGCACCTCCCGGTCTGGTCCCCCTCATAAAGAAGATGTAGACAACAGTGGAGTCACACCTCAACATCCTCTTTTCTAAACTGAACAAATCTATCTTTATATCCTCAGCTACTGATCTTAAGTTCTGCCCTCTGGTCCTTGCACTCTCTTTGTTGTCCTTCTCTGGATACATTCCAATATTTCTATATCCTTCTCATATTCAGTAGCTAAAAATTGCACACTGTGCTTAATGCTGAGTACAATGGGACGGTCACTTCTTTAGAATGGTTAACTACACTGCACTTACTGCACCTTTGGGTACAGTTGGCCCTTTGAACTGCTAGGTCACATTGTGGACTCATATTGAGCTTATCATTGCCAAAATCCTCAAATTCTATTCTTATGTGTAATTTAATTTTTTTTTTCTTACCATGGAAAACTGGAAAATTTTTCTCACAATCTTTGACATGTCAATTTTCATAACATTATCTCTGCTTCATTTCTCACTGTGACCTGAGTATTCAGTGAGTCTTCAGGTTTGTGATAGTTCATTTTCACAAGGAAGATAAACTGATACTGAAATAAATGGATTTTTTTAATTAATGGAACTATGTGTCTCATTGTTTTCCTGATAATAATAAGAAATAAATAGTAGATTTTTGTTTATCTTATTAATAATTCAGAACATCTGTCTTAAAACTGCTCCATCCCTTGGCTCTTTTTCTGAAGTGTCAGCAGTGTTTTTACTAACTATATCTTTAGCTTTACTACTGTACTCTTTGACTCAGCACTGAACATTTCAATTTCACTCATCTATCTGAAGCCAGCTAATACCTCTCCTTTGCTCTGGATCTAATCTCACTGCTATCACGTTCTGAACAAGAAGTCCCTCATGCTGCTTTAACAAGGTTTCACTGAATATCCATTGCAAAAATTAACAGCTCAAAAATCAAATTTCGAATAGGTTTGAATTTCCTTCTGAGTATTTTAATTCATTTTGTTTCTTTTTTATTCCACTTTTATTTCATTAAGCTTCAAAATTTTCCAGATTTTCTCAACAACTATAAGCAATGTTAAAAATTTATTAAAAGACATTTTCATGTAATCCCATTATTCATGGGTATATGCTTTTAGCATGCAGCGAAGATAGGATCATACAACAGTTTGGGTTGGAAGGAACCCTTAAAGGCCATCTAGTCCAACACTCCTGCAGTGAGCAGGGACATCTTAGAAAAAGTTGCTCAGAGCCCTGTCCAGCCTGGCCTTGAAAGTTTCCAGGAATGGGGCATCTACCACCTCTCGGGACAACCTTTTCTAGTGTTTCACTGCCCTCATTGCAAGAAGTGTCTTGCTTATATTTAGTTTAAATCTACCCCCTTTTAGTTTAAAACCATTACCCCTTGTCCTATCACAACAGGCCATGCTAAAACATTTGTCCCCATCTTTCTTATAAGCCTCCTTTAAGTACTGAAAAGCCACAAGAAGGTCTCCTCAGAGCTTTCTCTTCTCCAGGCTGAACAGCCCTGACTTTCTCAACCTTTCTTCATAGAAGGATTATTCCATTCCTGTGATCATTTTTGTGGCCCTCCTCTGGACCCACTCCAACAAGTCTACGTCTTTCTTGTGCTAAGGGCTCCAGAGCTGGACACAGAACTCCCGGTAGGTTCTAACTAGAGAACACAAACCCTCTTGACTATGTGACCATGCTTCTGCTGATGCTACCCAGTACAGAGTGGCCTTCTGGGTTGTAAGAACACATTGTTGGTTCATGTCCAGCATTTCATCCATCAGTACCCTCAAGTAATTCTTGGCAAGGCTGCTCTCAATCTCTTCACCCCCCCACCTGTATTGATATCAGGGCTTGCCCTGAGCCCTGTGCAGGACCTTGCACTCGGCCTTGTTGAACCTCATGATGTTCACATAGGTCAACTTCTCAAGATTATCCAGGTCCCTCTGGATCACATCCCATATCTCAAGGAACCACACCCATAACCATCCCATAACCACACCACTCTTCTTGGTGTCATCTGCATACTTGCTGAGGATGTACTTCGTCCTTCTGTCTGTGCTATTGGTGAAGATATTAAACAGTCCCAGTACAGACCCCAGAGGGACACTACTTTTCACTGATCTCCATCTGGACTCCTAGCTATTGTCCACTAACCTCTGAATGTAACCATTCAACCTACTCCTGATTCACTGAACAGTCCACCCATCAAATCCAAATTTTGGCAATATAAAGAGATGGATGTTGTGGGGCACCACATTAAAGGCCTTATAGAAGTCTGGATAGACGACAACCATACTCTTCCTTTGTCCATTGGTGTAGTCACTCCACTGTAGAAATGCAATATAATGTTATATATTGTCATTATTTTGAATTCTAAACCTTTTTGCCTTCCTTTTATTTTCTTTCCACCCCATGAGAGAGTGATGAGTGAGAGGCTTGGAGAGTGGCTGGCTGTTGGCAAAGGTCGACCCACCACATATACATTGACAGATATTATGTACACTAGTTCTAAATACCACAGATTTAATCTCTAAAATCCAAAGACACCTGTAATTTCCCAAATTTTCATTGCTAACATCTGAGAAATCCATTGAGAACTCACTGTTCATGTAAATTTTCTTAGAAACACTTGAGATCTGAATCCCTAGTACATTCAGGAGTAAAATTTTAAGAACATAAGCAGCTGGAAAATTATGAATATCTCAATAATGTTTCATGTAGTATAATAATTACTGCATGTCCTTTTCTTCATACTTCCAATATAACTTTTCATCATTGGTTTCACAGTGTTAAGATGTATATTTCTGTCTGTTCCAGTAAGTGAATCTATTACAAGAACCTAATAAATCAAATCCAGTCTGTTCCATTTCTTATCCTGGATGGTGCCAGTGTGTGCTTAGAGCTCAAAGTGCTCACATAGTTGATTAACAAAGGGATTTCTAACTGAAACAGGAAAAATAGTCTGTGCTTCTTTGCAAGGACAAACTGGACATTAATATCATAAAGGTAGAAAAATGACTTCAACCTCTAAGGGGTTCCTACAGACTTGACCTGTGAATTACCTGCAGACAATTTACTGTCTAAAATAGTTCCTCAAAGAAAACATCTGTCTCTACTTAAGAGTTAGGATGCCCAATGGAGACAGTGAAAAGAAACATGCCTTCTGTGAGTAACATGAATTAATTGAACTGTGAAATAAATAATCTTTTAAAATGTGTTTATTTTTCCATAGGACTTAATTAACATTCATGTATTTTTTTAATTTAAGTTTTATTTCATTCAAAACTTAAACTGTAGTGAAATTGTCTCTCTGTTTACATAGACATGATCTATGAACTTCCATCATCTCAAAAAAATTTTGTATTTTTTGTAAAGCAGCAATGTTTTCTTCTACTTAGAAATGTAGTTCCTGTTGAAAACTCTATCTAAAAGCAAAATCCCAGACAATAATTTCATACTATGTGACTAGGAGACAAAGAACATTTATAGGTATCATTTACACTGTAGTCAGATATTTTTATCTATTCCTCTGCAATCAGCAAGAGGACTCTGTGTTTGAAAGCAGAGTGATTTTCTGGATAGAGTCCTTATCTTTATTGTATTTGAAAACTTTGCTGCGGTGACTTGCCCTGGATACAACTTACTCTTTCATTAATCATTGCTCTCAGTATATTGTTCTAAGTCTAAGTCTTGACACCTTCCCTGAGTGTTCTGTTTTAAAGTGAGGTATTGACTAAGATGTTCTTTAGCACTTTAACAGAAGTTTGACAGCCCCAGCTCCTCAGGACTGGTCACAGAACTACTCAATGATTCTATCAAAAAAATGAAAGCATGACACCCCTAATCATTTTTCAATATATTAATAGCATTGTTATGGGTCAGAACAACTTCAGTGAACTATAACTCACAGGAAGCTGACTGTTTTTTGTGTGATGAACCAGCAAAGACTGAAAACTACAGATTTGTTCAGTCTGTTGTGGAGTGAAGCACTGTCATTTTACCACCAGTCAACAATTATCTTGGGAATCTTGTTTCTTTTTCCTGATTATTTTCTAATCACCCGTAAGAAAAAGATCTCATCAACTTAAATACAATTTTTTTTTCCTTTGGAGCATCAGTGTTTCTTCATGAAACACTGTTCAGATTTGTTGACTTGAGTCTATATGTGTTCTCAAAACATTTTCTAGCTCAATATCTTTTTGTATATTATTGCAAGAAGGCGGCTGATAACATTTATTAAAGTTCTTAAAATCCTATCACATTCTAAGTGCATTAATCTAAGGGTCTGTTCAACTGAACTGAAATGCCCATGCTCTCCTTTACTGTCCTGTATTAGAGATATTCATTAACAAAAAAATTAGTGTTCTGTAAAAATCTCTGGAAACTATTTGGAGCACAAGACTCAGCCTGTCACCTGCTTTAGCACAGTGCTTGACTTCTTTATCCTCATATTCAGACTTCCTCTGTTCTGGGACTTTTTATTTGGCCAGATCCAGCTATGCTTTGCAGTGAATTTGTAAATAACTTTGATGTGTCTGCATCTTGCTCACCTATTCTCGCTACACACCAGCAGCACTGGTCTCTCTATGTTCATTCTTTCAGTTTCATAGCTGAGTGCATCTGCTGCCAAGAGCTCCCACAACAGTCTGTTTGTGCTGTCATCTTTCCTGGTACTCAAAGTGATTGCTTTAACTCTTCATGTTCTGGACAGTGATCTGAGGCACAATACATATTTACTGGTTGTTAGAATAGATTTTAGTTGCTCTCTTCAGGGTTACTAGTTAAGCTCTTAACAACAAAGTGAACTGTTTTCTTTGTATTAAGTTACTATCAAGTACGTACTCTAACAATAATAACAAATAAGTAGCCAGAGAGCAACAAGATTTCCTTCAGCATTTGTTATAACTAGAGAAGATACTCTGGGATGAATTAGTAAACATTAATCCATGCTTTCTAAATCCTTTCTGGAGACCTACAGCTGCTGTGGGAAAAAAGAAGTGTTCTTTTGCTGTAGTAGATCTTTTACTGTAGTACCACTGGAGAGATGTAAAATTTGTCAAATTGCCTTATTTTGTTATTACTAAACACATAATTCTGCTGGTGCATTGTGAATACGTGTCCTATAATCAGTATGCTTCCTTAGCATCACTCCAAAGCTCAGTGCTTCACAAAACTGCATCTCTCCTATCAATTATAAATGATGTCATTAG
The DNA here is from genome assembly GCF_032191515.1 of Phaenicophaeus curvirostris. Lineage (NCBI taxonomy): Eukaryota > Metazoa > Chordata > Aves > Cuculiformes > Cuculidae > Phaenicophaeus > Phaenicophaeus curvirostris. The sequence continues at coordinate 154,875,287 of NC_091392.1, forward strand.
ATTTTATTTAACTGTTTTTTTCTCTGTTTCTTTTGGTGCAATTGATTGTGAGCTGATTCATGTACTATCAGATGCAGGTAGAGATTGCACTGTGAAGACACTGACCTTTGCCAACAGACAACACAAACACTGAAAATTAAATTACCTTTTCCTTTCTCTGTCTTACAAATCTAATGTTATTAGCAGCAAAGGAAATAACATCCATTTAAAAAATATGGCATTTATCCTGCCAGTGTCCTTTTAACTGTGTATATTACAACTTGTTTTTGTCGATATTGCTAGTGGAAAGAAAGCCTTGTGGCCTTCCTTTTGGGTGACTTTTGAGCAGTTAGTTGAATGCATTAGTTATAATGGAACTTATAAATTAAGAATTTGTCTAAGCAATGTTCCTTCTTCAAAATTTGCAAGGTGCTTAAACTATTCTTTGCTCTTATACAATGAATGAATAAACTAAAAGGATCTGGGAATCCACTTATTTCTTTGGAACAGGGCAATGTAAAAACAGTTGAGAGTGCAATAACTTTTGTGTTGTAATATGGCACCTCAACAGAAATAAGACTGTCCTCTATACAGAATATGGGACTTGGAACTGTGGGAGAAAAAAAAAAAAGCTCGGAGGTCATATGAACTCCTGCAGCAGAAATAGGTCTGTGGTAGCAAATGCTTAAATAAGACTCATCAGGCATTCACTTTAACAGAAGGACAGAGGTACACTGCTCTGAAAGAAGCTCCCCAGAGCTACTGACCACAACACAGAAGTTACTCTGCATTTTATGTTGATCAACTGTGTTCTTTGCCACAGAATATGTCCTTCAACAGTTGTCAGAGAGTATGGAATAGGACCAGACCCTTAATTTTCACCTTAGTGAAAGCCTTCTAGTGCAGTCAAAGCATCCACTCCTTGGACTCAGTGAGTATTCAAGGCCACATCTAACTCATTTTAAAGGAATTATTGGCTTAATTTGTGTTGAGTTCTCATCTGTGGTTTTGGTATACTGTACAGTTATTCTACTATGAAGCTTAGGAGCTCTGTGAGGATCAATAGAGCAAAACAATGGTATTTATTTTGAAAAGCCATTATGCCTTCTAAAAGGCACTACGTCTTTATCTCTACCTTTACTTAGTGTTATTGTCCGTATTTTATTGATAACTGAACAACAGATACAATAGAGGCTTACAACTCTTATAGTCAACCTTGATAAAATAGACTTTGTGCACATGGATATTTATTAATATGCTAAAAATTACTGCAGAATGTTTGTTGACACAAGGTTGTGGACATGTGTAGAGGACTCTGGACAACTTAAAAGACTTCTGAAAATTTCAAAAACCATTACTCTCCTGTGACCAGGATGACCATAAAAAGGCACATTAACTCTTTACATGCTTATTAGTTTTCAGAGAGTAAACTAATTTTTAGACTACCTTACTTCTCTGAACTCTTTACCTTTCAAAAATTTAAACTGAATGAACACATTTCTTTTGATATTTGAATTGCAGTTTTCGTGATTGCTCTTTGGTGTGCCAAGCTTCAGTATGAAGCACATGTTTACCATGGAGTTATGAACTCATGAAATCAAGGGTTACAGTAAAACCACTGATGCAATGTTAACTGCAGCAGTGTGAACAATTTTGTTATAATTTTATTCATGATGAAAATCCTTTAAAGGAATTCCTAAGACATTTGTAAAGGTAGCAGATCAAGGGCTGTGGTCCAAGGCTATGAAATTAATGCTCTTGCAAACTGCAGCAACACCTTTGCTTAAATGATGACGTTCCTCATATGATTTCCTGATAATTATTTTTCCTAATCATTAACCTTCTATTACTGTTTGACCATAAGTAAACTGTTATCCTATATAGTGAGATTTCTTAGAAGTCTTTACATCTGCTTGCTTGGTCAGACTACTGTAACATGTATGTCTGTAGTTCTTGCATTTAAGTGATGTAAGAAAAAAGAATTATAGATGGTAAATTGGATATCTTAAGGCACGTTGTCATGGTAGGAAAGACTATTTTAACATGAGACATGCATTTATATTATCTTTGATGACAAGGGTGAAGATATGTGACAGGGAGACAGTGATTTTTAGTCTCAATGCCTGAATACGGAAGGCTTATCTTACCCCATCACTACTCATGCTTAGTAATTCAGAAGTGTATTAGTCACTTTATGAAGTTACAGAGTTAGTAACGTGTTTGTATTCTAGAAAGTAGTACGTGGTAATCGTACATGGCCAGTTGTTTCCAATTCTAGTTTTGTCCTAACTACTCTGACTGCTTTTCTCTCACACATATTTTGCTGTTTTTCTTCTGGTTTCTGGAAGGCATATTATTATATTAATCAATCTGTACTGATTCAAAATAAGCACTCTAAAGGCAAATAATATAAAATGAGAAAGAAAAGAAAAATTAGAACAGTGCCAGAATAGTTCTGGAGGGAACTATGTGGTCAGTAAGGTCATTGAGTTGGAGAATGAAAGAAAGATGAGGGAAATCCATAGAGATTGAAATCTGTTTGATATCGATTTAGAAATTTTGGATATCCTATTAATCAGTCTTGGAAGTAAAACCAGAACTAATTTTCTTTAATTTTCTTACATCTCTTTGAAAACATTGGATCTGGGAAACCTCATTGACAGCAGATGATTTCAGCTTGTTGTGGTATATATGATAAATCACAGGACTGGTATAAAGCATTCCTCTCAGTAATACTTCATTACTGTTTCTGTCTACATATTTCAAAGTACAGTCCAAGGGCTGGCAATGAACACAACGACACAAAAATATAAGTATATAGAAAAACGTACATAGAAGATATAGGCAATTCCTATCTGCTTAGTGTGTCTCTGCACAGGTTTCAAAATTGTCTTTTTCCCCCAGTTTCATTATAATTTCTCCAAAGATAATTTTTGAATTTAATCACCCTTCCCCTTGCTATGATTTGAATTTTATTACTGAATTAGTAATAAGTTAAAGTACAACATAAGCTACTTCTCACTAGTTTATAGTTTGTTAACCTGTTAAGAAGTATTTTAGGTAAATAGTTTGTTTAACCTAATTTTAAAAGAAAAGGCATAATAATTGATTGCAGTAAGGGTAACAGCTGTTTTCTGGGTAAACACATATACATCAGTGGCATAACAATCAGTGGTTCTTCTTTGTATTACTACCTCAGAAACACATTAGTTAACCTTAATCCCCTCCTTCTTTCTCTCTTTTACTTCTGTGGCAAACCTTTACTAGTGCAGTTAGGGCCACCACATGTACAGACATAATGTGTTCATACTTATGAGGGAAAAGATGGATCTAGATTAAGGTAGCAATAAACCTGCACCTATTTTGATGACTTTCTCCAAGGGAAGGAAGACAAAGCATTTGTGGTTAAAAAAGAAAAAGACACAGACCTTCTACATAAGCGGGTAAATATATGGGAGGATTGCTGACTGGTTGATGCTACTATGATCACAGTTTCTCAGCCCTGTACAGCTTTCATGAATTCTCCTAGCAAGCATTTTAGTCAATAGGATGCCCCATCCCTGGAGGTGTACAAGGCCAGGTTGCATGAGGCTTTGGACATCCTGATCCAGTGGGAGGTGTCTCTGCCTGTGGCAGGGGGCTTGGAACTAGATGATCCTTATGGTCCCTTCCAACCCAAATTTCTATGATTCTGTGATTCTGTGATTCCGTGATTCTGGCATTGTCTGATGTTTTCTCACACTATCTAGGATCCCAGGATAGCAAATGCATGCCTGACTTCATGGGGAGGTGCATTTCATGCCCCTCTGCCCTTCCCCTCCCTGATCAATGACAAAAAGGAAGGATACACCTCCAAATGAGATCATAGGAGACGGATATACCTCTATATGGGATGTTGTAACTAACATATACTCAATAAACTTCATTTGCGTATGTATGGGTGTCACTCTTTATATACATTTGGCCAATAATGAAGCAAAGGTCTTTTTGTTGTCACCATCTCAGAGGGGGATGGGTTGAGCAAGGCCATTCAGGCTCCTTCACCAATCCTGCTTGTCACAGTTTGATGGCATCTGCCTCATCCAGTGCTATGCAGCAACGATGTCTGAGACATTCACATTAACCCTTGAGCCTCTCGTACCGCTTCCATGTGATTCACCTCTTCCTGAAGTCCAACAGTCAAACCCAATTGGTTTAAGGCATACCATTCTCATCACAGAATTGGACAATCACAGGACAGGTTTTGGAGAAGAGCAGATTTTGGAGAAGGGTGGGTTTGGGAGGAAGTATATCTCAGGAGAGAATGATAGAATCCCATTCCTTAGAGATGCTGGAGAAAGTGGAATAAGTACAGGGAAGAGGTAAGCCTCAGTAAAGATGCACCATAGCCTGATATCTGACTAGTATCTCTGAAATGTGTCATAGCCACATGATATCCCAGTTCCCTCAAGTGATTCTTAATGGGAAGTAGGGAACACAATCAGTAGAAACTACATTGAATGGCAGAGCTTTTAGAAAGAAGATGCAAAAAATAAATAATAGGCATTGAGAATAAAATGAATAAATGCAGAGACAATGCAAAGAAAGGAATAGGTCTCTAAAGAAGGTCAGAGATTCAAACAAGTATAAGCATTCAATTTGCATTTTTTAAAAAATGTCACTTTGTATGTTTGTCCGTGCAGATGAGAAAACTGCTTGCTCAAGAGTGTTTATGTGACAACAACTGATTTGCTTGCAGTAACAGTGATCCTTTACACATGGCAGGTGGCATACACTTGTGATTATAGGCAATATTTTACATATATTAGTAGCTGGATGATGCACTAACTCAGGTTTTTCTCAACACTTTCTTATTATGCAACAGTAAATGATTTGGTACGTCATGTTTTATATCCATATTATACAAATCTCCTTCAGTCAGATATAATTATTGTATGGATTTTTTTGTAAAACAGAGCTGGACGAAGGTGAATAAAGGAAATTGAAGTAAAAGAAAAAGTAATTTGAGGTCAGCTTTTCCTAGTTAGGCATCTTTGTACTTCTTCATTGGCATTTTATTCATGGAAGAAACTTCTGCCCTTAGATGTGCCAGTCTTCTCACTCATCACAGGCAGATTTTCCACTTCCTCAGTCACACCGAAACTCAGCAATGTCCTCCAGTTTGCACTGGTTGCAGAAAAGCTGCCCTTCAACACAATTGCACTTTTAAATGTGGTTTGATATGTAGTTATAAATTACACGTTTTTGTAGATTAAATCGGGTGTAACTAAAGACAAAAAACCATAAAACTCTCCCAGATACAAATAGGCTAATTTAAATGATGACAACACCCCCCCCCCCCAGCCAAATTAATTTTAGGTCACCTAAATTTATAGACTTAATGCTTGCAGATATCTCAGTCTGCAAGTTATATTTTGGTCTTTTACATATAATCACAAAGAAATATGAATGAAGTTAGAACCACAATTTGGTAGAATATTTATAGTTTCAGAAGTCCCTAAAGTGTTCTTGATGCACACTTACAATGCTTTACTTGTTCTAAAAAATCTTTCAGGAAGCCTTCTGAATAATTTTTGAGCACTGTAATCTTTTGGTAAGAAACAGTACTGCAGAAGCAGATAAGATAAAAGGAAATGAAAACTACTAAAGACTGAAAATATTTACAGTGGGTGATGTATAAAATTACTTCATTTTATATTTCTCTATTGATGTGAGGTATAAAGCAAATTCACTTTCTTCATTATCTCAACTGTCTAATTTTCAGTTTATGATGAGAGTTTTATTTTCTTTCCATGAAATAAATCAAGGTATAATTTTCCAATTTCTACTTTTTTGCATTACATGATCTATGGTTTCATACTCTCCCATCTCCCCTCTGACTCCAACAATTCTTCCCTTCCAAAACCAAATGAAAACCAGCAATCAAAAAACTCTTGTTCATTTGTAAATGAGTTTACTGTATGAGCTGATAATTTTACTACATTCTAGTAATGGAAATAATTATACTTTTTTGATTTTAGAATAAATTTAAACAATACCTTTGACAAGACTCTAGTTGGCAGTATCAAATGAATTAGGCATGAGAAAAATATGTGGTTCAAAGTCATATTGTCTATCCCCATGCCAATGTGGGAATGTTTCTTAAAGTATATATTAAATGATAAATCCTGTTTAGTTTCAATAATTTTAGTACTGTAATTCCTATTCCCTCTCTTTAGGGATCACAGTATAGCACAAGAAATCTCTTAAAACCTGATTCTGCCAGTTTTACTCTGAACAGCTACTTAATCCACTATAATCCCATGGAAATCATTTTAAGCGTTTTGCAGAGGAAGGTGTTACTCAAAATGAAAAAACTGTCACATACAAAGAAATTACGATTTCTATTTTTAAATTTCTAAAAAAGTATGTTGCTTCTAGTGTATAGTCTTAATTCAGAATATGTTGGAGGAAGAGGAGAAAGTTTATTAGCCTCAATTATTTACAAATCTCCATAGTGTTTACTTTGACATATTGTAGGTAATCATGGTTATGTAGTAATAAATCATTGCACTCAGCTGCTTATAGCTTTGCTAAACATTTTTATTCTCTGATTCAGGTTTACTTTTCCTGTGTATGGAAATCTGAACGAAAAAGGAATATCTCACTCGTTTCGAAGACAGTGAAAAAACTGAGAGAATTTTTGTTACCTCCTTTATTCCTTAAAGATATTTTTGAATAATCTCCAAAATTTGGAGCAGTTCATGTATTGATTGTCAGCTGATTTTATTTATCAGTCCATCTATATCAGACATATTTGAAACCTTAAACACTTAAAATCTGTTCAACACAGATGGGGGTTTCCTGGTGGTGTAAGTGTTAATATGTATGTAGGTGCAAAGCTAATTCTCCACAGAGAGCATGGTGCAACTTGTGAAGAATACCTGTTGAATCAGAAGCAGGAGACTGGAACAGGATGCATGATAAGAGAAATTATATTTGCATTTCTTTCACCAAGAGCTCATCCTCTTTTATTTGAGGATGTGGGCAAGTAGCAGTCTTCCATTTTACAAACTTCTTGTGGTACCAGGGAGCCGTTTTTTTGGCAGTATAGGAATAGAACCCTATTTCCAGTGTAGTAAAGGCATTTCTAATTTTTTTAGCCACAGTACCTTTGATGTGAAGATAGTTGTTCAGGATCTGCTAGAATATCTGTTGATTATATTCCGGTTTAGATCTAAATAAACCTCCTTTACAAAATTCCTTTTTTTTCTGACAAAGTTTCTAGTTTAAGAAAATCAATGCTTTTACATATGATGTATAGAAGGGAAGATATTGTTAAGTAATGACCCTAATTCCCTAATTCACCAGTTAAAGTACAGAACTCACCTTTACTTTCATCTCATAAATGCTTGACACAACAAAAAGGAGACAAAAAAAAAAGCAAAAGAGACAAAAAAGCAAGAACTATTATTTTTAAAGTTTTTTTTCTTTATTAGTTATCTTAAAGTTCTGTGGGCTTCCTTTAGGAAAAGATTGTGTTAAATGTTCATTTAATTCAGCTGTCACTTTGGTTCCAAAAGCCACACAGCTTACTTTCTTCTTTCAGGCTTCAGCCCTTGCTTCTAGTTTTCCCCAGTACAGTATCTAATTACTTTTAAATGACTACCATGATTTCCCTTAAGAATGCTTTGTGGACTATACTTCATATTTATCTGTCTGTATAGAAATGTGCACAGAATTACACCTTACCTGTATATGCATCCGTGTGTTTCACTACACCAACGTGAGAAGTTTCCCCAGATACTCTCACAGAATTTATGCCTCTGTCATTTTTAAACACAAAGCAGAGAGTTTTTCTTAAATATGAAACTTGATCAGAAACAAGAACTACGCTCATTTTCAGTATTTGAATTTCTAGACTATTATAATTTAATTTTTCATTTCAGAGGATTTCTTGTTAAAACCTTAATATCCACAAATCAAATCCTATATTATTTCTTCACACAAATAACAGCTGAAGTCATTAGTAGGAGAGAGAGCAGCAGAATGAAGGGAAAGACTAGAAGCCCAACAATTTAGAACGTTAAAAATAACCATGCAAAATCAACATAACTGTTTGTAACAAATTATCATAATGGAGCTCACTGTTTGGCCTTCTCATTTCCCAGAATTAAGAGAGCTTGGTGAGAACTTATGGCTGCAGAACTGAAAGAGGTAAGTTTAAGGCAGTTCTTCCCCTGCACTTCCAAAGGGTGATAAAGCACTGCAATAGGCTTTACCTGTGTGCTTTTTCCTTCCATTTTGCCATTTTCATTCATAGGGCCTACAAAACTTGTTTTAATGAAATAAATTCACATTAAATCGTATGTTCTATAGAGGATATTTGATTTACCTATACATGTTCATCATATAGATGACTTGTATCCTATTTTTTAGAGGAATAACTGGCGCTGAGCCATACGTTGGTCAATGCATGTAGTTACTTTCTCTCCCAAGGTATCCAGACTTCAAGCAGATCCTGCACCCTTCCCCCAAATGTAGGAAGGAATTAAAGTAACCCAACTATTACTTAATCAGGCTGAGGTGATGGAGGGATAGAAAGGTGGGGATCAAGGACCATCCAGAAGTCATGTGATTATTGCATTTTTCTGTCAGGGAACCAGTCTACCACTGAAAAAGACCAGTCATTGCTGTGGTTGATATTATTTCAAATCTCTCATGGCCTGAGTCTTTTCATGCTGAGGATACATGAGAAAATCAGTTTTTATTTGAAGCGAAGAGTAAAGGAAATCAAGCTTCTAAACGTTATCGGGAGAAGGTAAAAAAACCAAATGCAAAATTTTAGTATTAGAAATGAAATATAACTAGAAAAGTAAACATTATGTCATTCAAATTTGTCAATTTTGAATTCCTGCAAGATAATTTGATCAATTAAACAGCTCAGTAACAGTGAGCTTCAGTTAGTAGTAGGGTGAGATATCCTTGCTGCTGTAGTGAAAGAAAAATTAAATTAAATTACTTTCATTTTTACATGCAAAGAGTGCCCAGGAGCAAACAAGTTGCAGAGATGTAGTTATTAACTGCTTTCTGATCCAATTACTTCCTTTATAAAATATTGTATATAAAAAAGAAATTAAAAGAATTTAATATAGATTGGCAAAGTCAAGCAACTGGAAGTTAGGAAATGAATGTTAATTTTTGTCCTATGTGCTTGAATGAGCTTGAATGTTCTGGGATCCTGCGGAACTGCTCATAACGTGGAAACTTACTACCCTGTGCTGTATAGCTTTTATAATATAGTCTTTAAGGGCAATTTCTTAACATCTATTATTTCAGTGGAAAAAAAAAGTAAACTTTTCCTAAGTGTAATTTAAGACTCTCCTTGCCCTGCACAATAAATTACCTTTAACATGTGTAACAGCAATACAACATCTATAATTTGAGTAGCTGAATCAAAGGGCTATCCTACCAATAGAAGCAAGACAGTCAGAAAAAAGCTTCAATCTATCTGCCCTAGTTTTTGGGTTTTTTTCCTCTAACCTAAGATTTGGACGAATTCCACTTTCCCAAAATCCAGATGCAAACTGGCTGGTACTTTGGATGTCTGGAAAGAACATGACGTTTCTTTTGCACCTTACTACCCTCACTCTCAGTTTCTGCTTTATTAGGTATTGCTAATTGAATATCTAAACCATGATATATTTTGCATTACTTGGCACACGGGTAGCTTTTTCTGTTAATACAGATTATTCTGTTAATATTCTGTTAATAATAATTCTGTTAATTCCTGGTCTCCTAGGGACCAGGAGAAAAAGATGGCAATTTAAATACGTATTTCTTAGTAGAAAGTCATAATATCATGGAGGAAAAGGTATCTCTGTAACAGAAGATCTTCATACACAACCCAGAAGTCTTTCATAGCAGATGTGGGAGGTGCAGGTCAAACCAGAAAGCTCATGTTTAGTTCCCCAAGCAACATTGCAGTAAACCGAGGAAAATGTTCCTGTGTTCTTTTTTTTGCATTCTAAAAAGGAACAGCAAAATGAGCTCTGTTATCAGGCTGGAGAAGAGAAAGGAAAATAGGCACAGCCTTTCTTATGGTATTAAATAAAAAGAAAAAAATCTCTTATTCTTATTCCTGCTGGTAGATATACATGAACACATTCCTTTGATTTCTCTAGAGTGCTTCTTAGAAGTAAAATTCTTAGTTCATACAAAAAATGAGACTTCTGGATTTTTTATTTCTTGACTTTTAACAGACCTACCTACATTAAATGCCTACTTTGGGAAGGAAAGGGTAGGAAGGCTGACGATATATGTCTGTATGTGTATAACTTACACAGGTTTAATTCACAATCCTAATTTCTTGTGATGTTGATGGAGTTTTTGGGTGATTCCAGCTTTAGTTCATAATACATTTATTTTCGTGTCACTCATCCTGTGAAATGCTGTCCCATTCCAGCTTCTTCTTCTGTGGTCTTCATCAGGTCTATGCTAGCATGGGCATTTGTGCAACTGTGCAAATATCTAGATTCAGAAATGGACTGAAATGAAAACCATGAAAAAAAACTTTTTCTATGTAGTCACAAAACCAGCTTATCCAAGTGAACTCAGGGCACTTCACCCAAATTGATAAAAGTAAGACATGGCTCTTTGGAGCACCCAGGATATCTCTAGAGAATTCTGAATTCCTAGATTTGTAAAGTTAAAATGTGCTAATATCATGATAAGTGTCTGTTATCAGCACTCTGTATGCTCTGTATGCTCTGTTGCTCTTGATATCCCTTCTACAGGCTCAGTACAAAGTGTTTTGAATTATTTGTATTTTTACTAACACCCACTGTGGTGTAATGCCTAAAACTTCATTTCAGATATTAAAAAATTGGTAATTTGTCTGAAGATCAACGTTTTGTTTAGTGCTATGTATATATATACATCTTTAAACTCTCTGAGTCTTTTTTTAATTGTTCAGAAAATGCTTATTTGTAAAAATCTTTGTTTAGAAAAAAATATTTTCCACTACATTTCAAGTTTATGCCATTAGTTTTCATCATGATTTTTAAATTAATTCACCTTAATTGTAGAAGATTTGGTACACTAATTCTTATATATTCATTAACTAGCAATACTAAAATTTTCAGCATCTGGTGTATAGTTTATTCTCTGTGATAATGGTTTGATGTGAATATTCCTTTTCTATAAGGATATTTTACTGAATAGTCTATTAAATTTTCTTGCTTCAGTTAAATTTGTAAGTATCGAGAATGTTTAAAACTGTATTACTTGTGTCTTTTTATGGTACTTTTAAACCAGTGAAACCAGCATAAGAGATATAATTATCTCTGAGGTTTGAATATTCTAATTTCTCTATTCTAGTTTTATGATTACTTATAAAATAAGAAAACATAATGTTTCAATGACTGCTTTAAACGTCCAATAAATTTATGCAAACATTAAGGTATTATTTTGGTTTGAATTATTTGATGTTATTAATCAAAATTTTACTGTGTGAAGAAGTAAAAAAAATAAAGAAAATGCCACTGTATGTACTGGAAAAGAAATTGAAATTATCAATTCAGAATGCTAAACAGCTTTAACTCTTTATATTTATCTCATATCTTATTGTATCTTTATATTATCATATTTGATAGGAATGGTTGGACTCGATGATCCTATGGGTCTTTTCCAACCTAGTGATTCTGTGATTCTGTGATTATCACAAGAAAGAGGTTAAAATATTTATCAATCCAAACATCACTGAAGTTGTGTTTCATTTTATGAGTTGTTGCATTCTGAATAGATATTTATATACAGGCGAGATTGTGGGAAATCTAATCTTCTTGCTAGAGATATCCATTTAAAATGCATGCACTTTTATCTACCTTGTTACTATTTTGACTAACTTTCTGTAAGTTCCAGAATATAGAAAACTTGAGTACATTGTTTAATATATTGCAAATAAAAATTTACAGCAAGAGGGAAGGAAATAGGTAAAGGGAAGATACTGCAGTATGCTTGTTACCATAATTTTCATTATGCTTTTTACTGTACTACATGCATCTTTTTCTGGTTATGCTTTGTTTTTCAAGAAGTATTTAAAAGGGCAATAAAAGAGCCCCAGCATCATCTGTACTGCAGTCTTGACTTTGCAGTTAGCCCTATATAATTGAACTTCATGCAACCGATAGCTTCCCATGAAATGGACTTTGGTTTTGAAATTATATATTCTTCTCTGGAGCTTCTTTGGCAGTGTGAAACTGTATCTTTCAAAAATAATGTGTTCCATGTTGATGCAGCAAACTAATAAAAGCAAATAAAAGTGTGACTAGTTCTGTTTATGAAAGTATATGGCAACCTGTATTATTTAAAGTTAACAAAACTTGCTGCGAAGTTCATATATAAATAAAAACTTAATTCCAGGAAAGTATGAATGGTTAAGCAGAAATAAAATATGGAATAGCTTAGATTTATAAAATCTGATAAAGTATTTTCTGTATTGAAAATGTGGAAATGGGAACTATATCCCTTCCTGCCTTCATGATTCATATACATTTATGTGTTCCTGAATAAATGAGTATCTATCTTCTAATACCTGCTCACCCATTAACAGATGTGCTGTGCAAGTTGAAATTAGAAGAATTTATTTTTCACCACACCAAATCTTTTTTGCACATTTCATTTAAAAGAGTGAGGTATAATAACACTTGAATACTGGAAAATAGAAGCTAGATAAGCAAAAGCTAGAAAAGAAAAAGAGGCTGCTGAGATTAAGTGTGACAAAAGCTTTGGTACGTATTTACATCCACCTGTGATATGGTGATGATTTTGTTTAAAGAACAAGCAAAACCTACATACCGGATAGTACGTATGCCAGCATTAAATGATATTTTCACTACCATGATTTCATATAATTTTCAGTTTAAATTCTGCAGGCTGACTTGTTTACCAGATGCCAGTGGTTATTTTGGCACAGAGGAGCATGCTAGAGGAATAAGGTAGGTCATTGAAATTCCAGAATTGCGAATTGTATTTAGAAGTTTATATATGTGCTTTAGAGATGTTAATATTCAGTCCTATACAGATGCCTCAGCTCTTGTGACCCACTTTAGACATACGTTGAAGAATGAATTGGACTTCATCAATATCTGTTTCTGTCCATAGACTCTACAGGGGTCTATTACAGTAATGCCTACAATGTAATACAGCCACAGTTCCTCAGATGAAACATTTTCAAAGTGATGACAGAAGAAATTGAGAATGCTCTTTCACCTATTTTTAATCAGACTAGGCCAATTCTTTCCTGAAAGGAGCAAATTAGACATAAAATCAAGGAAAAGTTTCTACCTCTAACCCTACCCAAAGGCAGGAACTTGAAAATTGCATGTGATGCAGACAACCAGTGGCATTACCAGGTGCCTTTGTGGTCTAATCTTTAATGAAAAGGCAAAACAAGTTTGCAGACAGATTGCATTCTTTCTGCACTCTGAACACAACCTTCCACCTGATTTCTTATCCAACGAACAGTCCACCCACCAAATCCAAATCTCTTCAGTTTAGAGAGAAAAATGTTGTGGGGGACCGTGTCAAAGGCTTTACAGAAATCCAGAGAGATCACATTCATTGGTTTACCCATGTTCTGCTGTGGTTACCCCGCTGTAGAAAGCCACGGGGCTAGTAATACGGGACTTGCCCTAGGTGAAGCCATGCTGACTGTCTCGAATCATCTCCCCATCCTCTATGCGCTTTAGCACAGCTTCTTGGATATCTGTTATACGATCTTCCCTGGCGCAGAGGTCAGGCTGAGAGGTCAGTAGTTCCCAGGGTCATCTTTTCTACCCTTTTTAGGGGGCAGCTATCCTTTTTCCAGCTACCAGGAACTTCTCCTGATTGCCATGACTTTTTAAATACTATGGAGAGTGGCTTGGCAACCACATTTGCGAATTACCTCAGGACTGTGGGATGCATCTCATCGGGTCCCATAGACTTATATATGTTCAGGTTCCTCAGGTGGCCATGAATCTGATCCTCCTCTACAGTGGGAGGGACTTTACCCCCCTCTGGTTGCCATCTTATGGTCCACTGACCCAGGAGGAGTGAGGAGAGCAGTTGTCAGTGAAGACTGAGGCAAAAACGTTCAGTACATCAGCATTCTCCTCATCAGTTGATATGAGATCACCATTTACATCCATCAATAGCAGCACACTTTCTTTAACCTTCTTTTTCTGATTGATGTACCTGTAGAAGCCCTTCTTGTTGGTCTTCATTGCCCTTGTCAAGTTAAGCTCCGGCTGTGCCTTGGCCTTCCTGATCCCATCCCTACACAACCAGGCAGCATCCCTGTACTACCAGGCAGCATCCCTATACTCTTCCCTGCTTGCATTTGTCCCTGCCTATACCTGTGCCTGCTTGAACTCCCTGTGCATGTGCCTCTTGCTCTTCAGTTTGACCAACAGGTCTCCACACAGCCACACTTGTCTCTTCCCTTTCCTGCCTGATTTCCTATATCTTGGGACTGGGCACTCATGTGCTACATAGAAATCATCCTTAAACACTTGCCAGCTCTGTTCTTTTCCTTTGTCCCTGATGACCATATCCCAGAGGGTCCTACTAAGTAACTCCTTGGAGAGCTGGAACTTTGCTTTCCTAAAATTTAGGGTCCTGACTATAATCCTCGCCTGTCCTATATTCCTCAGGACCAAAGAAGCTATTAAAAAAATAGTACCATTAAGGTTATGAATTTATAAATCCTTCATTTAAGTATAGCTTAATCAAAATATAATTATATAAATATTAAACATTTTTTCAAAGTTGTGGATGCCCCATCTCTGGAGGTTTTCAAGGTCAGGTTGGATGGGACCTTGGGCAGCCTGATCTAGTGGGATGTGTCCCTGCCCATCACAGGGGGGTTGGAACCAGATGATCTTTAAGGTCCCTTCCAACCCAAACTATTCTATGATTCCATGATTCTATGATTCTACAGTTCTATGATTCTATGATTCTACGAAACTAAGTGCTATTTCAGAACTGAAGATACAATTTTGTTTTCTTTTTCTACAAAGCTAAATTATTACCGTATTTCTTTTATATGACGGGAGATGTTTTAATGTTTAAATTTATATAGAGATTAAAACACTACAAGTATTCTAAAAAAATATTTGACACTTGACTCTGAAGAATAAAGTTATGATTTTACAGAAAATATATGTAACCACTATTTTCCCAAAGACTGTGAACTAGAACATATTTTTACTGTATTCAAATGCTTAAAGGCGAATCTAACTTTCTGAGGGAGGAGATAGCAAAAACGACAAGAAATTTCGTGTTGTCTTCAATAAAGTGATAAGTATTTGCATCATATCTAACCATATATGTCTTCATAATCATTTTACTGAACATAAGCCAGTTAGCTGGATTTTTTTTTAAATTGTATTTCACAGGATTTTGTGTATTCCAAATTTATTTTTATACAGAATATGCCAGAATGACACTTTTAAATATTAATTAACTGTTCAAACATGTTCTGTATCAGAGGACATCTGATCTGTGGCAAAATGTGAAAAGAAATGGCACATCAGCTTTTAAGACAGGTTGATAGGGTCATATAGATCAGCTTGTTCCTATCTCCACTCAGGGAGTTTCAGCAGCAGCTTATTTTTTATGACATGATTTGCATTTCAGGAGGCATTATAATGTGCGCTGATGTGCCAAATTTTTCTCAACTAACAGTTCTTATCTGAGTGCTGGAATAGAGCTTCAGAACCAGAAAATCTCAAACTTTTTTTTCCTGACCCCAGGAGGTTTAAGCTTGCATCCTCATGAGAGTCTGGGGGTTCTCAAGCTACAGACTACACAGGTACATGGTGTCTTTCTGTTAAAGTCATTCCACTGCACAGCCAGCAATGTTGGGCAGAAGGAGCGAAGCAGAAATCAAGAAAGAGAAGTCCTGATAGTTTACCTATATAAAGGAAATGTTCCCATGGGAGAAGGAAAAACAAAGGGTTTGTTTCTGTTTCCACAATGATTTCTTTGTCTTGTTCATCCAAAAGCTCCCCAGTGTAGCACATAAAAGCCTTCCCAGTACAGCACATAAAAGCAGACATAGACACCTTTGTTGCAGATCAGATAAACCACACGTTCATTGTCTGAGAAGTTAGGTGAAGGTGAACTCTTGGACTCTATTATATTGAAATTTTGCTTAAACTAATTTCCAATTTAATATTGTATTAGGTCTCTTAGAGCCTGATCAGTTCCCATAATTCTTTGACTTCCTTAGGTTTTAAGTAAGTTTCAGGACAGGTAAACTTTTACGTGAAGTCAGATTTTCATGTAAAGTGTAATTCCTATTTCACAGTTATTTTTCAACTCTGGAAATCCTAATAAGATATGGAACTAGAAATTGCATAGAACATTGGTAAATGTGTATCTGAAATAGGACTACTACTACAGAAATACTTTTGAGAAAAGTGATAAATAATCCAGCAATTTTTGAGGTAATGTCCTCCAAGATGAGATGATACCAGCAGATATATTTCAGACAATACTTTTATTGCCTAAGAATCAAAATTAGGTGCTGAGGTAATAGAAATATAATACTGCCTTTAAAAAGATGTTTATTTTTAATTGATATTATTTAATATGCAGTGCTAAGGAATTTATACAAATTACTCAAAATGTTCATGGGGATTATACCAGTTTACTTCTGGTAATATCTGGAAATAGAAGCAGCAAGAATGTTAGAGACTAAGACAAAATTAAAAGAACCATAGTTTCCTTTATAAGATTCATTAGCATTAGCACATACAATGAAAACATGAGAATCTGTTTATTTGCAACTACTTTATACCCCATCCAACATTAGAAAACATAGTTTTTACATTCTTTTATTTGATGATAGCAAATTTTATGTATAAAATTAAGGTTTGTCGCAGTGGCTTTGTCCACTCACCAGCTTGGACTAGGCTGTGCCTCTAAAGCCAGCGTAACAGCCCAAAATTCGAAGTCTATCCTTGCTTGTCAGCTTTTCTAAAAAAAACCCCAAAAATCAGTCTGTGCAGTGAATAAGCAATAAGTTTGTTGTATCGTCCTTGGGGTTGCAACTTCCCTACAAGCATGCTTTCTTATTTCCTGAGAGTTTTCTTTAGTCTTCTCCCACCATATGCCTAAACTTCTAGCTGGCTTTGAGGCAAAGAGGAGCACATGGCAGCTGGGAGCAAACCCTTGACCACTGAACTATTCATATACACTCTATGTAATTCCTGTGAAGGTCTATGCAGAAGCCCTCCCCATCCCCTGCCATATACATGCAGTCTCACACAGGATGAATAATACTAATTTAACTTTTTCTTCTATAGGCTTACCCTTCTGCAAAGATGACGTTTTTTTCCCTACATATCTAACCTCATCATTCTTTCTGTTTCTGAGAAATACTGCACTGAGTAGTGAAAAATATTAGTTCCATGTATCTAAAAGGTTTTGAGAAAAGCAACTTGTTTTGAGGAGCTGCAATATCATCATACAAATTCTTCTTCTGAGAAGTATTTAAAAGATACTTGGAACAATAAAAATTTCTCAGTTCAGGTGAAATATTAGAGAACAACTGATGACAAATGTGTTAGTTACTCAATAGCCCAATGTTTTTATCAATTATACATGTCTTGTGCCACATATGCTTGCAAACAGAAAGAGAAAATAATATACAGACTAAGAAATAACAATTAATATTGTAAGTCCTATTTGAGGACATTTTTCCTGATTATTAGAAAACTGAACATACTGCAATACAGCTGAATATAAAATCCATGCTTTAATTCAGTAGCCAGTGTTCTCAAAGACAGTAAATAATAGAATCATAGAATAGTTTGGGTGGCAAAGGACCTTAAAGGTCATCTAGTTCCAGCCTCCCTGCCAAGGGCAGGAACACTTCCCACTAGATCAGGCTGCCCAAGGCCCCATCCAACCTGGCCTTGAACACCTCCAGGGATGGGGCAGCCACAGCTTCCCTGGGCAACATGTTCCAGTGCCTCATCACTCTCAACGAGAAGAATTTCCTCCTTATGTCTAGACTAAATCTTCCCCCGTAAAATTCATGGCCATTCCCCCTAGTCCTATCACTACAAGCCTTTGTAAAAAGTCCCTCCCCAGCTTTCTTGTAGGCCCCCTTCTGGTGGCTATAAGGTCTCTTCTGAGTTAAATCACTTCCTATATTATTTTTGGTGTGGGGGAAAGAAGTAGAGGTATATTATTTTACTGTTATTTGTTTGGTGTGTTGGGTTTTTTTAAGTGAATAAGCTCTGCTTTTTAAAGAGTAAATTATTCTTAGGGCACTTTCTAAATGGCTCCAAACTGATTTACAGTATGACACCGAGATGATTCATAATATACTTTCTGCTTATACTAACTGAATGTTTTTAAATAAGTGTTCCTAGTGATAAAGGTGAAATAAAAAAACATTTACACTACCAAGCAGAACTTCAGAAGTCCTTTCACTGCTAAGAGGCTGAAAAATAACATGGTTTTTTTTTTTTGAGGCATTAGTGTTGTTTTCTTTTCTCACAAGGAATACTATTTTGAGGGTAGGTGGTAACATTAAAATAAGTTTTTGACTCCTAAAATGGTGTATATTCCAAAAACAGTCTAGGTGCTTCTTGATCAAAAGCATTTAACATTCCAGATTATTTGCCACTAATCTTGGTGTTAATGATTGGTTGTTTGGGTTTCTTCCCCCTCGGAATCTTAGTCTGAAGGATTATGGTTGAAATGTGTATCTATTTCTTCTTACTTTTTTCTTCTACTCAAGCAACTACCTTGCAATATATCACAGCTGTCATTATAATGAGAGAAAACACCATGATGCAGCAGAACTTAGTCAATTCAATTATATCGAAGATGCAGTGAAATTATTTTTGATAGAAATGCACCTGCTGTGGCTGCCTGCTAGGCTACTCCACAATTAGATACTGTGTAAGAAGTTATTAAAAAGTTCATTTAGACAATTTATCTCTCAAGTGTGGCAGGGGAATATTTCCCTGAAGGAAGGGTCAAAACTCTGGAGAAATGTTTGTTTTGAAATTAAAAGTAGATTATACAGCCTTGTCCTTGTAAAAGTAAAGTGAAGACACTTATTGTCTTTAGAAAAAATCAAAGTCTAAGAGATTTTGTATATGGGTGAGATCAAACCACCAGTGAACTAAGCTACCATAGCCTTGGTCCATAGGTCTGAGACCGACAAAAAAGGATGAGTATTTAACAAAGAAAAAAAAAACAAACAGCCCTGCAGTTCAAGTATCAGAATCTCTGTCATTAGCACTCCACTGACACTGGATTCCATTGGTAGAAATAGCACAATAACAAAAGGCAAAATAACCTTATTATAGAAAAAGTACCAGTGAAATGAGTGAAGGCAAAATCTGCTTCTTTCAAGGCTGGCATTTTGGAAACAACTTATCCACCCCAGTACTACTGGGATGAATAATATATTTCACCATGTGAATGACCTTCTGATGCAGGTCTGAATGTTCCTGACTCATGTCACATTTAGAAACTGAGACAACAGATTATTATGCTAACATGAAGCATAACCTTTCCATAAAAATATTCATACTCAGAATTAGTTTATCACATGATGCCCATTCATTTTCCCAAGAAAGTAATAAATCACTTCTGGAGCTTAGGTCTTCCTGACTGCTACAGTCATTACTATATAATTTTTTACAGCTTATTTTATTTACAAGTTATGATAGCTTTGTGCCACTTTTCTCATAAATGAGAAAGATTGCAATAGATATGACAATTGTGTGCAGTTCATAATTTGAGCTTAAGAACGGCTTGATTGTTTCAACCATTAGTTTGTAAATATGCCTTTTTATATTGTTCCCCCTGTGAAGATTTTTTTTTCAGCAGTGGTTCTCAGCAGTGTGAAAAAGATACACAAACCATTTCCTCTGGCATGGTATTGTTGACTGCATGCTTTAAGTGAGTTTGAATATTGTCATTGTAAAAAATGACTTGTGCCTCTGGGATTTGTTTTAAGTTTTCAAGAGCATTTGTCCGTGAATGATATACCAGGGAAAAAGTGATATCTTTTTAGTGTTGAGGAATGACAATTCACTTCTTAAAACTGGACAGCAGATGGCCAGCATGTCACTGGTATTGCTTTATAAAAGCATCTGTGAATATCCAGTAAAAAGCATATACAGAGGATTCTTCAGTAACATCCTAAAAATAATTATACTAACAAGCAAAGAAAGTTCTTACAGAAGGCTTTTAAAATAACCTCTTTTAATCAAGTATATTGAACATGTGAATAAAAATTTACATATTTTAAAATATACACATATCTATTAATGCAATTTAGTTATACACTTAGAAAACATATTCTCTGTCCATTGTTTGCATAAGGATAATTTCAATGTGATATCTCAGATAAGGCACCTGATAACTCATATTGATATGTTGTCTGCATAAACCATAGACTCTCATGGTATATAGGGAAGTCAAGAAACTGAAAAAAAAGTAATTCTTGGACTGATTTATTTAGAGAATCAGTCTTAGAGTATGTAAGTGGAAGATGAGAGTCTGGATTCATAAACTTTGTTCTGAATGGCTTCCCAGAAAAATTTTGGTTCCATTTCAAATAAAACATGTTTGTTTTTTTCTTTTTTCTTTCCAACTATTGGCACACAGTGATGCTAGTCTTGCAAAAACTAATGAGCTTTTGAGATATTTGTCTTTTGGGACTGCAGCTATATAAAAAAAGTACCACAATTTTTAACATCTTAGAATACTTCTCTGACACGTGACAGGTTTCAGACATTAGCTGAGATTTGCAGTTAGCTCTTATCTGTAAAATGTCATGCAGGTCCATTTTTGTATATACATTTTATTGAATATTTTCATTTGTAACTGAAAATGAGAAATATCCCATTTCTTCTTAGATCAACATTCTTTAACCTTGTTTTATACCAAATGTAAAGGTGCATATAGAAGAAAAGAATATTGAGTTATGGTACTGGCAGGCAGGAAAGCCCTATATCCATATAGAAAAATAAACAAAGGCATTTCTATTAGCGTATAATAAAATCGCAAAATCATTTAGGTTGGAAAAGACCATTAAGATCATCACATCCAACCATAAACTCAACACTGCCAAATCCACCACTAAACCATGTCTCTAAGTGCCACATCTACCTGTCTTTCAAATACCTCCAACCATGGTGACTCAGCCATGTCCTTGGGCAGCCTGTTCCAGTTTATAACAACTCTCTCGGTGAAGAATTTTTTCCTAATGTACAATCTGAATCTGAGATTTGAATAATTATTTGTGCATATGCAGACTTCAAAATAATGAAGGAGTTTCACACCAGCCAGTAAAAATAATTATATAAATACTGTTAATGATTAAGCCATAGTTTATTCAGTAGCAGGAATAAAGAAATTAAATTTCATAGCTTTTTATAGTACAATATATGCTCATGTATCATGAATAATTAATGTCAACAACAATAAGAAGAATAAGAAAAACAACAAATAAAGACAAATAAACCCATAATATATGTTGGTTAACTCCTGAAAAGGTTAAGAACATCAAATTTTCAAATATCATGACCTAGCTTTAATGACCCAGCAACAGGCTGACATTTGCAGTACCGTTTTTATGTAATAACACATCACATGCAAAGATCAGTGAATAAAATGCAACTGCTTATCTCAAAGGAGAAAAGTAAGTAATAATGGTACAAGAGAGGTTAATAACAGATACAGGTCCAGCCTGGCTTTTATCAGCCTCTTTAGAAAATGAACTGGGATTTGCCGTCAACTTGATTGGAAAACAGAGAGGAGAAATAGTTACATATGGGAGACATCAGTCAGAGTGGAAAGGACTGGTCTGTGTGAAGGTTGTTTGCAAGGTTACCTGCTCTGACGCAATGGAAAGCTGGAATTTGCATCTCAAAGCTTTGTTCCTTTCTCAACATAGTGTCACATAAATTGTCCGCCCTGGGGTTTTAATTTCACAGATGTCTAAGCTCATTTAGAAATTAAAGTGCAATAATCTGTGATCCACACTGTATCTCATCATTCGGAGCTTCTCAGCAAATGCTACATAGTGATTGTTTTGTTTACACATCAAAATTGTACTCAAAGTTAGGGTTTTGTTGGGTTTTTTTTGTTTAGTACATCTCTGGATTTATGTGAAGGTTAGAACCTTGTCTATTTTTTTTCTTTAAAGTTCTGCTTTATTTTTGTGTATGAACTTCTCATTTTTTATTTATTTTTTATTCATTTTTTATTCTTAAAATCTGTGGTTTTTATAATCCCCAGTCAGCATATCTGAATAACAGATGCTTTGTAAAGATTTTAATTATCTCCCATTTTTGATATTGTCCTCTAAGGTAATGGCCCTTAGTGAAAAAAAAAAGAAAAAATATCCATTTTACTCTTCAGAAGGCTTTTCAATGCTTTAATAGTAATGTGAATCCTAGTAAAATAGTGTATTAATGATTTACTAGAGGAAATTATTTTATTAATTTTGGTTTTGCATTGTGTCTTTAGATTTACATAAAAATATAAACCTCCTTATTTAGATTATGATTGGCAGGACTGAAGAACACAACAAGCCAGCAATTTATCAGTAAAACTTGAGCTAGGTTAGCATGGTTATCATGTAAGAATGTGGTTGTAACCTCTCCACGTTAGGAGGAGATGAAAAAAAGAGAAGCTATCTTATAGTCTTTGTGGGTTTCCCAGCTCCAAAAAGTCCAAGGAAATAAATACGTGTTGGAAACTTCTTTTGAAAGTCTCTTGATAGAAAGCCTTTGTGGATAAAGCACAGCAGTTCCAAAGTTCCAGAAACTGCCCGGCCAGACAGGATCCCTGCTACTTTAAAGCTAGTGTTTGGTTTGCACAATCCTCTCTCTTGCAGCTGTAGCAACATTTCATAGAGTAGACGTGACCTCTCCAGTAATCCGTCTACCATTCAAGCTTCATAACATGAAGTTTCCTGCCAAACCCATAGTACAGATTGTGGAACTCTGTTACAGTGTTCAACGGACAAACCTCAGTTTCTGAAGGGCATGTGTTATGGGTTCCTGTGCTGTAGAGCTGCACAAACAGACCTGATAAATGTACCACTCCAGGTCACTCTCTAATGTTTTTCTAGCCACCAAAGGGCCTTTGCTGGTTTTAATAGTCTTAAAAGTAATAGAAAACAAAAAAAATCCACCATTATCTACAAGCAGCCCCATTAAACTGGGTCTATTAAAATGAATTTCCTTTTATATCTCCTGTATACTTTGTTTGTTGATGGTTGGACAAACAATCTTATTAGATAAAAAGGATTGCATTAAAACACAATACTGATTCAAAACAATAGTGAGAAACATAGCATTTTCTGCTGATTTACAGTTAAACTAAAAAAGTCAAAGAAGTGCTGAAAAAGTAAAAGGATGTTCTAACTGAAAATTTTATAGCTTTGTTATTGCTATTCTCACTTATCTACAAATACAATTTACTTAATAAAATCTTTCCTTAAAATAGAACAATATGCAGTAATTACACATCTTATGGTATGATTATAACAAAATACATCATATCAGAGGCAAATTGCCCCAAGCTAGCTTGTTAAGGCATCATATGATTCCCTCAGCAGAGAGACATCAAAGTTCTGCAGCTTCTGTCTCTACAATGTAGCTATTGCCAGGGTAAGAGAGTGAAGACAGAAGTGCTCCTATACCATTTATGGTCAGTATTTTCAAAGCATTATCTAACTAATACTGAGAATGGTACCTATTTCACTTAACTGCAGTCATCCATATCTGATCTAATTACTCCTGAGTATCTTTGTTAAGGAAAGATATGGTCATTACTAGGCCCATCTTGTTCCAATATAGACATACAGGCCTAAAATCAGTTGTTTAAATTCAAGGACTTAAAGTCATGTGAGATGTTCTAAGACATCCAAAACTTGAGGATGGGCAGACGTTTGAAACTGTCTTCCTGGCATTTGAAAAAGATCCAGATATTATAGGTTCTGTAACAGATTTTTGCTTTTCTGGTGCATCAAAGGAAGGCCACGTGGAATATCCTAGATCACCTCAGATGTCATTAGACATGTTTAGGCAACTTAATTGAGTCCCTGGAATTGGGATGAATCATTTCCTAGATGAGTCCATTTCTCTCCATCGCCTGTGGAAGGAGCCTTCAGAGGTAGCTTGGGTTTATATTTGATGAGATTAGTACTTCTTGGAAGGTGCAAAATGGCCTTCCTTTGTTTAACTTAGCATTAACCTGGAGCATGCAACACCCCTGTTACAGGCTTTGTATTCGTCAAAGTTACCTTTGCATTTGTTTCTGAGAATTGAGCTGAACTGTAGGAGTACCAGTGAGCGGACTATATTGGGAACTGATGAGAACCAGGTACTTGAAAACTTCTGTAGTTGTATAGTGGTGATGTGTATGTTCAGCAGGATAGTGACAGGGCATGGCTAGAAAACAAAAGTCTTATTCAGTGTAAAAAAAGGTAATGCATGAGGCCCCTAACCTGATAATAACTGCATTAAGGACTTTATGTTGAGCACCTCAGTTTTT
This sequence comes from Phaenicophaeus curvirostris, assembly GCF_032191515.1. Lineage (NCBI taxonomy): Eukaryota > Metazoa > Chordata > Aves > Cuculiformes > Cuculidae > Phaenicophaeus > Phaenicophaeus curvirostris. Next base: position 154,899,830 of record NC_091392.1, read on the forward strand.
CCTTGACTGTACTGAGATCTGTAGGATTCCTCAGAGCACAGGATTGTGCAGAAAAGGCTTTTAATAAATATTGCAGCAACGGCTTCTGCAAGATATAATGCTCTGAACTGCTACTGGAATTAGTGAAAGAAGAGGGTCTCTTGGTGCTGTGAGAAATGAGCTTAACTTACCACAGAGAAACCTCCTACAAACTGAAGGATCATTCTTCTATTTTCTTCCAAGAGATTTATTGCATTTGAAGAGAGGAGATTCTCTAGGCATTAATGAAATATTGAGTAACATTTTTGTGTACTTCGGGTTTTTCATTTATACTTAGTGTAATAGCGAAATCTACAGTAAACTAAGTGACATAAAAATAGAAAGATGGGATTTTACACGTGTAACAAAGCAGAGTACTGAGAATGTGACTGAATCCTCATTGATGTCAGCAAGAACCAAATAAGATACAACACAGCAAGTTGGAAAATATGTATTTATATGTTTTGTTCAGTAAGTGAATAAGCAGAAATTGGTGCAACAACAATATACATGCTATGGCACAGAAGTTAAAACTGATGCATTCTCTCTATGTAACTGATGGTTGAAGGGGGATGACTAGGCTGCTTATGGGGCAGAATAATTATTGTTTTCCATATTTGTGAAGAGCTACTAAAATAAAAGTAAAATAATTCTTTTGAAAACAGAAATACACACACAAAAATATAAATGTATATGTGCTACATATATGTTCTTCAAGACTAGATTACTAGCATAGTGTTTTTCCATGTCTGCAATAGTTAAAAATTTCGTACAAAAATGAAGACTTTGACCTAAATGGGAAGTATTCCTCTGTACTGGTGTGCGTATAGGTACAGTGTATAAACATTTCCCTGTAAATACAGTGTATGTAGATGTATCAGCTCTTGTCCCCACATACATTATCCCACCTATATCCCAACAGCTTGAAATGAGTTTCCCAGTTTGTTCATAGTTCTTCATTAGTAGGGAAAATGAACATTTTAAAATGTTAATTATAATTATTTCCTAACTTATTCTTCACTTCCTCCTAGTACCCAGATTTAAATTAACAAAGAGCACAAAAATATTCTCCAACCATATCATGCTAGTTGGTAATACTCCCTTCTTTTCTTTTTATATACTGTAATCTTTGCAAAAGATACCGTTTAAAAATGCCTCTCAGCACTTCAAAGCCATCCATTGCATGATAGATATAAGTTTATCTTAATCGATGTTTGATGTAATGAAAATCTCTTGACAGAAGTTGATATGCTTAGAAATAAGTCTCTGATGCTTCCTTATGTATTCATGGAAAGGTAAAATCTGTGGTGATTATCCACACCTCTGAAATAAGTCTCATTGGATTAACAGCTATGATTAGCATTCACCATTATGGAAGTCAGCTCAATATTACTTTTTCTACTGCAGATAATGTTCTTATTGCTAATAGTATTTTTATTCCATGAGTAAAAATAAAGAAAACACAATTATTGTGTAAACCAGCATTTACTGCACTTCATTTTTAATTTAATCTGGAGGCTGGCTGATGTTGTGCCCATCTACAAGAAGGGTCGCAGGGAGGACCCAGGGAACTACAGGCCTGTCAGCCTGACCTCAGTGCCAGGGAAAGTCATGGAGCAGGTGATCTTGGGTGCTATCATGAAGCACATGCAAGAGAACCAGGTAATCAGGCCCAGTCAACACGGGTTCACAAAAGGCAGGTCTTGCCAAACTAACCTGATCGCCTTCTATGACAAAGTGACTCGGCCGCTGGATGAGGGAAAGGCTGTGGATGTGGTCTTCCTGGACTTCAGTAAAGCCTTTGACACAGTTTCTCACAGCATTCTGCTTGAGAAACTGTCAGCCTCTGGCCTGGACAGGCGCACACTCTCCTGGGTGGAAAACTGGTTGGCTGGCCGGGCCCAGAGAGTGGTGGGAAATGGTGTGAAATCCAGCTGGAGGCCAGTGACAAGTGGGGTTCCCCAGGGCTCAGTGCTGGGTCCAGCCCTGTTCAATGTCTTCATCAATGACCTGGATGAAGGCATCGAGTGCACCCTTAGCAAGTTTGCGGACGACACTAAGCTGGGTGGAAGTGTCAATCTGCTGGAGGGTAGGGAGGGTCTGCAAAGGGATCTGAACAGGCTGGACCGCTGGGCTGAGTCCAATGGGATGAGGTTTAACAAGGCCCGCGTCCTGCACTTGGGGCACAACAACCCCAAGTAGTGCTACAGACTAGGAGAAGTCTGTCTAGAAAGCTGCCTGGAGGAGAGGGACCTGGGGGTGTTGTTTGACAGCCGACTGAACATGAGCCAGCAGTGTGCCCAGGTGGCCAAGAAGGCCAATGGCATCTTGGCTTGTATCAGAAACGGTGTGACCAGCAGGTCCAGGGAGGTTATTCTCCCTCTGTACTCGGCACTGGTGAGACCGCTCCTCGAATCCTGTGTTCCGTTCTGGGTCCCTCACCACAAGAAGGATGTTGAGGCTCTGGAGCGAGTCCAGAGAAGAGCAACGAAGCTGGTGAAGGGGCTGGAGAACAAGTCTTATGAGGAGTGGCTGAGAAAGCTGTGGTTGTTTAGCGTGGAGAAGAGGAGGCTGAGGAGAGACCTCATTGCTCTCTATAACTACCTGAAAGGACGTTGTAGAGAGGAGGGTGCTGGCCTCTTCTCCCAAGTGACAGGGGACAGGACAAGAGGGAATGGCCTCAAGCTCCGCCAGGGGAGATTTAGGCTGGACATTAGGAAAAATTCTTCACAGAAAAGGTGATTGGGCACTGGAACAGGCTGCCCAGGGAGGTGGTTGATTCACCTTCCCTGGAGGTGTTTAAGGCACGGGTGGATGAGGTGCTAAGGGGCATGGTTTAGTGTTTGATAGGAACAGTTGGACTCGATGATCTGGTGGTTCTCTTCCAACCTGGTTATTCTATGATTCTATGATTTTCCACTGATTTAAAAAGCTAGGCTTATCTATCATTCTGAAAGGTTTTACTGATCTAAATTAAGTGCATATATAAACACATATTTTCCCTAACACTACCCTTGAAATGTTACAGAAACATTTTCGAAGAGCTACTTCCTATGCCAAAGAGACACTAGAAGTAGAGACAGTCACAATAAATTTCCATAAATAAATCTGGCCATGGCAATGTGATTTCTGCCTTGCCATATGAAGGTATATCTTTTATAGACAGGCTGTTTAAAAGTAAGCACCAAAAAAAAAGATGTCTTGAAAGAGTAAAACTTTAAGTAGCAGCTATGAAATAATATATTTGGGATAGTGTTTATTACTTTAGCTGAAACTCTAAAAATGCCCATACTCTCTGAAGATAAAAGATTTATGGAGTGCTTAATTGGTAAATACTTCTCTCTCCCTGTACTTCTCTTTTCTCTGTAAGGGATTTCTGGACCCCCTGGAACACCAGTGTTCATCAAGGTGCATTTAGATTGCACATTAAAGTTACCATATGGAAAAACTCAACTCTGGTGATCTGTGTGAATTGCTCGTGTTACTCATCTCATTATAAGCAAACAGTTCCAAGATGACTGAATTGTGAAAATGCTAGTGTTTCAAGATCAGAGATAAAGGATTAGTTTTAGATTACGGTATTAAGAATAGTTAAAAGTGAGGTCTGAATTTCAGTGCCTGATTCTTTCTATCACTTGTTAATTTTAATGCCTTTGTAATAGTCAATGGCCTAAACAGCAGTTTTAGCTTTTGTATTTTCTGTCGTTTGGAACCCATTAGAATAATACACAGATAATTAGATGTTCTTTAACTATTTCTTTTTGCACCTCATAAATGCGTTCATTTGAAATAAGTGTAACTGGAAATTCATTCATTGTACATTCACATTAATCTCAGTACTGTAAAAATATGATAAAGAAATCCTTGTGTAAATCTATACAGTATTTTTCATTCTCACTGTCCAAAATAGCCTGTTTTCTGCATCTTTTCTCCGTGGCCTCTCAAAGCACATTAATTTGTATATTTTTACTGTCCTTAGGAATGTTTCCATTATAGGGTTTTTTTAATGTCAAATTTCATTTATTTCATACATACACCCTTGTAAATATCCAGTAACTCACTGGTATGACAAATAATATTAGCTGGCCTTTATTATCAATTATTTCTACATGACCATTTAGTAGTTATGACTATATAATTTCACAGTCTCCCAGCACCACTTTAGGAGCTGCAAAAATTATATTGCTGTCAGGCATTGTTGGCTATTGAAGACACTTGACCTGCTTGACTTCAAATGATCAGTGAGTTTGGGAATGAGTGGACTGCTAAGCTAGCGCATGATAAGAAAGTATATAGGTTTTTTTCATTGTATTTACAGCTTATTCATTAAAATCTATGAAGTTTCTTTTTTTTATTAAATGTACTATGATATTTACAGAAAGCATAAATTGATTTTTTTTTTAATATTAGCACATCTTTTAGTGATGCTCTCTGGTACAGAAGAAGTTATGGTGAAATTGACTATCTGTCAGCTTAATAAATATTAATATATTGGATGCAGCCAAACATCACCTTATATGATCCATCTTTAAAGGTAAAGTTGCCATGCAGGAGGGTGATAATTTATTTATTGTTGATGCATCCTTTCATCTTTGGAGAGGAATCATTATATAAACATTGAGTACATTCATGAATTGATAAAAAATTGTTGTGTGTTCTCTGCTTACAAGTTTAAACTGGCAAAATCCATAAAGCTGGTAGCAACACAATGAGACAAATTTTTTTTCATTTTCCCTAGTGTCTGATTCTCTTTAATATTTTTCAGCATGGAATGATTCAGTTCCATTAAATGAGTCTATGGATACATCTAGTGAAGTGTTTAAATATATTCTTTAACAAATATATTTAACATCTTTAAATTTGCCCTAATATAGAAGTGGTCTAAAATAGATAGCACCAACATTATTCCATTGTCAATATAATAACACTTCTAAGACAGATGTAATAATAAATTCTCAACATTTTAGTATGCTTTCAGAAACAAAATCTTTATGAGGCTTCCAAATCAAACACAAGCCAAATGTATTCCGGATTCCAAAAAGCAAGATTCATTAACCTTTGCACTCCCTCTAGATCTGATAAAGTCTAAGTGATAGAAGAAGAAGGACTATGACAGTGATATGCTTTTGTGAAAGCATTTGTGACAGTGAAAGCATTTGTGATATGCTTTGTAATTTAATTTTTCCAAGTGCCTTCATTGATCCATATCAGAATGAATAAAGAAAAAAATCCAAATTAATCCAGAGAGACAGAAACAAACTCCAAATTGGAATTTAACAGCATCGTTGCCTTTGGCCAGCAGCCTTTGAACAAAATTTCCTACAAGCTTCTTCTATACATGTCCATTCTAGCTTATATTTCTTGGTTTGTATTAAATATACAATATCAGTATTTCAGGATAAATGTAAATATATGTAAAATATTTTAAGAAGTATGAAAAATCTGATTCGTCCTTACTGAGAACAGTTGAGCTATTTGCATTCATTTACTAGGTTTAGGCAAAGGATTATAAGTTGCCTTAACAACTTTCCACAGAAAACAAATCAATATTCCTTTTTATTTTCTGTGAACTGAATGCAGTAATCTCACTTATCTGGTTTCAAACCCTTCTAAGTTTTCAAGTGCAGCTCAGTTTATGACAAAATGCTTATCAACAGGCTACTGATACTGCCTAGATGACAAGCAGCTCATTGAAAAAATGTGTTGCAAGAGAAAAAAAGAGTTGTTTTCTCTCTGTAGAATCCTGTAAGATAAATTGAAATTTTTTTTTTCATAACTGTCAGTACATTTTAGAATATTTTGATTTGGAAGTGCTAAGAATTGTTTTTGAAAATTTCTTCTATAAAGTAGTTAGTATTTTAAGACTTTTCCTAAAAAGGAATAATGTTCCTTAATTCAAATTTTATAACCAAATAAGACCTTCCCACACTTTAGAGATGTGTTATCACCCCTGCAGGAATACCATGGGAATAGCCACCACCAATTGCCTTAGAAAGAATCATTTGCACTATAATTGGGGCTCACATCTTTGTCTTCGAATGGCATGCACCTTCTCCATACCAAAGATGAACAGATGAAAGATAGTTTTCACCCACACATGTACAAGCTAGAAGGGTTCAACAGCTGCAGAGTAGCCCATGCCTTTGGAAGCTGTTAGAATAATATTAACAATATCCCGCACAGAACGGTGAGCTGCCAAAGCTAGTTTATTAGAAATTGTGAGGATGTTCACAGAAGCATTTGCAGCTCATCTCCAGGGACTTGAGTCAGCAAATCATTTATAGCCCTTATTTCTTGCCTTAGTGTAAGCATTTGTGACCTTTTACAGGAGAAGAAAAATATTCTGTTTTAAAACAAACTCTCAAAGGACTAGGTGAGGCAGCAATGCTGGAAACACCCTTGTTTGCAGAGCAGGCACCGAGACGTGAGAGACCAGAGGTTCAAAATCCACTTCTCCCAGCTCTCAGGAGAACGTGCTAGCTTCACTCTTCTGCCCTTCCTATTCTGCCTTCATTAATTTTAACTAGACTTTCCTCCTATGCCAAGGAAACTCAGCATTTTCCAACCAGAAGTATGTTTGCCAGGTATTCCCTGCCAGATCATTATTACAATGTTTCCTATACTGGCCACTATCTGTTTTTCTTTCTGTAAGAAATAGGACTATACTATTCACAACAGAGCTTAAATTGCAAATGTTTTATAAAACCTTGATTTTCATGTCATACTTAGAGTTTATTAAATGCCAAGATGTATGATTTAATAACTTCTTAATATTTTTAGAGAGTTCTTTTTTCCTGGTTACTGCAGTAAAAATAAATGATCCACAGCAATATAGTTAGGCAGACTTTTTCCTGTAACCATTGCTCACTGAGCTTAATAGTTTATCAGCATCTGAAAAACATGACTGAAAATAATTTGGCTATAGTGTCTTATTTTGACTGGTTTAAACCTAGTTTCTGACTTTCTGTACGAGAAGTTAGACTGTGGAAGTGAGAAAGGGAAAACACATGGCAATTAATCCTTATTTTACTAGTGAAAAATTGGTATTGATTTAATTTCACCTCAATATTCTATCAATCTGCTTTTTAATACTTCACCCAATGTAACCTTTTGTTGTTATGCTGTACTGCAAATTTTTGTGTTATTTTTTATTCATATATCTTTTATCTTACTATATACAGCCTTACTGTAGCTTCAGGGGTTTTCCATCAAGAATTATTCTAACTTTACAAAACTTAGAGAGTTTAATTTCTTCAGATTTAATTATCTTCCCATACTGAGAGTGGTTTTTAAATCAATATTTTAACCTATTAAGCCTTATTATAGTTTAAGTTCCTCATTAGAAATCTTAATTAAGCAAGGCATCACTTTCACAATCTATTTACTTCTACTTGCAGATAACTTTACCTTGCCAGAAAGAGTCAAAAGAAATCTTGTAATGAAGACCCAGAAACGAACTGAAATCCTCAGATTTTGAGTGTTGTAGTTCATGAAATTTGACTTCATACTTAACAGTTGTGGAGGAACAGGGCAAAAGAACATTTCTTATTTGTTAGTTTGGAGGAAAAATATATCAAACAGGAAGAAAAATAAGTATGCTTATGTGAGAGAAACAGAACTTGCAGAGCTAAATAGTGCCTGGAGAAAAACCAAAACATTTAAACAGTAATTCAAAGTAAATAGTCCTAGAGAAATCCAGGGTAGTGGTACATTTATAAACAGTTTCATTTTGTCTTCTTTAAATAGCAGCTGTAAAAACCCCAAACCCATTATATAGAGGAGTTCCTAAAAATATTACATTAAAATATATTTGAACATAAACTTCTATTCAGTCTGAACTCTTTACCAGGTTTTTTTCAGCTTTCCAGCTAAATGGCTGGTAAATGCTTATTCTTAATGCCTTTCTTGAATTTTTGGTGTCTAATTGACTTTTACATTATGACCAAATAATGAAATAGCACATCAAATGTGGGGAAAAGAATGGCACAACTTCTTACATGAGAATTTCTTTTTCATGAGATGTAGTGCCCCTGTAAGTTAAGATGAAACACATACTAAATGAAGTCAAGAACTTAGTTAAAATCGTGAGATATCCATTAAAGAAACTCATATTTTCATTGTAAGAAAATTAATTTCTCTCTCCTTTACCAATCTTTCCATTTCTTTATAGCCATCATTTCAATTGTCAGTGTCCTGCATATAACTAATTAAAGACTTTCCTTGTTTTTCTACTTTTCGAAAATCCAGGAACACATAGAAGTCTACAGTGCTTTCTTACCCTTAACATAACCACTTTCATATGTTTGGAACATATCTAGTTACAAAATGAGATACTAGAAATTACCTTTACTATGATGGCATGTGAAAAATGGATCCTAGCTGCCTCTTGATGTTCTGCTGCCTGATCAAGAGAATCAAATTATTTCATTTTACTTACCCTGTTAGTTTTTCTCATAACAATCTGAGTTGCAGTCCTCCAGCATATGAAAACACACAGCTTTCATCCCAATCTAATTAGCTGTATTCTCCTCTTCAGAAGAAAAATGTTCCTCCAAGACAAGACTACACAGGAGTGAAAGAACTTGATTGCACCTAGATCAGAATTCGAATAATTTAGACTTTTCCTTGGTGGGACTCAAAGTAATTCCTTCCAGGTATAAGGCAAGCCTGGTATGCCATGGTATTACTTTCCCTTCTCCAAACTGCGAACAGGAAAAGAGCTTTTAAAGAACCTATTTTCTAATAGTGTGAACAGTTTGCCATGTTCTTTTTCTGTGGAATAGGAAATTTTATTGCTACATAAACCCCACAAATACATAAATTGCTTTAAATATGAGCAATCATTAAGTACGTTATCTGTAATATGGTACTATATGCTTTCTGTAATACAGGTCATTTTTGTGTATGTGGTTTTCCTAGCTAATTTTCCTTTTTTAGTATTTTCCCCATATTACTTTTAAATTGTATTGCATGTGTTAGCGTAGTTATCGAAATACTGTGGAAAGGTACTCTTTACTTGAATAAACGTTTTCTTCCTCATAAGTATTTTATTAGAGCTGTAATGAATTCCAGCTTAAATGCTCTAAGAAACTTTTACTTATATATTGACCCTTGACACACACAAACCCACATTGTCTTGAATATCTCTTTAATCAGAGTAGAGGCCTCCTTGTCTAGTCATTAGCCAAATAATTGTATGTGATCAGCAGCCAGATTAGCTTGAAGCCAGTGCATTAGACAGATGATCTTAAAAGTTTGGCCTGTATTAAAGAACTAGTTGCTCTAGAGACTGCCACTCACACACACACACACACACACACACAAGCCTCAAACAAGCTGAAACTGGTTTTAAATGTTGAGAAGGCATGACATGTACCCCATGCCAGGAGACTCTTTAGAGCTCAGTATTAGCTTTGCAAGGCTAAAGACAACCTGGTAGCCCAGTTCTAGAGTGAATGTGTTATGTGAATGTTGTGAAGAGAGAACACTGCTGCTCTCTCCTCTTTCTAAAGGAACCAGCCCTTGTTTATTGGTTACTGACCCTCAATTAAAGATTCAAATCTTGAGTAAAGGTAGGATATTTTTACTGTTACTTATAAGGCTAATAGGTAGAAGGAGATTCTGAACTTAAATTGATTGTGTTATTATCTAGAAATCCTACAAAATGTTTCTTTCTTTTTACTGATTGTACAGGAAATGGTAGCAAAAAATTTTAGCAAAATATGTTGGTAGCAAGATTTCATATGCTCTGAAGGGACATTAGGCACGTTAGTGAAGTTATATTCTTGAGTTACTGTGGATAAATCTAAGCATGTGTTAGACAACGCTCTTTCCTCTTGTCCTTAATTATAGCTTATTCTAGTGCACTAATTTATATCCCTATTTAATATGCTAGTGTTTTCTAAAACCATTGGCACTTATATCCAGATACTGCACTTCAGCTAGGAGATGGTTGCTGAGAGGCAGTAAGGAACTTGTTCTGAAATATTTCTTCTCTGTAGCTGCATTAGCTCTCTTAGCTCATATGAAGGCAAGGCTGACTTACTGGTTTAAATGAATGCACTTGTTTTGGTTCTGATACAGGCTACAGATACTTACGTAGTCACTTACTTCCTCTAGGCTGAGAAAGCCTCACCAGCAGGAGAGAGGCACTAGGTTCTCAGCCTCTCAGCTATCATGACTGTAGAAGCGCTCTTTATCTATATCACAGGTAAGCCAAAAAAGGTTGACTTAGATGCTCTCACTGTAGTTCATTTTGCCCTGACACAGGCTGTGGCATTCAAATATATAGGTGTCAAATTTCTGTTGAGGTAGAATAAATACAGCTGCAAATTGGACTTTAACTCATAAGTCACAGGACTAGAGCTTTGGTTTTCTCCTACTTCACTTCTGCTAAAGTTTCAGCCTTCCTCTGTACTAAAGCAATGTAGTTTTAGGTGTGAGATGTCATTTATCCACTTAAACATTTCAGTTTGGATCAGGAATGCACATTTAAAACACACCTCCTGACTGACCCAGCCAGTGCTCTTTTTTTTTCCTCATGGTTCAGCTGTCTTACAGTGCACAAACTGGATTCCTTTCAGAATTCGTATTGGAAGATACTCTTCAAGAACACACATAATACACTCCAGCAGCCAGAAGGAAGAAAGGGCAAGTGAGACCTAGTCCAAAATAAAATACTCTGAAATGCGTGTAATGTGAACTTTGGATAAACACTACCAGTTCCACTAATCTACACTCTACAAATCCCACTACTAATACACCAGAGTCTTCGCTAATGTAGATACTGCCTTAAAATGTTTTCCTGGGTTAGATAGTCTTCTAAACTGATGTAAATATGACCTCGGGCAATCACCAGTATCAGTAAAGACTGATGGATGAATGGGTTGAAAGCAGCCCTGTGGAGAAGGATATTAGTAGATGAAGAACCAGACATGAGCTAACAATGTGCGCTCACAGACTAGAAAGCTAACCTGAAAGGAAGTTGTGGAGAGGAGGGAGCTGGCCTCTTCTCCCAAGAGACAGGGTACAGGACAAGAGGGAATGGCCTCAAGCTCCACCAGGGGAGGTGTAGGCTGGATATTAGGAAAAAAAATTCACGGAAAGGGTCATTGGGCACTGGAACAGGCTGCCCAGGGAAGTGGTTGAGTCCCCATCCCTGGAGGTGTTTAAGGCATGGGTGGACGAGGTGCTGAGGGGCATGGTTTAGTGTTTGATAGGAATGGTTGGACTCAGTGATCCGGTGGGTCTCTTCCAACCTGGTGATTCTATGATTCTGTGATTCTAATCACACCCTGAGCTGCATCAAAGGAGCGTGGCCAGCAGGTTGAGAGAAGTGATTCTACCCCTCTACTCCGCTCTGGTGAGAGCCCACCTAGAGTACTGTTTCCAGCTCTGGGTCCCCAGAACACAAAAGACATGGACCTGTTGGAGCAGTTCCAGAGAAGGGTCATGAAAAGGATCAAAGGGATGGAACACCTCTCCTGTGAGGAAAAAGAGTGAGAGATGGGTCTGTTCAGCCTGGAGAAGAGTAGGCTTCAGGCACATATTTCAGTATATAAAGAGGTCTTATAAGAAAGGTGAAGAAAGATAATTTCCCAGGGCTTGTAGCAACAGGACAAAGGGTAACAAATTTAAAGTGAAAGAGTAGAATTAGGTAAGATATAAGTAAGAAAATTTTTATCCTTAGGGTAGTGAGGCACTGGAACGGGTTGTCCAGAGAAGTGGATGCTCCATCATCAGAAATGTTCAAGGTCAGGTTGGATGAGGCTTTGAGCAACCTGACCTAGTGGAAGGTGTCCAATGCCCATGGCTGAGGGTTGGAACTAGATGATCTTTTAAGGGGCTTTCCAATGCAAACCATTCTCTGGTTCTATGATTGTACAATTTGATGACCTTATATAAAGGAACATAAGACAGGACATGTGATCTTAAAAGACACCAGACAATTACAATAGTTTAGCTCACAAAAGGCTCCTTGTTATCTTGCTATCAGTATACAAGCTTACTGTTTTGTTATCATCTAAGTCATCAGTAACACACAGCTACCCTCTCTACTACTGTAATATAGCTTGGACTATATACTGCAGAATATAGCTGCGGTAATACGTGCTGATTTCAGGTGACGGTTTTCTGTCTTGCTTTTATTAGCGTAGCACCACATGAGCAACGGTGCAGTAAATGACACTTAAGACTCTTCTAGTAGATTACTAGTGACTGGACATGGATAGCAAATATAGTTTATAGGTGTTTGTTTTAACACCATATAACCACAATCCACACCCAACTAAATGATAGCTTCATGCAAGTAATATAACTTAAGATAGCTAAGCACTAAGGGCCAGTGAATTATGCTGGTTTAAAGTATTTGTAGTTATCTTTAGGAGCTTATGAGGTAAGTAAGCAGATTTCTTATTTTCATGGTTTTTTAAAACCAGAGAAATATAGAAACATTAAATACAGAAAAAAAATGTGAAAAACAGCTACTAAAGTGCTCAAGTGCCTGTTTTGCTTTTAGAGTACTAAATTGTTCAATAATAACTAAAATTTTCTGGATAATTCTCTATGGTAACAAGTGTTTCTTGAAACTGTTTTACCTTAGTTCCACTGTACTCTTTCAAATCAGTGTTTTCCCCGTACTACTATTTCCTGTGCCTTATGTATTCTCACGAAAATTCTGTTGAGTTCAATATTGTTTTGGGAATCTGATTTTTATTATTACACTTGCCTATAACACATTTTAAACCCAAGTACTATTCTTTACATTTCACTTTATATTTAGTAGGAAGTAAAACAATGAAGAATAATTTACTGACCAGGTATTCTACACAGATAATAGTTGGAACAGAATTCTGAAAGCCAGTGTAAAGAAACCCTCTTCTTTCAAAAGAACAGCATTTATTTAGTTACATTTATTTACTGGGAAACCCTGATGACATTTTTAAATTCCGTTATTGTATATTTCAGCTTCAGAAGAACACCATAAATTCGATATTATTAATTGCTGTACATCTGTAGCATTTGTATTTTCTGCCCATTCTGCAAAATTGTAACTTAATCTAATATTATTCAGTTTCTCTTTGTACAACTTTTATGTTGGTATGCAAGTTGAGGTTAATGTGCAGCGGGGAGATACTGCTCTGTCTTTCCACATTAGCTTCCTCCCACATAATCATGCACATTTTAAGCAGGAAAATGAAACTGTGATTTCAGAGAAACTGCATCTAATAAATTTGAACCAGCTACACAAATACATGTATAATCATAATCAATATTAGGGAGTGTTTAACTGTTGGCAGTACTCTTATTTTTAATTTGCAGAAGTAAACATGATTTCTGTACTGCTTTTAACAATATTTAACAGCTGGCATAGCCTTAGAAATTATTTATTAAAAATGAAAATTAATATTGCAGGTAGAAGTCATAGGCCAATTGTCAACGGTACTATAAATCAACAGATTCAGATTTTATTATACATGTATTACTTGGGGCAACTGACTGACTTGAAAAAATGGTAGTAAGAGCTAATAATCCATAATAGATTAAAATAGAGGTTACTGCTTGGACAAATAGAATGGCTTCTTGACTTTATATCTTTTTAAAACTTCTTGTTTTATTAAAAGAAACCAAGATGTTGGGTTTTTAACCAGCTTTAATAAAAAATACTAATTTTGGCAGGGCATATCTCTGCATTTGCAACTTCAGTGAAGAAATCTATGTGGTGCTGCTGTGCCTTTGCTAAAAATGAAGAGCTCTTTTGACACAGTCAACATATTTAAAGACAGGTTATTTGTGGAAGTTAATTCTTACAAATTTTGGAGTATTTTTTCACTCATCTAGAGTGTGAAATCTTTTGTTCATTTTTCCTTTGTTTGCCTTCTGTTCATTCTTATATATTTTTTCCTAGAATCTTAATTAATGGGAGAATGAATTTAAGGAAGTACCATTAAGTGATGTTCTCTTTTTCTCTGCCCCTATACGTGCCCTGCTGTAGAAATATTCCTATTGTGTGTTATTCTTTTGGCATTACATAAGTGACTCTCCTGTGGGAGAAAACACCACATTTGCCTTTTTCAACACTGTAATAACAGAGAACTCCCCAGAGTCAATTCTGCACTTCTGTGTTCACCTAGGAGCTCATACATAAGAATTTTTGTATATATATGTGCATGTGAGTATTTTTATATATATATGTATATATGATAACAAGGAGTCTATCAAGTCTTTGACTTTTTCTTCCTCCCTTTGGAAGCCAGAGAAACCTTACAATCCTCCAAAAGTCTAAGTGGAAGAATAGTATTTCATTTCCACTGCCGCTAGAATCTTACACTAACCTGATACCCACTAAATATAAATAATCAATAAAAAGAGATATAAGTGAGGTAATATTTGTCTTTATTAATGAGATGGAAAAGTTTATTTGTGACCTGTTATGTAGGTTTGTTAGCTAAATGGTCATTGACAAAGCAGTCAAATCTTCTTCTTTTCAAAATTATAAAATGCTTAGATAATAAAAAATTACTGAAGACCTACTTCTGTAGACCCTCCTGTAGGTTTTTTTTTCCATGTTCTATGTGTTTTGGACTTGTGGACAGCGTCGCTTATATCACTAAGCCAAAGTAGTTGTTAAGTAGGCTAAAAGGTCTGGGATGTTATCATAGGTTTAGGAAAAGAGCAGTGTCTTCAGTCAGGTATCATTATCTCTTCAAAATAATTATGATAATTATCTGCTGGAAAGAAGAGTCTAAAAATTGTTTCTAAAGCTGATCAGTGATAAAAATGTGAGGGGGATTGTATGTATGCTTTAATTTTCAGCTACATTGAAGTCCTGTTCACCCCAATATCTGTAAGAGAATCAGACCTGTTAGGTCTGGAGCTGCTTCACAAAAACATCAGTTCCTTTTCTGATCTTTCTAATTTCCTATCTTTTATAATACTGAGGTCCACATAAGATGCTGGTGCGTAGCTCTGCTGTGTAAATTGTAAAATGGTAAAATGAATTTGCAGCCTTATATATGACTGGATAAACAGAATCATAGAATCATAGAATCACCAGGTTGGAAAAGACCTCTCGGATCATCAAGTCCAATCATTCCTATCTGCCACTAAACCATGTCCCTGAACACCTAATTTACCCGTCTTTTAACTCAACCACCTCCCTGGGCAGTCTGTTCCAGTGCCTGATGACCCTTTCTGCTAAAAGTTTTTTCCTGATACCCAGTCAGAACCTCCTATATGTGTATATATGAGGAAGCGGCATTACAACCAGGGAGTGCAGGCACAAGGGACAGAAGAGGGGGATATTTCTGAAACAGTGGCTCACTTGGACTTAGCCTTTGAACTTGCAGCTTGATATGTGAAACTTACTGCTGTATTGAGACAGCTACCCCCTCTGTCACCCTTTCTGACTCTACTCTTCCTCACTGAAAAGGTTCTTATGGTCCTGACACTGCCAAGATGTCATTCAGAAGCTTTGTGGATAGGAGAATTTTTTCAAGAGTGGAGATGTGAATGTTGGCTCTCCTTAGCCTAAATCAGGACTGAGTTGACAACACCTGCTAGAGGTTGGGTTGGAACTGCCTCTGTATTTCCTGTTGAAGCCAAACCTCTCTGTGACCTGGAAGTTCAGATTCAGAAAGACCTAGGGAAAGCTTCATGAGGTAACGCATTTCTGCAGCTGGTAATTAGTACTCTTAGCTGTGCCTAACAAGACTTAATATTTTCACCGCTATTTCTTTGTCTGTACATTTTATATAATTTTAGTACTAAAGAAAAGATCAGTCTATAAAACCCTAAAATAATTCAGAGTTCCGAATTTAGGACTGTCAGAATTGTTTGACAATTTTGGATAATGTTAATGAAAAATAAAACCATAAAAGCATAGCGCAAAGATAGAACAAATTAAACATTGTGATAATTTTCAACTCTGTCTGGATTAATGATAATAACACACCTCATTGACATCCAGTACATTTCAGGATAATACTAAGCCAAATTATGAGATACATCTTAAGCCAAACTCTAGAAGGGTTAAATACATGTAATATATTATCAAGCACAGCAAGGGAAAGTTAGCAGGGTAAAAATAGTAATCACTTTTTATGCAAAGAGATAGGCAATGAGTCATTTTCTAAGCTTTACAATTAAAAACAGTTTGCAAAATCACACTTCATATTCACTTGTGCAGCTTGTCCTAGCTGCCAAAATAAAATGCCTAAGGAAACACGTAAACTCTTTCATAAAGAAAGCATGATCTGAAGAATTCTCTCCTATTTTGTTCCTTTTTTTTCTATTGTGGTGACTTCAGGGTCTTTTGACATGCATCAATGAACATTTCAAACCTTTAAGGTTAAAAAAAGCCCATCACCTGCACATTTTAGTTTTTAAAATGGTAATTTTGAATTGAATTGAAAATACTTGGTTTTGTTATTTTGGAATTGAAGTGGTAAAAAGAACACTTCTTTGTGAAAAGAACTTATCCTCTTTTAGTGTTGAAGTACCTGATGAGTGTCATGGGCTGGATGTACCCACAAAGATAACGAAAATCTTTGCAGCTATCCCCTGGTTATAATCCTAAGAATGGTAGGACAGAAGAGTTGAAGGCTGCCTATTTTCCATCTTCCTTCGTCATCTTCAAAGTTGCAGCAATTTCTCTGATTCTTTAGTCTCCCTGTGTTGTAGGCATCACCAACAGAAGCAATCCTGAAAACTCTCTACTTGACACTTCCATGGCGCATTGCGTTTGTCAGCTAATATCTTGTAGTAGCCATTTTCTTGGCTTACAATGCTTAATACTCTTACTGTTTCACTTATAAGCATCCTGCTAAGCTCTTTTACACAGAAAATGAAATTTCTTAACATTTTTTAAGACTAAGCATGAGACTAAGTATGACAGTCTTTGGGACGGCTAAAGGAGAAGAAGGATACTTTGTAACTTAACCTTTTCAAAAACTGCATTTTCTCAGGTCTGAAGGACTAACCAAAGGACTGAGAAAAGAATCTCTGAGATGATCAGCAATACACAGATGGATGTGGGTGAATTATTTTCCACTGCAGTTTTTTCATATTTAGATGTGATGCCACTAGTAATTGCTTAAGGGAGTAAAACCATGAGAAGGCAAAAAGCAGATTCAGAAAGTGGGTTTTTTTATGCACTATACTTCCACAAATATGTTAGTCCTGGGAGTTTCTGTTGAGGTTTAGCGAAAACATTTGCAATGTGACAGAGATTTCCCCTTATTGCACACAGGAACAATTAGAGTCATCTATTGCCTTTCAGTGGAATGAACACACTTGTGATGATGAAAATTGAATAGAATGCTGAGATCATGCACCTTTTACCAAATAATAGGATGCATCTCACCTCTGATTCTTGTGAATAGAGAGGAAAACAGGAATAAAATAATAACACGAATGCTTAGGAAGTTGAACACATATCTAGTATTTGTTACAATTACTTGTTCCTACAAAGTCATCTTATGAATGAAAAGTGTATTTTGTGCAATTTAGTTATTCGCTAGAATAGTGAGGTACCATTTATTAAAAAAAAAAAGGAAATATATAGTCTTTATTTAAAATCTGTAAACCTAATTTCAGAAAAAGGCAATACTGTAGTACAAGAACTTCGGTGTGATCTTTTATTCCTTTTTATACATTGTATGTATGGGATCTGACATAATAAGTCAAAAGAAACAAGGAAGAGGCATAAAAATTGAATAAAATGGTCATTGTATTTTAAGTTCTAAAATGAAAATAAAGATGAATTCATACTAACACTAGACTATAAGTAGAAAGGGAACTCATCTTTCTAGAATAAAAATGAAAACTAGTGGTTTATTTTTATATTTATTGTTATAAAGTAGATTAACAGATGACATGAATATCGAATATAAATTTCAACTTATACCTAATACAGTACACCCAGTAGTTTATAAAAATAATCATAAAGCACATGAATAAACAGTTCAGTTATGCATGGAGTTATTTTTATATTTATATTTATATTTATATTTATAAATATACAAGTGTATATATATGTACAGATATGTATACATGTGTACTATAGGACTTCAAGAATGCTGGACATATAAGGAATTCTTCTTGGATTTATTATAAATTATAAGTTTTGAAGTGAAAACTGAAATTAATTCACAATACTCCTTTTAAAATTACTTTAAAAATCATAGAATCATAGAATAACCAGGTTTGAAGGGACTCACTGGATCACTGAGTCCAACCATTCCTATCAAACACTAAACCATGCCCCTCAGCACCTCGTCCACCCGTGCCTTAAACACCTTCAGGGATGGGGACTCAACCACTTCCCTGAGTAGCTTGTTCCAGTGCCCAATGACCAATTCTGTGAAAATTTTTTCCTAATGTCCACTCTAAATCTCCCCTGGCGGAGCTTGAGGCCATTCCCTCTTGTCCTGTCCCCTGTCACTTGGGAGAAGAGGCTATCACCCTCCTCTCTACAACCTCCTTTCTGGTAGTTATAGAGAGCAATGAGGTCTCCCCTCAGCCTCCTCTTCTCCAGGCTAAACAACCCCAGCTCTCTCAGCTGTTCCTCATAAGGCCTGTTCTGAGACAAAAGACTTTACATAAAATGTGAATTCAGCTTTTTTTTTTGAATCATCTATATTTTCACATCGTGCCTTACCAAAAAAAAAACCCTCAAAAACCACCTGGATATGTGGGAGGGTCCTTTTTATTATTTGACCTGTAGACACATATCAATACAAGTTTCACAGTTGCTTTGTGTTCTTATAGAACAAGAATGTATGATCTCCCCAGAAGATTTTACATTACATTTTAAAAAAGTCAGTATTAAAAGGAGCATTAGACAGTGACAAAGGGATACTTATTAACTGATTTTAAAAATAAGGTCTTCGGTTTTTTTTCCATACCGTACACTATAAGTGAGCATTAGGAAGGAATGTGAATTCCTAACGGGTAATACATTGGTTAACAAGTATGAGAGAGAATAAGCAGAAAAAGAAAAGAAGGTCTAAGTCTAGGAGGTGGAGACATTATACAGAGTGGAGCAAGCTTGATTGTGGAGAACAGTAAATTAGATGAAATCTTGAAATGTAAAATAATTTAAAAAATGAGAACAAAAGGAATAGTGCAATTTTAGTAGTCAAAATCCTCAGATTCTTAATATAAACACGAAATACTGTGTCATTAATACCTGTTAAGATGACAGAACAATTTTTCAGCAGTGCTATCACCATGTGACTTTGTAGACTATCTACAATCACATTCAGAATTCTTGCATAACAAGGCTATGCATTTTAAATTTGGCTCAGACCATAATTCTTTATTATTTCAGCTTTGATCCATCTTGTACACAGTATCTTATCATATGGAAACAGCATATGTCTTAAATGAGATAAGTCTTACAGTGGGAAAACACCAGAGAACTTCCTGCAATGTTTTTTTTAAGGAGACTAAAATTAAATGGTTCTCTTGGGTAATTAGATCACTCTGTTTTCACAAATGAGTTTAAGTGCACTGATGAGTAGTAGGTATAGTTAAGAATATGAAAATAAGCAGATACATGATAATATGGTCATATGTTTCGAAGAGAAAATTATTATTTATTTACAAAATATCTAAAATTTGATTAGAAGATCTTTTTGAATATTGCGGTTTAGGAAAGTAAAATCTTTGAGTGATCCAAGAGGCCAGTAATGGGAGAATACACTGCCACTGTAGGGCTTTCCATGAAATCTTTTTCAAATCAGCAGTGGTTAGGAATGAAAATTTAAGTGAAAGGAAAATTAACTTGACCCTTCATTTCCTGAACTGTAATATAAAATATGTTTCTCTAGGAGCCCTTACAAGACAAGTGAATAGTCTGCCCTTTTATTCACAGATAACTGAGGGTCATAACCCACTTAACTTTTCCTCTGAGCCCGGCAGCAACCACTCTTTTGACCTTTACAGAATGCTACTTTGCTATGTAGAGAGTAGTGTGGCCTGGTAAGAGGAGATTTGTAGAGAAAAATATTTGTTTTGGAGGATCAGCAGTATACATATTAGAGAGGTTTTAGTGCAGTCTAGCTCCAGTTCCGTGGATTGAATGGTGATTAGCTGTTGGAGTGCATTAGGTACACTCCTGGAGTGACTCTTCCAGTTCAGTTTCATTCAACTGAACTCAAGCTAAGTAAAAGACAATGAATGGAAAATTCCCTTAAAAAATATTATGGGTTTGGAAAAAAAAAAAAAAAAAAGAAAAAGCTAATGTTAATCCATCCTTCAGGTCTCTATGATATTGTATCACCTTTCATCTCACAGTGAACGGAGCGAGAAGCAGAAACTGCAGCCTAATGGAGGTAGAAGTCAGAACTTTTCTGCTAACCCTTACCTTGAAGGGAAAGGAAGACTATCCAATTTCTGACAAAATCTAATTGTAGAAATCGACAGACCTGAATAAAAGGAAGACTTCCAAATGCAATTTGTGACATAAGTACCATATTTTCTAGACACATTCACCTTTATAGAAATCCTGATTGACTGAACAAGGGCTGGGTATAACAAGGAAGTCAGCTGGGTAGAGAGAAATAAATGAATACAAACAATTTTTTTTTTTTTTCCCACTAGTATACTGTCAAGTTTTATCACATAATCATAGAATGGTCGAAGTCGGTAGGGACCTCTAATGGTCATCTTGTCTAACCCCCCGGCTAAAGCAGGGACACCTAAAGCCAGTTGGCCAGGACCATGTCCAAAAAATTTTTTAATATCTCCAAGGATGGAGACTCCACAGACTGTCCTGGCAACCTGTGTCAGTGCTTGATCACCTTTGTAATGAAAAAGTGTTTCCTGATGTTCAAAGGGAACCTCCTGTGTTTCGGTTTATGCCCACCACTGCTGGTCCTATCACTGAACACCACTGAAAAGAGCCCAGCTCTGCACCCACCCTCCAAGTACATTTTGAGTAGATACCTGTGACCCTCCTCTTCTTTGGGCTGAACAGTCCCATGTCTCTCATCCTTTTCTCATAGGAGAGATGCAAGGCCTTTCACTGCAGTCTCTCCTATATGTCCAATGTCTCTCTTTGTTAAACCGAGCCCAGAACTGGACACTGTACTCCAGGTGTGGACTCCTCAGGTACACAACTGGTTACTGACCTACTATGATCACCACTTCCTGGAACCGTCTGCCAGCCAGTTTTCAATCTACCTCACTATCTAGTCATCCAGCCCATGCTTATCGAAATCAAGGCAGACAATAGCCACTGCTTTCCTCTTGTCTATTAAGCCAGTAACTTCATCACAAAATGTTATCAGCTTGATCAAAAATTATTTTCTCTTGGTGAATCTATGCTGATGATTCTTTTGTCTTTCATATACCTGGAAATGGTTTCCAGGATTAGTTCTACAACCTTCCTAGGGAATAATGTGTGTTTTACCAGACTATAATTCTCACTGACTTCATTGTTTTGTTTAAAATAAGAAAGCAGTGAATTTACTGAACTCACTTTTTTATTTTTGGGGTTTTTTTAACCCTTGTGTGATGGACAAGAACCTGGTAATCAGCTCTGGAGACTTGACATAATCAGAAATTGAAGTATAGCAATACAAATTTCCAGGGCACTTACATAATTGTCAGATTTTTGTTGAGGTGCACTTCTCAGGAACGGTAGCAAGTATTTCATAGGTAGTGCTGAATGAATTAGTTGCCTTAATATGTAGGCCTAATAAACAGAATTCCATTAAAAAAATACAAAAACAAAAAAAAACCCGAACCAGGGTAAAGAAGCCATCATTTTGTGAACTTACTTAGCATATTGAGATAGCATTAAGTATTACTTTCTAAGCAGGTTTTTTAAGAGAGGTTAAATTTGAAATGAACAGGGTGTCTTGGGATTAGGTTTAGGACTTAGTGTAGAATGATGCATAGAAAACCTTGGTACGTAGACCTCTTCCCCATTTTACTCACTACTCTTGTCAATGCCTAGTAGCCTTTAAAAGCAGGTACCCAAATTTTCCAGCAATATACTTATCAAATATATTGTTTAGTTTAAATAAAGCAAAAATCACCAGGATGGCAAAGTTGAACTTCTCCTGTCTCTAGACTGGATAATATAAAAATAACAAGGAGAAATGCTTCATATCATACAGCTCACCAATGTCCAATAGCATACAGGATATGTTCTGAGTTTATTGAGTTAGGTGATAAAACTAAAATCATTGCAACAGAGGGAATATTTTTATTCATCTTGTTGGAATCTGATCAGCAGAATATCTGCCAGGTATTGAAAGAGTTGTTTTTAAAATAGGAGGAATAAAGCAATGTCTAATCCTTAAGGTGCTGTAAAAAATAGTTCTGAATGCATCTGTAAATGTTCTGGACACAAAATACAAAGAGGATTTTTTTTTTCTATAACATAATAAAAAAGAGACGAGAAACTATGAAATGATGAAGAAACAGGTGAGGTAATAAACTGCAGACATGCAAAATGATTTTCTAATCTCTGGGGAAAACAATGGAACCTCAAAGTATAACAGTGTTATTGTGTAACATTAGTTCATTTTGATTCCTTGTGTATTTGATATATTCATTTTCAAAACCAGAATCTACTTGAAAATGCTTTCCTTTGGTAAACTGATTTTTAATACTTTTAAAACATATTGGTTAATGAGGGAAGGCTTATGGAGCATGTACTTTTTTACTTGAAAGTGACATATTTGCTGCAACTTATTACTGTTAAATTTTTTCTAAACCAAGGAAATAATCAACTTCAAGAAAATAAAAGCATTAGTGAGAAGAAAAGAGAATGAAGTCTAATAGAATACAGTATGCATACTAACTTTAATATTTTTAGTATTGTCTTAATAATGTAGCAAGTATGTTTAATTCAGTCATTCATTCCATTTTTGTACTGGTGAAAAATTCTGATGCAAATACATCAGAATATGAAATTAAAAACAGGAGTGTATTGACTTTTAAGATGGTTGTCTATCTAGCTTTATAAAATTCAGCTTTATTTATGCATTTCTTCAAAAAGTAAATTTTTTTTTTTTAAATAAAACACACACAATTTGAGCTTAGTGGGTAAAAGAAATGAGGGAAAATTTGCCCTGTCATATTTTCTGGTTTATTGTCTTTGGATAAAGTACTTAATAATAAAAAATTAAATACTGCTTGCAAAACTTCTTCTGTGGACTCAATCTTATCCATTTCTTTTGGTAGTGCGTTTGCGTTTGTTATATATAGAATCATTTTCTGTTAATAAGCTTCCATTATACGCTGTCTGTTTCTTTATGTTAAAAATTCACATTATGCTTTTGTTGAACAATTTAAATATCATTTATATTACAGCTACATGAAGTTCTGAAGACAGAATGAAAAAGCTCCATAGGCAGAAATGATGTTTGGTATTTAGAAATTATATATAAGAATTGGAAAATTCCTAAATTTGATAGCTGATGATTTTAAGAACCTTTATCATATAGCAATTTTTTGAACATTAAGTAATCTTTCTTCTATATTTTAAGTTTATAGAAAGAACCTTGTGCATAATTTATTTCTATATAATTTCACCCTAGTAATACTATGAATTTGACTTTGTATTTCCTTGCAGATGATTGACAGATGAATAGATTTTGACTTTCTCTGATACTTCTGGTGTTTGGCTCTTGCATGTAAAGCAATTTTATCTTTCTTAATGCTTCCAGATAGACCATACTGTTAGTAAGGATGGAGATGCTTCTGTCTTGAAAGACTGTATCAGAAACTTTTGTAAGCGGGGAAGGTCAAGATTCTGATTTAAACTTTTTGACTTGGTCATATATTTACTCAAGTGTGAATGTATATAAAAAATAATTTCATGTCACATTGCCTCATATAAATTCAAGTGCTTACAGCAAAGCATCAAAAATCCCACCGAAAACAATCAACCGGAAAAACTTTCTATTCCAAAGCATTAGAATAAATTCTGTGGGAAAAAAAAAATCTAAAAAAAGAAACATTTCTGCAAACCCAGTGTCTGAGTCTAGTGAAACACTAATAAAACGTACTAAAAGATCTCTGAGGTAGAGGCTTTATTCTGCCCTCTTCCTACAGAGAGAAGGACGTAACTGATGCTGATACTGTGATGCAAGTAATAAAATTAACATTTGGCTAGATTTGCAAAAGATTTTTGGCTTTTGAGATTTTTTCTTAAATGCTCAGAAAAAATTAACACAGTAATACTCAAAAGTACATTGAAACATTTATGAATGAAAGGGAAAGCTGAATGTGGAATGCTTTTTTTAATGGATTTAATACTTAACTAATAATCTGCAGAATAAGCAGCCCTTCTCAGCTACTTGTCTGGCTTCCCTGTATAAACAATAAGAAGAGTGGACAAAACTTGGGAAAGGATGAATTAGTCTCTGAATTGTCCCTCTCTTGTTATTGGGCAGTTTATTACCAAAACTACGTGCAAATAGACCACAGTTCATTAGTTTTGCTAAAGTACCTAAGAAATAGCAGTTACTTAGCAGACTGAAAATTGAAGTGCTTACAGGGAATAATTTCTCTGATGCTTGCATTGTCAGGCTTTTTTTCATAGAATCCTAGAATAATTAAGGCTGAAAAAGACCTGTAAGATTACCCAGTCCAACTGTCGGATCAACTGTTTGGTGCCTGTTGCATGTCTGTTGTCTTACAGAACAAGTAGAAGTAAATAATGCTTTGCGCTCAGTGGACACTTAAAGCACTCCTAATCTGTATGTTCTGGAGTTCCCTATCAGAAGTATCAGAACAGTAGTCCATTTCAAGTCAGGCCAGGAAATTCTTCTGATTACCTTACCTTATTACCTCACCTTATTACTAGGAAGTGAGAAAGGTGTCATGGTAGGTAGGATTCTATAACTCAGACAGGCGTAGTTGTTCCTGAGGGTTATTGACTTCTACTCTTGCAGTTTCTGGTGCTATAAATACACAGAATAATTCTTAAATTTTTACAAGTAGTTAGTTACAGAAATATACCGAAAGCATCGTAACAAAAAGTGTTACACCACACGCTTACGCAAAGTGAAAGTAAAGCTAATAAGTTCTGCAAAAGTCATCTCTAGTTGTTTTCCAAGCAGACTAAGAATATCCCATACAAAGCCCTAGAATCTTGAGGGCTGCTAAGCAATGAGAAATCTGCATTTTGGGCCCATATAACTGCAGAGTGACATTATTAGAAGGCTGGGTTACATTTTGTACTTTGCTGCTGGTTCTGAAGTCAGAGTAATGGAAAAAGTCACATTACATTTTCCCCACTGTTTAACCACTAGTTATTATTTTTCTTTTAAACTGTGCTACAGTTCCTAACTTTTTGAAGTACAAAAACCTACTAAGTACTATTTAAAATTTCTTCTCTGTTATGTGTCTCCTATAAGACTTTACATATAAAAATAACAAATATTTTTTATTTTTGTAAATTCTACATTTTGTTTTGTCTACGAAGGACAGAAGGAGAATACATTTGTTTATTTCAGTAACATGATGGTCTAGTGGGAAACTCTTCCCATCTTCCCCTCCATCAGATGAAAAGGGCAGGGTGTTGAAATACCCCTCAGACGTCTCTTGCTGATTGATGCTTTACTAGCATTTTGATCAATATGTCTGCCTCTTCTTCCCAGGAGTCATAGAAGGTAGGAAATTGCTAATTGGTGATGCAGTTCAGAAGATCACAAGAAATTATCTGCAACAGGAAAATGAGCACTTTGTGTTTCACTACACTAGTGAGATTTGATTGAGATTTCCCTTCTCAAACTAAACCACAAAAGATATTTTTGGTTGTTTGTTTCTGTTTGCAGATTGAAAATTTTTTTATGTGATTGTCCTTGTTATTTAGGAAAAGCTTGATTCTCTGGTAGATGTACTGTGTGATAAGCTGTGCATTTTTCTAACAATGAAACTCCATGGATACATATTAATACATATATCTTAATTTACAGGCATTTCCTTAGAATTCTGTTGATGTTTATTTGTTATTGACACAACATGGCTGCTTTAATTATAAACAAATAATATTGAAAGTAGTCAAGTCCTGCACATATTCACTGCAGTTATTCCCTTTCTTTAGATCTCAGACTTTCCTTTACAAGTGTTTTTTATACATAAACCCTAAGAAGACTAATATTTCATTACTGCACTGTGTTCAACACAAACCTTTTATAATTAAATTTGGGGATATCTAGTGACCTGAAATATTACCATGAAAATTAGATTATGTGATTGCATAAAAAAAATTAATTCATTATAATGAAGTATTAATGTAGATCAAAATCTAGTAAAAGCCCTATTGTTCCTTAATTTCAGATCACATTTCAGCAGATTTTAAATGACATTTCTGAGTTTTCCTCTGGAAATGAAAACTGAAAAACAACCTGCCCAACTTTATGTTTTTTATGTGGAGATAATGAGATTATCAGTTTATCTGAATATTTCATTGTCACTGAGTTAATAAAAGTCTTTACAGTGTTGAAGAAATTGGTTCGATTATTTCTCCAGTGCTTACCAATAACTCTGTCTCAATGCATAACAGTTACAATTCATTTCTGAACCAGAAATACTAGGCCAAATCTGGATTTCTTTTACTGTGCAAGTAATGCAGGTGTTTCAATAGTTCTAGTTTAGTCCACCATCCAGCCAAGTCAGAAAAGAGAGATTTGTGCATTGGAAACTAAACTAAAACAGTTTTAATGAAACAATAACAATAAGAAGGAAAATAATAATGTTAATAAGAAAATAATAAAACATGTACAAATATACAAAACCAATTCAAACTTCAATGACTATATGTCACCACTGATGCTTCAGGGCGTGCGCAGGAAAGGTCCTGGACTGGACGCAGCAGTAGGTGGAAGCTGGATTCAGGAACTGGTCCCAGGAACTAGATTCAGGAACATAAGGATGGGAAACAGGGGCAGACAGACGGAAAAGGTCTATACTGAACTTTGACCATCAAAGAAGCAGGCTTGACTCTCACAATCCCTGAGCTTTAGGCTGAGCACGACTTGTATGGCATGGAATACTTCATTGGCTGTGCTTGGGTCACCTGTTAACTCCTGCCTTCAGGTCTGAGCTTCTTCACCAGCTCTAGGATGACCTTGATTTACATAGAAATAAAAATAAACAATGACATATCTACATACCAATGTCCATTAGTGACATAGATCAGATGAATCACTTCTAGAGGCAGACGCTTCAGAAACTGAAGTTACTTAGAATAGATTTAGCAGAAATGTGAAGAGAACATCTGCTTTAGCTCAAACCAGAACATTAACCTTTATATGAAAGTGTTTCTTAAATTCCTATGTGCAGAGTGGGTCAGAGCAGGCAATCTATTATGAGAATTTAACTTTCATTAGTGTTATGAATGTTATCCTGCTTTACATCGCCATGTGGTCTATAAGCTTCAACTGAAGTTTTTTGTCAAGCTATGTTTTCTCTTGGACACAGTTGAGTGTGAAAAATTGAGTACTTACTTAAATATGAGTCACAGTGAAGAGCCTGACATACCTATGACTATGCCTTCACCTACACCTATACATAGACCTAGGCCACTTCTGCCCTTTAAAATTTGGACATAAATCCCATTCTGATCTGTTTAGGTATTTCAGCAAGTTCTTCCTTTAGTTATGTTGTACTCTTACACTTGGACACCAATAGGTGGAATTCCTTTCACTGTCTGTCTAATTCCTTTCACAGTCATATAGATTTGCTCTGTAATCATAGGGAAGAAACAAACACTTCCAGAGAATGGTTCCTCAAAAACATGTTAGGTGTTTATCTCCAGATTGGATGAATCACCCTCTGGAGGTGCTTCTCTGCCTTACTAGAAAAGAAAAAAGCCTAATCATAGGTTTAAAGCAGATAGTTCTTCAGCAGCTAAATATATTTGTGATTACAGGAAGACCACGAGGATGATCAGAGGGTTGGAGCACCTCTTGTATAAAGACAGGCTGAGAGAGTTGGAGTTGTTCAGCCTGGAGAACAGAAGGCTCTGGGCAGACCTTATAGTGACATTCCAATACCTGAAGGGGGCTACAAGAAAGCTGGGGAGGGACTTTTTAAAAGGGCATATAGTGATAGGATTGCTTGGGGAAGTTGTGAATGCCCATCCTTGGAAGTGTTCAAGGCCAGGTTGGATGGGACCTTGAGCAGCCTGATCTAGTGGGAGGTGTCCCTGCCCATGGCAGGGGGTTAGAACTAGATGAACTTTAAGGTACCTTCCAACCCAAATCATCCTATGATTCTCTGAAATAGGTCTGGATAACAGTCAGTATCCAAAATCTGTATGCAATCTTGCTGTTACCTGTAGATGGAAAAGCTACTTGGGTCAACACATGACAGATTGGGAGCCAAATATAGACTATATTCTGGAAAAAAAGTTAAAAAAATTCATACCTATCAATAAATGTTTTCTTTAGATGGTGATGATGATTAAAGCATATAACTTCTGTCAACTTCATCACATGAAATGATGAAGATGGCATCTTTCTGTTAAGATCTGACGGTGAAATCCTTGCTAAAAGTAGAAACTTTTGTTTCCAAAATATTATATTTTGTTGCAAATTATATTGTATCACAAATATTTAGGACAATAACATATGCTTCCTTTTGATTTCCAATTTCTCAGCCAGTCACAACAGTTTTATACCAGTCCTGAAAATCTGCAGTCACCTGTTTGTTCTTGAGACATGTCAAAATAATAGCAAAAACTGTTATTTCATGACCCAGGTCTCTTTATTGTTGTATTTATATACCTTTGAGTAGTTATTTTGTGCACATTGGGAAAAGTTCTCCTGTAAATTTCCTGTTTGTTTTTTATCATGTACTTAGAAAAACAAGGCACTTGAAATAAGAGTATTTACATCTCTATAGTTCCCTACATATGAGTGAGAATACTGAATTATGTAAATACACCTTTAAAATACACAATTAAATCTAGTTATGTTGCTATACTGAGTATATATTTATCATATTTAGAAATGACATTTTGCACAAATATCAAGTTCACTAAGACAGTTTTTTCCAAGCGATGATTAATCACATTTGCTGTAGACACACTTCTGAGAGCTTTGTCACAAAACTGAGCTGAGTTAAACAGTGAGCTGGAATCAGACTGCCACCCTCACGAGGAAATTAAGACACAAACCATGACATTTATGAAAAAAAAGAATAAAGAATTATTTAATTTAAACTGATTTCTGGAGGTTCAGGCAGTTCTTACCAAGAAAGCAAACATGAAAGGCACATGGAAGGGGCACAAAAATAAGCTACAATCTGAAAGCATTAATTGTGTGACTTGTATAGGTAAAATGATACTCTGAATTTTATTGAGATCCTACTGAGTTAGGAATAGTCTCCATCAGCTGGAAATATCTACATTTCCCGCTTAATCTACAAGGAACCAAAGGCAAATACTAACACAATGACTTACCTTTTCGACAGACAAAGTTACCTAATGTAAGTCCCATCAAAGTAACATATATGAAAGAAATGAATTAATGCGTTAATGCTTCACTCAGTTGCATAAATAATTACTTTGCCTTCCCACTTTGGCCTCCCTTTCACTTGACTATTCTTGCTTAGTTTTTATATCTCCTAGAAAGTCTCAAACTAAATGCTGATTGATGGCTTTGCGAAGTGTATGTTGTTCTCTGTCTTTACAACCACCCCTGAAATGGAACAACATAGATTTGCTCAAGAAGCCCTTGCCTCTCAGCTTCAACCAGACAGAAAAAGCAAGGTAGGTTGGAGTAGTGTCATGAAAATTCCATGTCCAGAGTTGAAGAAAAGCACCATGAGACGAGGATATAAAGGTTGCTAGATAAATTGTTTGCTTCCTTAACATTTTTCATTCTTATCACGGCCTTTATAACAGGTCTTTTTAACAAGGCTTCTTTTTGAATATAGTACTCAAGCTATTATAGTCACAAGGACAAATGAAGGTTGCGGTTTCCTCTGTTCTTATTGCAATCATTTTTGCCAGGAGAACAAATTACTTAAGTACCATTTGTCAATCTAACCATAATCTTAGCCCTGGGATAAAATTCAGAGTTCTTAAAGTACAGAAAAAGGCACAGAAGGATCTGAAGCTTTCTGATAACAGTACATTCCTCTCCTCAGAACTTACCTCTTTTTCTTCCCAGTTATCTCACTCATATTTACAATGACAGCAATTATGTGATTTTGACCACCATAGATGCACTCTGATAATGACCTAAAATTAAATCAACTGATTTATCTTTTAAAATATAACATTAATTATTATTTTTTTCACATAATCATCAGAAGATGATGATATGTATAGCAGGTGCAGCTTTCTTCTCTTTCTCACCTCCCCAGCTCACTTGGCTAATATACTCATTCTTTTTAATCTTATAAATTTACTTCTGCTTATATATATGTGCTAAAATAATAATAAGAGAACATTGCCAAGACAAATTAATGTTCGTTTTTCTCTCTTCTTTTCCTCCTTTTTAAAAGAAATTCTCTCATGAAAGCACCAGCAAAATATACATTTTATGTAGATTGTATTTTTGGTCTGGAAAAGCGTTAGAGAGACATCTTACCTTTTGACAGAGTACACACTAGTAAATTCATTTCTAAAAGGTTCCACAGTTCAGCTACTTGCATAAAAATTGAAAAAAATGTCTTACTTATTAAGATCTGGGAGCAGAAGGGGTGAAGGAAAAAAAGAAAGAAAAAAAGGAAAAATGAGTAAAAGTATTATTTATTATGTGGGTGGTATTTAACTCCACATTTTAGAAATCAAGATTTTTCTGAGCTTCTGTGTGCTAGGTCTGGCTGGGATGGAGTTTTCTTCACAGCAGCCTTTCTGGCTCTGTGTTTTACATTTGTGACTAAAATAGTGTTGACAACACAGTAATGTTTTCACTACCACTGAGTAGTGCCTGAACAGTTCCAAGGCCACCTCTGTTTCTCATGCTACCTCCCAGTGAGTAGACACCATGATGGAAAAGAAGTTGGGAGGGGACACAACTGGGACTTCTGACCAAAAGGATATCCTATGCCTTACAACATGGTGCTCAGCATTAAAAGCTGGAGGTAGTCTCTCCAGGGTAGCAGTTGCTCAGAGATCAGCTGGGCATTGGTCTGTTGGTGGGAGGTGCCAAGTAATTGCCTTTGTATCAGTTGATGGGTTTTTCCTTTCTTTCACTTACTAAATTTTCTTAATCTCAATACATTTTTTTTTCTCCATTTGGCTCCAGTGATTCTCTTCTCCATTCTTCTGGCGACAGGGAGACTGAGCAAGATGATGGCCAGGGTCAGTCCATCCCATCCTGTTGTAGTCAAAGATGATCAACAGTGTAGCGTGGAATTTAGTTACTGAAGCATTCCATTTGAGATGCAATAAGGTATCCTGCTTAGACCCTGTTGGCTCTGCAGGATATAGGCATTCCATGCCTCCATGTTCATATCATACCCTGCTCTCCTTACCCATTCCCCTTCTTCCTAGGTCTTTATTTTGAGGTGGATCCTAAGAAAATATTACCAGATGGACACAGTAGATTTTGGAGAACTACTCCTCCATCTCTAAAAATAGGTCACTTGAATCTGGAGTTTTTGGAATCCATTGAGCCAATGAGCTTGGATATTGTGGTTCAATGCCATGTATTAGACAGGAGAAATAAGCTATGACGATGACCAAACATGTCGATTTACGCTACGTGTCTATATTCAAGAAATGGAATAGAGCGTCAGATATACTTTGACTGTAAGAGATATTTGCGTATACTCTGCCTCTAGGTACTTGGATGTTGATAGCACAGAAAAGAATGTAACATTGTACATGATTGCTGTTCATCTGGGCCAAGGAATGAGCTTTGTATTAATTTTTATTATTTAACATTAGTTTAAAGGAGGCAATCACTAAAATTACCTATCTACATTGTTAAAGCCTCTACAAGTGAAACTTATAGCACTCTTTCTTCATTGCTTGCTGATTTATGACAGCAAGTACAGCATAATGCAGTGGACGAAAGAGCTGCAGAGGATTACACAGTAACTATGCATATTTTATCTACCTAATCTATGTCTATTCTCTGGGCCACAGAGTAGTATTAAATTTACACATTAGATTTTAATCCTAAGATTCAAAATGAAATAATATCCAAAGCAGCTGCCCTTTGTTTAACAGTGCATTGAGCTATTTTGCTTTAATGCAGTTGAACAAAATAAAACCTCTTCAAAAAAGCAGATGAGAAGCCTTGACATACATAATAGGTGAAAGTGTTATAATGGGAAAATAAAATTTCCTGGACTGCTTTATGACATTTTCCTAGAGAAAGTCCATACTAAATGTATGAACAGATAATTTTACCAGAGAATGTAAGGAAGGGGGTAAAGGATAACCTTGTTTTTAAAAGATCACAATAACACAACTCAATTAAGAAGCGGGTAGAAGAGTAACCACGGTAGAGTTAACCCGTATCTTCAGGACATATGAATCAAGGAGGGGTGAGACCATAGGAGCCTAAAACTGTATGTCACATAGTAATCCAATCTGTATATGAGTAATGTGATACCAACATTTCAGGTTCCCTTTAGCAATTTGAGGTCTAAAAGCATCCAGATCTAGTTAAGACATGGGCATGTAATTTATTAAATAACGCACTGGAGAAGAAAAGCTAAAAAGTGAAATTAATTTATTAAAAAGAGCACATGATTTTGACCCAGATTACCTGGAAAGCAGGAGGAAAAGGCTTTTATTGGTGAAGTGAAGCTGAAGGAAGGTTTCAGCTCAGATATAAAATGACAAAGTACGATAGATTAGATGTCAGAAAATTAAATAAACCTTAAAGCACATGAGTGTGTAGTGAAAGTACAGGGAAGCAATGAAAAAAAAATAATTTTTTTTTCATGAAAAGCAGAAACTAAGCAGCTAATAACTGCATATACACAACAGTGGACTAGGCGAGTGAATTATGTAGATCAGTTGTGGAAACAGAGGCAAGAGCACAGGAGGAAACAATTATGTCTCTGTTATTATGCAACTGACTAAATAGATGGGATCCCAGACACATTTCCCTGTGGATTCCTACCAAATGTATTCACAGAGTGGACTTTGATGTGCTGGATTGTGGATAAGACCTTGCTTTCTTGGTCTGTTTAGGCAGGAGAAATCAACAGGAATTAACTCTTGTCCTGGATATCATAAGGAAATACATAATTCATTTTCAAGGTGAAGACACAAGCAAAAGGCAATGAAAAATGGCATGAGAACAACATCCACTTGTTTGGAATGCCCTTTTTTTTTGTTGAGACTTACAAAAATTTAGCAATTTATTTTTTCTGATTTAAAATCAGGCAGAATTCAGTATCTTTTTCCTCCGAAATGTAACTACTGACTTCCTAGAAAATAAAATTCATCTATGAATGGACAAAATATATATTATTAAAAATGCTTTAAGTTGGTTAACTTGTAGTACTTTACAGTCTGTGATTCAATGTTCTGTATGCATAACTATATAATTTTTGAAAATATAGCTAATAATATATCACAAAATCTCTTCCAGTAATTCAAACACTTCTGTGCAATTTGTTTTTTTGCTGTGTTACTGTATGCACTGTGTCATGTTATAAGGATAGCACTCAGATTTTATTCTCTTAAGTGTGTGAATGGATACATGCTGCATTATAGTGCTACTAGTGACTTTTCAATTCAGAATCAAGGCCACCAATACAGCTACTGCTGTTCTATTAAAGATTTGTCAGGAAAAGAGACTGTGGATTACTTTTTTCATATTTCTTGTACTTTCTAAGCTACACCAAAGACGAAATGTCAGGTAAAAATCAGTGCACACCCTTTTTCTGATAGCAAACCTCTTAGCCTGGGTACAGAGACTTTGGCCTTTCAAGACTGTGCTACCACAATACACACTGTAATCCTTTAATTGAATGGCAGTGTAGGTAGATAATTGTGCAGATTAGAGACATAGCCACAATGTATGCCAATTATACGTGGAAAAAAATGGAGACTTTGTATGATGAGGAGGATAAAATCAGTCTGATACAATCATAGTAGAGACAAACTTTTTCCATAACTCCCACATGAAATTAGAACTTGTAACTTTTAAGTGGTGCAGTGAGGGTTGTTTTAATGCTAATGCTTTTGAATAGGCCCTGCAGGGCTTGTTCACTTTTAGTTTCTTGGTGAGTGCTTTGAGTATAAGTTGAGCTTAAATGAACTGGCATGATAAACTCTCATTTCTGTAACACCTGTAAGATTTCCACTATAGTGATCCCCTGCTTTGTCTCATCCTCTTGCTTGATAGTACTGTGTGTAACTATAAAATTCTGAGATGGGATTTATTTCTTTATTTTGGAGTCTAGAGTAAGGGGAGAAAGGGAGGTTAAGGAAACAAGTTATTTAAAACTAGTAACTATAATCTGCTTAATGTACTGATAGCCTTCTAACGAATAGGTTTGCTTTTGCCAGCATACAGCATTTCAGGTAATCTGAAGTGCTATTATTGATGCAGTCAGCTATTAAAACCATGTACCAATACAGTTAAGTGCATCTGTGGCAATGATGATTTGTGTCACTACTGATATTGAAGGTGTTAGTTAGACATTTTATTACTTTAATTATTTTTAATTTTCATATATTTTATATAGTATATAGTATAGTACATGTATTTCTCTTTTTTCTTAGGGGAGGAAGATTGAGTTTTAGTGTCTGCTCTGTCAGGGAAGGATTGAGTGAGAAGGAATCTGACAGTCTCACTGGGACCACTGAGGAAGAAGCTGTGTAGGACATAGTTTTGGGGGAAATAGAACTCTGGAAAAAACAAAGAGATCTGTTACATTACTCTTTGCTCTAGTTTTGAGTAGGTTGTTCTCTGGGTAGATAGGGAAAGAAAGTTTTTTCTCCTAACACTATATTGTAATTTTTGGGAGAAAGTTGGAAAATTTTCAGATGCCAAGAACTATAAATTTTTGAATTCTCTGAATTTTCATTTATCTTTAACCATAGTGAATATCAGATACGGGTTTCATGCAGCTTTGTGAGAGTTCCTGTCCTGTGCTTCAACCTTCTTCAGAGTGCCCATGGCATAGTATGATATAGCATGTTATTCTTCAGAATGTTCTCTTTTGCTAAAACAAAAAGGAAGCCATAAATAGCTAGAGCACCCTTTAAAATTAGTTCTCATTCAGCACTAAAGAATATTAAGAAATTGTTAAAATTATTAAGATATTAATATCATAATTTGTGATATTAGTATATGCATTGAACTATGTAAGTTGCAAATAATGAGGAATAGCTTGAAAAATATGCTGTCACTTAACTTAATGCTATTTTCCATGTTAAAGGACTACTAGAAATAAATTAATATATTTTTGGATGGATCCAAATCAATTAAATTCTTCTCTAGGTCTGGTATTACATTATAAACTTTGAAATCTAACTCAGTGTGAATAGTATTTGTACTACAATATCATTCAAATGAGTGATATTTATGCCTATCAACAAGCTATCTACCCGTTCTTTATAGAAAAATAGACATAGGCATTCAGAATTAAATTCTGTCAGTTGCACAGGCTGAGTTTCATCTCAGCTAACTTCAGTATTTAATTAAGAACAAAGCTGGGAATGTATTTATTTGCCTCTAAAACAATGATGAGATTATATGCCTCTAGCCGGTAAGGGACTTGACGTGTCTGGAATTGTTATTTCTTCCCTCTGAAAATAGCAAGAGAGTTCAGGAACTTAGAGTTTTAAACTCACAATCCATTTAAACTTGCACAAGCCAATAGGTATATCAAAACAAAATAGATGGGTTTTCTTTAGTCTTCCTGGTTGCTCATTCCTGTCCCACACTGCACCATATATTGTACCTCCACAGGCATACAAAAAACATCCAACAGCACTGGATCCCAGCTGGAGCTTGCCACTGCATGGTAAAGGGCACTGCAATATTGCATATTCAGTTAATAGTTTGCACTGGATTTCAGCACTCAGCATTAGAAATATCAAATTTTGTAATACAGGCTAAACCACAGAAGAACTTGTGGAAAAATAAATTGAAATCATTTGGATATGCAGGGTGTGTACATACTGTATATTAGTGGTAACTCACCTATGAAATTCCTAAGTGAATCACATTACAGAACAAATTTTATGCAACTGTAATTTCTCAAGTAACAGCAGGCTCTCTGGATTTTATCTGGACATTCAGCTTTTTCTTTATAAGGATACACAAGGTTTTATCATCTATCTGTAGAATGAGTATTTACAGCCACAATTATATATCTTAGTAACACTGTTTTTTACATATACTGCAAAACAACGAAGACAAATATCTGGAGAAAGAAAACAGTGATATATAAAATTCACTATTCACAATTTTAATGAAGACAAAATCTTATTTTCTGTCCTGTACTTTGCAAGATCCCTTATGAAGCACAGTGGAACAACTGAAAGATAATGGTTAAAGTAAAAAATTTTCCTTTGTAAAAATTCAACAGTAAGTTAAGATGTTCATATTAATATTTAATTTAAGACTTTATATGTATTTCTTACAATTTATTCAAGTTAATTGTTCTGACTTTGTTGATATGTACTCACACAGAGCTACTTCTGGTATTTTACAGTTATATGTTGATGGAGTCACCTTCACTGGAGGTGTTTAAGGGATGGATGGACAAGGCTCTGAGGGGCATGGTTTAGTGATTGATAGGAATGGTTAGACTAGATGATCCAGTGGTTCTTTTCCAACCTGGTGATTCTATGATTCTATGATTCTATGACTATTAAATGAATAGCACTAAACAAACATTTGTTTTTTAGGTTAGCAGCAACCTTAAAACTCGATGTAGTCCAAAAATATCATACTCCATTTACATAAAGAAATACATGCTGTTCTTTAGATGCATGCATAATTCCCCAAAAAATTATGCATGCAGGTTCCATGACTTTATGTACATCTGTGATTCAAGATTTAAGTGGGTTTACTACTGTTATTATTTCAGGCACTGCCACACACACCCAAGCAATCTGCCCCTATCCAAGAATGATATTGACAGGACCAGTCATATTTACTTTTTTACTTAAAAAATGTATATTGCAATGTATGCTCTCTTGTCTAACAGCATTTGATTCTTTTCTAGCATATATTATTTTCATTTTATCAATTTCTAAGCTACAACAATTACACAAGCCTGTGATTAAAGCGTATTTTCAAGAGGACCGTGATAGCAATCAAGTCTTCTTCACATAAATGTTTTATCACTCATTTCCTTCAGAGGCAGTTGCTTAAAATTAACAGACACAATGAATTATTGTTTACCAGGAAAAAAAAATTGTCATATAGTGCACCACACTGTTTCGTATATAGGCATTCATTTAAACAGACATTGTAAGATTTTAATTTGTCTTCTGAGAACCAAATTGATACATGTTAGAAGGTAGAATAGCAGTTCATTTGTTAAAAACTGATATTACTAGGCAGTGAACTTAATATTTTTACAAATTTTTAATTACTTCATAAATAATCCCTAGGATATTTATCTTCCTTTCAGTATTTAAGGAGCAAAACTTTCAAAATTAAAGGTAATTTCAACTTTGCAATATGTAGATGAGAAAAACACACTAAAAACTCTGCTTGTAACGATTTCTAATATGATCCAAGTATGTGATGATTTAAAAGATGTTTTGCTTAAAAACATTCTGATTCTGTTCTCAGGGTTGGGGTTTTTTTTCATTATATACATCATTGCTGTAACAACGTATGGTATATAAACATTGGTTTTAAATAAACCTCCTTTCATACTGATAGTCACATGATTGTGGTGCAACAGTGAAAAAATCTAAATAGAATTTCAATAAATGCAAAAGTGGAAAAAAACCCTCACATAATGTCACTTGGACTATCGTTCTTCTGTCAGAATCATAGAATGTTTCAGTTTAGAAGGACCTCAGGAGCTCTCTAGACCAACCTTCTGTTTAAAGAAGAACCAGCCAGGAGATCAGACAAGGATGCTCAGGGCTTTGTCCTTGACATTCAGATGAAGGCAAAATGTCTAACTCTGTTTCCTAAAGGGAAACAGATTAATTGTCCAAGATTTGGTGGGATGAACCTCAAATACTTGGGTCACTATAAATTACGTTTAAAGTACCAGTGGAGTAGTTTTTATGTGGCAAATTAATGTCCTTGACTAAAAAACACTCATCTATCTATGTAAAACCAGCTTCTACAGTTCTAGGGAATCTTAGATGAAATACTCAATCTTTAGAATTTTTTTTCTATATGTAAAAAAAGTTGCCTTAAAAATATACATGCTTTTAACGAAAAAAATTGAAGCAACAACTGAGAGCTTTCTAAATAAGTTTTTGCATTTACTTTTGAAATAGTTTGAAAACTAGATAAGTATTTCGCTGTTTTATTGAGCTACATCACATCTCAGAGTGTTCTGTTTTATTCTGTATCATTCAGATTGATCTAATCAAACTGCAGCAGTCTTCAAGTTCTACTGATGTATAGCAGAATTACTCTAGTCTCTGAGGAAAAATCATGGAGATGAAAAATTGACTTCCCACTCACACTGCATAACCAATCAAATTTTAATTAGAATTGTTTTAAATTAATTGACTTACAGTAACATCTTTAAAATTTCATTTAAATTAAAAAAATATTATGTATTTGTGTCACAGATATGTGAATTAAAGATGGTCTTGTATTGTAATTACTAGAATACATTCAAAATACAGTACAATCTCTATTTTTACCATCTTCTTTTCTTGTGCTACAGATAGAAAGAAGTATTTCTGGGAAGATGC
This sequence comes from Phaenicophaeus curvirostris, assembly GCF_032191515.1. Classification (NCBI taxonomy): domain Eukaryota; kingdom Metazoa; phylum Chordata; class Aves; order Cuculiformes; family Cuculidae; genus Phaenicophaeus; species Phaenicophaeus curvirostris. The sequence goes on from NC_091392.1 coordinate 154,938,645, forward strand.
TTATTAGTCTGAATGCAGTGAAAAAGATCCTGTGGGAGATTGTTTTTGAATTGTACGACATCCACTGTAAAGAATCACACATGCACAATTTATCTTTGATAAATAAATATTTACTTCATTCTATTAAGTAGGTCTGTCAAACTGCAATTCTTAGAATTAGCACTTCTGAAAATTGGCTTCTGCATATACAAGTTCACTGGAGACTGATCATTTTTTTTCCATTGCATTATTAAAAATAATCATGTTTGAGACATTTGTGCATAGGGATTTTTATGTTACTCTGTCAAGATAAAAGAACTGATACATATCTGTTTCTGGAATATAGTCTCAGATTTGTGCACAGTGTGAAAAGGGTAAAATTACTAGAAAAGCCATTTTTGCAATAATAAAAAGAGGAAGTTCTTATTACTACCTTGAAAAGTCTGATTATTAAAATAACATCAGAATATTTTTTAGCTGAAATAAAAATATCCATAATATTTAGGAAAAAATTGAGCATATAAATTTATATGTTTAGAAAGTAAACTTCACAAAGGACAAATAACAAAAACATACAAAGCGAGCATCCTTTTCACCCAAGTGAAGCTTACTCAGAATAGAATTTTTAATATTTTGACCTACGTCAGGTTTTGTTTACACTAGACAGAACCAAGTATGGGTCAAAAGGTCAGAGAGCTTGCTCTGATGCTTTTCCTTTGAATACTCTGGTGAGTTTTCATCTCCTGGAATGTACTTTTAATGCATTTTTGACAACTGATTTCAGGCTGGTAGGTTGTTTAGGGACAGGTGTGAAAAGTTGAGATATATGTTTTCTTCTTCTTCAACAAAAGTGTTTGAATCACAAAATTCCAGTTTGTGTGTATTGGGCTGCAATGTTAACTGCCAATTTGAGCTATTATATATTGTTCAATAGAAAATGCCCCATTTTCAACTTTGATGGTGAAACAAGAACTTACCTTATAAACACAGTTATGTTATCACAGTATGCCAGCGTCCTACATTTCTTTTGTAAAATAATTCTGACTCTCTTTTTCATATATTTTTTTTCTAAACCAAACAGTTACAAAATTCACTCACAAATAACTTCCAGACATTCTAATTACATTTGAATGTTATTAGGATCAATATACAAGTAAAGTGTAAGGGAGCACTCGAGTAATACATGGCCACTGTGTGAAAAAGTGTGATTTTTTTTAATCATTGGCCCATATGGAGAAACTTGGTGGGAGTCCCAAATGAGACATGAAAAGCATTAGAGATTTTGTTTCAAATTGGAAAATATTACTGAAAGACATTGCTGAACAGACTGATAAAAAGAACCATAGCAAATTGCCAGGACCGCATAGTAGTCAGAGAAAGGTTTAAAAGCATTTTAGAGATAAAATAGCGATGGACACTTTTGCTTGAAACTATGTTGTCAATGGCCATTTTGCTTGAAACTATGTTGTCAATGTCCAAGACAGTGGCATAAGGGTAGAAAAGGATAGTTTTTGAAGAGAGCTTCAAAGGAAATCCTGAGATCTATAGACTGACATGTTTTTTAAAAAAATTTAGAGGCTGTTTAAAAGAATGTATTAATTAGCCCACAAACTAATGTTATACATTGAGAACAAGCTGAAATGCCTTTTGTAAAGGGAACCCATAATTCACAATGTCTATTAGAGTGCTCCAGGATTTTCAAAAACTGTTGACCAAGTCCCCGGTAAAGACTTGTAAAAGTCTAGAAATGAAGTTAGAAGGACTACAAAAAAAAACAAAACCATAAGGACCAAATGATTAGTTCTTCAAAATAAGGAAGACATTATGAATTTGGATGTAGATATCCCATTCTGTTCAGCATATTAATAAAAGCTTTCAAGAAAGTAGTGAGTGTTGAAGTGAACATGTTTAGTAACAATACAAAGTTATTCTTGCGGCTGAGAGATGTAAATGGACCGCACAGCACTAAGTGACTGGTAACTTTACTCAGGAATTAGATCTTCAGATTTTGATAGGTAGTTCTGTAAAAATAGTAGTGCTTAGTAGGAATGAACATGAAAGTATACCAGGTACTAAGAATAACTATGAAGTGAATGGAGGAGAAAGCAGAAAATATCCTTCAAGGTATTGTGGAAACCCATCAGATGGCTGAGCATAGTTAAAGAACTCCTCTTCACATTCCTATTGCAAAATGTCTAGATAAGGTTCATAAAGGTAGGCAGGTAATCAAAGCTGTGGTGTGCCTTCTGCACGGACACTCAGTAAATACACTAGGAAATGGAAAGAAGGGAAAGGGAAAGATGAAAGAAAACTAAAACTGGTCTCTCTAAAATCATGACTGGCATTGAAAATAGAAGGGCAAAACTGTTTATTACTCTCATATATATAATGTAAAGTTACTACTAACAACAATCTGTGTATTCTAAGAAGGCTTGAGGTTGTAAATGGAAGACTTCAAGGACTGAAGAATCTATCAGCTCAATAACAGCTAAACACCTACATAGCAACAATAATGTTTCTACCTCCTATATGAAAGGATACTTTTCCACCTGTTACTTTTCCTGTATGAAAGTGCAAAGGCATTATCATCAGGCAAAAAAATTATAAGGGCATGAAATATGGAAAGGTAGCTCATAATGCAGGGGGTGTAACATATTGAAGAATTTAAGGAACAATGGGTGTAAGAGTCTTCATTAAAAATGTCTTTTTCTTTAAATGCCATACAAAGCATAAACTTCCAAAGATTCTGTCATGTTTCTATTTCTTTTAGTTTATCTTTCTTGTTCTCTGTAGATTCCTTATATAAGTTATAACATTTTCTTTGTATATGTAAGTGTGTTGTACTTATATTTGCTGAATTCATATGTACTATTTCCTTCCTCTTCCCTTCTCTTTACTGCCCTTCCATGACCTCCTCTCCGCTTCCCTCCCCCTTTCTTCAGTCATGTTTTTCTGTCAGTTTCATGCTGGAATAGAAAAGTTCTCAGTGTAGTTCTAGCATAGGAAGTGCCACAGTTATTTCAGGGCTTTTTCAGATGATTTTATTTCTAGAGAAGACCAAATCATCGATAGAGAGAAAACAGTGTACCACGTGTGTTAAACAGCCAAAGAAAGCAACTAGTGTTACTAAAGAATAATGGCATTTGCCATGGATAAATATGAACAATATTAACTGTTGAATTATTGCTATAAATGTCTGTTTGTTCTCTTACTTCACTGTGTGTGTGCTACATTTCCCTAACAGCACCAGCGCATATTTCTAGCCTTTCAGTGTTTCAGTCTTTGTCATCATGAACATGAAGTACAAATGGTATAATCACCAAACACAACCTTTGCCTCATTTATATATCCTCTTTCCACATATTAAGGATATCAACACTTTTTCCAAAGGATTATCCTTTCAGAAAGGAATTGTGAAACAAAATCAGATAGTTAGAATATTGATAAAGTTAATAATAACGTGAGAAACAAGACAAATAGAAATTCAGGATTCTCTAGGTACCATCATGACTTGATGGACAGGAAACTGACCTTTAACAAAGTCATGTTTAGATTCAGGCTCAAGAATAATAAAACCTGAGAGAATTTTAACAGAATTCTGCTTCCTGTACTCATGGCTAGTTTAATGAAGGAAGTGTTTTTCAAGTATTCAATACACAGCTTTGTCATTCAGTCTAAATCAATGAAAACAGCACCTCAAGATATTCATGCCAAGACCTTAATAATAAAGAGCCTGGACATTTCTAAATAAGGTTGCCTAATGGTTTACAACTCACAGAGCTAAAAAATCCCCATCAACTTAAAAGTCAAGAATCACCTCGAAAAAAGAGATTATTCTTACTATATTGCTCCTAACAGGTAACTGTGACTGATAGCTAGATGACAGTATTTGTAAGAACGTAAAAACTTTCATTCCTTAATCTTTCTGCATATGTACATTTGCATACAGAAATATAAACTATCATTTGGTGTTGTCAAGACTGGAATTTTGCTGTGGCTCATCTAATAATTAAGGTCATTAGAAAGATCTGACTTTCATTCAGACACTGAAAGACTTAGTATTTCACTACAACTACAAAGATAGTTATATAAATTACTTAGGACTTGACTAATCATTCTGTGCTTAAGTTGGTACCATAATTTATTCTTTGGAAACATGACAGATAAACCAGGAGCTCAAGTACCTAATGCTAGGAAGAAAGTTTTATTTTTCTACTGTGACTTTAGGTCTTCTCCTATTACCTATGTATGCTGTGTAACTCACATTCTAGATTTGTGTTTCTTTGTCTTTTGAGACCACTTTTATACCTTATTATTGCTGGGGCTTGTAGTGATGTGTTCGTAAATAGAGTCATTCTTACGTCAGGAAATCATGTGTTGGTGTAACACTGGTCTTTCTAACAAGATAAAAAAAAAAGGCAAAATCAAAAAAAAGTTCAAAGTCTGAGCATCAGTCCTGTCCAAACATGTAGTAAACATGAAGAATAATTTTCAACTGGCCAAATATATGAGTCTACAAAGTAGTCTTTGACTATGAGCTAGACACTCTTTACAGGCAATAAAAAGGAACAAGTTATATGGGGCATGATTTATCTTCTTCTAAAGAAGACTTAAAAATGACTGTAGATGTATGAGAGGTATCTTAATCAAGCTTATTACAGGAAATTGCCTAGTACACTTTAATGCTGTAAGATAACTACAATTAAATTACTGTAATTGCTGGAGAATATGTCAAGCTTCTTGCCAAGAGCTGTTAGATTTCAAATGATCTTAAATTTAGCAGCAGTCCAGTTATTTTAAAGGTTGAAAGAGCCATTGTGCCTCTCAGTGTATTTCCAAAGTATTTTCTGAGACGGTTTTAAAGTTTCATCTTTGTCACCCTGTATTCATATAGCTGATTCTACACCCTTAGCAATCATCAGTGAGTTGTGTGGTGTCCAATAGGGCCTGTTCAGCTAGATGGAGTAAGAACATATTTTGTTCCCCAGAAAAATTAGAACTTAAAATTGTTCAAAGTCAAGTCATAGAATCGTAGAATATCTCAAGTTGGAAGGGCCCATGAGAACCATCAAATCCAACTTCTTGCTCCTCATAGGACTACCTAAAACTAAATCATCATCCAGACATTCCTTGAACTCTCACAGGCTTGATGCCATGACAACTTCCCTGAGAAACCTTTTTCAGTGTCTGACCACCCTCTCAGTCAAGATTTTTTTCCTGATATCCAATTTGAACTTCTGCTGATGTAGCTTCAATCATTAGCCTCATGTCTTATTGCTGGTCACCAGAGAGAGATCAGAACCTTCCCTTCCGCTGCCCCGCTTGACGAAGTTGCAGCCTGTGATGAGGTCACTCCTCAGCCTTCTTTTCTCCAAGTTCAATGAACCAAGTGATCTGAGCCAATCCTCCTCCTGTCTTGCTGTTGAGACCTTACACCATCTTGGTCACTTTTGTCTGGATCACTCTAGTAGGTTGATGGCCATCTTGTGTTCAGGTACCAAAGCTGCACACGGTACTTGAGCTCAGGTTGCAACAGTGCAATGAAGACTGGGACCATCACTTCCTTCAACTAGCTAGCAATACTGTGCTTGATGCAACCCTGGATGCAGTTGATCCTTTTGATTGCCAAAGCAGATAATTCATATCAGCTTGCCATCAACCCAAACTTCCAGATGTCTTTATGCAGAGCTGCTCTCCAATGTCTCATTCCTAAGGTTTTATGTATAGCCACATTACTCCAGCCCAGATGGAGGATCCAACACTCGCTTTTGCTAAATTTCATAAGGTTGTTTATTGCCCAGTTCTCTAATATATCCAGATCTCCCCATAAGGCTTCTTTACACTAAAGGAAGTCCACAGGTCCTCCTGATTTAGCATCGTCATCAGAGTTAATCTACGTTTGATTCTTATGTTCAGATCATTTATAAAAACATTAAAGAGCACTGACCCTAAACTTGAGCTCTGGGGAACCCCACTGGTGACTGGCTGCCAGCCTGATGTAATCCCATTTATTATAAACATTTGTGCCTTACCTGTCAGCCAATTGTTCACCCACGATATCATGGACTTTTCTAGCTGTATGCTGGACATCCTATCTAGAAGAATACTGTAAAAGACAGTATCAAAGGCTTTGCTAAAATAAAAAAATAACACATCTACTAGCTTCCCTTGGTCATCTAGTAGGTTATGACCTTGTCATAAAAGGAAATTAATGAGTTAAGCAGGACTTTCCCACCATGAACACATGCAAGCTATGACTGTTGACTATATTGTATCTCATATGTTTTTAAGTAACTTCCAGAATAACCTCCTCCATAGTTTACCAGGTACTGGAGTAAGACTAAGAGGCCTGTAATTAAGAGTCTTCCTTCTTATTCCTCTGGAAATTTGGGACAACGTTTGCCAGCTCCAGTGGACTGGGACCTCTCCAGACTCCCAAGACCACTGAAAGACAATGGAGACAGCACCTGCAATAGCATCAACCACCTCTTTCAGTACCCTGAGATGAATTTCATCAGGGGCCATAGATTTCTTTGCATCCAGACTGAGCAGCAAGTCTCAAACAGTTTCAGAGTTGGCTGCGAGTTTATTATCCCCCAGTTACAGTCTTCAATTTATGTTGAATGTTCAATTTATATATATTAGCTTCAATGTTCAATTTATATATATTAGCTGAGAATTCAAAATTTACTAGTGGAAAATTTACTTGTGGGAAAAGAGGTTTAGTATTCCTTCTGAAGAAGTCCTCACAGATTCTTGTCCCCCTGCTAAAGCAGGTGCACTTAAAGCAGGTTACACAGAAATGTGCTCAGGTGGGTTTTACATAGCTCCAGAGAAGGAGGCTCCACAACCTCCCTGGGCAGCCTGTTCCAGTGCTCCATCACCCTCACAGTAAAGAAATTTTTTTCTTATATGCAGATGGAACTTCTTGTATTCTAGTTTGTATCTTAACATATCTTAAAATAGTTTGGAAATTTAAGTCATCGTGATCTTACATACTGCTAATAAGGTTTCTCTAAGGGCCCTTCGTATTTATTTAGAAAAAAAGTAGTGCTTGAGTATTCTTGCTTCATTAATTGCTAAAAAATACAGACCAATGATGGAATGACAGAGATTTTTTTTCTTTTTTTTGAGGCAGTTTAGATTCAAACCAATTGATCTTCTTGTGAAGCTTACAGATCTTCACCTTTGATACATGCATCAGTTGTTTAGCTGTTTCCTGTCTCTGAAAGCATTGCCTATCAGATATCTCGCTCTGTGGATATCATGCTGCATAATCTAAGACATTACAGAAAGTTTCCAAATACAGGAGAGGATAATCTTATCCTTTGTTCTCAGATTTCTTTTTCTCATACCAGTATGTCAGTCTGATGTAACCTAATTGTAGGTGTTTTCACTTTCTTTACCATTCCCATTTACTTGTATCTGTCAGAACCCCTCATGTGTCTGTGTGCTGCTTGTTCTTGCTGGCATTACACGACTACATTGTGATTGTTAGTTTTTATAAAAACACTTAAAACACTGAGGAGGGAGCTGAGCAAATATCACAGTGTTTCTTTAACAAGAGAGATATGTGCAAATAAATATGTAACACTGATATACTTAACTTTTATAGAGCAGAAAGAGGATTAAATAGTGTCAGCAAATCAGTCACTGTAAAAATAAACTGAAATTTAAAAGTTATGTTTCTTACTAATACAGCTTAATATTTTCTGTCAGAGACACATGGTGCTGCTTTTTTCTTCAAGTATGTCTATTTTCTTAGCTGACTCATTAGTAAATTAAATTCTTCTTTTGCTTTTGTAGATTCCAGCTTTCTACATCTCCTGAAACCTTTGGCTCAGAAAGGTTCTTATCTTGCTGTAAAACCCTTTTGATTATCCACATAAAAATGATTCACAGGATGAAATCTGTATCTTGTCAAACATATTTTTAAGTTTTGCGTGGTCTGTTTTTAGAATATTTAAAGAAGAAAATCTTAACATCATTAATTTTTAGTTTTCCCAGGGGGGAAAAATGCAGGGTTTTTTTCCTCTCTTACCTTTCTAAGATAATTTGTAGCTCCTATTTATTCAAGTAGATCCCAATCCTATACTCCTTATATAGCAAAATATCTAGTGACTGTACAAGACTTGAGTCTGACCGAGGACTCTGGTATTTACAGAATTTACAAGCTGTTTGACATTGTCTTATAATAATTAAATTACAGTGTTGGCTTTTTTTATAAACATAATCAATCTCTTTCAAAATGTAATGGGTTTCGTGTGGGGGAGGGGTTACAAGGTGACTGTGCTTTCACTTCTTGATTAATTGGTGTCATTACTGGTTAACTGCCCTGATTAAATATCTATTTAAATGCTTCATTTTAGACCTGGAATATATTTTATTTTTATATACTAGTCTAATATCTGTTTGGCTTGCTCACTTCACAATATCATAGCTTACACTTGCACATTATTTTAAATTGACAATCTTCAATAATAAAATAATTTTTGAAAGCTACATTAAAAATGAATCTGTGTTCCAAAACAAGTCTGTGTCTCTGTACATCATGTTACTAAGAGTACAGATTCATCTCATCTCACTTGATGCACTCTATAAAAGCAAACTGCATATCTGTGCATTATTTGCACTTCTAAACCCTTTGGAAGGGTGTTCATTTCAATAAAGAGTGCCTGTCTCTCTCTAATGATAATTCAGGTAAGTTATTTCCTCAAACAGTTACCTAAATCATATATGAGAAGTAGGAAGAATTAATCTGGATCTAGTGCCTAACAAAATATAACCCTTATTCTATGTGATTCAGTGCAAGATATGGATTCATAAAAGTCTCATTGACTAGCACCCTCAAGTCCTTCTCTGCAGGGCTGCTCTCAATCACGTCATCCCCCACCATGTACTGAAAATGAGGATTGCCCCAACCCAGGGGTAGGACTTTGCAGTTGGCCGTGTTGAACCTCATGAGGTTCTCACGGGTCCACTTTTCCATCTTGCCAAGGTCCCTCTCCATGACATCCCATTCTTCCAGTGCACCACTCAGCTCGGTGTCATCTGCAGGCTTGCAGAGGGTGTACTCGATCTTGCTGTCAATATCATTGATGAAGATATTAAACAGCACTGGCCCCAGTACAGACCCTTGAGGGACACCACTAGTCATGGGTCTGCATCTGGACTTTGAGCCATTGACCACTACTCTCTGAAGAGAACCCTCCAACCAATTCCTTATCCACCATACCATCCACCAATCAAATCCGTATCTCTCCAATTTAGAGAGGAGGCTGTTATAAGGGACCATGTCAAAGGCTTTTCTGAAATCTAGATACATCACATCCATCGGTTTACCTGTGTCTACTGCTGTGGTCACCCCATCATAGAAAGCTACTAGTTTAGTCACCCAGGATTTGGCCCTGATGAAGCTGTGCTGGCTGCCATTAATCACCTCCATGTCCTCCATGTGCTTTAGCATAGCTTCTAGAAGAATCTGTTCCATGATCTTCCCAGGCACAGGTGTGAGGCTGATAGGTTGGTAATTTGCAGGTTCGTCTTTTCTGCCCTTTTTAAAAATGGGCACAATGTTACCCTTCTTCCAGTCACCAGGGACTTCTCTGGATCACCATGACTTTTCAAATATCATGGAGAGTGGCTTGGCAACCACATCTGCCAATTCCCTCAGGACTCTGGGGTGCATCTCATCAGGTCCCATAGACTTATAAATGTTCAGGTTCCTCAGGTGGTCACTAACCTGATCCTCCTCTATTGTGGGAAGGTGTTCATACCCCTTGTTACCATCTTGCCGTCCTGTGACCCAAGAGGGGTAAGGATAGCCGTTATCGGTGAAGACTGAGGCAAAAATGTTGTTAAGTACCTCAGCCTTTTCCTCATTTGTTGATACGAGGTCACCATTCCCAACCATCAGTGGGAGTATGTTCTTTTTGACCTTCCTCTTTTGATTGACGTACCTGTAGAAGCCCTTCTTGTTAGCCTTTATTTCCCTTGCCAAGTTCAGCTCCAGCTGCACCTTGGCCTTCCTAACTTCCTCCCTACACATTCAGGCAGCCTCCCTATACACATCCCAGGTTACCCGTCCCTGCTTGTATTGCTCATGTAGTTCCCCCTTCTTCTTTTGTTTAACCAGCAGGTCTTGATGCAGCCACACTGGTCTGTTTCCTTTCCTGCCTCATTTTCTACATACAGGGACTGAGCACTCTTGTGCTTTATGGAAAGCGTCCTTGAATATTTTCCAGCTGATATTTGAAATGATATCTGAAAAGTCATGACATTTAGGTGAAGTCCCTGATAACTGGGAAAATGGGAATATTGTGCCCATTTTTAAAAAGGAAACATTTTAAAAAGAACATTTTAAAACACAAAACTTTCAGCCTCAGCTCTTTTTTAATTTACACCCAGAGCATTCCCACAAGCTTCAACAAACTGTCTGATTTAGATAAAATAATTTAAAAATATCTCAATCTGGAATACAAAATCCAAAATACTAATTCAAAATTCCAACCTAGGATATGTTTTTAATGAAGTCAAACACTAAAACAGTTAAAAGCGTTTTAAGAAAATCTTTATAATTTCATGATTCTATTTAAAAAACCTCATCTGAACACAGTCCTGTGTCCTGTTTGAGCACAGGGATTGGAACAGGTGACTTCTAGAGGTCCCTTCTAACCTCACCCATTCTGTTCTTCTCTGATTCTGCAAGCTTTGTTTCTGCCAGTCCAGATATACAGTTCACATTTGTCTACTAGGGGAATAAAAATAAATGTCAGACCTTACAATTCAGAGTTGACATGGACAGGGTTTGTTACAGGCATTCCACACACTTTAACCTGCTGATATTATTATTGCACTTCCTGCTCCCATCTTTTTTCTTCCTGCAATAAATTAACGTAAACATGACTGGTCAAGATTATTATATCAAACAAAACAATGATGCAGTTCTCCATGAAGGTACCTCATTAGTTATACATAATCAAACTAATCATTTAGGGATAGCTTCTTCTCCAGATTATAAATACTTATGCAGCACAGTCTAAAGTGTGAACAGAAGTAGAAGTAATTCAGTTCATCCTAAATTAGACACCACTGAGACAGTATTGAACTTCCTGGGTAAATCTCCATTTACTATAATGGAAGATTAGACATAAAACTCCTGTACCTATGTACTTAAACAGAAGTATTGAAAATATGGGACCAAATTACTCCTCTAAGCTGTACAGGAGATAGGAAGATACAAAAAAATCAGCTTTGTCTTAAACAAGATATCTGGGATGTGGTAGGAAAATGCACCTCAAAAATGCATTCTGGATTCTCTGTAGGGAACTAGCCAAGGGACAAACAACATCTACGAAAATCTACAAAGCTGAAATGCTGTTATTTGATGCTTAGGCAATAAGTCACATAACCGGTAATCTACAAAGAAGCACATACTGTACAAAACATACTAGCTAATGCTTGAAGCGCAATATTATTATCAGACAAAGGAAAGCAAGCAAGTAAAGAAAACACCTGCAGTTTATGATAACCATTCAATTTCTGAAACAAAACCACCTCAGGATAAATATTTAAAACACAAGAAATTTTTCAAGCTGTTTTTCAGAGCATACTATGTGTCAAACATTATTAAGAATTAAAGAAAATGAAATCTGAAAATAATTTACAGATGTTATTGTTGCTAGATGCTAGCAACAGAGACAATATCATTTTGTTCAGAGTAATTTGTTTCTTGTTATTTCTGCTATTTGCTTTTAGTGTTTCATCTAAAGTGAGTACTCATCACTACAAGGCTATTTACGATATCCAAGGTCAAGTCTAGAAACAGGCCTTTGCAAGATTTTTCATAGTGTCTGGAAATCTCTTCTTGTATCAGCCAAACAAATGTCTATTTTTATCTTTATACCAGCCAAACCATTTTCCTCTTTCCTGTATGTGTGTTTCTTCATGCATTCCTTATTGCTGTTTTCTTCCTTCCCTCATGGTCTCTCTCAGGTCGGTGCTGTTAAGTCCATCAGGATTCTCCGCTTTTCAGTTTTCTTATGACTTTGGTGACTTTCTGATACATGTTGTGTAATCTGCAAATCAGTGTCCATTTATTCCTGCCTCAGATATGTCCTAGTTCTCACCAAGGAATTGACGTGAGATGCAGAGAATAATGCAGGAATGTTAAAAGGAATAAATATACAGAAATTAAAATTACCACTAACACAGAAAAAGCCTAAATAAGTATGGTGCACTAAAATTCACTTTTTTCTAGAGAACTCATTTGTATGTTTTTGACTATTCTGAGACAAATTACATTCAAAACCAAATCCGTCTGAATATAATTATTTTTAAATATGGAATATTATCTTATGTCTGAGGAATAGCACATGCTTAAGAAGTCAGGAAAAACTATTCAGACAATCTCTCTAGGCCATCCTCTATAATATTTAGATTACATTGAGAAGGAAAGGATAATCAAAGCCCTGGAAAATAAAAATAAAATAAAATATTGCACTAGTTTAAAATACAAATAATGGCAGAATAATCTAATATTTTTAATTCTTTATATTGGTTGACTATCAAGAACAAGAAAATACAGCAAACTTTATAGTCTAATTTTTAGCAGCACGTTTTATTGGTGTCACATGAGATTTCGTATCTCAAAGCAGGAAAAGCTGGGATGAATTCAAGTGTTATATGATTGGCAAAGAGCTGAGAAAATGAGTGATAGCAAATAGTCCACCAGGAGAAATATGGAGCTGGAAATTTAGCAGTGGAGTTTCTCAGAATTACCCTTTGGACTAATCTTACTTAGCATATTCAGTAATGTTCTAAACACAAGATACAGGAAAACTGAAGAAATTCACTGTTAACTAAGTTGAAAACACCATTTACATGCAGGACAATAAGAATGTCACTGCCCTGGAGGACCAAAGCAGTAACGAAGCCATGAAATGTAATGTTATGTTATGGAATACAGAACTAAGACATATCTACAAGGAAGATGTTCTGCTGTAAATTTGCTTTCACAATTGGAAATGAAAATATCAGACAGATTTTTATGATGATTAATCTGAGACATATGACAAATGTCAAACATCTGATGTGAAGCAAAGTGCAATCTTAAAGTTATTAGATGCAACATTTCTATTAAGAACTTCAATGCTGTGGTACAAGGCATTGTACTCATAAGACATCATCTAGAGTCCTGTGTGTACTTCTGGTCATTCACATTCAAAAAAGGTTAATTTAAGAAGGAACAGACACAAAAATGGTCTCTCATCAGGAGTATGAAGAACCTTTTGTTTTATAAAAGGAGAGCAAAAGAATTAAATTTACTCAGCTTGCCAAAATTAGGGTTATGAGAAGATATAGTTTATCTATAACTATGTTAGATGTATTTACATTACAAAGACATTGAGGGAGTAAACACCGGGAAGAGAGGAAGATGTTAAGCTAAAGGATGGTGTTGAGTTAGAAAAAGGAGGAGGACAAATGAATGTGTTAGATAAGGTATAACTTAGAAGGAAAGGATATATGCACCTTTTCAAAGAAAATCTGTACTAACATTAAAACCATTTATAGAAAAATTATTCCAGGAAGAAATTGTTCTAATGAAATTTTTTCATTATAGAAACTGGACATTTCCAATTGATTTCTGCTGCTTCTTTGCATCTTTACTTCAAAGGATACTTTTAGTTTGTAAAAAAAAAAAAAAAAAAAGAGTCAATTATTTGTTTTTGTAAAAAAAATAAATAAAAAATTCCTCTTTCTGCCGTTGAAGGGATTACTTGAAAGCATACCAAAATCTGAAGATCCCTATTGCTTGGCAGTCACAAGAGCTCATTTACCCTGCCTAACTTTTGATACTTACATGACCACCTAATTTAAGAGCCCAGTTTCCTTCTGTGCCACTCTTATTTGACTAAAAGCTAATTAAACTTGCTTATAGCTGGAATTATCTTACTCATTCTTTCCTTTGACAAGTAAGTGGCAATAAAATGAATGGGAAAACCACAAATTTTAGATGTTGATTCAGAATGCTAAGTGCTTTTCCAGAGAAGGCCCAGATGCCTGAAGTTATTTTCAATCCTAAATGCCCTTGAAATTCCCCAGAATTGCACAGTCACCTTCTATTATGGAACTGTGCCTTATGACAGCTTTTGCAAAAAGATAAAATACTTTAACATCACGCTGAAGTGCCTTAGAGTTATGTGGTCCCAAATGGAACAGCTCTATAAAGCTTCTTAGCACAGATGGGTTAAGAGAACTCGTGAATGAACAACTTTTACGCAAAAAATGAAGGCTGCAGGTACACCAGGGCAGATTGTATGTATTCCTTGGTAGTTTTTAGACACCTGAAAAATATCAGGTCTTTGAAGATGCAATCTTTAGAGTTGAAAGCACAGATTTTAAAACATTTTAATGCCCTTATTTTGCAGTCGGTTAAGATTTTTTTGTAGTCTATATGGTTTTGAGACTGCATCATAGTTTTAGAATATAATTCAGGATAAAACGCACAATATTTGGTAAACTCATGCAGAAATCTTTATCCAAGAGACTAATAATCTGTAACCCAATCACAGCTTAACAAAATTATTTCATGATTTATTTGGTAATTTCACTCAGAAAACATAATACCAGTAAGAAGCACATATAAGAATGATGATAGTTGGAAGCAGCTGGTTTTTATCAGGGGCAACGTTCTTTTTGATTACATCTGAGAAGCAGTTAGGTTATTCACTGCTTACTAAGAACTAGTAAGTCTCAGAGTGGTAATTAAGTAAGCGACCAAACTTACTATCTTCCAAATGCTGAAAACAGATGTATATTAAGTATATGGAAAGCCTGCAAATACATTTCAGACTTTCTATAAAACAATATCTTTAAAGCTGATCAAACAATAAATGAAATGTATTTAATATTGTTATAAGATAACACTAGACATATTACTGACAGGGTACATGGCACCCCAGCAGTACCTTACTAAAGAAAATACCCATGAAGCAGCAGACCATTCAATATTTTGGTCAGAATTTTGTCCCAAAATAAATGTTTTTCCTTTAGTACCTGAAAGGCACCATTATATCCAAATGTAGCAGACTAAGAACAAATCAGTTTTCCAGTACAATGTGACCACATGTGGGTTTCTTACTGGTCTATTTCTTTACAAATAAAATAAGTTTACCTAAATTACCCTGACAATGCTCTGATCATTCTCTAGACTTACTCTAAATTACAAATACAACACCATCCCCTTTGATAATACTCTAAAAATCACTTTATGTCAGGAATTACTGGCAAAGTCATGTGGAGCCCAGATATACCCAAATTTGAGGTATAAGCCACGCTTTTTCGGATGACTTGCATCTGTGCATTTTGTAACTTAACACAATGAATTGTCCCCATGACATTAGCTGCTCACTATGGAAAGCATTTTTTTTGCTGTTGTCTGCCAGATGGACCCAATTCATGAAATACAAAGTGTTTCTTACACAGGAAGATAATGAAATCTAGAAAGCTGGTATTGTTCCTAAAGTGCATTGCTTGAAGGGTTGAGTTTTTTATTTTGTGTTGAAATGGATTGGTACTATGAAATTATCTCCATTATGTGGTACATGTAGTTTGGAGGATCATCTTTTTAAAGCCATTTTGTGAAGCTGTGTAATATTCTGGATAGACTATAAAGAACATTAGTTTTCAATTTATAAACAGAAGAAATATTTAAAGCATTACATATAATTCATAAAGAAGTTTAAATAGTTAAATCCTCTCTTTAATTTTTCTTCTAAAATAAATGGGTTTGTGCTACAAAGTATTACAGTTCATAAACTGTGTTTCTATTCAGTACCAAGATGCATTTTGCTCTAAAAAAACATCAGTGAGAAGGAAAAACATGAGGATGTTGCTGTCAGATCAAACATATCTATTTTACCAATCAGGGATAGAATTAATCTGTGCTAATTCAGGTATCCAAAAGTTAAATGTCAAAATTTGAGTCTTCAAAAATATAGTTATTTGTTCAATAAAAGCTACAGGTATTTCCACAATAAATTTCATTCCAAGGTTGGTCAGATGAATGATTGACTACAGATTTTCCTCCACTGACCATAAAAAGGGACATTATGCTTGCTCAGACTTAAACACAAAATTACTATGTATCTAATAGCTGGCAGATTCGTAATAGATAAAAATTTAATACTTCCACTAAAAAAACATGTAAAGTGTCGTTTCTTGCATTTTTTTTCCTTAATAATGATCTTGCCTTAACAGTCTGGCAGTATAGATCCTTAGATTAAATGCACCTATAAGAAGATACATATAAAAGGTTTTGAAAACTAAGAGCAATGGTGCCAAAAAGCCTGTTCATTAAAACACTCTGTCCTCATTCTTTTAGAAGTCATGCTACACACCCTCCGGGTAATCAGCTAAGTTGCTTTACTATCAAACAGCAGTTCTGAAAGTATTTTCACTTGGACTTGACCTCTAAGGAAAGACTGAAGCATCTTACTCACTTCTTTTCTACTAAAGGAAATATTCTGTGTTTCAATTTATGGAAATTGTTGATAAGCTATAAATAAGGTTACATAATTATCACTTCATGCTGCAAAACGTTGCTTGAAATGGCAAATAAAAAGGAAGTCTGCAAGAAAATTTATCAGGCTAGCCTTAGCAGGAAGGCATTGGACTGGGACTCAGGATCTTTGGCTTAGTTCCAGGATCTGATGTAACCTTGACTGTGTGGTCTTTGGCCACATCTGTAGAAATAACTGGAGGTGATACTTTCCTGTCTCCACAGGATTTTGCAGTAATAAATGGATTAATGTTTGTGAAACATAGAAGTACTGCATTGGTGGTGGTCATGCAAAATGATAAATAGGAAGTCCATTTGTTAGAAAATGATTTAACTCTAATCAAAATAAATATCTGCATGAAGCCCAGGAAGTAGGAATTAGAAAATGTTTTGTGTATGGTTTAAAGAATACAAATAAAATTCATTGGGTTAATTAGGGTTTATGTTGTTTCTGCGTTACATATAGCTATTAAACTCTTCTGTTATATCTGCTACAGAGGAAAATGGCTACCTTTGTTTTGTCTAACAATGAAGTTAACAATTAAGCTCATTAACTGACCTACTATGAGCAGAGGAATAGAAGCCTGGTATTTCTTTAAAGGGATAAATGCAAAGGATTTTGATGAGAATTAATGTTTCTTCACATTATACTTACACATAAGACTTTGGAGAGGTGGGTTCTTGCTTAAGTTTATTGCTACAAAAGGCAGTGAACGGAGACTGTTTAAGGACTGAACTTTAGAGAGGAGTAACTAAGCAAAAGGTGTAGCACTAAGCTATGCTTTTGGCAAAGATATACTCTCAACACAACTACACTTGCTATGCATTTCAAGACAAGTAATTCCTTTCCTATGACAAAGACCTGAAGAGCACAGAAAGAAATTACCCCATTTTTCTGTAGAAGCAAAAATACTAAACACCTCATAAAGGCAATTTTCCATGAGCATGAGAATCAGTGAAGCATATTTCCTGCATTTCTGTGTCTTGTGGTTGATTGCAGTTTCAGACTGAAGTTTCCATTGTTGCTTGAAGTACTGATAAGGTGTCTCTGGTCATGTCTACATAACATCTGATCCAGCAGCCAAGAGGTCTTCAAAGACTGCAGACCTGGGTTCCTAATCTGCCTCTATCAGG
This sequence comes from Phaenicophaeus curvirostris, assembly GCF_032191515.1. NCBI lineage: Eukaryota > Metazoa > Chordata > Aves > Cuculiformes > Cuculidae > Phaenicophaeus > Phaenicophaeus curvirostris. The sequence goes on from NC_091392.1 coordinate 154,956,319, forward strand.
GCTATGTCCTTTCTTCACATTATTAACCACACAGATGAAACTGTGTTATGCATCTCAAAAAACTTCAGTCATGAATGACCTGGGAATCAGAATTCTGGGGGGAAGTCAAGATCAACTGAGATATATCCGAAAGTGTGAATTTGTGAATAAGTTATGTAAGCCTCACTTTCTCTCTCAGGGCAGCTGTAAAATCCTGGTTTTCAATCCTCCTTTTGCAGCTTTCACAAAACATGTAAGCAATACCTTTTATTAACTTTTTCAACATTTGTTTTGTAATTTTACTGGGGACAACGCAATGAACAACATTGCGCGCGTGCACACACACACGTACAACATAACTGCTGAACCTAGTTTCTGTAAGATACAACCGTACAAAGTCGATGAATAAAAAAAAAATGAAAACGTATTACTTGCCTTCCTTTTTCTAATAATCATGACCTTTGTGGGATGAAGAACTCCACATATAGGTCAAATAATGTTCTGTAACAAAAAAGCTCCATGTAACTCTATCCAGAAAACTGGTTTTACAACTAAGCAATACAAAAAAAAATGGAGTTCAATGGAACATACAAATACAAATATCTTACTAGATGAGAAAAGTATGGGTACATAGTTATTCATGGCAGAGAAAATTCCTGTTGGAATTCTTCACTGTCTCATTGATAGATAAAATTGATTTTAGGCTTTGTAACACAAAGACTACAAAAGAAACACTTGATTATGTTTAAATTACAGATGCTTATCATATCGACCGAAGTGTAAGAGTGCATATTGTGGATATTTACTTGATTTTACTGTTTGCTACTTAAATACGGCTCTTTCTGTTTAAAAGGACAGTGGTGACTTCTAAATAAAATATTCAGATAAATAAAAGTAAATGCTTCTTGGAAAGAAAAGTGCTATAGTAATGAAATACCATGTAAGATGGACAGGGTGTTCACAGGCAGATGTTAATGTTGAAACTATAGCAGTCCTGTATGTTTGTCTAGAGGTCTACCAATGAGACAAGAATTTGCTGCTAGTTCACAATTTCCTAGAAGGCATATTCCTTGTGGCAATATAGCACTTTATTTATTTACTTGACAAGAATTCTCAAGAAGATAAAAAAATGAATATATATTACATAAAATATTAGCCTCCCTCAACACTGTACTCTAGCTGTAGGAAATATTAATGATCAAATTTTGTAAATGTTTGTGGGCAAAAGATTAGAAGTAAGCTCTCTGAGAGGGTGCATATCTGGATTTCTGCATATGAATTCTACTGGTTTGACTGCAGTCCTGATATTTAACTTTCTCTCTGGTAATTGAAGAAAGGGAGATTTTGACATGAGTTTTTGAGTCTACACAGGATTTGGTCCAAATAATTTAAAGTAAAAATCCATGGCAGGAAAGCTGTTTTATTTCTCCTCAGAAAACTATAAAAGTCCTTTCCCCAGAAACGAAGACAGCGAAAATAAAAAGGAAATTTTTCAATTTCCATGAAAAATAAGGAAAATATTTCTTTATCTGGACTGGGGAATACATCTTCACAGCCCAATTCTCACCAAATTTCTGTGGGGTTAATCATGAGAAAAAGACAGAAAATGTATTTGTATAGCCCATGATGGATTAATTTACCTCAAACAGCAGTCCAAAAGCTGAGTTAGGGAAAGCATGGCTAGTTAAATTCCTAACTGATTTGACAGAAAACTCCAATGATGACACTGTTTGTTGCCAATAATAGTAAGAAGATTCCAAAGCTGTATATATGAGAGGAAGCTTTTTCCACCTAGAGTTACAATTACTGTCCACCTTCTTTTGCATTATTTTCTTAAAGAATTCACACAGCTACAGTGGTACTAAGACAAAGTATATTTAAGTCTTAATAAATTCCAATACATTTTATGAGATATTATTATTTTTTCCTCGTTAATGACTCCCACAAAAAAACATTATAAATGTTTCTACCTCTTCTTTTTCAACAGTTTTTCCTGCAAACAAATATTTATAGCCTTTTCTATAATATTCCTTTCAATCACTATCTATTGCTAGTGAGAGGCAACTATGTAGAAGTTTTTTTAAAGACTGATCTTAGAAAGAGATCTGCAATCACAAACACATATATTAAAGTTCTATACATAACCCATCCATAAATACTGCCACAGTACATCATCTTCACAGGTGCATTATTTGCAGGTCTTATCACAGTACATAGGATGTTTTGTCCTCTGAAAAAAATGAATGAGGGTGTCAGTTTCTTATGGAAGTCACTCATAGGTTTAATGATAGAATAGTGATTGTTTATATACAAGGTCCTTTTAGAGGGTTTTTTAAAAGGTTCGGTTAATTATAAGGGTACCAAGACTCGCCATAAATTACAGTTGCCATGCCGGTCTGTTTCTGTGATAGTATGCATTATATGTGCACAATTTTATAACAAGCTGAACCCTACATAATTTCTCTGTATACTTTATCTTAACAATGATTATTGATCGGGAGCTACAGTGTAGATTTGAGGCTATTTTTGCCACAGGTTAGGTTTTCCTGTAACACAGTGTGCCTTATGGAGCAGATATTGACTAATTAATATTTACTGTAATATGTATTTTGCCACCTCTTGAAGATCGCTAAAACAGGTCTTGGTGTGCATAATTTTATTCTGCAAATAGTGTATATTGTTTTGCAAAATGCTCACCTCAATCTTACAAAAGTGAGGAAAGAGTCCTTTTCCCCAGCTCACAAGTGTGTTAAAAAGTAGATGGGATTCAACCGTAGAACTACATCATCTTAGAGAAGCTCATACAACTAAATGTAACAGCTTCTGATAATAAAAAATATTGTGCCTCTACATTTTTATTGGAACAGTTTATGTATATAACATTCAGTTTTATTGATGTTATGATCAGCAACACTATTATTTAGAACTTTGGAAATATTTCAGTTCGCTTTGTCGTAACCTTTTCGTTGATTTGACCCCAATGTAAGATTTAGCCCAAAGCTTATACTTGGAAAAGATAACATCTGTGCCTGTATAAACCTTGCAGAATAACTTTGGGCTAAAGGTAATTAAATAATGTAGAACATCTGTGACTATGTAAACTCTATGAAGGATTTCTAATAGAATCAGGACATTTGTGACGTAACATTAATGGCAATATATAGATTTTAACTAGCAATTCCATGAAAGACTCCGAGTATGAGTCTCAATGAAGATGAAACATTTATAGGAGCATTCATCCAAACAATTAGACTTAAAATACTGTTTAGTTACAGAAATAAGGAAGATTTTAAATATAATATTAGGAAGACAGATTATTATGCATCTTCACAAGTATGATGATTTACAAAGAACATCAGATCCTCCTGACAAACCAGCTCATGAATGAGTGTGTAAATTATTAAGAGACTTATAAAATATGGAGAAGAATTGAAAACCCATTAGCTTTTCTGTTTACTTCGTAAAATTACAGAATATATGAAATTAAAATACATATTAAGAAATGGAATAAGTGACTTTTTTCTCATGGAATTTAGACAGATGCTCAATGTTAAGAGGAGTTACATTTTCGTATATTAGAAAGAGATTTGAATCTACGATTTAACATGACACTTATACTGACATTTATGTAAAAGTTGTTTTTTAGAGCTATTGTTCAATCTAGTAGTTCCTTCATCCTAATTTAGATTTGAACAGAACAAATTCCAAGATGGTAGTGCCTGTTATCCAAGATCTTAGCGTAGCAACATTTTACACACTTGATTAGCTTCAAGCAAAACTACTCCTGTTGCGTATAATTACACAAATGTGTATTTGTAGGATCAAGACCTGGATCAGTACAGTGAACCAGATTCTGAGTTAGGATTTGGCACATGGCATATTTGTATATGATGTATATTCTAGAATATACTTTCATATTTTAGGTATATTTATGTTCATAAATATATGTTCCTGCCTAGAATTTTCCCAGCTAGTTGAAGAAAAGAATTGTCTAGAATTGCACTTATATGGCATCTCTTTCTTTCCCTTTTGTTGTTTATTTCAGTTCTGTTTATAAGAAATGGAAGACTTAGATGAGCTGGTAAACAAGGAATTTATAAAACTGCTCAAATTAGATTTATACTATTCAAGAAAATGTTCAAATCAGAGCATAGCAGATGAAATCCAGCTTTTTAAATCTCTAATACTGTATTTAGAACCTTAGTGTATGGGCATGATTTCCACAGGCCCTATATCATTAGTGCTGCCTGTGAATATCCCAGATGCTCTATATAGTCTCAAATTGTGCTAGATACCTATGACTAGCTGGCTTGACTAAACTCACTATTTCATGTAGTCATCTACACTGTGGACATGTAAATTAAGACAAGGGAAATCCCACCCATATTTAAAGAAAATTTAAAAGAAATGCAGTGATGAAAAATCACCTCAAATTAATTGTGGATGATTTTAAACAAGAGTCATGAATGTTACATGTGTTTATCCTACTTAGATATATATACTATGTATATATATAATGTCCAGATGATACAGAAAGTAAGATTACAGAAAGTAAGAAAGTAAGAGCCACTTATCCCTGAAACGGACAAAATAAAGTGGTGCTTCTATAGGTCAATCTAATGGCTTGTTGCTGCTGACAGTAGGGCTTCTTGTTCCTTCTCTCTCTGTCCTTATTCCACTGTTCTTCCACTTCAGTTTCACCTCTTCCTCAATGCCAACTTCATCCAGAAATTGCCAGGATTTTATCAAAGCTGATAATTCACAGCATCACCAAATCACAGAATGGTAGGTATTAAAAGGGTCTCCTGGAGATTATTTAGTCCAACTTGTCTGCTTAAGCAGGTTCACCTACAGCAGGTTGCACAGGAATCTGTCCAGGCAGGTTTTGAATATCTTCAGAAAAGGAGACCCCACAACCTCCTTGGGCAGTCTCTTCCACAGCTCCATCAACTTAACAGTGAAGTTTTTCCTGTCTGAGGTGAGACTTCCTAAAATATTCTAGTTTGCACACATTGTCCCTTTTCCTGTCACAGGGCACCATTGAGAAGAGTTCGGCCCCATTCTCTTGACATTTATCTCTTCAATACTTACAAGCATTGATAAAGTTCCCTCTCAGTCCTCTCTTCTGCAGCCTAAACACACCAAGCCAACAGCCTCTCCTCATAAGAAGATGCTCCAGTCCCCCAGTCACCTTCATGGCTAGACTCTCTCCAGTAGTTCCTTGTCTTTCTTGAACTAGGGAGCCCAGAACTGGACCCAATACTCCAGATGTGGACTCACTAGGGTAGAGTAGAGGAGAAGGATAACCTCCCTCGACCTGCTAGTCACACTTTATTTAATGCATTCCAGGATACCATTGGCATTCTTGGCCATGAAGGCACATTGCTGGCTCATGGTTAGCTTGTTGTCTACCAGGACTCCCAGGTCTTCCACAGAGCTGTGTTTTAGCAGCTCAGCTCCTAACCTGTACTGGCGCATGAGGTTATTCCTCCCTAGATGCAGAACCCTAAGTTTGCCTTTATAGAACTTCATTAGGTTTCTCTTCACTCAACTTTCCAGCCTGTCCCGGTCTCACTGAATGGCAGAACAGACTTCTGCCATACCAGCCACTCCTACCAGCTTTGTCATCTCATCCAAGTTATTGAAGAATATGTTGAACAAAACTGGGCCAAGTACTGATCACTGCAGGACATAGCTAGATACAAAATACACCACTGATCATAACCCTCTTATCTCTGCTATCAATACCACTGATCACAATCTCCTGGCTCTGCCATCCAGCCATTTCTCAATCCACGTAATCGCCCACTCACCTAACCCACACTTCCTAAGCTTCCTAAGCAACCTATGAGGTTGTTGTAGGAAAAAGTTTCAAAAGACTTGCTAAAGCTAAGGTAGACAATATCCACTGCTCTCGCTTCATTTACCCAGTGAGTCACGCCATCATAGAAGGCTATCAAATTTGTAAAGCACGACATCCTCTTCATCAGCCCATGCTGACCATTTCCGATAACCTTCTTTTCTTCCAGATGCTTGGAGATGACATCCAGGATGAGCTATTCCATCTCCTTTCCAGGGACAGAGGTGAGGATGACTGGCCTGTAGTTTCCCAGGTCCTCTTTCTTATCCTATTTGAAGACTGGAGTGACATTAACTCTCTGCATTCCTCAAGCACCTCTCCTGTTCTCCATGATCTTTCAAAGATGGTGGAGGGTGGTTTATCAGTAACATCTGACAGCTCTCTCAGCACTTGTGGGTGCAACCTATCAGGGTTTATGGATTTGTGTGTGTCCAGTTTGCCTATATGATGTCTAACTAGATCCTCCTTGTCTAAGGGATAGTCTTCCTTTCTCCAAACTTTCTACCTTTCCTCCAGAGTCTGAGTATCCTGAAAACTGGCCTTGGCAGTAAAGACTGAAGCAAAGAAGACTTTCAGGAACTTAAAATTAAAACACTCCAAATTTTGCCTGTGATACCATGCTTCAAGACAGTTATTGGTCTTCTGGCTCTTACTTGTCATTCCCTGCAACTGTAATCGGTTGCCACATATATAAAACTTAAGATAACACTAGTTAATAGCCTTAAATGAAAATCATATTATTATTCACAAAATTTCTTTCAAGCTTTAAATCTAATCTAAATAAATACTTACAATGCTCTCTGACAATTCTGTATCTCATGGTTGGTTACAAAATCTCTTTTACGCATGTAAAGAAATTAATAATACTTGCAGGTTTTTTTGTTTGTTTGTGGGTTCTTTTTTAGGAGAAACTAACATCTTTGGTTGATTATAATTCAATTGCTCACAGGGAAATAGGTTAAAACTAAAAATATTTCCATCTGTTCAGGAAGTAGTGGTGTATTTATTTTCATTCATTCGTATTCTTTAATCATTCTACACAGCAGAAAGAGCTAATATTTTCACTAGCTCTGGATGAGGACAATATATTAAAAAGACATTTAAGTTCAGTTGAATAACAGGAAAATATTCTTGTTTTTTGGTAGTCATACCTTGTAATTATAGATAACTGAACGCTCCAGAACTCTCTTCAGAAGCTGAAAAAGTGAGCTCATCCTCTTTTGTAATTTCACAATCCAGCAAACTTTTTAAAAAGTAATTTTATAATTATTCTATTTTTGCAGGATGTGGGGTCATTTTTTTCTTTCACATTTTGTCTCACTTTAGGTAAATTTCTTATATATTTTAGCATTTGTTTTGATCTAAAAATGTGACATAAATTTTTAGATCATAATTAAAGCCATGCTGCTTCTTAAAGTGGCTGAAAGTAAAAATCACTGTGTTCTTGCCTTTGCACTGTTTATTCTTTTTATTCTAAACAGACATTTGATGAAAAAAGCAGAAAAAAAAGTGGAATTTAACACAGATATATTTTTCTGGATGAGTTACTTAAAGATATCGTTACTAAGTCTGTGTTTTCACAGCAGCTTAAACTGATGTAAATACTGGCTGCTGCAGTTTTATCCTCTGCTGTATCTCAACTACCTCCTTTCTTGAGCTGGCTTTGGCATTTGCTTCATGTCTCATTCACCTGTTCTGAGTTTAATGTCACAAAGATCACTGTTTAACTCTCAGGAGAAACTACTGATAACTGAATTGAGTACCAAGTAAGACGTATCATCCCACAAGTAAGATTTAGCTTAGTGCAAAATTACAGAGGCTGGTATCTATGGACTCACAGACTGCATCAGACTCTTCTTGGAATTTTCTTCTCTCCCCTTGAAATTTTTTATAAGATGGGGGTCTAAATTCAGCCGAAAAGGACAATATTCTACATGATTGCACCCTTAGCAAGTTTGTGGATGACACTAAGCTGGGTGGAAGTGTCGATCTGCTGGAGGGTCGGGAGGCTCTGCAAAGGGGTCTGAATAGGCTGGACCACTGGGCAGAGTCCAATGGCATGAGGTTTAACAAGGCCAAATGCCGGGTCCTGAACTTGGGGCACAACAACCCCAAGCAGTGCTACAGACTAGGAGAAGTCTGTCTAGAAAGCTGCCTGGAGGAGAGGGACCTGGGGGTGTTGGTTGACAGCCGACTGAATATGAGCCAGCAGTGTGCCCAGGTGGCCAAGAAGGCCAATGGCATCTTGGCTTGTATCAGAAACGGTGTGACCAGCAGGTCCAGGGAGGTTATCCTCCCTCTGTACTCGGCACTGGTGAGACCACTCCTCGAGTACTGTGTTCCGTTCTGGGCCCCTCACCACAAGAAGGATGTTGAGGCTCTGGAACAAGTCCAGAGAAGAGCGACGAAACTGGTGAAGGGGCTGGAGAACAGGCCTTATGAGGAGCAGCTGAGAGAGCTGGGGTTGCTTAGCCTAGAGAAGAGAAGGCTGAGGGGAGACCTCATTGCTCTCTACAACTACCTGAAAGGAGGTTGTAGAGAGGAGGGTGCTGGCCTCTTCTCCCAAGTGCCAGGGGACAGGACAAGAGGGAATGGCCTCAAGCTCCGCCAGGGGAGGTTTAGGCTGGACGTTAGGAAAAAATTCTTTACAGAAAGGGTCATTGGGCACTGGAACAGGCTGCCCAGGGAGGTGGTTGATTCACCTTCCCTGGAGGTGTTTAAGGCACGGGTGGGTGAGGTGCTGAGGGATATGGTTTAGTGTTTGATAGGAACGGTTGGACTCGATGACCTGGTGGGTCTCTTCCAACCTGGTTATTCTGTGATTCTGTGATTCTGTGATTCTATGATTAGAGAGAATTATCTCAATCTTCGAGAAGTGATGTAAGAAGTTAGCCTAGTTTTTCCTTTTCTTCACCCATCAAGTTTATAGATGAGAAGGACTGTCTCTTGTGCTGAACTCTACACTGTCAGGTTTATTAAGCCCGTTCAGAACATACTAAGTGGATTATATCCTTTCAGAGACTTAGATCTCTACCTATACTTTGGACCTGAACATGATTGCTGCTCACATGAGAGCACGTCTCTTTTCAGACATTACAGAGCTTATTTATTTAAATGCCTGATGTCCAGTTTCACTGTCAAATGAAATTGGCACCAGTTGGACATAATCTCCTCCAGGACTAAGTGAAATCAGACAGTAAATTTTCTGGACAACTCTCAGACTTAGGTATCTAATTCAACCTCAGTAACTGAATCTTCCCCATTTTTTCTCAAAGCAAACAAAAAATGGTCCTGGATTTGAGATATGCTGCAGCTGCTGATCAAGAAATCCTTTGGAGTGAGATCCATCGGCTGCACAAATTCTTTGCACAGTCTTGTTATGCACTCTGGCTGAAAGCAGAAGCTTTCATGAGTTATCCAGGTACAGTGTTTTTTGGGGAAATTTTTGGAGATATTATACCAAATTACTTTATTGAAAAATTTATTAAAGTCTTAAAGTGAACACCCTTGAATAACTGAATATATAAATCTTTAAATGATCGATAGTTTCCTGTTCCTTTTATGTAAGTACAGAATAATTTTATAGGAGAGCAGTATTAGATGATCTCTCGCTAGCACAATGTTGACAGTGTAATTTATATTTTTGTCTAGTTTGCTTTCGACCTCCTCTCTAATATCTCTTTCTATACTATTACAGTTAAGGCCACAACATTCATTTTGTCTGGTTTTGTTTTGCCTTTAATGATTTAAGGAAATTAAATGGTGGTTAATGCAGTAGGATATAAAACATAGCATTGATGAGCAGACAATTTAATTTAATTCTAATGAGATAGCTTGCTGTACCTCTGATATTTATTTCAACATTCTCTGGAGTGAGTCCAGAGAACAGTGACGAAGCTGGTGAGGGGACTGGAGAACAAGTCTTATGAGGAACAGCTGAGAGAGCTGGGGTTGTTTAGCCTGGAGAAGAGGAGGCTGAGGGGAGACCTCATTGCTCTCTACAACTACCTGAAAGGAGGTTGTAGAGAGGAGGGAGCTGACCTCTTCTCCCAAGTGCCAGGGGACAGGACAAGAGGGAATGGCCTCAAGATCCGCCAGGGGAGATTTAGGCTGGACATTAGGAAAAAATTTTTCACAGAAAGGGTGATTGGGCACTGGAACAGGCTGCCCAGGGAGGTGGTTGATTCACCTTCCCTGGAGATGTTTAAGGGATGGGTGGATGAGGTGCTGAGGGGCATGGTTTAGTGTTTGATAGGAATGGTTGGACTTGATAACCTGGTGGGTCTTTTCCAACCTGGTTATTCTATGATTCTATGATTTTATCGTGACATACCATAACAACCATAAAAGTTCACTGAGCTGCTCATGTTTTTGTAACAGCATGGAAAGAAGACTACCAGAATGATTAATCAATGCCTAAAAACCCAGCACATATGTTGATATTTAAAAACATTCACACAAACATGCACACGTAGTTTTCATTTAGGTGTATCTATTCACATATATATATACACACACACATCTACACACATTCATGTGGAAGACTGTTGTCACAGTGTTCATTGCATTTGAACTCTGCCTGAACTGTATCTATGTGGTTCTTAGTGTTTGAGGACAAAGAAAGTAACTGCTCACAGTGTATTGGGTTTGCCTTTGAAATAATACCACAAAACTATTGACAAAAGGCTCACCTAACAGCAGAGCCGAGATTAGGTGCTGAGGGTTATTGTCTTTCTCTAGTCTCAAAGCTATGTGAATGTCAGTTAATTGAAAATGGTAATTGTTCCACATAACAACATCAACTCTTTCATTCCAGGAAATGTGCTGCTCTTAAATTAATAGACATTGATTCAGGCGTATTTCATGATTCTTCTCCATCCTTTCCTCAAATTATCTAGCTATCAGTCCTTGGGAGAAAACCTATTTCACCATTTTTATTGATCATTCTTTACTGAGTGACCTCGCTTCCTGTTCAGTTAGACTGAAATAGGTTTATCCATCTGAATATACGTCAAATAGACTGAGCCACCTAACTTTAAAAACACCTGGTGCTTCTTGCTATAAATACTCAAAATGAAAACAGTTAAGTAATAGTACAGAGAAGTTATGTGGTTATTACCAATTAATACGATGAACTAGTCTGTCATAGTGGTAAATTGTTTTTGTAACAGCAAAGAAATGTTAAAGTTTCTTTCAATAGTTCATTTCAGTCAAACTTACATCTAATTTTTATGTCTTAAGAAGTAATGTAGGTTACGTGGAGGTTTTCTTTGCCAGAAAAGTATATTACTATTAAAATCTATTTCATAGAATCATAGAATAACCAGGTTGGAAGAGACCCACCGGATCATCGAGTCCAACCATTCCTATCAAACACTAAACCATGCCCCTTAGCACCTCATCCACCCATGCTTTACACACCTCCAGGGAAGGTGAATCAACCACCTCCCTGGGCAGCCTGTTCCAGTGCCCAATCACCCTTTCTGTAAAGAATTGTTTCCTAATGTCCAGCCTAAACCTCCCCTGGCGGAGCTTGAGGCCATTCCCTCTTGTCCTGTCCCCTGGCACTTGGGAGAAGAGGCCAGCACCCTCCTCTCTACAACCTCCTTTCAGGTAGTTGTAGAGAGCAATGAGGTCTCCCCTCAGCCTCCACTTCTCCAGGCTAAACAACCCCAGCTCTCTCAGCTGCTCCTCATAAGGCCTGTTCTCCAACCCCCTCTCCAGCTTTGTTGCTCTTCCCTGGACTCGCTCCAGAGCCTCAACATCCTTCTTGTGGTGAGGGGCCCAGAACGGAACACAGTACTCGAGGAGTGGTCTCACCAGTGCCAAGTACAGAGGGAGAATAACCTCCCTGGACCTGCTGGTCACACCGTTTCTGATACAAGCCAAGATGCCATTGGCCTTCTTGGCCACCTGGGCACACTGCTGGCTCATGTTCAGTCGGCTGTCAACCAACACCCCCAGGTCCCTCTCCTCCAGGCAGCTTTCTAGACAGACTTCTCCTAGTCTGTAGCACTGCATAGGGTTGTTGTGCCCCAAGTGCAGGACCCGGCATTTGGCCTTGTTAAACCTCATGCCATTGGACTCAGCCCAGTGGTCCAGCCTGTTCAGATCCCTTTGCAGAGCCTCCCGACCCTCCAGCAGATCGACACTTCCACCCAGCTTAGTGTCGTCTGCAAACTTGCTAAGGGTGCACTCAGTGCCTTCATCCAGGTCATTGATAAAGACATTGAACAGGGCTGGACCCAGCACTGAGCCCTGGGGAACCCCACTTGTCACTGGCCTCCAGCTGGATTTCACACCATTTCCCACCCCTTCTGGGCCCGGCCATCCAACCAGTTTTCCACCCAGGAGAGTGTGCGCCTGTCCAGGCCAGAGGCTGACAGTTTCTCAAGCAGAATGCTGTGAGAAACTGTGTCAAAGGCTTTACTGAAGTCCAGGAAGATCAAATCCACAGCCTTTCCCTCATCCAGCAGCTGAGTCACTTTGTCATAGAAGGCGATCAGGTTAGTTTGGCAAGACCTGCCTTTTGAGTTACAAAAAATGACATTTCTAGAGATACAAATCATAATATTTTTTGTGTTTGCAGTTTTGTAAGATATCACAGTAAGAAATTTAAAATTTGAATTTACAATCAATTGCAAACATTATCAATCTAATCAATTTTTGCATCAAATTACTTTTAGTAGTACTGAATAGAACAATTCATTTTTACAAAGCTTCCATTTTCATTCTGACTTTGAACAGTTTCACCTTCATTGATATAGTAAAAACCATTATCTTATTTGTTCATAATGTTTACATTCTAGAGCAAAATTTATATTAATAAAAATGAAGGAAAAATCAGACCGAAATATAAAGATTTTACATAAATGTATATTATTATGCGGAGTAGCCTAGAAAATGCCTCTTTTACTCTCAGAAGAAAACATTCTGCTTTTCTGTGTTCATGAGCTTTTACTTAAAGGAAGTTGCAATTTAATGTAAACTCCAACAATTGCCAGCAGGAAAAGAAAAGAAGTGTTGTACACTATAAGATACCTTTCTGTTCTTTCAAAAGTAATATGCAAAGTGCTCCCCTGTGTGATCTTCAGTTGCTGCATTTTTGTGTTCTCTTATTTATTAATAGACAGTTTTATATTAGAAATGGAAGAGAGAAATCTGATTAAAGTTTCTAGGTCAGCTACAGTACAAAATCAATTGAAATAGCATTAGAACATAATATATATAATGAATTCAGTTGTCTTATACCAGGTTTAATGCTTGATCTGGTGTATGGTTAAGTTAATCAAAAGGTGAGGGAGCTAGGGAATATTTTAAGAAAAAACTTACTGCAGCTCAGAGGGGATCCCCAGGCATACAGTGCTAAGTAAATGAAAGTGAAAAAAGCTGTTGAGAAGAATCATAAAGGAGTCAAAAGAATTAGCTCCAAAAGATGAGCACCTTTTTGCATCTTTTATGCCTGTGGCAGTGAGCATGTGCAGAGTTCATTCTATTACTTCCTATTCTTTACACACCTTCTCTTTGAGCAAATTTCAGCTGCATAGTTACAAAGTTAAGTGTGAATCAGATATGGTTGAATGAAGAAAGTGGGTTGGTGGTTATGTGAAGCAGGGCAGTTGTGAATTAATTACAGAGGCAAAAGTACCTTTACCTTTTCCCTTTTTTTTTTCTCTCCAGATGTTGTGTCAACTGCTTGTCTCCATGTTTCATTTTACTGTTTCAAATTCTAAACTTGCCCAAGTTTCATTCATTTTATTGTTAAAATAATGAAAATTATTTTTTCAAATAATTAAATATTTAGTATTATCCCTAATGTTCCACTTTAAGTTCAAGATATTCCATCATGTTGCCAGCTTATTGAGAGCTTTGGAAACCTGAACCACTTATGCAAATTTTAACTGCCTTGGGACTTGATTTGGATTATCTGAAAATATTTCAATATGTAAGCACAGCTCTAAGTGTGTTGCTGTCATTAGTAAGCCTTGAAGATCAAAGTCATTTCCAACCTTTGGAGCTTTATTTCTTTGAAGCTTATATTAACAGCTAAATGATGTATTTCTCAAACTGATTTCACATTAAAATAACATAAAAGTAACATTAATTATACAGATAAAGATTACAGATGTAGGTAACAGCTAAACACTGAAAGTGCGAAGCAAATCTACAAGATAGCAACAATAACTTAATAAAACCAAAATGCATCAATATTGGAACATAGGAATAAAGAAAAAGTGGCAGTGCACACCAAATAGTAACAAAATGATCAGCCATCCAGCCAAAGTATGTAAGAGTGGCATGGAATAGATTGGCTCAGCTAAGTATAATTTATGCCAACTTTTAACATTAGCATTCCAAGGGCTGCCAGAAATTAAGAATATGTTGCCTTTTGAGTGCCAGGTAGTTTAGAGGGTAACTACCAATTAACCAAAACCTGAGTCATATCAGAAATGGTTTAATGTTTTATTTCCTCCCATGGCCAAACTGGCTCTGATACCTTTGCAACAGACTTCATTAACTCTGCTCCCTGATTTGAAGGGAAGCTGCCCTTTTACAGTTATCAAATGAACTGAAATGACCTCAACAGCTATCATCGTAAAGTCTGTGCCAAGAAGCAGAGTTATATCAAGGCCTTTCCACATTGGGTAATGTTCTGCCTGCTGCACATGGCCCACACTTGGTTCATACACAGTTTATGTCCTGTTCATGTCTATTTTGAAGAAACCCTGATATGTCTTCTGTATGCTCTAAAAATTCAATCATTTACAACTTATATGCAACAATGTTAGTGTTTCAAAATATACACAAAATTCCTGTTACAAAGGTTAAACAGAGCATTTTCTCTCCTTGGTACAGCGGGGATAAAAGTAGCCTCCTCCCATGTTAACTCTTTAGATGGAAAAATTCTCACTGGAGGTATAAGCAACAATACATGCAGTTATTGTAATGACTACAAATACCACTTTTGTTCCCCGGCTCTCTTCACAAACCATGAGTTGTGATTTAAGAAATAACAGAACAATCCCAAAACAAATATTTTTTTTTTGAAGCATCACATAGCACTTTTTTAGTTTTGCACATGTGTTTAGCTACCTGTTAGTGTCAAAGAGAAGTAATAGACTATCTGATTCATGGAAGCAGGCTTATGCTGCATCAGCCCATGTTCTATGTTGCCTGTAAGCAAACAGAATCCATTTTGTCTTATGTTGATTTTGATCAAGTATAATGCATTTACTGCAGGAACATCTAAAATGTCTGATTTTGCATGTATATGCATTGTTTTTGTATAAATATTAATAACTTTAAATCACAGAAATTAAATTAAGATTAAGCTTTTATTGTTGGTGGAACTTGCATCCCTTTGATGGCACTCTGCAGTTGCTTAATAACAAGAGCAATGAAGAAGGGACTTAAATTTATAGGAAGTGTACACATCAAATGTATTTGCATTAATTAGGAAACCCATATTGAATGTTACTATTAATATAGAAATCTAAATTTTTAAAGTGAAAAAAATATACACTGTATCCAAATGACAAATTTTGTCTATAATGATAATTAACAGTTTTTCTTCCCTGAAATATTTCCATATGCTTATCTGAAAAAAAAATTTGTCTTCACTTGTCTATGTGTTCAGGTTCTCGTAGTCTCTTCTTATGTTATTAGAAAATATCTTTATGTGTGAAATACATAATTACCTTTACAAAAGATAATATAAATTGTTTTCTCTGCTATAAAAATCTTCACATTTATATTTGCAAAATTCTACTTTGGAAAATATCAGTTTAAAGCTACAGAAACCTTTTTTCGTGTACTACAGGAGTTACTTCATCAAAAAAAAAAAAGAAAAAGAAGGGAAAAAAAGGAAATTTTGACAGTTGTTTTGTTATAAAGGTTCATCCTGCAGTCCTTAGCTAGAGTCATACACAGTTACTTGTAAATTCACAGAAATGCTCCATATGACTTCACTCATCACTGGGTTGATGGAAAGGCAGTTAAGGCAGATGGAGCCTGGACAACTAGGAGAAATAAAAGATTAAAAAAAAAGATTAAAGTAAAAATAAAAGATTAAAAAAAAATTAAATTATAGGAAATATGAAAACCAAGAATATTTTGAATTCTATCTGCAGATGGATCAGAATGCAATTGAAATTAGCTCTGTTGAATAAATACTAAAAAAAATAAAGAGAATTAATGCTAGCACCCATCAGCTCTGAAAGAGACTGAATAAGCATGTTATGAAGCATTGCCACTGCCACTGAGAGCACCCTCTCTGGAAGCCACCTACTCCCCAGTAAACTTTAGTTTTCCATCAGTTTCTCTTGTTCAGTATGATTACTTTGCTAGGGTGTCTGAGTTGTATGGTTTTTTCCTCACGCTATGTTAAAAGATCCAATTTCTCTACCTTTTTACATTCATACTGTCATCTTATTGAGAGAATTGAGTTTATGATGCGGTATACTCTGATAGAATATTAAGTAGATTCCATTGAATACCTACTTTAGAGCTACTTCATTTCTAAAATATCACTGAGGCATAAGTTAATTAAATTACATAAATTTCAGTCAGTGATGGAAGAAGTAATATTTGATATAAATAGCTTTAAGTTTTTACTGAAATTCCTATTAGAAAAAGAAAGTATAGTGATATATCATCATTGTAATTAACAGGATTTTGTAAGGCAGGAGGGAAGACATTTCAGAAGTAGGTTAGCTGTTCCTGGGTTGGTAAGCAGGATCATTGCTGTTTCTTATTTCCATGCCTGTAGGGCAGAACTCATTCATAAGTCAGACAGGAAAATTTAATGATGTACAATCTGATATTAATTGTGCATATACTCATGGGTCACAGTAAAGAGTTTGTCAGAGGTGGCAGTTTGCCACAGGTGTTTAATGTCACATGATTCATAGTAATGACACAAAGCTCCCAAGTATCTGCAACTAAAAATAATTCTACTTCATTTAAGTGCCTTCCAGAGTAGAGCGGTTATCTGTCAGCACAAGACAGTAGGTAGCAATTGACACTAGTTAGCAACATCTATGAGCCATTTCTCACGGATAAAAAAGTGATAATGGCTAACTTCATCATTAGAAACCATGTTCTTTACCGTGGGTTAATTTTTACTATTTTTCTTTACTAGCAATAAAAAAACCTATCATCTATCTTTATCATAAAATTGCAAAAGGTCCTATAGGCCAGACTTTAAACACAGTAGCAATTTTTCAAGCTTGTTCAACTTATTTTTTCAAAGACAGAAGCTTCCTTCTTTTTCCCATTTATTCCCTTAATTTGAAACTGCAAGCTTTTCCTTGGCCTTCAATACACATTATGCCTGTAGAAACCAATAGGATGAGGGACACTGGAGATTTTGTGTAGCTGACAGTCCTAAGCACCTTTGAAAATCCAGTCCTTTGAGATTTCACAGTTGATCTAAAACCCTTATGACAACTGTCTTGTTTGTAAAACTTTTAGTTCGACTTCTTACTTCCAGTCCCACTTTTAACTGAGATCTGTAACAAAAAAATCGGGGAAAAGAATATAGAGATTAAATGCCTTCTCATTTGAAAAATATTGATCATTTATTCACTTTTTAATTGGGACCATAGAAAACATACTCTTATTTCATGTGAGCTCACTTGCTTACCCCAGCCCAGAGCATGGAATAGTTTACTAAATATATTTGAAGAACCCATTTTCAAATTCGTCATTTTAAATTAAAGAATCTTCTGAGTCTACAATAAATTTAAAATCATATCTTTGTATTC
Source organism: Phaenicophaeus curvirostris (assembly GCF_032191515.1). Taxonomy (NCBI): domain Eukaryota; kingdom Metazoa; phylum Chordata; class Aves; order Cuculiformes; family Cuculidae; genus Phaenicophaeus; species Phaenicophaeus curvirostris. Next base: position 154,973,923 of record NC_091392.1, read on the forward strand.
AGAAATATAACAAGAAGGTTTAAAAGAAAGCCAAATGCCAGAAGGGCTTTCAATGTGACAGTTTCTAAAGCACAGTAATGGTTAACCACATTTCAGTGATGTGTCTATCTAAGACAAACAAGGACCCCTTGGTGTTTAAACCATATGAAAAGGACTCCTTCCAGCACCTACCTCTGTCCTTCCAACACTGGCAAGTAGAAACACAGTAGAAATACTGCATCTACAGCAATCAGACTTGGTGTCTGCATAAACATAATAAACCCATAAGACTCTATAGCAAGATTACATATCATATTTGCCATGAGGTTGCACACCAGTGTCTCTGAAGCACATGAGGTGCCTCCTCCAGCCAAGCATCATGTGCATTCACTTGAGGTTATTGGAAACCTGCTTACCTGGTTTCCAACAGAAATCTGTGCATCTGGAAATCCTCTGGAAATCTATAAATCTGGAAGATCTCTTCCCAAAGTAGAAGGACTGTACATGGTGGCTGACAGCACTGGCTATATGTCATTATAATTTAGCTATTCAATGACAACTAAAATGTAGCCACCCTTTCATCCCTCCTGACACAGTGGGATGGGAAAAAGAATTGGAAAAATAAAAGAAAAACTTGTGGGTTGAGGTAAAGACAGTTTTAAAAGAACAATTAAAGAACAGATGATGATGATAATAATAATAGTAATATAAAAGAATATGTTAATATACTACTACTCACTGTCTGATCATCATCTTATCCTGAGCAGCCTTCTCAGTGACAGCAGCAAGCGTAGGTATCACAGCAAGTGCAGCAATAGCAGCTACCTCAAAACCAAAAGCAGGATTTGGGTTACCTACCTACCCCACAGCCAAATTTCCATTTTTATAGAGAGCATGATGATAAGCTATAGAATATTCTGTTGGCCAGTTTGGGTTGTCGACCCTGGCTTTGCACCTGTACACTAGCAAAACATGGGGAACTCAAAAATCCTTGATTCTTCTAAACAACTGAAAAAAGTATGTTATCAAATCTTTATAGTAAATTTAAAACACAGCAAGTACTGCGAAGAAAATTAACTCTGTCTCAGCCAAGCATAAAAGTTATAGGGAAACAACTAAAACAAAATGTGTTGTCAAAATCATTCTCATACCAAATCCAAAATGCAGCAACTACTGGGAAGAAAATTAACTCTATCCCATCTGAAAACAGGACACATGCATTAAGGTAGAATTCCAGTAAGACAGTAAAATTGCTAAAAGCTACACTCCGACACTCAAATTCAGTCTTCAGAAGTTGAATCTCACTGCAGTTGTCTCAGTCACAAGGTTTATATATGTAGGCTCCAGTCAATGGGAAAGGAAAGAAATGTCACCAGGAGTTAATTTCAAAGTTGACCTTAAATGCCCTACATTTCTCTGTTCTAATTCTTCTGAGCAATATTTTAGCAGTTACTACAGTAATAATAAAGACCATTGACAACTATTGCCTTTCTCCACCTGGAAGGAAAAATATAAGTTGAACATTTCACCACAAATCTCTTTCAGGCAGAGCACACAAACAGATTTACATTTTCCTTTTCATATGAAAGCATGAATTCATGATAATCCTTGAACAGTGCATGTAATATAGGAAATTTTCCTCTTCCAGCTCCCTCAATTGTTAATTGGATGTGATAAACTACTCCAGAGATTTTAGATGGGCTAAATTATGCCCTGGAGGAGTGACTGGCTATAGAGGAAAACCTTGGCGATTAAGATTCTGAATTATATACTTCAGTTAAGAAGATTGCACAAAAGCTAAGGAGATTAAAAGAAAAGTGTAAAACATTATGTCCAAAAGAAGGTATTAATGCAGTATATAAAAATATACATAATCAACTGGAAACCTTTCATCCTGATGGAAAAGTTTTTTGCTCATATAAACATAATACATATTTTTTAGAGATCTATTAGGCTGCCAAAATTTTTGAAATTACATCTGTGTGTATACCTAATTTTTCATATGATTTGTAAAATATTTGTTACTGTTTTTACTAGGCGTTCTTCCCTACCACTGTGGCTTGGGTCACACAGTCCATTAAATCAGTCTCAAAATAGGTTATGGTCTGAGAGAGGGTGGAAAGGTAAATAAGTATGACTTGGTTTTGGAAGTGAGGTTGATGAAATGAAATGTTACAGTTCTTGACAAATTTTATATTTAAAAAAATAAATATTTATTATATTTACATATAAAAATATATTTAAGAAAGGGACTTTTTTGATGTGAAATCAAATGTGACCTTTAAAAAAAGCAAGGGAGGAAATAGAAGTGATTAATGTTCTTCATGAATATGCAGAAATGGACAGCTGGAAAGGTTACAAGTGAAATCATTTCTGTGCCTGTAAGTGAAAATAGTTTCTCGTACAGTTGGTTATGCAACACTGATCAAGAATATTTGCAAATATTTTTATAAATCCTATCCAAAAGCCACAAAATGCCAGCAAATACTGTTGGTCAATAAACAGATTAGAAGACACAGAGGGCAGTGTGCAATTACAAGCCAGGGAAAGAGCCAGAACTCAGATGCACTCTGTTAGCTGCTGTTAGGATAGAAAGGAGGCAGAGCAAAGCCAAGAAACTGAAGAAAAATGGTAGGTTAACATATTAGAAATATCTATATAAAAATATTTACGAAGTCTGCTTTCACAGCTTCTACTTGCTAAAATCTGTGCCAGCTACAGGACTGCTAGTCTATTACTGTTGGAGAAGATTTTCCTTCTTATAAAATCTTGGAAACTGTGTGAAGGTGAAAGCCTTCTTTGTTCAATGAAACACTTTGGGTAGTTTTTGATAAGAACCATCTAGCGAAACGAACTAACATATTTAGCCTGGATCTACTTTTGTTCTTACTCTCTTTGTAATGTTTCTAGGCAAGTGTTGCAGCTGTGCTAGCAATCTTATATCAAAGAAGAAGCAAGAAGTTGTATAGACCACCTGTACCATGGAAATGTATATGAGGTATTAGTGGCTATATTAGTGTTTGGAGAAATGTTCAAAAATTTCAGAAATATTCTGAAGAATGGAGACAGGAAATAGTCTTCTAAGGCATTATGATCTTGTCATAACCTTCTGCAAGCACAAAATGTGGAAAAAGTTTAAAGATAATTTTGTAGATTTTCCTTAAGGGTGCATACCTTTTAATAGTTTATTCTGGGAGATACCAGATATACAATTTTCTTCACTAGAAATGAGCTATATCTTCCATTAGCACACTGATTCTTTTAATAATGAATTTACTCTGCTTCTTAGTGCTAGCTAGGAAGTTAAATTGCTGTGATCTTTGAATCATAGAATAGTTTGTGTTGGAAAGGATCGTTAAAGGTCACCTAGTCCAACACTTCTGCAATAAGCAGGGACATCTTCAACTAAATCAGGTTGCTCAGAGCCTTGTCCCACCTGACCTTGAATGTTCGCAGACAGGGCATCTACCTCCTCTCTACCCTCTTTTAGTTTAAAACCATTAACCCTTGTCCAATCACGACATACCCTGCTAAAAATTTTGTCCCCATCATTCTTACATGCCCCCTTCTCCTTTTAAGTACTTGAAAGGCCTCAATAAGGTCTCCCCAGAGTCTTGTCTTCTCCAAGCTGAACAATGCCAGCTCTGTCCGTCTTTCTTCATAGGAGAGGTGTATCCAGTCCCCTCACAGTTTTTGTGGTTCTCCTCTGGACCTGCTCCAATAGGTCCGTGATTTTCTTGTATTGATGTCTCCAGATGTGGACACAGGACTCCAGGTAGGGTCTGACAAGAGCAGAGTAGAGAGGCAGAATCACCTACTTCGATCTGCTGGCCATGTTTCTTTGGAAGCAGCCTTGGATAAAGCTGGGCTTCTGGCCTGCAAGTGCACTTACAGGTTCATGTCCAGCTTTTCATCTGCCAGTAGCCCCATGTCCTCATCTGTAGGGCTGCTCTCAATCCCTTCATCGCCCAGCCTGTATTGATACTGAGGGTTGCCCTGAACCACATCTGGGACCCTGTAGTTGACATTGTTGAATCTCAAGAGGTATACAGAGGCCCATTTCTTGAGCTTGTCCAGATCCCTCTGGATGGCATGTCATTTCCCAGTTGTGTCAACCACATCACTCAGCTTGATGTCATCTGCAAACTTGCTGATGGTGCCCTTGACCCTTCTGTCTATGCCATTGCTGAAGATATCAAAGTCCTTGACCCAGAATGGGGCATTATCTATTGAAACCACTTCACCTCATAATAATTTTGCAGAAAAAAATAGGTGGGTAAATAATTATATTTGTAGTATCTACCTGCATTAATTATTGTATTACATGTTCTTAACTTACACTGCAGATAAAGCATTTATGTTTTCAGCTCATAATCACTATGTGGAGGAGTTATAGAAATCACAATTATATGACATAAGAACAAAATCAGGATATCATTTTATATTATTTCTTCTTACACGAACACAGAGTAACGTCTCAAATGTAATTCATAGTGAGCACTCTAAAGAAAAATACTGATTTCTATAGTTGAGGGAAATGCATAGTAAGGAAAAAATTGGTTTTTGTTTTATATTGTTTGTATTATGGCCTAAGGTAACAGTTTACTAATGGTTGCACAAAATCTTAAAATGTTAGTTTAGTAACAAGCGTTTTGCACACTGTAGACAATGCTGAAAATTCTAATTCTGAGAGCTTAGGATGCTCTCTGTTTTAGTTCTTTAAAACAATTTTCTAATTAGTTAACAGAACTGGAACAGATTGTAGTGGAGGTTAGATATTTAGATTAATAGAATCCAATCATACTGTTTGAAATATTCGCTACCTATTGCAGATATTGTAACTCACTGTAAGCTGTTCACCCTGTCATTAACCATCCAGAGGTTTGGCTACAATGCATTCACAAAGTCTTTAAGAAGAAAATTCATCTACAGTGATCCCCTATAATGATGACACATAGAAATACTATTCTTCTCACCAAAATGAACTTATACATGCCTTTACAATTTGTAAAATATTTATTATGTTTGGCTGAACTTACATGGATAAAGCAGGAATCAGCCTAAATTTTATCTGGTATCTGAACTGTATCCTCTGCTTTTCTTTCTTAGATTAACTCAGATACGATTTTCTACTCTGTACGTATTATTAAGGGTATGCATTTACTGTGGAACCTATGCTTTTATGTCCACTACTATTACATGTTTTAAATGGCTTCTCAGTAGATTTACCAGTTTAGGTGTGATGTTTCAAATGTGCTGTCATAATAGTTTAAAAAATATTAGATAAGCCCTCATGTGTGCATCAGGCCACTAATAGGAAGACCTAGGATATATGTCTTTCCACTCCAGTTCTATATATCAGTGTATGTCCTGCAGCACAAATAACAGGAAACCCCTTGAATGCTGGCAGATTTCCCACCTTTTATATTGTTCCAAACAGATGGAGAGCACTCGGGGTGCTTAATTCTTGAAAGAGGAAGAGAAGAAAGGTTTAATAATGATCATATAAATGACTGTCAATTCTGTTTGAAACATTTTCTAGAGACCACTATAGGCAAGCAGCAAGCCGATATAATTGACTGCAGTCTGTAATTTAAAGACATTATTACATCATAGTATAAACCAGTCTTCCTTTCAAAAACTGGATGAGGTCACTGATTTAATTTTCTCTAATGAAGTCTGTGACAGGTATTTCTGACAGAGAACTAGTAATATTATCAAATCCAAATATGAACAATTAAGAAGTTAGTCTAAAAACTGCCAGTTTTTCTTTTTTTGTAAAGTGAAGATCTGTTTCTTGTTCTTAAGCAATGTTGTTCTTAAGCAATTGGGAGAAAATGTAGTCTCTGAAGTTATAGGATCCACAGCCTTTAATGCTCCTTATTAGCAGGTTAACTTTAAGGAAGATATTTCACCATTCAGTGAATCAGGCATTTATTCCACTTGTTTTTCCTCAGCAGCTGACAGAGATCTTTGTTTCCTCCACCACTGCTAGATACCATTTACCAGCTTCATTGGAACCAGTACAAAATGCTGGGGGCTTCCACTGTACCATGAATGAGCAAATATAACTTTTTTTTTCCTCCAGATACAACCTGAAACTAAATCAATTCAGTCAGCTGACACTGATTCACAGTATAGCATGTTTTTACAACCAGTACTGCCTACTAAACTAAGGTGGCTTCTCAAGTGCAGTAACAGAAGAAACCAAATGTGAAACTATGGCTCCAGTTTCCCTGACCAGAGATAACACAGTTTCTTTTCTGTAGTGCTTTCAGATTTAATGATGAAAAACTCTTTGTATTAGGAAGTATTTTCAGAAGATTATCAGAAATTAAACATCAGATTTTGTGTTAGTTTCAAGTTTTACTGTTTGTAATGAAAACTTTAAACAATTATTATAGCAGATGACAGTATTCCACACTCATTCAGATTCAAGACCTGGAGCTTTCATGAAAATGCAAATATTTTCATAGTCATATCCTGATTGTCTGTGTTATAGACATTGCACAGGTGTTAAATGTCAAGCATATTCCTTGCTAATAGCTTTGAAGTTGTTATTTTTTTATTATTGAGATTGTAACTAACTAGTCACAAGGTAGTCAGGTTCAGGTAAGGAACTCCACTGCTACCTTGCTTGATTAAGCATACAGCAAAATCATGATCAGGATCCTGGGATCGTGATATTACTCTGTCAGATGAGCCAAGGACAATGCCTACTGTGCCCTTCCAGAATCTCTCAGCAGTTCTCTGGTCCACACGGAACCTTTCACACAGAGTGCTTTTGGACACTGTGTTTGTGTTTTGCATCAGACTTTTAATGTAAACAGAATATGCTCTCAATTGTCTTTTCTGCCAGTTACAGCCTCCGTGGTGTGCTAGTATTGTTCATCTTATGCCAGTCTGTGCAAGACTTAGCAAATGGGTCAGTGATTGCAGAGAGATATTCTTAGAGATAATCATCATAATTCCTTAGTAATGTTCAGCTGGACCATTCCATAAGGAACAAATACTTTTAAGTTTGTTTTCTATCCCACAATGTACTTCCTTGGAACATATCTGCTTACTCCAGAGATCTCTGTTGTGCCTTGCAATCTCCTATTCAAAATACACAGCCCCTTTTAGGATCACGACCCATGTAGGACAGTACTTATATAAGGACTAAACTATGGATAAATGGATTAATGTTGGGCAAACAGGGCCAAGCATCTCAATGTCTTTTGTCAATTCGAACCTCATTACCTTTTCTGAAGATGCAAGAACTGTTTGAGAGTTCAGATTTGTTGTTTTTATTCCTGACTGAACACATCATTTATCTATACTCACCTTTTCATATCAGAGTGTGTGTTCCTACAGACTTTGAGAATTCTGTATTTGAGACAAGTTATGTCACATTAAAGGGCATAGGAAATAGTGAAATTTGCCCAGTACACATATTGTGCATCTGCATACATATACATAAACTTATCTGCTATGTATCCCATGATTAGGATGCATACATCTTCATGAAGACTCCATAACAAAACATATCTAAATGGATATTTTTAAGACAATTTTCAACAGAAAATCTATTTACTGAGCCCAACATATTTTATTTTTATTTCTACATTTTATTATATTTAGTTCCATGTTTTTTATAATAGTCCCCTGAATTTTTTCTTGGTTACATTCTTGCCTATCTACCCTAGAGTCAAAGAATCATTATTGTTTTAGGCTTGGATGGTGTCTGGTTACCACAAGTTGCTGGTTTGTGCAACTCAAAAATTTTCGACCTGTGACTTAAAGGCAGATGACCCAGCAAGAAAATTTTGCATAAATATGCCAGATAAACTGCTTATAAGGTACTAGAAGCAAATATGTCTAATACAGCTAGGAATACTAGAGCATTTTTTGCCACAGAGATTGGAACTTGAAATACCTAACAAACTTAAGCTTGGCTCTGGGTTTCTGTCACAAGGAGCATGGACCACAGGAGTTTTCTCTGATTTTCAGCCCGTGTTGACTGGGCCTGATCACCCGGTTCTTTTGCATGTTCTTTATGATAGCATTCAAAATCACCTGTTCCATGACTTTCCCTGGCACTGAGGTCAGACTGACAGGCCTGTAGTTTCCTGGATCCTCCCTCAGACCCTTCTTGTAGATGGGCACAACATCAGCCAATCTCCAGTCAAGTGGAACTTCTCCAGTCAGCCAGGACTGCTGGAAGATGATGGAAAAGGGTCTAGCAAGCACATCTGCCAGCTCCTCTCAGGTCGATCCCATCCAGCCCTATAGAATTGTGAGTGTCTAATTGGGCAAGCAAATCTCTAACCACTCCCTCTTGGATCATGGGAGCTTTGTTCTCTCCTCTAGGTCCTGGGTATGTTACACGCACGGAACAACTTTCCTTACTATTAAAGACTGAGGCAAAGAAGGCATTAAGTACTTCAGCCTTGTCCTCATCCTTTGTCCCAGTTGTTCCCTTTGTATCCAATAGGGACTGAATAGTCTCTGTGGCCCTCCTTTTACTATTAATATATCTATAGAAAGATTTTTTATTATCTTTCACTGACTTGGACAATCTGAGCTCTAGTTGGGCTTTAGCCCGCCTGATTTTCCCTCTGCATGATCTCACTTCCTCCCTGTAGTCCACCCTAGACACCCGTCCTTTCTTCCAAAGTTCATAGGCATTCCTTTTCTTTTTGATATCTACCTATATCTCCCTGCTCAACCAAGATGGATTTTTTTCCCACCAGCTGATTTTCCAGCACATGGGGACAGCTTGCTTCTGCACTGCCAGCATTTCCTTTGTGAAGAGTACCTAGGTACCCAGCCCTCTTGGGCTCCCTTGCCCATAAGGACTGTCTCCCGTGGGACTTGATAAAGTAGCCTTCTGAACAATCCGAACTCTGCCCGCTGGAAGTTTAATGTGGCCATTCTGCTAAGCCCCCTCCTCACCTCACCTAGAACTGAGAATTCTATATTTGTTGAGTAGTATTAATGCTCCAGTTAGTGTTAGATTAGTGTACTACTCTTTAGGTATGATTATGATGAGAAATCGCTGAAAAAGTAAAAGGAAAATACAAGAACTTTGTTTTTACCTGCAAGGTCTGTATATAATGCAATTTTGCAGCAAAGAAGAAGAATACCTTCACTAAATTGAGCAAGATTAGAGGATGGGCAGCTCTTTGAAAAATCAGATTAACAGGGCAGTAGCAAACACATTCACATTATCAGAACTGCCTTGATAATAGAAAAGAACAAATAGCACTCTGTGAATTTGAAATTACTCTCCTACCGTTACTTTCCAAACGTACCTGCTTATCTCTTGGCTGTAGGAATTAACACTACACTACTTAATAGCAAAGGCTGTTGCTTTCTTTGGAGAATTAAGACTAGTTTTACCGTGGGGGTTTTTTTGCCATAAAATGAGTAGTTGAGGGAGTAAAGGAAAGACTGGCCATCCTCAAAATCATAACAAAGTAATCTTAAAGGTGCTATAGTCATTGCAGTAATAGTTGTTTTGGTCCAAGTTTAAAGGAAAAAATTATCTTTCCAGGATTGGCAGTCCATTAAGAATCCAGGACTGACTACCCTCTCTAATTCTGATTACCAGGCTACCTAGTGTACTTGCTCTAGGGTGGTTTATTTAGAAGAATTTTCTATGTATGAAGAAATGAAAACTTGTTCTTATACCTTTGGCCTCTACTTCCCAGTGAGATCAGTGAAAACACCTTTTTTTAAGTCATAAGAAAATGAGGCTCTAAGGGTTTATGTATAGCAAAACAGTGCACCCTCATGTAGTCCTTAGGAGGGGAATCCAGGAAACCAGATGTGTTTCCCAAACTCCTTGTCCAGGAAGACTCATAGTAACTAGGTAACTGGCACTTAATGACAGGATAGTACAGAGAGAAACAGGCACGACACATCGTCTAGACATACGCTTTGAGAAGGCAGGATATAAAACAGATCCAGCCCAAAAATAGGTATATAGATTACTGCAAGTCTATGCTTGCATGTAGATCAATCAGTCTGACCTTAATAGGTTGCTGTTGTGGCTAGCACCTGCAAAAGTGCAGCTACAGCATTTTCGCATGGTTTTTCAGATGAGTTTGGACAGCTATCATCTTAATTCTGTTTGATCCATACTAATGCACTTCAGATAATCCTTCAGTTATTGACAGCTGGTTCTGTACATTCACTACATGGCCACAGTGAAGGAGGAACTTGTGCACAAGGCAAACTGCCTCCACTTCTCACTTTCTACATTACCACTCTTTCTGAGGGATTAAAAGGTCCCTATCCAAAGCCTTCTTTGACATAAACACATGGAATTCCTGCCTCTCCAGCTGGAATACTGGCTGGAACAGATGCATAGCTTAGATTGAAGCTGGGTCATATTCCACAGCCAAGAACAACAGGAAGGTCTGGACCACAGAGAAAAGTAGGAAAACATAAACAGAACTTCTTAGACAGATCTTGTGAGCATACCAAGAGCAGGAAAAGATTCTGTGTTGTGGCTTGTTTTTTCAATCCATTTATAAATTTTAACTGGTGACTCTTTTGTGCAAAATATATAGGTCATTTGAGACAACATAAATTGAGGAACCTGTAAAAAATTACACAAAATGTAAGGTGAAGGAGTCTGGATCACATTTTTGAGTGTTAAATTTCATATAAGTTGCGCTTCCAAGATCACAACACACTTTTGAATCTAGTCCTAGAATTCATCTGAAGAAAATTGTGCTCAGAAATTAGTATTTTATGACTTTCTGAGTACTCTTCCCCTCTTTTTTCCTTTCTTCCACTATATATGTTTCTTAATTAAGGCTATTCCGTCTAAGAATTACAAGTTCCATTTGGTTTGGACTAGGGCTTTAGGGAAACAAGTAAATGTCTGAAATTATTATGCAATAATGTACACAGAAGTGTTCTATAATTTGCAGCTGCTGCATTTTTTAATAAAAATTCTTGTCACTCCTTTAAAGTTGCTATAAAGCTTTTGGTACATATAACTTAAGAGCATCAAGTCTCCAAAGATTTATTGTCATGATTAACTTTAAACATCTGCTTAGCTCATTGATTTTTATTAGGTTACTTGTGTTCAAAGTTAAGGACATGAATATTTTATGTAAGAATAAGGCCATGACTTACTGCAACCGAATAGTGTTAAATAATCAAAAAAAAAGTTTACAATACAACAACAGCTGTAAAAGCTACATTACAAGAGCATTATCATATTATTTGAACTAATTGAATCACAGAATCATAGAATGGCTTCAGCTGAAAGGGATGTTAAAGATCATCCAGTTCCAGCCCCCCTGCTATGAGAAGGGACACTTTCCACTGGACCAGGCTGCTCAAGGTCCATCCAACCTAACCTTCAACACTTTAAGGGACAGGATGTCCACAACTTCTCTGGGCAACCTATTGCAGTATTTCACCACCCTCATCATTAAGAATTTCTTCCTTATGTCTAACTTAAATCTTCCCCCTGCCAATTTAAAGCTATTCCCCCTCATTCTTGTAAAAGGTCTCTCCACAACTGTCTTGTAGGTGTCTTTCAGGTGCTGCAAGGTCACTGTAAGTTCTCCCCAGAGCCTTCTATTCTCCAGGCTGAACAATCCCACCTCTCTCAGCCTGTCCTCCTAGCATAGGTTCTCCAGCCCTCAGATCATCTTCATGGTTCTGCTCTGGACAGACTCCAACTATTCCATATCCTTCTTACGTTGAGGATTCCAGAACTGGACATAGTACTCTAAGTGGGGTCTCACAAGAGTGGAGTAAAGGAGTGGAATCACCTCACTCGACTTGCTGGCAATGCTTCTTTTGTTGCACCCCAGGATATGCTTGGCCTTCTGGGCTAGGAGCACATATTGCCATCTCATGCTGAGCTTCCCATCAATCAGCATCCTCAAGTCTTTCTCCGCAGGGTTGCTCTCAATCACGTCATTCCCCATCCTGTATTGAAATGATGGATTGCCTCAAACCATATATAGGACCTTGCACTTGGCTTTTTGAACCTCATGAGGTTAACGTTATTGGAAATAATATTATTTTTTTAAAGATGAAGAAACTATATTTTCACTATTTACAAAATTAAATAAATTAAAATATAAGCATAAAGAGATAAACTATGAGTGTTAAAATGTCAAAGATAATGCACACAAACACATGAGGTTATCAAATGATCCTAAGAACTCAAGAATTTATCCAATATTCTTTAGGTCAAAATAAGTTTTCCTCCAAAATATATATTTAAATATACATATGTACATAGATAGACATGTCATAAAAGTGAACATTTTATTTACTTTTCTTGCCTGTTTTTTTTCAGTACACTTGCTGTGAGTTAAGCCCCACAGTCAGCTAAGCCCATAGAGCTGCTCTTTCACTCACCCATGGTGAGATGGGGGAGAGACTGTGAAGGGTAAAAGAGAAAACTCATGGGCTGATGTAAAGACAGTTTAATGAGTACGGTAAAAACTGCATGTGGCAGCAAAGCAAAACAAGGAATTCCTTCACTACTTCCCACTGACAGACAGAGGTACAGCCTTCTCCAGGAAAACAGAGCTCCATCATGTGTAATGATTACTTGGGAAAACAAATGCCATAACTTTAAATGTACCACTTTCTTCTCCCAGATTTTATTGCTGAGCGTGATGTCATATGGTATGGAATACCCCTTTGGTCAGCTGGGGTCAGCTGTCACAGCTGTGTCCCAACCCAGCTTTTTGCCCACCCCCAGCCTACTTGCAGGTGGGGCAGTGTGAGAAGCAGAAAGGACATTGACTCTGTGAAAGTGCTGCTCAGAAATAACTAAAACATGCCCATGTTAACACTGTTCTCAGCACAAATCCAAAATGCAGCACCATACCAGATTCTATGAAGAAAATTCATTTTACTCCAGTCAAAGGTATACAATACTAAATCTACGAATCTGTCAGAGTATGCTACTTTAAGAGAACAAACGTACTTGTACTCAAAGTGAGCCATGAAATATAGTCTCATCAGGACTATGAGTGACTCCATTAACACAAATTCAGCTTGCAGACAACTACCCAATCCTAGTTCTTTTCTTCTGTAGCATTTCAATTTGAAGCTCATTTGTTCTTTCTGCAACTTTGAATGAGGAGCATCCAAAGAGGCATCAGACAGGCATCGTGAGACCTGGTGCCTGTCCCACATATTCCTGTGTCTCTTCTGTTTCTGGGACTGGACGTAGCTCTCCACAAGGATGGATAGGAAATCCCATTGTCCTCAAGTGCCATTACAGTGCAGCAGCACATACCCAGGCATGTGCTCTTGGGCAGCCTGCAACCTGTCCATGCAGCATCTGGATGTTGAAGACAGCACCAGGAAGAGGAATTACTTCATTTTCCAGCTACTCATGGCATTTCTCTGTGAAGAGGGCACAAAGTCAGGCTGATTTAGAAAACAGTCCCAACTCGAACTTTGTGACCAGGAAGACCAGCTATATCCACAAGTAGCTCATGACCACAGCACTGTGGGGACCCCAGGGTTGCCCAGGCAATAAGCACCATCCCACTGAGCACCCCAGTGAGAACTATCCCACTGGGTCTGAGCTTGGTGGGTAAAGCTGGGACCACTGACACTGGCCTGACATGGTGGGACACAGAGCAAGAGTTGGGGCTGGAAACATGTTGAGGTGTGAAACCAAGAAGCAGATGAGCTTCCCATAGCATCAGGTCCAGACCTGGCTGGAGGAAGCACAGAAGGGAGGCTGGGTATAAGCATTCTCATGGGCTAGGATGGAGCCCAGCAGAAATAAAATGGGGTCTGTGGACTCTGGTAAAGGGGTCCTGCGTGAGGCCTGTCAGGGATAATGAATCTGAGTGGTGCCCTCAGAACCCTGAGAATACATGTGTCTACATTACGTTTTCACAGACCTCCCCAGGCCCCAGATCCAGAGAGAAAAGAGGGAGACACCTGCCCTTGGAGGCAGCGCTCGTGTCCTCCTGCCTGGCATCATATGGCTCAGCTGTACACTGAAATGAGATGCAAGCACATAGTAAGAGTGAGACACTGCCAAGGGCTTGTAGTTCACAGAAGTGACCCAAACAAACAGCAGGAGAAAGGAATGATAGTATATGGCTACTGGCAGGTAACTACGTGTATTGCTTCCATCCCCTCACTCACATTGTTTCTTCATTTGTTGCGTGGATGAGTTTACCTAAGATTGAGTTTTAATTTCCATAGGTTGTCTGTTGAATTTTTATGGGGATAAAATAATCTAGTTTGTTGCTAGGGATTATTGAAGCATGTTTTCATAGATTCTGCTTGTTGGATTCACATTCATTTGTGTGTAATTTGATACATATAAATTTTCCTTTGGTATTTGAAGAACAGGGTCATCAGAGCTGATTATTTTGTACTGTATCAGAGTATAGATTTGTTTCTAGGTTTGTTGCACAGACTAAGCAAATTTACTTTCTTCATGTAGTAACAAAACTATGACCTTCCAGATTTTTTTTTAAATTCACAGTTTCTTCTGGCATAGTTCTGTGACAACATTTTTTGCCAGCCAAGTACTGACTTTCTCTCTTTTATAAGTGAAGTATCGAAAGTGTTTCCAAACTACATTCACCTTTGCTTAAGTGGGGGAAGACTTTCAAGAATGAGTGTCTGAAACCATAAGAAAATAAATATATTAGACAACAAACTCAAAGTTTAAGATGAAAACTTTTTTCGTATATTGTATATTTAAAGACAACTTAAAATGTGTTGTAGAGCATTGCTGAAAGAGTATTTTTGTTTTCAAAAATAGCTCATATGTAAAAGTTTTTTGGAGAAGGAACTTTGTCTTCTTCATTGCCTGTTACATTAAAATATTTGTGGAAATATTTAACTAAACTGAAAATTTCATATGCAAGTTTTAGATTAACAGATTAGTCATATAGACACTAATTGATAGAATGTTTGCTGAAATAAAATTAATTTATTGGGATGCTGTCTGGATCTCACAGCAGCCTCTGCTGAAAGGGTCCCTGTAACCACATTTTTAGCTTGATTCAAAGAAATTCTCTAAATATGTGTTTTGTTGAATTTTTATAATGTAGTGGGTCGGAGGTCTTACGTGATTGCTGCAAGATACGCATAAGCCATTTCTACTGAGTATCTTAAACTACACAAAAAACACATACATTATCTCAGTTATGTACCAAAGACTGCCCTTGAATAAACATTTCCTTATCTACAGGAAAGAAATCTATTGACCACTTAGAAATATCTTGTAGAGTCCCTGTGACTGGCTAACACTTCACCCAGGATATTAAGTAGTACATCTATCCATACAAATGGTGTCTATTGATTGGTCCAGATCCAGAAGGAGCTTCCAAGAGGTAGGATGTGATGCTAGGGCTGACTGAAATTCCCACCTGGAGAGGTTCTTTGAAAATGAGTCAAATGCATTGCTTTGAAACCCAATAGCAGCCCTGTTAACCATCTTGCCTTATATCAGCCCCTTGACTCATCTTTGTTGATGACTACTGTGAAGTTCCTGAACCACTCAGGGAACTGATGACAGAGTGTGCTTGGTATGTTGACAGGCACAGACCTGGCACTCCACTGCTCCACAAATGTAACTTGAATTTACTCATTATAACAATTATAATTTTCATTCCATAAACTTTGCTAGAGAGTCAGCATGTTTACAAGTAACAATTTCTGTTAAAAAGATAGATTTTTTTAATTTTAATGAGTTAAAAAGGTTATCACCATGTAAATATATTCTTTCTCTTTTGTGAAAGTTTAACGTCTGGCGGTATTTAATCATCGAAATCTTTCAAGCCATGCTTAATATCACTTTTCCCTGTTGCTTAGCAAGTGTGTTCTATCTACTCCCAGGTGAAATAATGAGCTTCAGTTAGAGTTACAACATTTTGGAAAAGGGGTATCCTTCCACTTCATTGAGTTAATCTTTATCAATCCTAGGGAGTTCACTCCTGACAGATTTTGTTAAACTTGTTCTTAAAGGTTGCCAATCTTGAGTCTCTACAATTTAGCTCAGTAAGCTATTGAGTTAACAGAAGCTCTTCTGATAGAAAATCTTCCTTAAAGTCTAGCCTAAATTTTTCTTGCTTTATCTTAAGTCTGGTACTTCAAGTCTTCTCCACTGTGGACATTGAGAACAGAAGTTTTTTAGATACATTGAGAGTGCTTCCACATCTTCACTTTTCAGGCTATAACAACTGTACTTACTAAAATTCTTTTATTAAGCCATAAGAACTAAAATGCTGTCACTCTTAAGGGTTGTTTGGTTTTTTGGGTTTTTTTTTCTGGATTTTCCCAAATAGTACAACATCTCAGATATGCAATTACCATGAACATGCTATTTCTATAATAAAGGACATGTATTTTGAGAATAGAAAGCAGATTTCCACAAGGTAAAATGGATAATATGAAGTCAGGTGAAAAAAATTTGAAGTTTCGCATGCAGAATTATCATAAAACATATGGATAAAAATTGTGTTGAGTTTGAGTTTCATTCAGTATGCCAGATATTCAGGGAGAATCATCACAGATTCACAGCAAAGCTGTGTAATCACATACATCAAAAGTACTGTGCAAAAGAAACTTATTTTTCATGAGCAACTGCACTGATGAACAGGTCCATAAAAAAAATAGATCAATGGTTCCTGGGTTCCATATTCTCATGAATCCCGGGTCAATTGTTTTCTTCTCATATCTTCACCATCCTTGCCAGCACAAAGCTTGCACATCACCTTTGAGCATTCTCCCACAGCCAATTGCTGGCTGCACTTTCTGATTTAGAATTGAGTTCCTACACGGCAGGTATAGAGGGAATGAAAGTTAGTGGAAAACTTTTGCATTGTCCTCCTTACCTGCTCACTTTCTCCCCATTGTCTGGGATCACAAAAGCAGTAACATCTTACATAATAATGATGTCAGGCATTTAGTTTATTGCATGAAAGTTTCACGCATACTTATTCTTCCTCCTAGAAAGTTCTTAAACTACCATTTGCTAGATTTTGAGAGGCAGTCTAGGGAAAAATGAAATTATACTAGCCCTGAGTCTTATATTCTTTACATTCATATCTGCAACTGGCCAAAGAAAGATTTTTGTTCTGATCTAGTATCATGGTTCTTGTATTGTTATGTTATACATTTGGTTTAATGATCACTTCATTTTGTATCATTAAATCTACGGTAACAATATGAGCTTGTATTTATTGCATTCTTTAACAGTTTCTTGTCTTCCCTTCTATCATTAAATCACTTTTCTCATACTTTGCTATTTTTTATCTTTACCATCTGATTGTATTCTGCAGTTTCCCTTTTTCCCATTACCTCTTCTGTTTTGTTTCACCAGTAAAGGTAAATACAAGGAGACAGAAAACTATTTCCACTTTTTATTTGGGCTGCTGTGTTTATGTAATGTTCTTATAGTCCTTATTCTTCATCTGTTTATATTTCTCATGTGGTTTTAAGACAGTGACTATACTTGACTTGCTAATATTGTTAAATTTTATAACAACATGTGTGAAGTTCTACCTTCTATATTAACAAAACCATACTAATAAAACCCCCACACTTGTACTGCACTTTTACAACTGGTATGTCACTGAGATTCCACACAGATGTCACTTAAAAAAACATAGTCACAATGCATAATATTCAGCAGGAACTATTAATAATGAGGTTAATATTGTTTGCTTCTCTGATTACAGTACCTTGATCGTTGTGCTGTCAGAGATTATTTCATGGTCATGTGTTCAGCCACTCTGCTAAGATGATTTTGAGAAACTGAGAGAATACTTGGTGAATGAACAAAATTAAATGGGAACGTGTGGTCTTTATGACTTTTTTATAATTATACACTGACAGTAGAGTGTCCCTTGTTTTATCTAAAATTTTGTCCTTGAACAAATCCTAGGCATCTTCTGTTCTCTTTGTGCTTTGTGATGATCTTTGCCTTTTCATTGATTCAGCGCTTACTTTAGAGCTTACTTTTGAAATATGTTGAATTCGCCTTTTATCAGCTTAAAAATGTGGATCTCATGCATATTTACATTGCAAGCTATGACAGCTCTGGAAGAGGTCACTTGTGTTAACTGCTCTATATAACCACAAGAAACTCTATTATCTGCTGAACAGATACAGTTTTAAAATGTGTAAAACTAAGCACATTTCTCTAATAATATTATCTCCTTATTTTGAAACTAATAGTTCTGGAAGTTAGTTATATAGTTTGAAATAAGACTGATCTCAAATTAATATTAAAAAATGGAGTTTCAATGACAAACCTTTGTTTCACTGTAGTTATATGGCTGTCACCAACAAAATGATGTTTTTTAAATTATAGTTGTAAATTCCTTGTCATTGTAATATCAGTTGTTCTGATTATGGGATGAGAAGTGCAAAGACTTTGACAAAAATTCCGACATTTCCAGTGTTGGTTGATGAGGCTGTTAAATCAGATATTTCATAAATTAGAACCTGGTTCAAAACTGTTCTTTGTAGTACAAAGAGGACATGAAACACTTGCTTGTATTTGCTTTGAATCTTATTTCTCCTTTTATGTACCTGGACTAAGTCTGAGATGTCATTTAAAAACCATGCATCTGGTGATGAGGATCCATCAGAGCATGAGGCATCCTCTTCTGCAGTCATTCACATTCTCACAGCTTTATCAGTGATTCTTACAGTGACAGGAAAGCATTCAAACTGATACAAAAACCACCAAGAATTACATCAGTTTCTTGTTCCTGTTACATATCTCCAAAGTATCTCCCTGTCATGTTCTGACCTTTTCAGCTGGTTTTCATTGAAAAAAAGATAACTAGTCTTGGATTTGTCTCTTATTATTGTATTTATTCCTACAAAACCATAGGGTGTAGGGTTTAATATGTGCACAAAAAAACAGAAGTACTTAATACTAAAGAAACAAACAAACAAATTATTCCAAATATAAATCATAGCTCTCTATGTTTTATAAAAAAATATATGTCCATATGCGAAGACTCCTTTGACACACTTCTGACATTTTTTTCATGGTGAGGAACATCACACTTGGTAAAGAGTGTCAGTGAAAAGACTGAAATAAAGATGGTTTTCAATATCAGTAAGGGTACAACAATCTGGTCCTTACACAGCTAGCATTTGTTTGTAAACTACTTGGTACACTTCAGTAGCATAACATGAGATTAAGCTTTAACTATTTTTTAATCTTTCGGTTTTTAAGGTGTGATTCTGAATGGTCAGAAAGCAGACGGAGTGCTGTTATTGGCAATCACACTATAAAAACCACAAAAACAGTCAGCCAAGTGCAGCTTAAGAAAGGCAGTTACCTTAAAGTCGTGTCTTTATTTCTTTAATATTTATAAACACCTTTACTAAACTACCTCTTTTAGAGAAGAGAAAGAAAAAAAACCAAACCCCTCTGTTTCTATGTTACAAGAAAAGTGGAAATGGTATGGAAAACTGTAGATCTCTAGAAAGGGATCCATTTGACCACTGCATCTTTTCACTCTGTTTCTTTCTGTATTTACCATTTGGATTTTTTCACTTTTCTAGGCACTGTGAAATTAATAGTTCAATTTGAATTATTTCTCTGCTGGAGTTTCCATGTTATGACTGCAACGAATACTGTTTTCTGTAGCAAAGGCTCTATCACAAGCAAAGGGGTTTTATTTCTTTTTGCGTGTATCATTTGAAACACTTTATTTGAAGACTTTGAGAGTGAAAGAAAGAGCTAAAAGCAAAAAGAGGTTAATAAAAGTCAGTATCTCCCTTTTCAGCAGTGTTAATCAATCTGACTGAAATAGATTCCTTGTTTGTTTGATAAGAAAATTACTTTTTGTCACAAATGACCTGGAGAATTTTTGAATGTCCTCATTATCAAGAAACACCTGGTGTTTTAGTCTTATATTACCTATTTAGTTGGTAATGGTATATTCATACTAAGCTATCTTTCTCTGTTAGACAATTTAGAAGAAAATGTTGTTTTATTAAATTATGTTATACTACAATATAAGTAGAAACTCCCACACTAAAACTGCTATGGTAAGACTGGAATTCATCTGGCATCAAAAACGCATAGTAAATTTATATGTTTTATATATAGTTACTATATAGCTAGTATATCATGCTACAATGGGCTTAAATAGGGAAATGCTAAGGACTACTTTATCTGGACTTTCATAACAGGCTTCTTCGATCTGGGTTTTAACTTAATATTTTTGTTGTTCTGTGTTTTCAATTTCCAGTATTTAAATTTAGGCTTTTTCCCTTTTTACCTTGCTGACCAATGAAAATATACAATCTCTATGCCAAGCAGTGTCAGAAAAGGATCCTCTGAGGCATCTAATTAGATTTTTTGTTTGTTTTTTAAGGATTTTTAGTCCTTATTCATACCATTTGTCTTGAAGGAATCAGATGTTAAAAACCCACACATTCTTTTTCACTCATGCCATAAATATTGTACAATATAGACTCCAAAATACACAGGTTGACTATAATATAGTCCCTTGTTGATGACAAGCTCCAAACAGCTTGCTTTTGCTTACAACCCTTTGTCAGATTCTAGCTATCCTTTTCATACATGGCAAACTGCTTTGCTAAGTCCTGTATTATTAATACTGGGGTGGAGTAGAGAGGAAATAAATGTCCAGTAAAATTTCCTTATAGAAAGTTGAAATAGCATAGCATGCCGGCTTTCAGGAATGAATAACTTATATATGGGTAGTTGCAGAGAAGATTTAAATTATCAAAAATATCTGCACCTGTTGACGAAGTGTAAAAAAAATTATTCTTAGGTGACTTGGCATTTCATCTTCCCTTCTTCTGGTGCTGCTTGAAGGAGGTTGTATTCTGGACTACCTAATTACTGTTGGCCTCCTGTTTTGTTATTTTTACACATTAAAGACAATGAAAGACAACTGACCTACACAAACTTTTTTCTACAGACCAAAAGTAGATTAAACATCTGCAAATTCAAAGCGGTACTGGAAAACTTGATGTTCTTAATCCAGAAGGCTCCAGCTGCTCTTCTTATGGCCACATCTATAAGCAATAAAAGTAGATTTATGATTCTTTTCTCAAGCACTCCCCATTTAAGGTAAATCCAAGCTGACATTTCCAACTCTTCTTTCTCTTTAACACTGAGTGCCTCACAAATAACTGAATAGACAAATAAGGAACCACAAAAGTGAGGGGAATAGGAGAGGGACACCCTTGCACTATTACTGTGAGTTTTATGGGTATTTCAAGGATATATTTCAAAGGTCTTTCTTTATTCTAATTTTATTTAGGAAAAAAACCCCAAACAAATCGAATCAACCAAAGAAAAAGCTGCCACACTGCACAGAACTTTAGAGAAGAGAGATAGTGCCTTTCCAATAGACTGCGTGTGCATTTCCCTGTGAACTGAGACGTGTTTTGCTTTAACAGAATAATCTCTTTATGTAAGCTTCTTGTGGCTACTGTACTGGCATATCTCAAACATTCTTCCAAAGCAAACCTCAAAATATGGCACACTATTACTCTGAAATTTCTATTTTAATATTTAGTATTGGCTTTTTTTCAGCCGTATACTTTCCTTCATTACTTTAAATTAACTTTTTTAACAAGGGAATAATAACATGTTGCTGTGTTGCATTGACTCCATTTTACAGCATAAAATGTTGAACAATGGAGTATATAAAATAAAGTTAGTGTTAGAAAACGAAGGGTGACCCTGAAACTTACTATGAAATATAAAATACTTTTATTCTGTTCATTTTTTTAAGACACTTTTGACATGGCTTGTGAAAGAATGAGTTGCATAACAGTCAGGAGAAGTCCCTGATGACTGGAAGAAAGGCAACAGGGTAGAAAGGATGACCCTGGGAACTACCCACCCATCAGCCTCACCTGTGTGACTGGGAATATCATGAAACAGATCCTCTTAGAAGCTAAGCTAAAGCACATGGAGGACACGGAGGTGATTCGAGAGAACTAGCACGGCTTCACCAAGGCCAAGTCCTGCCTGACCAACCTAAATGCTTTATATTATGGGATAACCACAACAATGGACACAGGAAAAGCAACAGATGTAATCTATCTGGATTACAGTCCCTCACAACATTCTTCTCTCTAAACTGGAGAGATATGGATTTGATGGGTGGACTGCTCAGTGGATAAGAAATTGGTTGCATGGTCACATTCAGAGAGTGGTTGTCAACAGCTCGATGTCCAGATGGAGATCCATGACAAGCGGTGTCCCGCAGGGGTCTGTACTGGGACCAGTACTCCTTAACATGTTCATCAATAATACAGACAGCAAGATCGAGTGCACCATCAGCAAGTTTGCAGATGACACCAAGCTGAGTGGTGCAGTTGCCACACTGGAAGAAAGGGATGTCATGCAGAGGGACCTGGACAGGCTGGAGAAGTCGGCCTGTGAGAACCTTATGAGGTTCAACAAGGCCAAGTGAGGAGCTCAACATGAACTGGCAATGTGAACTTGCAGCCCAGAAGGCAAACCATGTCCTGGGCTGCAACAAAAGAAGAGTTGCCAGCAGGTCAGATGGGGTGATTCTGCCCCTTTACTCCACTTTTGTGAGACCACACCATGTAGATGACAATATAGCCTTATCAAGCTGATAACAGAGATGGCAAGGAAAATATTGGAGGATCAGCGGAAGAATGTAGAGCAAATAAATCCAAAACAATAATTAGTGTTTTGTGGGCAAAGTGTGCATTGCCTAACACTGAAAAGAACAAAGGATAATGGCAAATGGACTCAGGAGCTAAGAGTTCATGCTGTAACAGTAGGCAGAAAGAATAAGATTTTGAATATTTTACAAGTATATGAAGAGTTTGCATGCTAGGCAGATGTGGAATTTTTTTTTGTTTTCTTAAACAGATATTTCTATAAACACATAATTGCAAATTAGTGAAGAATTCTAGCAAGGAGTAGCTACTACTTATTCTTTGTTGAGTTGATGTCTACCCAGATGTTGTGAAACAGAAAAGCCTCTCCACTTGATCGAGTTTAAAGTTCCCTTTTTTGACTGTTACACTATATATCTCTTCTATTTCTCTTTCAGAAAATATTACACAACCCTGATTGTTTTATAAGAGTACTATAAATTATGAAGGGGAATTAGGAATAGCATCACTATGTCAAACAATATGTGAACCTGGATGGTTTATAGGTTTAAAATAAACAACTTTAATGCTTTTTCACTCAGCACAAGACATTACACCCCAAAAAATTCAAGCAAGGATTCAAAAGGTTTATGGAGGAATGGTCTATCTGTGACCATCAAATATCAGAATTCAGATACAAGCTCCAAAGTTCCAGCTATAAAATTCCTGCTCTGTTGATTTTTGGAAGTGGAGGAGCAAAGCCAGCCTTATACACTTACTTCCTTATATTCTTCCATACATGTAAGTAACAACCTGCTACTAGAGGTGCTGTAGTTTACTGTGCCTGCTCCTATGGCTTTACACTCTTAACTTGGTAAAGCTTAGGTAGGCCCGAATCTGAAAAACAATTTATTTCAGAAATAAGACCATCTTTGTCTTCCAGACAACATTTTTCTGGTATTTCTTTTATTCTACTGCAGGAAGTTTATCTCATGATTTTTCTAATTTAATTCTCTTCCTGTACTGACTGAAAATGAACTCTGTTTCAGCAGTGACTAATTTCATGCTTAAACCCTTTTTTATTAATAATTGTGTTTGTATGTCTGGAATTATTCTCAGCTTATGGTTTCAGGAAGGAAAATCCTAATGTGTTTCAAAAGTGATATCTGAAATCCCTAAAAGAAGAACAAAATCTGGACAAACTATAAGAAACAGTCAGGAGCAAGCTTCAAAAAGTAATATTACAGTTCTAGTATTAGAGCAATTCATAGCATAGAGTTCGCATCATTCCTAGGAAGATTTAAATGTGCATTTGCAAATATTCCAAGGACTGTTAAATACTTAGCTATGCTGTAGAGGTTACTCCTGCCTTATGAGTTACTATGTAGTGGTTTAAATTTATATATAAAAAAAAAGTGTTTCTGAAGAATTCATTTTAAGGGTAATAATGATGTTTTTTTTTTATCCAGATGTCTTTGGGAAATACAGATAAATGGCTTTCTTAAATCCATGACAACAATAAACAAAATAAACTCCCACAACATACATTATACTTTCTGAGTTCAGACTGTCTTCATATAACTAGTAAATAAACTAAGTTTTCCTTGATATAAAAGAGAAAATTTATATGCTCTGAAGATGCTTGGACTGTATATCATATAATATAAATGAAAAATTAGACACAGCTCAGCAAAAAGTTCCTTACATTCAACCCATAGTCACACAAAGCTAAAGTCAAGAGAGTGAAAAAATCAGTCTAACTGAAAATTTTGTTTTACAGCCATATTGCTAAACAGCTACAGAGAGAATATTTCTTTTGGAAGGAATATCTCATTGTTTTAGCTCATCCTTTCACTATCTTGCAGAAAGCCCAGTTTCAACATAAATTTTATCAGGAAAATAAGGCACTTGAATGTACATAGTCAAATGACATTTCAAGAACTATGTGTTCCCAAACAATATTTATTTCCCTAAACTTGTTATATTAAACAACTCTTCATAATACCTTTCATTATGCCTAAAAGATGAACAGTTATCTTTATAATAATAATTCAAGGAGCCAAACAACAACAGAAAAATACAGCAGCATGCTACAAAAGGTGAAGCAAAATGATAGAGAATGTGATTGGAATAGTATCATAATTTATGCACACAGAAACTCTTGAGTTTTTGGATGATGGCTTTTACTTCTGTTACTGCATTGTCTTTGAAAACTAAAAGCCAGATTTTTTTTATGGTGTTGTGTCTGTAAATGTCTAGCAAGATAACAACATATTTTGAGTTATTTTCTTAATTCAAAGGAGTCTTAGATATCTGAACACACACAAACACAAAAAGTATTTAGGAAGGGAACAGATATAAAATTTACACTAAGCTTATCTTCACCATCTCATGAGGAATATTACAAGCTTTTGACTGAATTATAATATATTTCTTCTGCTTTTCCATCATAACAATCACCAGCAAAATACAAAATCCTTACTAGCATTATTGAATAGAGACGTAAAATCAGGAGTCATAGAATCACTAAGTTGGAAAGGGCCCACCGGATCATCGAGTCCAACCATTCCTATCAAACACTAACCCATGCCCCTCAGTGCCTCATCCACCCGTGCCTTAAACACCTCCAGGGAAGGTGACTCAACCACCTCCCTGGGCAGCCTGTTCCAGTGCCCAATGACACTTTCCGTGAAAAATTTTTTCCTGATGTGCAGCCTGAACCCCCCTGGCGGAGCTTGAGGCCATTCCCTCTTGTCCTGTCCCCTGACACTTGGGAGAACAGACCAGATTCCTTCTCTCCACAACCTCCTTTCAGGTAGTTGTAGAGAGCAATAAGGTCTCCCATCGGCCTCCTCTTCTCCAGGCTTCTCTGTTGTCTCACATTATGGACTTGAATTGTACATTGAGTTCAGGGTCCTGGTGCATTATATAACTGAGAAACACAGGGTAAAAATCTATCTCTACATGTGCACAACTACTATTTAAACAAATAATATTGGGAACACCACAAATGTCAGTGCTTGTATTCCTTGGAATTTTATCTGCTTATGTGTAAAGCGGGACCAGGAGCATGTATCATGAGAAAAATAGCTCTTTGAAGCAAAGAGCCCTTGAAACACTGTGATATTTTTTCCAAGGCCTGGACATCACAAGTTGACTTCCTATGACCTGCAGAGGATGATCTGAAAGGAAATAAAACTGGTGTAGAGAGATCATTAAAATTAATTCTTTGCCAGAAGGTCAGACTGATTACCCTACTCCATTTATCTTTGCATTGGTTGTGAGCATCAAGGTTTTGGTAGAGGGTGGGCTGCAGAGTGTTCTCTGTGAGAACAGGGGCTGCCTTATGCAAGACAATTTGCTCCAACTGGCTCCACAGCAGACCCACTGCAGGATACAGCTGAACCCATCAGCCAAGTGTGTGATGCCTCTGTGAAAACATATTTAAGAAATGGAAAAGAAAATGCCATATAGAAAACAATGTGAGGAAGGTAAAAAGGGAAACAGCAGTACAAAACAAGGTCAGAGAAGGACCAGGATGAAGTGATACTCCAGGGGCCAGAGCTGAAATTCCCCTGCAGCCCATGCAGAACACAGTGAAGCAGGATGACCCTACTGTGGCCAGTGGATGACCCCACACCAGAACATATGAATGTTTTCTGAAGGACTTCAGCCCCTGGAAAGCCCACTCATCAGCAGGGGAAAAGCATGAGGAAGAAGGAGTAGCAGAAAGGAGCTGCAATGGACTGATCACAACTCCCCCACTCCCCATCTTGCTATGCTGCTTGAGATAGGGAACGGAAAAGGAATTGTGAAAAAAAGAGTGAAGGCGAATCTGTGAGGAAGATGGGGGAAGGTATTGTTTTAAATTTTGCCTTTATTTCTTGCTAGCCAAATCTATTTTAATTGGCAATAAATTCCATTCAGTTTTATAGAATCATAAAATTATTTGAAGGGACTTTTAAAGATCATGTAGTCCAACCCTCCTATTATAGGCAGGGATCTCTTTTGCTAAATCAGGTTACTGAAAGTCCAATCAGCCTGACCTTGAACACTTCCAATGACAGGACATCCATCTGTTCCAGTGTCCTAGCACCCTCACTGTAAAAAATGTCTTCTTTCTGTCCAATCTAAATCTACCCACTTGCAGTTTAAAATCATTTCCTATTGCCTTGTCACTAAAGGCCTTGGTAAAAGGTTTCCTTTCTCCTTTCTCATAAACCCCTTTTAAGTACTGAAAGGCTTCAGTAAGGTCTTCCTGGAACCTTCTCTTTTCCAGGCTGAACAATCCAAACTCTCTCAGCCTTTCTTCAGTGGAGAAGTGGTCCAGCTCTCTGATCATTTTCATGGACCTTTCCCCAAGTGAAGTCTGTTTTTCTTATGGCAATAATTGATAAGAGATCTCCCTTTGTTTATCACAACCCAAAAGCTTTTTTCATCTTATTTTCTCCCCCTGTCCTGTTGAGGAGGGGGAGTTAGAGAGCATCTGGGATTAAAGCCCAGGACATTAAAGCTATTGAACTTACAGTGCTGAGATTCTTCACTTTTCTGTTTATTGTGCGTAACACAGCCTTATTACTTAAAAGCACAGATGAATCACCATAGTAAATTCAGCCTCACTTTCAAATACAGCTGAAAATCACAAGGAGAAAAAAAAGGAAAGCGAAAACCTCTAACAATAGAAAGGTTAAAGTCCCCATTGCAAGGTAAATTTTAAACATTGTTCCCTCTGGATAAGATCTACACTTTTTCTGACAGTGCTCTTTCAGGGTTCTTCCACCACCACCCCTGCAGTTAATAGAAAGAAGCACTATATCTCTGCCAGAAAAGGATTAGGTTTGTAAATCAACATGTTTTATTTGAAAGCAGAGGCGATCTAGGGACAGAGAGGCTGATAACAGAGCCTAGTTTTTACTAGGGAACTTTTAGGTTTAGTCTTCAGTAAGAAACATATTTAAATAGAAAGATTTTTGGTTGCTTCCTATGAGACTCATAAGCCACCTGTAAACTGACAGTTTTAAATAGGGGAATACGTTGGAACTTCAAAACAACTAAAGCAATTTTCAACAGAAGGTGCAGAATATTCCTTTTACACTTTCTTTGAAGGTAAAAACCTCAAATTAAATATTTTAAGTTAATAAAACTCACACTGTAAGAAAAACTATAGTAAGTGAAACATAAAATTTCATTCTAGTTTAAATAATTTCATTGCTAGTTTAACAAAATGTTCTTCCTCCCTCACTGGCTGCATTTCAACCAACATGAATTAGAAAGCATGGTAAGCTGCACAGTAACCAGTATTTCTTTCTGCTTGTAGGTGTGTTTTCTTTGTTTTACTAGGTATATGACAGTAGCAGGAGGATGTGAAAGGGAAGAAGGTATGGACAAATACTAAAGGCAAAGCCATCAGCTAGCCTGCCAAGTGTTCAACAGCAAGTCTAATGCATGGGACCACAGTCAGGTCAACATGTATCTGAAAGCCTCAAAACAATAATTCAAGTCCTTCCAAAATTTTCTACCTTCTCCATCCTGTAAGAAGAACTCATAGTTTCTGAAGTGTTGAGAAGATGGAAAACAGCAGGAAGAATTAACCTTGTCCTTTACTTGCTTCCCACTTCTTCAACTGCTCCATGCTGTATTACTGAATTACTTTTCATGCTGTCACAGCAGCTAGCATATGGTCACATCTTTTTCAGTCCTATCTGCAACATTTTGCCAGCAGTGTTCTACGTTAAACATCAAAGCATTCTGATCTAATTTAGAGGATGTTTTACATGCTATGAATCTTCTCTAATGTTAGAAATGCTATAGGTGCCCATTACTATGGTTTCGTACTCCCCTTTCACTGCCAGAGTCAGTATAGTAGTACTGCATTGCACTGATTTTTACTCATCTGTCTCCTTCTATAATATGCTCAGGAATTACTGATCACCTGAAGCTATAACAGTTTTGACTACATATCACCAAAAAAGGCAAGGCTAGTTTTCTTGGTTCCCACATTACAAACGTAAGGTTACATCTTTTCTATGCAGAAAGATCAAAGGGAAAGCCTAGTGCCAAAAGCAGCTCAAAACCAGATCCAAGGTGCCCAACTCTTAACTAAAATTAGAGAAATAAAATTAAGTGTCTTCCAGAAACTGAGGAAATTAGTGTCTGAAACTGAAACGTGAGACTTGGGTCCATTTCACCCTGTTCTAAATGGTAGAGATGGAGAGATAGGCTTCTTGTTTATTGGAGGGGATATTTGGGAAATTCCTTCATTTGTGTGAGGACTACTCAATTGTAATGAACTGGTTGCATTTGTGAAAATAAATCTAAAGAAGAAATCTATACCATATCACTCTTTTTATACCATTTAGTTACAGCCAATAGCTCTATAAGTATTCCAGCTTCACAATCCTTCAAAAATACCCTTTGTTTAGTAGATATTCATTACTCAACAATTTTTTATTTCTCCTTGTTTCTGTCTCCATTGTCCATTTCCAGCCTATTAGGACATCAGTAGATGTAGTCATTGACGTGCTGTTTGAATTGCTATTCCTAGGAAATATATATTACTATGAGGAAGGGCCAGATTACTAATGTAATTTTCTAGTTGCTAGAGAAACAATGACTTAGAATCAGGTGGACGTTTTTGTCTGTGACTCAGTCATTAATATATGCTTCCTTTTAAGTATGGTTAAATTACTAACCCTGGAATCTACAATAATGAGAAAAATGTTGTGAAATACAGAATTTTTACATAACTAATGTCTCATCTAGCAGCTCTATAACGCATTAATCTCTGAATAACCTTCAATTCATACCACAACTTGGATGTTAATGGTAGAAATTAGAGCTGAAAATACCTACTTGGTCTTAATTTCATGTAGTCACTTGATTGCTCCCTAAAGAATATTTTCCAGTTCTTTGTCTCATCTAGATTTAAATGTGCTTAGCAATAAAGGTTCTACTACTTCCCTTTGGAGACTTTGTCAACATGTAATAGATTTTACTATTGGGAATCTTTACCCTATTCAATTGTGGTAAGATATTTCACCTTCTCAGAAATACGAAAGAGGAAAAACATAACATAAGCAAGAATATTTATTGCCTAGAAGTTAGGAGGAAAGTTCACTATAAACCGGGGATGTTACTTCTCTTAAAAGCTCATTTCTTCTATGAAACCATTTCCTGTAGTGTGAAATCTGCTGTTGTTCTCACCATGTTTTCCTGAGGTAAACGTAAATCAACAACCCTTTGACTGTGTCATTTAGCCCTCATTTACAATTTCTTCTTTGCATTTGCAAGATTGTCTTGCCCTTGAAAATGAACTGCTGAAATATCCACATAACCATCAAACTTCTTTAAATCAGATTTATTGAAAACAGAAAAAAATATTTAAGGCAAATAAGGAGATTTGTTAAGTGTATCAAGATATTGCAACCTTAATGAGCCATGACCTTCTTAGTCCCCAAGCAGGGAACCAATATCCATAAGCAGCAAAACAAGACCTGTCTCTGACTGATGATTGACTTGCAAAGGAGGGTTGATGAAGATAGGCCTTTTTTCAAAGTAATATATCAGGGAAAATCATGATGGATAGTGGTTACACGCATTACTAGATCACTGGCTAAAAGATAATCAAACTGACTGGCAGATATGCATACAGCCACCCGTTCCTAACATGTTCCTGGCAGCGTGTAGAATGTTTTGACTGGTGCTAGGATTCAAGAAAATGTATATTCTGGAATGTAAAAGAGCCTAGTCACTGTCAAATTATATAATATAAGACTACTTGAAATGAACAGAGTCAGATAAAGATTCCTTAAGAGAAGAAATAATATAGTATTCAGAAGTGTGTCATAAGGCTTTACTAATAAGTTGGAATCCTATAGGAGAGAAATACACAGCATTTGCAGAGAAAGAGAGACAACACACACACGTATGCATTTGCATAACCATCCTCACCCCTCCATATACAATACTGGACAAGAGCCTTAGAAGATCAAAAGGTCCTTGAGGAATGAATGTCTCCCAGAGTAGGCAGAGAGAGGGACAGCTGCTGTTCTTTGAGCAGGCAGAGAAAGCAGGAGGCTCCTTCACTACTCCAGCACTCTCACACCAATTCTGCACAAACAGTTCCTGTAACTACTTCTTCTTTCTCCCCCATTCCAAATCCTGTCATTTTATACAACATTTGCACTCCTAGTCAGTTTTAGCCTTTAGCCTCTGAACCCTAGACTTTCCATTGCACAATGAGGCTGTTATTTTCCCAAGCAGGTGCATTATCCAGTTGCTCAGCTGTTTTTTCTTGCTTACCTTCTTCTTTTCTTTAGTGTGCTGAAAGCATTATTTTCCCCACTGTCAAGGTTGCACTTGTTCAATGACCAGTAATTAATTGACCATCTGTGGATTGTTTATAGGTTTAGGTCCTCTGTTTTCAACTATGTTTTCAACTATATTTTCAAGGCACTTGCAATTATCCCATGTTTAAACTCTAGATCATAACAAGACGCACCTGGTGCCAAGTTTCAGTTCACACAGCAACTTCTCATAACAAGTTGATAACAAGCTTGAAAGTCAGGACAGAGTCTTTGCACAGTTGGCATAAGCTTTTGTTTGCATTTTTACTGGGCCACTGTGTAGGGTTCCTGTTCTCTAAACTAGCATTTCTTTTTTTATTGGATATGTAGGTGGGGGGGGCGCAAATCGAGAAGAAAAACAGTAAGTCACCTTCACTGTCAGTGAGTGCATACATATTTGCAAAATTTAAGCAGATGCTGCATCAACTTATCTAATCAGGTCAAAATATTTCTGGTCAAAAGAACTTTACCTCTGCTCTTGGAGAATTCAGTTTCTTCGGGCTGATTTTTTTCTGTTGTATACAGGTCTTGATTAAGAAACCAAGAAAGAGAAACCAGTGTATCAGAAATATGTATGTCTTGCATTTACAGCCTTCAAGGAATTCAGATAGCCCTTTGTACTCCCATTGTGGAGAAATTTTGCATTTAAGTAAAGATCAGGCTATGGGACAGTAGACTTCTGTGGCTTGTGCTTTTTCATAAAGCTAATGTATTTCTTCTTCTTGCTTAGTGGTTAAGTAGACAATAAACTAGCAGCATCCCAAATAATTGTATTCCAGCCTTGGTATATTTATAACTATCAATATAAACTCCTTGGCATAATGCTATGCACATCAGTGAAGTTAGAGCTAAGGTAAATGTGCATATTTTCTTTTCTTTTTTAACAGTGATATGTTTGTGAGTAGATTAAAATATATATAAATACATCTATGAAATATAATCCCCAAAGTATCAGTTTATTTATTTTATATTCAAGTTGAGAAAAGTTTCCTCTAGAGAGCTGCATATAGCTCATTGTAGTAGCTTCAACTGCTTCAGTCATCTGCTAAATGCAGCAGGAAAAAACCTGATATGTTTGAATTACCATTCCAGTGGCTACTTATATAATTAAATTAATCTCTGAAAATGTCACATCTGTTGCAGAACTTTGTTGTTAGCTTCACAATTACATTTCCTGTGTATTTGGATATTTGTGATTCTTTAATTTACTGATTAATATTTTTTTAATATAGCCAAAATGTTAATATAGATTCTGAAAATATTATAAGCAGTATTTGCCTTTTCAAATTTTCTTTGTTAGGCTTTAATAAGTTTATTACTTTTTTTAAATAGCTATCTAAGTATTTCTGTAAATTGATTCAGTCTACATGGTTACTTCTAAAATCCAGATGAGCTGGTTAGAAGCAACAAGACTTGATTTCTACTGGCTGATGACTTTTTTTCCCAGCAGATGGAATTAAATAAATATGCCATAGAACTAAAGAAATATGGAAGAAGCAGTTGTTTCTTTTTATGGACTTATTTGCTATGACTTTTAGGAAAACTTTAATTTTTTTTAAATGTAAGCTGCTGTCAAAGCAAACAAAAATTTGTCCTGTGGTAATATATGTCTTATCTATGTTATCTGAGAAAGACAGTTATAATCTGTACAGTAAAAAACAGTATAGATAATGATAGCTTACTTGTGGCCTTTAATGCCCATGTTCTCAAACAAAAAAGAATTATTTAATACATTGACTTAGGAGCTGTGCAGTATTAGTAGATGATATCTTAATTTGAAGGCATCAAGCATAAGAAATTTTAACTGTGTTACCTGTAGATGGGACATGGTTCCATGAAAGTGAGATTGGCTTTGTTTTGTGAGCAAAGTGAAATTATGTGCTATGCCTGCAGAGGCATAATCCCTAGGTCTTATGGTTATGTAAAGTTACCATTATAACTGCCCAGTTCTAGGCTGTTCAGGTAAAACTGGATATGTTGGATAACTAGGTCCCCAGGTTATGAAACTGTGTAAGATAGCATACATTTCCCATTGAATTAAATGAATTGACAAAATTTAAATGGCTGGGCTTCTATTAACTCATGATTATTAGATTTGAACAGAAAATTTCTCACAGAGCTAATGTTAACAATTGTAAGAATTATAGTTACTAGTTTTGAAAAATTATCTAATACTTTTCTTTTTAATAACAGGGAATTGAATTTGGGTATGCATGAGGCCTTTTCTTCACACCTGAATACACTTAATATGTTTTTCCACAACTATTCAATTTGCTATAACATTTCTATAAAAAAATATAGAATATTATTTAAATTTACCAGGTAAATCTTTCACATTTTTTATTACCGTTTTCAGGCACTGATACCACTTCCTAATCTAAAATGAGATACTTCAGTAGGAAATGTTCTCTTCATGCCATTGTACTAAATCCAATGTGCTTTTTATCAATATAAGCAGACCCTTTGACCATTAATTTAGAACTTAGATGATATCTCCTTTTTTTCCTTTAGACACATGATGTCTTTTTTTTTTAGAGTTCAAGATATGTAAAACAGTGTGGAAAAATAATTGGAAGACAGAAAAAAAATCCAGTGTGGCCTGTGTGTGATTTGTTAAAAATGTGGTTACCAATCTCAAGCCAAAAATATTTCTGCAAATGCAGTCCATGTTCTAGCTCATCCCAGCGGTATGAGGTATCCCATCCGACTATAGGGAGTTAATAAAATGTTGCCATTAGTGTGAAATACCAGGAACTAAAGAACAGTCCAAGTAAACTTATGTTTTAATCTTCCTGAAAGCTAGATTTTCTATTCATCATTTCTGTGCTTATGTGAAATTTGACAGCATTACTTGCTAAATCAGTAGGAATCACAACACCAGGGCAAAAGTGGTATAGCTGGACTGAGTAGTAAATATTTTGTTTCCTTCAGTTTTTGTAAGAATCCATTCGTTGATTCTAAAACCAAATAAAACCACAGAAAAGATATTTTAAAATCCACATTTATCTGATTACTAGTTCTAATACATTTCTTTTCAAAGACTGATTTCCAGAGAATACCACTCATCCAAGTTTAAATGAAATTTTATGTCCTAGATTTCTCCCATTTAGAATAAACTTCATTTTTATTCTTCACAGAGGAAATCTTCAGAACAAATTTTGAATTTTAGATGATCTTTAAGGTCCCTTCCAACCCAAACTATTCTATGATTCTGTGATTCTATGAATGCTTGAAGATGATCAGAAAGAATAGAATAGATTGTTTCTTCTCTCTAAAAAGGAGGTGAAGAAATGTAGAATTTTTATTGCAATGATAGACCTCATACTTAATAGAAATCCTGGCATTTATGATAGGTTTTTTTATTTCAGAAGGAAATGTGTTAATATAACCACACAAATTCTGTCTTATGATGAAAAGCAGTGATGAATGGTGTCTCTTAGACATCTGTATTGAGGCCACTATTGTTTAGCCTCTTAATGGGGGACATGAAGTGTGGGATTGAGTGCACACTCAAAAAGTCCGTGGATAATATCAACCTGAGTGGTGTGGTTGGTACTCTAGAGGGAAGGGCTGTCATCTGGAGAAAACTTGATCGGTTTTAGAGGTGAGCCTGGGCAAACTTCATGAAGTTCAACAAGGCCAAGAGCAAAGTCCTGTTCATGCATCAGGGTAATCCCTAAACATGGCCAGGTGAGGACTGGGTAGAGGACCACCTTGCCAATAAGGACCTGGGGGCACTGGTGGAGGGAAAACTGAATATGAGCCAGCAATGTGCACTCCCAATCCATAAAGACAACCATATCCTTCTCTACATCAAAAGAAATGTGGCCAGTAGGTTGAGGAACATGATTCTTCTCCTACACTATGCTCTCATGAGATCCCATCTTGAGTACTGCGTTCAACTCTAGCGTCCCCAGCATAAAAATCACATGGACCTTCTCAAGCAGGTCCAGAGGAGGGCCATGAAGCTGATGAGGAGCTGGAGCAACTCTCCTATGAGGACACACTGGGGCTGTTTCTGCTAGAGAAGAGAAGGCTCAAGGGAAATCATATACTGTCCTTATGGTACTTGAAGAGGGCCTACAGAAAAGAATGGGGGGGGCTCCTTACAAGCAAGGGTAGTCATAGGACAAGGGGAAATATTCTTAAACTGAAAGAGGGTAGATTTTGACTGCACTAAGGGCCCAAATCATTCTATCCCCTAGGTTCGATGATTTAGGGACACTTCCACAGTAAAACGGCCCAGTTGGATCATGGCTCTTACAGTCTTAAACAGTGCTGTTAAGCAGCATTTCCTATGTTACCAGCCATGAATTCTCAGCTGTCATTTTACAGAAGTTATGATGCTGATGTCTGACTGGTCAGGCTTGGAATATTTTCTGAACTTTAAATGAGATTGAACCATTTTTAAAGTATAAACTACCAAGGTTGCCGTTACCTGAAAAGTCCACAATTTGTTTGGGGAAAACAGGTAATAAGGTTAGATATTGAGTTCTTTGTGAACCAGTGAAATAACTCTGTAATTCCAACATTGGGCAATATTGATACCATCTGTCTTAAAAAAAAGGTCATGGTGTCATGGCTGAAATTGGCCATTGAGCCCAAAGATAGGATGATCTAAGAAAATATGATCTGTTCAATGTTCTAACTACCTTATCTTTCATCTTCCATCATCTTGCCATGTGTAAAGACAGTAATATACTTGAAAACCAAGGTCAAGAATAGATGGTAACTCATTGCATGTGTAAAAATTTGCCATCACTTTGTTACATTATTCACAGGAAATTTAATGTAGTGAGGAACAATAAAGAATGTATTATAATATATATAAAGATATATATTCTCTACTTAGTGTATTCATTTTAAGCAGCAACTACTCCTTAACTGAAACTTGACACATATCGGAGTGTTTACTCAGTATACAATTGAACAGAGTGTATTATTGGGGTTGTTATTCCCAAGTGATCGTATCCTGCACCATTGCCATCTAGAACTGCCTTTAAATCCAATAGGTAGGAATGTCCTTTGAGCTACTAGTCTTCATAATTTATTTTGACTAAAACATTAGGCAAAGATTTTAAACAACTACAATTCACTTTCTTCTGTAGTTTAAGACCCCTGGTGATTTCTTAGCAAATTTTCTCTGTGCTCTCTGAAGTTATTTTTTCCAAGCCCGTCATTAGCTTCAGAAGTTATAATGTGTGTTTTAAATTAAATGATATAGCATGTAATTTATTGCAGATACATACTGAATATTGTACATAAATGCATAGCTACTACAACCTACGTTTCATACTTGTTTTCTCTAAGAGTTTCTATGATTTGAATGCAGTTTGGGGATTTTTATATATATATTCAAACAGCACTCTAATAACCTTTATGTTAATAACGCCGACCTGATAGGGGCTTGGTTTTATTAGTGTAATCTTTCTACTGAGTTTAAGATTAACTCTGAATTCCATGTCATACTTATTTGTATCACTGATGATTCTATAAATAGCATTAGAATCTGTAAATAGTGTTAGAATCGCTGTAGCTGTTCAAGATGTGAGTTTTAGTGTCATTTAAAGTGTGAAAAAGTTTACTTCTGTTGCAGTGTAGAGAAATAACACTAAGGATCAAATGCATTTTCGTGATACTAGATGTGTACATTTATGTATAAAAGTATAAAATGAGAAGAAACACATAACATTTTTAAACTTTGCAGAAAATCAAGACTATAAGACATTTTAGGACTCAAAAACTCTTCAACTTTCATTTTCTGCACTAGTAACAGTTTAAAAGAACTTCAATCAATTATGTAGCTACTCACATGCTGTTCGGGAGGCATATATCTTAAAAACAGTTTAATGTATTCTTGGTGATGAAAAATAGTTTGTCTGATTCTTGCAAAAAAGGAATTACACACCAAATTGTATTAATTTATCTGCAGACATGTCAGAAGCTGAATATTCATAATGAATTTCAACACAGTCTAAGGAAAATCTGCCTGGCAAAGTATCAGATATCAGTCTGAATATGCATGTAAGGTAGAGTTTCTATTCCTTAAAAAGTCTGTTCTGATACATAAGATTTCCTGGCTGCAAAGAATATGTCACAGGTTTATCAACAAGTGAGCCTTTTCCCCTATATTCAGTCTTAGGATCCTCATTACTTAATTCCAAGGTTTAAGTGCTATTTTACATCATCAAGCAGCTACGGTCATCAGCAAGTTATTATAATTGAAATGCCTTTGCTTTAGCCTTTTCTATGCATTTTTTTTGAGAAAAGCTTTGTGTGCATCATCATGTTTTCCTTTCAATTCTTTATTTACCAGTGTTCTTAGGGGCAGGTTAAGCTATAACACTGGGTGAGTTTTTTCCTGGTAGGTTTTGAAAGTCCTTGTCCAACTGTTTGAGTAAATCACAGAAAGCCAGTAAGAGGACAGTGATCAGATACAGAATTGCCTGTGTTTATTGTGAACAGGCCATAAGCTGTAACAAAACTGATCTGTAATCTGAAAGAATTCTCTAAATTTAAACCATCTCTGAAACCAAGCCAACAATTTTCTGTGTGGTTTAAGGGGAAATAGAAAAGGCTGAAGGGAAAGCAGGAGGTTCTAGTCATGGTAGTAGGACCCTTGATTTAGGAAGAGCTCCAGAATGATCAAGAAATACACAGTGGGACAAAGTCACTGAGGCCTGTAAAACAAGTAATTTGCTTTCCAGGTTTCTTCCTCACTTGTACTATAAGCTATACCCTCTCTAAAAGGGCATTTGTTCCCCTGGGAAAAGACGGAGTGGTCTTTAAGCTGTAGACATCACACTTTTGTTTTCTGGAGGCTGGAGAAATGATGTGATTTACAGGCCAATGGTGTTTAGGTAGACCTTTGGCCTTAAAAACCTTTAATCACAATGCTACAGTATTTTGTGGCCAGGACATTCTCTACTTCTTGCCTCTGTTTTCCTGGCACTAGGGAAGGAGGATGGTAAAGGTGTTTATATGTCATCTTCTGTGCTTCATTTAGGAATGAGAATGCTCTTTGTGAACCTGCCTGCTACAATGTGACATACCAAAAGCACTCTGGACAAATAGTTCAAAGTAATCATGCTAATACTCAGTCCTAGGAGCCTCTGGTAGAACAAATATGCTAATTACCAAAATACTTGACAAAGGTATTTTGTAGGTGCCTTTAACAATGAAAAAGCAACACAGTTTATAGACCCATTGAATTCTTGGATGTATCAAGCATTGTTTTTTTTTTTTAATTTGGATTTATTTTTACTCAAGTGAATCTCAAGACTACATGCGTAGAATGAACTAAATTCACATTGAGATTAAGAACAACAATACACATCCCACATGGATTTCTAAATTATTGAACACAAAGAAGAATGTTTTGCAACTTTGATTAGGGAATTGTTAATCAGGCCCATAATAGTATGCAGGTCATAACCAAATTAAAAGACTCTGACTAGAATTCATAATTAGATGACCATTAAAAAACACTGCTTATTAAAGAAAAAAAAGATGGTCTAGATCCATAAATATGAATTCTTTTTTTTTTTTTCTGTGCTCTGGATACAGTATGACGTGTTGAATTGCAGTAAAGCAGTTAAGTTAGCGATCAATTACTTACTTCAGGAACAGAGAAATAGTTTGACTGATGAAAAGCTTATTCAGCCCTTGACAAATATTTGGCTGTCACAATAGTTTGTTTGAAATACCACTGTAGCAGCCCCAGCTCTCACTTTTATTATTGTATCTTCCAGACAAATGAACAATGTATGGTGTTTTCAGTCAGGCTTAGAAGTTCAATCTGTTCTGGCAAAACAGTGGTACTTCACAAATAGTAAAATTATAATTCCTGCTGTTACTTATCCTGCAGAACCATTATCTTATCAGAAAGGCTTGCAAAACAAATGAGCAGTTGGATCTCTGCTAACTGTGAAGTTTCGTAAAACTGCACCATTGTGATAATAAAGGAACAGATTAACAATTCCAGCACTTCAAAATGCATAAAAATTCCAAAGAAGAAATTTTAAGTCTCATCTGATTTTTGATCAACAAGAAAAGTGGCTAGCATATCTCTTAATCCCATCTTCACTTTTAACATCAATGTGGATAAACATAATCTCATTTTATCAGGATCATGTTGAAAATAAAGCTTTGCCAGAGTATGCATAAAACACTTAGAATCCGATCTTTGAAATCTAGTGAACACAATGCATTTCACTTAAAAAAAAATTTCAAAGTTTCTTTGGAAAAAGAAATAGGAAGAAAAGTAATGTTTGATATTAGGTGAAGGATGTTAGAGATTAAATACTGTTTTAAGATACAAACTGAAATTGAGTTTCAAGTAAATCCAGATTAAGAAATCCCAGATGGAAGGGGAGCATTGAAGAGATTGTCATGCATGGTGTATACTCAGTTAACCAGTATTACCAATAACGTTATGTCCAAGCTGAAATTTCAAAAGCAAGAAATTTCAGAGGAAACTAAGGGAATCATGTGAGTGTTGGAAAAATTACAGAGTGCAAAGTGTGTCTTGTTTCTTTCCAGTGTGGCATACTTACTCTTTTATAAAAATACAGTAGGAAGGGTGGCAATGTTGTCTCCTGATAGTTCTATTGTGACAGTAAATATATGAAACTTTAAGAAAGGTTGTGTTTTACAGAAATTGAAATGTTAACAGAAGAGGTTATGAAGGGGATAGGGAAAGAATGCATGTCTACAGAGCTTTTTAAAATTTCTGTTGCTAATTTTTAATGGATACCTATATACTCATTCTCAAAAGAGAAAGCTGAGATATTATGAATATATATGCTTATATCTGAAATAATTTGGGTACCAAATAAAACCCTCAGAAAAAAAAAGTAGCTTCAACTGAACTATTTAGGAAGAATTCATAGCAGTATTTTTGGACACGTCTCTATAAATACCTTCACAAGATCCAAAATCAGTGCAGCACAACTGTTTTAATTTGCTGTTTAATTAAGCAGAGCAGACATAAGCATGATATAAATGGTGCAGCTTTGTCAAGAACTGACTGAAAGCTAAAGGAGAATATCAACAGCATTTGAGCATAAGGTTAATAGATAAGTCCCATGAGTTTTTTCTGGTCTTGAAGTTGGAAGGAAACCAGATTTGCTATTTGTTCCTTTCATAGCATCTAGCCGTGGACCTCCTCTGACCCTGAAAAATCATAGAATCATAGAATCACCAGGTTGGAAAAGACCCACAGGATCATTGAGTCCAAGCAAATGGCAATTACCTTTTGTTTATATTGCCATTTGTAAGGTAGTGTGAAGACTGTCTTATAGCTCATCACAATGAGGTTTTTCACAGCATGAAACTGGAGGTAGGCATGTGAAGGATGTCCTGGATATGGTGTAAGGCATGCTGGAACAGCTGAAGGTTCAAAGTCTGCTATAATAGAATTAGAGGACTGGCAAGGGCAACGGGATGCCAGCCTGGAGCAATCTTGATCAAAACTGCCCATAGTTAGTAACTCCTTCCAAGTAGTTTCTCATTAACTGTGCCTGAGTGTTGGTCAGAAGCATGTTGACCAGAAGTGCCAGAACCAAGGTAGGAACTTTGACAGAGAATCAGTATAGACAGTCCAATTTTATGTATAAGTACATACATGACTAAAGGAGCAAGGGCTAATCTCAAGCACCTAAATACTCAGACTTCTCCTTTGATTAAAGAAGAAAGACTTTAGAAATATAATTTCTGTTCTGAATCTCCAGGATTGTCTGTCTTTCTCCACTGACTGTAAGGAACAGCATTAATTTTTCTAACTCCCTGAAGTGGCCTCAATACATAAGTAAATAATAAATGTAAAAAAGAACATTATGATATTAAAAAAAATAATTTAACTTTGCAATAACAATCAGATGAGATAGGTAGGTTTTACAGCACCCTATCTTTTACCATGAGGGAAGCAGGGCAATATTTATACTTCCACATAATTCAGGCTAAAGTTCAAGGAAAGAATTATTTTTCATGCTACATTTCATAAACTCTGTATTATCACTAAAGCCATGATGTCTAGGACAATTCTAAGTAGAAGACAGCCCAAGTTACTAAGCACAGTCTTGTATTTGGGTGTGATGATGCCAGCATTCTATGTGAATCCAAGTAGGACTTGCAGAAATAGAATATGCTTTGTGCAACTTAAAGATTATAGATCTCTGTGTCTGTATTTGAGAACCTCCTGGTGTTTGGTTTCTTTTTTAAGCATTAAATAATGGTATATAAGCTTCAAAATGGGCAATTTTCATTTTAATATTCCCCTGTGATAACTATGAACTTTCTTTTTATGTACTTCCAGAGACACAGTTGGAGACCATATGGACACCCCAGGGCATCTTATGTGGCATGCAAAACCTAATCTTAGGCAATTGAACCCACTTTTGGATTCATTTTATTTACAATTAGATTTTTAGAGGAGGTTCCAAACAGGCTACAGCAATCAACAGCTCGGAGAATGAGTTATGCATCTCTATTCATCCTTTTTCATGTACATACGTTTTCCAAAGGAAATGTTTTGATTGCAATCTCTTGGTCATGTATGTAACTTTCTGACCAGATTTTGGATGCCTTTGGCTTCCTAACAAAATGAGAGCTGATAAATCACACAGAACTCTACTTCTTTCATTTTAGAATATTAGCAGCAGAAATATTTTAATTCCCCGATTTCTTTACCATAACATTCATTTCTGCTTTAACTTACTTAGTTTATCCTTTTAACTATTTTTTCCTCCAGCTTTCTCAACAACTGCATTTTTTTAGTCATTATTGATGGCTTTTTACCAATAAAAATACACAAATTACCTTTCTTGTGAGTTTCAAAAGTCAGCTTAAATTTCTGCTACAGCAGTCCTGGAAAACAGTGCATTATTATGCAGAAATAATTTTACACCCTTTTGTAGATATTATACTCTCTATTTAGACAGTATTGTCTGATTAGATAAATAAGGAGTGTGACTCCTAGCTATCACATTATGCGTAGACTAGAAGGAAAGACATGAAGAATAGATCACCTGATTGAATGGGACAGAATTTTTTTTAATTCTCAGTACAGATGCATGCGTGCCTGTTGATTCATCAGGTTATTAATCAGAAAAAGTTCCAA
The DNA here is from genome assembly GCF_032191515.1 of Phaenicophaeus curvirostris. NCBI lineage: Eukaryota > Metazoa > Chordata > Aves > Cuculiformes > Cuculidae > Phaenicophaeus > Phaenicophaeus curvirostris. The sequence continues at coordinate 155,015,959 of NC_091392.1, forward strand.
GCTAAAGCATATGCTATTCAGATTCACATCTTAGTGAAGTAAGCGATGAAAAACTTTCTGATTTCTTACCATAAACTTATTCTTAAAGAAGTCCATTACGATTAGAAATTAACCTTGACAAACTGAATCATAGAATGGTTTGGGCTGGAAGGGACCTTAAAGATCATCTAGTTCCAACCCCTGTGCCTTGGGAAGGAACACCTCCCATAAGAAGAGGCTGCTTAGGGCCCCATCCAACCTGATCTTGCCCTGACCCACGTGTAGGACCTTGCACTTGGCCTTGTTGAACCTCATGAGGTTCACACAGGCCCACTTCTCCAGCTTGTTCAAGTCCCTCTGGATGACATTCCATCCTGCTAATGTGGCAAACCCTGTGCAGTGCTACAGGCTTTGGGAAGAGTGGCTGGAAAGACACCTGGCAGAGAAAGACCGAGGGGTGTTGGTGTTTTGGTAGCCAACTGAATATCAGCCAACAGCATCTCGGCTTGTATCAGAAACAGTGTAGCCAGCAGAACCAGAGGCGATTCTCTCCTTGCACTCTGCACTGGTGAGGCCACATCTTGAGTACTGTGTTCAGTTTTGGGCCTCTCACCATAAGAAAGACATTGAGGTCCTGGAGTGTGTCCAGAGAAGAACAATGAAACTGGTGAATGGCCTGGAGGACAAGTCTTATGAGGAGCAGCTGAGGGAGCTGAGGTTGTTTAGCCTGGAGAAGAGGAGGCTGAGGGAAGACCTCATTGCTCTCTACAACTACCTAAAACGAGGTTGCAGAGGTGGGTGTTGGTCTCTTCTCCCAAGCGAGAGGTGATAGGACAAGAGGGAATGGTTTCAAGCTGCGTCAGGGGAAGTTTAGATTAGACATAAGGAATTCTTCACAGAAAAGGTTATTAAGCACTGGGTCAGGCTTCATAAGGAGGAGTTTGAATCACCATCCCTGGAGGTGATTAAAAGTTATTTAGATGAGGTTCTTGGGGTCATGATTTAGTAGGACACAGGTAAGGTTGGAGTTGATGATATCTAAGGTCTGTTCCAACCTAATGATTCTATGATTCCCCTACAGTGGGAGGGGCTATATCTCCCTGGTCCTCTTCTTGTTGTCCATTGAACCAGGAGGGGTGAGGAGAGAAGCAGCCAGTGAAGACTGAGGCAAAGAAGTTGTTGTGGACCTCAACCTTCTGATCTGTTGATACGAGATCACCATTTTCATTCATCAGTTGGGGTACACTTTCTTCAACCTTCACATTAGTCTTTGCTTCCCTTACCAAATTTAGCTTTAGCTGCACCTTGACCTTCCTGACCTCATCTCTACACAACAGGCCATATACCTTACACTCCCCAAGTTACCCGTCCCTGCTTGTACTGCTTGTACTCTTGCTCTTCAGTTTGACCATCAGGTCTCAACTCAGCTAAACTGGTCTCTTACCTTCCCTGTCTAATTTCCTGCATCTGGGGACTGAGCACTGTTGTGCTTTATGGAAGGAATCCGTAATATTTGCTAACATTCTTCTCCTCCCTTGTCCCTGAGGACTGTATTCAAGGTGTCCTATTCACTCCTTGCAGAGCTGGAAATTTGTTTTCCTAGATTTGGGGACCTGACTATATTCCTCGCCTGTCCCATATCCCTCAGGACCTTGAACTGCACCAATGCTTATAGGTATCAATAGGTATATTGATACAGTGTCTCATTGACACAGTGTCTCACAGCGTTCTGCTTGAGAAACTGTCAGCCTCTGGGCTGGACAAGCGCACACTCTCCTGGGTGGAAAACTGGTTGGATGGCCGGGCCCAGAGAGTGGTGGGAAATGGTGTGAAATCCAGCTGGAGGCCAGCGACAAGTGGGGTTCCCCAGGGCTCAGTGCTGGGTCCAGCCCTGTTCAATGTCTTCATCAATGACCTGGATGAAGGCATCGAGTGCACCCTTAGCAAGTTTGCGGACGACACTAAGCTGGGTGGAAGTGTCGATCTGCTGGAGGGTCGGGAGGCTCTGCAAAGGGATCTGAACAGGCTGGACCACTGGGCAGAGTCCAATGGCATGAGGTTTAACAAGGCCAAATGCCGGGTCCTGCACTTGGGGCACAACAACCCTATGCAGTGCTACAGACTGGGAGAAGTCTGTCTAGAAAGCTGCCTGGAGGAGAGGGACCTGGGGGTGTTGGTTGACAGCCGACTGAATATGAGCCAGCAGTGTGCCCAGGTGGCCAAGAAGGCCAATGGCATCTTGGCTTGTATCAGAAACGGCGTGACCAGCAGGTCCAGGGAGGTTATCCTCCCTCTGTACTCGGCACTGGTGACACCGCTCCTCAAATACTGTGTTCAGGTCTGGGCCCCTCACCACAAGAAGGATGTTGAGGCTCTGGAGAGAGTCCAGAGAAGAGCAACAAAGCTGGTGAAAGGGCTGGAGAACAGGTCTTATGAGGAGCGGCTGAGGGAGCTGGGGTTGTTTAGCCTGGAGAAGAGGAGGCTGAGGGGTGACCTCATTGCTCTCTACAACTACCTGAAAGGACGTTGTAGAGAGGAGGGTGCTGGCCTCTTCTGCCAAGTGACAGGGGACAGGACAAGAGGGAATGGCCTCAAGCTCCGCCAGGGGAGGTTTAGGCTAGACGTTAGGAAAAAATTCTTTACAGAAAGGGTGATTGGGCACTGGAACAGGCTGCCCAGGGAGGTGGTTGATTCACCTTCCCTGGAGGTGTTTAAGGCATGGGTGGACGAGGTGCTGAGGGATATGGTTTAGTGTTTGGTAGGAACGGTTGGACTCGGTGATCCGGTGGGTCTCTTCCAACCTGGTTATTCTGTGATTCTGTGATTCCGTGATTCTGTATAGTTTGGTTTATGTTACAAATATAGGATACAATCCCTATAAGATTTCTGTTGCAATAAATCAGATGCAGAAAAAATATTTAAGATTTTATTATCTATAGCTATTTATGTTTAATTTTCAGGGATAGGTGTTACTATAAAGATTAAATATCTCTTTTTAAATAACTTAATTTACAAGTCATCGTCATAGCTATTCTGAAGTCTGCTGGTAGCAAGACAGCATACTCAGTTAGTTCTATCAAAAGGTGTACATCAAACCTACTTTATGCAGCTAGGTTCTTTATTTAGAAACAGAGGAAAGAGATGGGTCCTTTCTCTTCTTAGGCCAATATGTATGGTGGTATCTACATTTCTTAATGTAGAAAGGGTAGAACCAATCCAGAAAATGTCTCTGGTGCCATAACTGAGCCCTGAAAACCCACATATTACTTCTTGCTTCTGGTTCATGCTTTGAAAATTCGTATTTTTGAATGTAGTATATGCACATGTACAAACCCAAAAGGTAAAGTATGAATCTAGCAAATGGCAATGATGTAAATTTAGCAGCTTACATCAATCTAAATAATATGCATCTTGGGGGTGTTCTGTAAAAAAAAAAAAAATCCTTTCTGTTCAATGTTATGCAGACTCCTAAGTCACAGTATGGCGCTATTCTATGGACTCTTAAGCCTTGCATTTAATGTGTTGGAAAAGCAGGTAGGCTTGAAATAATTGCAAAGGTATTATAAAATCAAAGTTTTAAAAAAAAAAACAATGAAAAGCACAGGTAAGAATAAGTCATAGTGTTACTTATCTGCTCCAATGCAATTATTTATACCTATCCAAAAGCTGCTATTTTTCATACAATGCTTAAAACTGACATGCTGTTAATATAGTGATTCTGGACACATGGTATGGTATGCTTTATTTGTGCTTTAATAATACACACACTGAAACAAACTATAGTGCTACAAATATAGTATGAACAGTTATGATCTTTGTCTGAAGTCGGTAACATCTTCAGACAATCCCGCCTGCAGGCAGCCCAGTGGAACCAGGATTTAACCATTTAAAGAGGAGGAAGAACTACTTCCCATTTGTAGCTTTGCAGAGTTAATATTGCTATGCAACTGCCTTTTATGTGAGTACATTGACATCTTCATCCATATTGAGTCACTCTCCTTATGCATCCATTGTTCCTGGATTTGTAGTACAGATCTTCGCAGCATTGTTATGTCCCCCGCACTCATATACACACATTTATCCTTCTTTTTTCTCCCTTGCTCCCTTTAAATAGATATACGTACCTTCTTGCATACCAACAAATACAGTAATGACTATGAACCTTGGTGCATACATTTACAAGATGTGAATGGAAAAAACTATGAAGCAGCCACATGTCTTTAATGTGCAAGACTAGAGAAGCAAAGTGGAAATTTCTTTGTAAGCATAATTTTTCATATTGTACCACAGATGGCTTAACTCACTAATCAATTTTACTTTTCAATATATCTTAAAGATCTGGTAATTATTGTCCAAATAAAACAAAATAGTAATGCTTAGGATGATTAGCTTGAAGCTGTCAGTTTTTTAAGTGCTGAAGATGCACTGATGTTATTCATGTATTCTGTTTCTTGCTTTTTTAAAACAATGAAAGCTGTCACCACTTGCAAAGGATTTCATTTCTGTATTATGTGCCTCTAAGAGTCCAAAATGCAGAACATCCTGCTCTCTGTGGCCTAAAGTATATACACATTTGATCTCTCACCAGTCACAGCTGTCAACAAAAGATGATGTCTACCTGTTTTGGACGCAGTACCTTGTATTCATTCACATTTTTAGAGTCTCTAGCTGCAGTGTTAGCAGAGTGTGGCCTTACCATAAGACTTGTGTAATATCTGCCTGCTTTGGGCAGATGTTTTGGGTATTATGGGGTTAGCTGCCTGTGTTCAGATGCATCTCTCCCACCTCTGTTTAGCCAGAAACTAAGAAAGCCTGTGTCTGAAGAATTTCATAGAAGTAAGCTACAGTGTTCAATGTGTAAATTTGTTAATTTATACATGAAAATAGTTTTTCTTCTAAAGGTATCAAGCTTATGACCCTGAGCTTATAGGTGTATTTTATTTACTTTTAAGTGTTCTGCAGCGAGATATCTTACTGTCTTGAGAAGTTTTGTCTCTCAATTTAGTCTTTCTTTGTTTCTGAATTACTCCTTTAGAAAGTTTTGTTGCTTTCATGAAAAAAAGGAAGACTATTATAATTCATGTGTACTAGACTGACAGTAACTCATCTTTGCTTTAATAAAATTCCAGATCAAGGCTGTTCAACGTCCATCCCTCATATAGCCACATCCAATCTGCACAATGTTTCCAAGGGACCCACTGACAGCAAGATGAGAATCTCATACTGATGTGCTTCTCAGATAATCTTTTCTTCTGCCATTGTATCTGCTATCACAGCAGACAGTTCCACTTGTCTTAAAAAAATCAAAGGAACAGAGTTCTCAGAATGGCTGAAGTTGGAAAGGACCTTTGGAAGTCATCTGGGCCAACTGCTGCTGCTCAAGCAGAGTCACATTGCTGGTTGCCCAGGACCATGTCCAGACAGCTCTTGAATATCTCCAAGGATGGAGATTCCACAATCTCTCTGGGCAAACTGTGCCAGTGCTTGGTCACTCTCGCAATCAAAAAGTGTTTCCTTTTGTTCACAGAGAACCACCTGTGTTTCTGTTTGTCCCCATTGCCTCTGGTCCTGTCACTGGATACCACAGAAAACATTAATAAAATCCCCTTAGGTGTTCTCAGGCTAAACAGTCCCATCTCTCCTAGTCTTTCTTCAGAGGAGACAGGCTCCAGTCCCTTCAACATCATCTTCCTGACCCTTTGTTGGACTGCCTCCTGCGTGTCCATGTCTCTCTTCTGCTAAGGAGTCCAGAACTGGACACAGCACTTGAGGTGTGGCCTCACCAGTACTGAGTAGGTGGAAAAAATCAACTCTCTTGACCTGCTGGCAACACTCCACCTAATGCAGACCAGGATATCACTACCCTTCTTTGTGACAAGAGCACATTACTGTCAAACCAAGACCACTATATACTCTTCTGCTAAGCAGCTTTCCAGCTTTTTGGTCCCCAGCCTGTACTTGTGCCCAGGGCTGTTCCTCCCCAGATGCAGGACTTAGCACTTCTCCTTCTTGAACTTAAGGACTTTCCTGTCAGGTCATTTCTCAAGCCTGTTCATAGAATCATAGAATCATAGAATAACCAGGTTGGAAGAGACCCACCGGATCATCGAGTCCAACCATTCCTATCAAACACTAAACCATGCCTCTTAGCACCTCATCCACCCGTGCCTTAAACACCTCCAGGAAAGGTGAATCAACCACCTCCCTGGGCAGCCTGTGCCAGTGCCCAATCACCCTTTCTGTAAAGAATTTTTTCCTAATGTCCAGCCTAAATCTCCCCTGGCGGAGCTTGAGGCCATTCCCTCTTGTCCTGTCCCCTGTCACTTGGGAGAAGAGGCCAGCACCCTCCTCTCTACAACCTCCTTTCAGGTAGTTGTAGAGAGCAATGAGGTCTCCCCTCAGCCTCCTCTTCTCCAGGCTAAACAACCCCAGCTCTCTCAGCCGCTCCTCATAAGACCTGTTCTCCAGCCCCCTCACCAGCTTTGTTGCTCTTCTCTGGACTCGCTCCAGAGCCTCAACATCCTTCTTGTGGTGAGGGGCCCAGACCTGAACACAGTATTCGAGGAGCTGTCTCACCAGTGCCGAGTACAGAGGGAGAATAACCTCCCTGGACCTGCTGGTCACACCGTTTCTGATACAAGCCAAGATGCCACTGGCCTTCTTGGCCACCTGGGCACACTGCTGGCTCATGTTCAGTCGGCTGTCAACCAACACCCCCAGGTCCCTCTCCTCCAGGCAGCTTTCTAGACAGACTTCTCCTAGTCTGTAGCACTGCATAGGGTTGTTGTGCCCCAAGTGCAGGACCCGGCATTTGGCCTTGTTAAACCTCATGCCATTGGACTCAGCCCAGTGGTCCAGCCTGCTTAGATCCCTTTGCAGAGCCTCCCGACCCTCCAGCAGATCGACACTTCCACCCAGCTTAGTGTCGTCTGCAAACTTGCTAAGGGTGCACTCAGTGCCTTCATCCAGATCATTGATGAAGACATTGAAAAGGGCTGGGCGCAGCAATGAGCCCTGGGAAACCCCACTTGTCGCTGGCCTCCAGCTGGATTTCACACCATTTCCCACCACTCTCTGGGCCCGGCCATCCAACCAGTTTTCCACCCAGGAGAGTGTGCGCCTGTCCAGGCCAGAGGCTGACAGTTTCTCAAGCAGAATGCTGTGAGAAACTGTGTCAAAGGCTTTACTGAAGTCCAGGAAGACCACATCCACAGCCTTTCCCTCATCCAGCAGCCGAGTCACTTTGTCATAGAAGGCGATCAGGTTAGTTTGGCAAGACCTGCCTTTTGTGAACCTGTGTTGACTGGGCTTGATCACCCAGTTCTCTTGCATGTGCTTCATGATAGCACTCAAGATCACCTGCTCCATGACTTTCCCTGGCACTGAGGTCAGACTAACAGGCCTGTAGTTTCCTGGGTCCTGTCTGCAACCCTTCTTGTAGATGGGCACAACATCAGCCAGCCTCCAATACAGTGGGACTTCCCCAGTCTTCCAGGACTGTTGGAAGATGATGGAAAGGGGTTTGGCCAGCACATCCGCCAGCTCCTTCAGTACCCTAGGGTGAATCCCGTCCGGCCCCATAGACTTGTGGGTGTCTAGTCGGGCTAGCAAGGCTCTGACCACCTCCTCTTGGATCACGGGAGCCTCATTATGCTCCTCTAGCTCCTGGGTTTTTACACGGATGGAACAACTTTCTTTACAATTAAAGACTGAGGCAAAGAAGGCATTAAGTACCTCAGCCTTTTCCTCGTCCCCTGTCACTGTTGTTCCTTCTGCTTCCAATAGGGACTGTATGGTCACCCTAGTCTTCCTTTTATTATTTATATATTTGTAGAAAGATTTTTTGTTATCTTTCACAGACTTGGCCAATCTGATTTCTAGCTGAGTCTTAGCCCTTCTGATTTTTTCCCTACACAATCTCACTTCCCTCCTGTAGTCCACCCAGGAGGCCTGTCCCCTCTTTCAGAGCCCATAAACATTTCTCTTCTTCTTGATATCACTCAAGATCTCTCTATTCAACCAAGCTGGCTTTCTCCCCGGAACACGGGGATGGCTTTCTCCTGAGCTGCTAGGATTTCCTTTTTGAAGAGCTCCCAGCCCTCATGGGCTCCCGTGCCCTTGAGTACTGTGTCCCATGAGACTTCGCCAACCAGCCTTCTGAAGAGACCGAAGTCTGCCCTTTGGAAATTTAATGCTACCGTCCTACTAACCACCCTCTTCACTTCTCCTAGAACAGAAAACCCTATCATCTCATGATCACTTAGTCCACCTACTGCCACATCCCCCACAAGGCCTTCTCTGTTCACAAACAGCAGGTCCAGGAGGGCACCCTCCCTTGTTGGTTCATTCACCAGCTGTGCAAGGAAGTTGTCTTCCACGCAGTTGTGTATGTAGAGATTCTCTTCCATTACACACTGTAAAATACTTTTCAGGCTACTTCCAAAAAGATAGTATATAAAAGGTTAATGAAATAATTATTTCTAACTTCACATTCCTATGTAAAAATGGCAAATTGGCTCTATTCATTGCGATTTGAAACTAGATAAATAATGAATAGTTCAAGTGATAATTACTTTATTTCAATATTTACAGAAAACTGGTACTTCATCATCATCAAAGCACATTGAGAATTGTCTTATTATCTGCACAAGTGCCTGGTTTCTATAAATATTGAAATTTGGTAATTATCTCTAGCACTATTTCTTCCTTATCTACTTTTCAGGATTGAGAAAATAGAAATAACGTCTAGTCATTAACATTTTCTAAATAACTATCTGGTTTCTTTTTAATGAGACTGCATAAGCAGGGAAAGTAAGTTGCAAATAAGGTCAATGAAATGAAATATCTCTATATCACAGGCATCCGAAAGAATGAGTTAAGACTATATTATTCAAATATCTGGGTTTAGCCTAAGTTCAGTCCTAAAAAGGAAAGGCACTTCACTAACAATAAGATAGTCTAACTGACAAAAAGGGGTCATTGGCATATATATACTTTAAATTAAAACTTTTTTTCTCTAACACATATTTGAGCCAGGTAGTGCAATGCCGTACAGAGTTCCACTGGGTCAGAAACCAGTTTAATGTTTTCCCTCCTTGTTATCCTTTGTAAATCTATTTGGGAGATAGTAGACAGGATCAGACCGCATCTGCCTGCAAGTTGCAGTTGTGTTTTTTCTGATGTTATTTTATGATCACACTGATCTGTATCTCAGATAATCAGGAAGAATTAATCCACAATAGAAAATACACGGAGATCTTTTAAAACTCCCATGTTCCATAACATGCTATGAAAATCTGAATAAAGGTACATGGTGAAAGGAATTTTTTATGTAATTTGAAGGCCTGTGAACAAGCTCAAGCAGTGTTTGGTGCTTATGCGTATAATTTAATTGTTTGCCTGCTCCCAGAAAGTTTTGGGCCATGCGGGCTTGCATGCTCCCACATATGCCAAGGCAAAATATGTAGTGAATGCTCAGGAGAGTAATTCAGATTTTTTTTATCTTATTTACTATTTTACTTATTTATTCCCCATATTCACTTGCCTTCCTCTTGAACTGCGTGCACTGACCACTGAAATGTTTAATGTGTCTGGTTGAATGGGACGCATGGCATTTAGCCTGAGATAAAAAGAAACTTGATTATCCTAGCATAGTATGAACCATGGCTAGAAGTGTTTCTTTTACTGAACATAGATGAAATGGAAACAATTAATTAATATACAGATGCCATTATGTATATTATAACTATATACATAGCTATATATATTATATAGAATATCTATATATATAATTATCTATATTATCTATCTATCTAGATATTATATTTATTGTTTCTATAATATCTATAGATATTATATTTACAATTCTGTCTGTATTTTGAGAGTACACGAGATTAATCCCACCCTTCACTGTTTTCTTAGCTCCAAGTCTCATTATAGTACATACAGTCCTTGGAGATGAACACCCTGCATGTGCTTCATATAATTCCTGATCATCTGCATTAAAAAGGAATTCAGTCAGTCTGAACTTTTAAAATGCTTCCCTCCTTCCTTAAAAAAGAATCACTTGAAATAAGAGAAATATTTGATTTTTTTACTAGCTTCCACTGCACAGATATCGAAACGGATTGTAATGTATTCACAGCAGAGCCTGATGCTGATGCTATAGGAGTTCAGCGTGAAATTATGCCATAATTAAAGCCCTACAAAATATCATTAATTCCCCTCCTTCTCTAGGACTCATGCAGCTACAGATCTAGCTAGACAAATATGAATTTATGGTATTTATTATATCTTCCTATTGGAAAGAACAAGGTAAGTAAAAACCCTATTGTTCATAACTCAGAGATATGTAGGCAGTCCAAGCTGTCTAAAGAGATACAAAATCATGGAATTATTTCCCAAATTACTGTCACAGTTAAAATAAATGACAGTTCCTCATGTAAATATTGTATTGATGGAAGCGGTAATAGAATTCTTGGGTACCCCTTTGCTGTCATTTAATTTTCAGTTTTCTATTGAGGTAAGGCTGAAAAGAAAGTTACTTCCTTAATTATTCAATTTATTGCAGAAGATACATATTAGTGACAGTCCCTACGCGCTTTTCAGAGGGCATTAGGAAAACTATGAACTCCCTACATTTTATTCATTGGCCTTTAAGGTAAGAGGAAGGAAATGAGGAAGACATAATTTTGACCAAATACATTGAGAACAAGATCAGAGTTGCAATTTATGAGAAGAATCTAGAAGTGCAGAATACAAAGTCTGTTATCCTATGAGTAAATCCTACTATTAGCAATGTTCTAAATACATAAATCCAGTAATATAGCAGGTCTAGGTTATGACAGTTTAACAAGAAATAAAGCTTCAAGTTCCAACACTGTGAAAAAAAATAGAGTTTACCATTGTGTGATACCACTTTAATGTGCCATACGTGGATGCAATGTTCCTTTTTAAAAAAAAAAAAATAAAAAAGAGGCTTATACTGTAAAACAGAAAAAACAACTTTCTCAGAATGAATAAACTTGCTTTCCATTTCTTTAGTTTTCTTTGCCTTATTGTGGTCTTTATCTCACAATCCCAAAGACAAGCCCAGAAAGGACTCTAGAAAGAAAGTAGAAGATAGGAAAAAAAAAAAAACCAAAACAGAAAAGAAAGTGGCTCACTAGGTAATGTTATATCTTTCAAGCAACAAACATAGCATTTGCTACCATGTGTTACCATTTTGCTACCATGCATAATGGCTGTCTTTCCCTGTACTCCTGATTTTTATTCTGAGATGCTTGTGTCTGTCAGAGGCAAGTAGTCACTCTGGCAGGCAAGCCTCCTTGCTTGCAGAGCCTCACAAGCTCAGCCTTGCAAACAGCACTTCAGCACTTCAAGGACTTGGTAAGAAAAAAGATCTATCTATCTCCCATGGCAGGCAACCGTATCATACACATTTAGTCCTGAAACATTTGCACAGCATCCAGTTTCTGAAATTCCACATCCACCATAATCCACAAAACACTTCTCCAGTCCTACTAATATACAAGATCTATAGTAAAGAAGTGTAAAAGCCATAAATTATAAATGTGCCATAAAAGGAGACAGGAACTTGGGGTTATATTCAGCAAAGTCACCTAATAAAATGTGACATATTCCAGACTTCTATATCATTTTCCAAGGTTCTCAAGGCAGCTTTACAAATGCTGCAGGTTTATTGGTTTGGCAAGGGAAGGTGGTATGTCCAAATAAAGAACATTGCAAACATACTGTATTTTTATAAGGAAGGACATACTGTAGACTATCTTGACATAAGAATCTCAAAATTTATCATCATTCTATTTATCCTTTAGATGTGGAAATTGGATTCATATCATGAAAACTATGACAGAAAAATTATTTATTTTCAAATTACAACTACATTGTCTTCCCTGATATAAATAATTCAAAAGGTGTTCTAAGTTTTGTATTTCATAGGTATTTAAAATAAGGAGTATTAGTTTCAAGTAATCATGCCATTTTAAAATGTTATATAAGAAAAATCTTCCGTCAATGGTAGAAGGCAACAGAGTTATATCAAAAATACATTTTTCAAAGTGTCTTAGAGGATTGTCTATCAATGACTTATGAAAAGTAAATCCATCTAAAAACATACATAGCCTAACATTTACAGAAAGGTATAATTTTGACATATTAACTACTGTTAACACATTCTTTTTATTTTAAAAATACATATTTCATTACAAATGGCTTACTGAATTATGAGATGCTTTTTAAATCTTGATTTCATTTTTAAAGTGTTATGGTTTGTTATAACCTGACAGCAACTGCTACAACTCTCATTACTTCATTTTCAGAAAATGCAGGTTATGTTACACATAACTTCTAAATATATTTAAAGTATTTGCAATAGTTTTAAAATATTAAAATACATTTTATTTTATCATACTGGAATTTTCTGCCAAACATAAGTGCACTGTAGATGTTTAGAATTATAGGTTTTGTCCTTTTTTACATTTATATGAAAATGTTTTTATGTTACTAATACTGTAACTGCGGTGTGAAGAACTGCCTGAAGGGCAGAACTCAAAGGGTTGTTGTGAATGGGACTACATCTGGCTGGTGACCAGTCACCAGTGGTGCTCCTCAGTCTCAATCCTAGGGCCAGTCATATTCAACATATTTATAAGTGATATGGATGACAAAGTTGAATGTACCATTAAGAAGTTTGTCAATGATGGCAAACTGTCTGATGCTGTTGACTCTCTTGAGGGTCAAGAGGCCTTCCAGAGATCTAAAAAGACTGGAGTGCTGGGCAGTTATTGATGGCATGAAATTTAATAAGTCCAAATTCAAGACTCTGCACCTAGGATGGAGTAATGCTGGGAACAAGTATGAAATGGGGCAGGAGAGGCTGGAGAACAGCCCTGCAGAAAGGCATTTAGGGGTGCTGGTTGGCAGCAGGCTTGATATGAGTCAGCAGTGTGCCCTGGCAGCCAAGAGCGCAAAGCACATTCTGGGGTTCATCAAACACAGTATGACCAACCTGTCAAAAGAGGTGATTACCTTGCTGTATTCAGTGTTGGTGTGGCCCTACCAGGAGTATTGTGTGCAGTTCTGGGCCCCATCATTTAAGAAAGATGTGAAGGTCCTTGAATGCATCCAGAGGAGGGAAACAATGCTGGTGAAAGACCTCATAGGAATGTCCTATGAGGAGTGTCTAAGGACTTTTGACTTCTCTAGTTTGAAGAAAAGGAGGCTGAGGAATGACTGTATTGCTCTCTACAGCTTCTAGAGGAGGGGAAGTGGAGAGCGAGATGCTGATCTCCTCTCCCAGATATCCAGCGATAGGATGTATAGGAATGGTTCAAAGTTGCACCAGGGGAGATTTAAACTGGACATTAGGAAGCATTTCTCTAAGGAAGTCAAACACAAGAACAGTTTTGCTGGTTGTCAATGTTGCAAGCCTGTCAGCATTTAAATAGCATTAGGACAATGCCCTCAATAACATGCTTTAACTTTTGGTCAGCCTTGAAGAGGTCAGGCAGTTGAACTAGATCATCATCATAGGTCCCTCTTCCATGTGGGATTACCCCATTCCTATTCTGTGCTCTGCTATTCTATTCTATTCTATTCTATTCTATTCTATTCTATTCTATTCTATTCTATTCTATTCTATTCTATTCTATTCTATTCTATTCTATTCTTAATGAGTAAAAATAAGATTTCATATAGTTCATGGAGTGTAGAGACTGATCACCTCAACCTCAGGGAAACACACGGGATGTGATTACATTGCTTAAAAATTTGAGATACTTTCATGTCAAGCCTCATGTCAAGTCCAGAAGAATACAGTTCTGTTGTAGGTCTAGTATAATATCTGTCACCCCTGAGAAAATGTTTTTTGGGCATTAGAAATGGCATGAGATGCATTTGTTCATGTATCTGAAGAAAACTCTCAATGGTTGAAACGTTCCCTTACACCTCATGGAAGTATTAAGTCCCTTTTGTCTATGATGGTAATTGAAGCAAGTATAACTCACGTGTAAACACTTGCCCTTGTAGTATTAGGGCAGGTTGAACCTTATGCCTGCTGCTCACCACCCAGTCATTTTTGTACTGTCCTATGTCAACTACAGTTAAAGTTAGAACATGTGCAATTTTTTTGTTCCATGAATACTATGTTGTCACTGATCACTCAAATTCCTACACTATGGTGTATTTGATTGAAAACTTTGGGTGGTTAATAGTAATTAACTTCATTAGACCACAACCTTTTATCCTTAAAGCAATCCTGTAGGAATAGAGATTTGAAGATAACCTTAGGTGAAACACTTCACTGAAGACAGTTCAGAAGAGAGAGAAAAGATAAGCTTTATTGTTCTGCTTTCAATAAATGCCTTAATTGTTTTCATTCTTCATTACTAGCTGTCTTGTTAGATTTTTTAGATTTTTTACATCATCAAGGCAAAACTAGAATATCAAACAAGATTAACAAAAGGTTAAGCTAGCACACGACTTTGTTTCCCACAGTACCTACAAGGAAACATCCAGAGAAAAAAACACAACACGATATGGTAATACTTCCTGTAGACTACCTGAAGCAGAAATGGTTGTATGGCTTTTTCTGACATGAATTTGGTTAGTCTTCCAATGAGTCCATTTACATTTTTATCATCTGCAACACACTGTGTCAAGGTGATACATGGTCTATTGGTAACTGTGTTTTGAACCTGACAGCTGACAGCTTCATTTGATGCGTACTAGTCCCTTTGCTGTCAAGGGGCAGAGAACAATAGATCACTTCTCTACATGCTCTATCATTTCCCCCTCAGTCATTTCTTTTTCAAGCAGAAGTGTCCCAGGCTACTTATTTATGCCTTGTACAGATACAGTTTCATACTTATAATGTTGGGGGGTTTTTTGTTGTCCTTCTTTTAACCTTATCTATTTCCTCTGTATCTTTTTGGGTTTTGGGAACCTACACCATGCACAGTAACAAAAATTATTTTTTCAGGTTTAAAGTGATGTTTTCCATTTTATTCTGTTTCATTTCTAATAAATCAGTAGTTATCATTACTGAGATGCACCTAATATCTTAATTATTTTCTTTACTGTGGCTTGTAAGATCTTTCCTCTGATTGATAATAGCTGACTCAGAGCTTAAAGTGGAAGATGATTCTTTGAAATGAAAGTAAATTTATATTTATCTACAGAGCTTTTTGTTAGTAATTTTCTTCCCCAATCTCACAGTTTTTTTTCTGTTTATCTTTTATAGTTGTCCCTATCTTTGCTACCACAGATGGCTTACTATCATCAGCAACATTTTCACTTTGCTTTTTGTCTCTTTTCTAGGTCACACTCACCCTCTTTTCCAGGTAGTTTTTTAATATGTGGAATGATGTGAGGCCTGGCACAAGCTCTTGTGGAACTTCATTGATAGCCCCTATCCACAAGTAAAATTGGTCATTTGCTACCACTTTCTGACTGTCTTTTATAATCATCTTTAAGTACTTGCAAAGACCTGTTGCTCTGTAGTTTACCTAATAACCTTTGGTGACAGACACAGTCAACCAGATCTTCTTTGGCACTTGCTTGTTACAATTCCAGAAAGTTAGTCAGCCATGACAATACAGGAGTGAAACTGTGTGGGTATCCACTTCCAAGAAGTAAATCTGGGTGACACAAGGGCCTTCTTGACCCAGAGCTCTGTGAACTCAGAAGACAGCTGCCATTTGAAAATGAATGTGTGTGAAAGGCGTGAGTATAAGGAATTCAGTCACTGAGGGCTGAGAAAGGAGGATGGTATTTGTGAACTAACAAGCTCATAGAAGTACTACAACTAGTACATTTTATTATTAAAATGCAATAAACTCATATTGAATTTTCACATTTTTCCCCACATCCCAGTAGGCATTCTGCAGAATAAATACTAGAACAGCTATGAATCAAGTATAATTCTGGCTGCAATAAATAAGATCAACAAGCAGCCCTAAGGGTAGCTCCAGCACAGCAGTTTAGCATCTTTTTTATTAGTTATATAAACAGCCTCAAGATATTTTGTCATATGATATCCCCATGGCACCTTTAAAAAAAAACCAAACCCTTTTAATTTGCCTGTAAAAGCTTGTAATATGTAGCTCAGCCTTGCAACTCTTTGCCACATCTCTGTGTACAGCAAAGGCTAATTTGTCCCCTTTAAGCCTTTCCCTGCAACCTGATGCTCTCTTAATCACAGTCTGAAACTCTGCTCTGTTTATCCTCTTTTACAGAGACAAGTGCAAGGGATTTTATTAATGCAATACCTTCTTAAGTGGTTTAGTTTTATCCTTTACTATTGATCCAATGGTTTAAATCCATTAAGAGGGTATGAACAGACACTTTATTCTTTACTTGATGGAATCCTCTCTAGAAAAGATTGGTCATAGTATTCGATCCTCTTCTACACCTTTATTTTGTTCTGTAAAACCTGAGACCAAAAGCAGATTACAAACCATCTAGCTGCTGTGTAATTTGTCTTGACATGTTTGTTTGCTCAGTAATCTTTAAGGAATTTATTCATATTTTTAAAATTAATATATTACATTTTGTAATAATTTCAATATTCTATATACGACTACATACTAAAAACCTACTTAAGTCTTCATATGCTCTATATATTGCAGTGGATCTTATTTTTCTAAACAATAATGCAATAGAGGTAAAATTTGCAATAATCCTATGAATCCTATGACAGTGCTTTTCAAATAAGTAACATATTTTATATGAGACCAACTAGCTCTAAGTGTCTCTGCTTGAGTCGCAAAGGTTACCTACAGAGGCCCTTTCCAACCTTAATCTTTCTCTATTTTGTGATTCTCTGAAGGAGTTAATGAAAATTCAGTCTTAGGCAGTCTGAATATGTAGTACTAATCATTTTTGAAGAAAACTCAGAATTCCAATTCCGTCAAGATAATACTGATTTTTGTCAATCTGGAGAAGTCTTTAATGTATACTCTCAGCATGACTTACGATACATAGCAGAGTCAATCCAGACTTAGAGTGTGTACTGGCCCAGAAAGAAATGCAATGATAGCTTCCTGCTGTGAGCATTTTAGCAGCTAAAGTAAACAAGCATTGTAAGAGATGGCAGTAAACAAGACAGGAGTAATTTTTCTTTGACTCTTTAATACTAATAAATAAAAGTAATAACATTTTGAATAGTATAAGAGCACTTACATGTTTAGCTATGGAAAATACTAAGTCTTTATGGCAACAACAGTGGAACTAGCTAAGCACACTCTCTTTATTATCATGACCTCAGGGATTCAGGATGGTTGACCTCCTTCCTTGATGATTCTTTAAATGCTGGTTCCAGCATGACTGTCAAAGAATGATGCACATATATGTGTAAAAGGTTTTAGAGCAGTCCAGGCTGTTCTAATGAAAAGCAACAGCCAATAGCATTAAAGAAATATACTAGTTTGCTGTTTCCACATTCACTGGAGATGTATGGTGACGTGCATTTTTTTGCATAACAGAGATACATCTAAAAGTTAAAACAGCCCATATATATAGCAGTAGGGAAATAGTTCTACCATAAAACATCTATGGTTTGAAAGCTTTCTATTTTTTTTTAAGATATAAACTTGCTGTGAAGAGGGGAAAACCTAGTTCTGCATCCAAGTGGGATATTTATCTAAGTTTTCCAGCAGTTTCAAAATTCTGTTTGTTCTACAAGGAATTTAATATCCTTCACGTTAGATTACACGGCTGGGGGGGAGGAAGAAGTAGTTTTTCTACTGGAGGTATTACTCCCTTCCTGTGGACAAGAGGAAGTTTGCAGTCTCTTGCCCTTTAGCACATGCTCTCAATGAGGTTATTATGCTGCTATTGGCTCTGGGACAGACTGAAACCTGCATAATCATGAAATAGTCCACTTCAGCTTGTGTTGTGGTGCTAGATTTCTGAAAGATAGTTTGGTGGTATTTTACATCCATGCTGTCTGTGTGAGCTCTGCTCTTTCCCAGCATCACAGAATCACTAGGTTGGAAAAGATCCACTGGATCATTGAGTCCAACCATTCCTATCAATCACTAAACCATGTCCCTCAGCACCTCGTCCATTCATCTTTTAAACACCTCCAGGGAGGGCGACTCAACCACCTCCCTGGGCAGCCTGTTCCAGTGCCCAATCACCCTTTCTGTGAAAAAGTTTTTTCTGATGTCCAGACTGAACCTCCCCTGGCGGAGCTTGAGGCCATTCCCTCTTGTCCTGTCACCTGGAGGCAGAGGCCAGCTCCCTCCTCTCTACAACCTCCTTTCAGGTAGTTGTAGAGAGCAATATGGTTTCCCCTCAGCCTTCTCTTCTCTAGGCTAAACAACCCCAGTTACAGATGAAATAGCCATGTTCTTAGCACCAGAGTATAGAATAGCCTATGAGAAGAGGCAGAAGAAGCTGATTAAGATGACAGACAGATGTTCTTCTTCCCTTCTGCCCTATTTCATCTTCTCACCTTGCAGTTCAGTTAATGTCTGACAGCACACAAGTAGCAGGTACAAACTGCAACAAAGTCTACCATGTGCCAGCTGACTGCAGCTGATGCCAGCTCTCACTGAAGGCAGCAGAGACTCCATCTAGCCTTTTTCTCTTTATAGTCTGGGATTTCTGTCCTGAGAGGATTCACGTACTTTAAGCAAAGTCAAAAAAGTTTCAAAAGAATGTCTTACAAGGACACTGAAAGTATGAGTCATTAATAGACACAGAATATAATAAGTGAAGGCTTAGGCATAGATCAGCTAGGGAAAAGGACTAAGGAGGAAATGCAGCTTTCTTTTTTTTTTTCTTTTTTTTTTTTTTTTGTCAACGTACTACTTCTCAGGTTTCCATGTTTTACTCCTGCAGGATTTTTGTTGGGTGCTGACAATGCAGTGCTGGTGCAACTGTATGAAATATTTTTTAGCAAATGCAGCAACCAAGCATTGTATCAGCTCTTTCTTATCAGGTGTCAAGGGTATTTGGTTATGCTCCCAGCTATTGGAATTTGAGAGGTTACTGCCTAGTGTAATTGTAGCCTTCCTTCTTTCTGTTATTGCTGCCAGTTTCTACTGAGCCAAATCAATCCTGACAGCTGGCCAGATGCTTCTTGTGCCAGTCAGCAGGACTCTGGTCTCAAAAGAGCATCTGGTTATAAGGAGATTTTACAGCAAACTACATAGCCAATCTTGTTTTCTAAAAATACCATCATAAACACTGAAGGTATTCAGTGGCTTCACTAATGCACCTTTTTTTAAGGTGAGGGTGAGCATTTGACTTTTTCACTACAAATTCAATATGTATTTGGTTAATGGAGACATACAAAGATTTTTAATAGAACAATAAACACCTCACCTTTATTGCAGCCTGTGCAGCCCACAGACTCAAAAGCAGCTGCTTAGAGTGCTAGCCAACAGCACAGAATACAATTTTCCTAGTATTTGTTTAATTCATTTTAATTTAGAAGGCCTCTGGGTCATGGACTCTTTAGCTGTTTGGTTTTGGTTTCTTTTTTAATAGAGGCTTGTTTAGATTTGGTGAGGGTTTTTTTGGTGATCAAATTAGTTAGAGTAGTACAACATTTTCCATGGTAGACATCACTGTTATCATGAATTTTCTTTAGATTAATCTGGACTTGTTTTCTTGCAACTTATTCGCACTTTGCTCAGAAAATATTTTAAAGGAACAATGAAGAATGGATCGGGAAAGAGAAATCCTCTTTTTTTGGTACTGCCTTTACTGCTTCTGCTTGATGATGTAGAGTGCTTATATATTTCTGAAAACAGTAAAATGCTAAGTACAGATAGGTTGACTCTTTATTGTTTAATCTTCCTTTCCTAAACTGGAACGATTTGGCTTATGATCTGAAAGTACCTCTATTCATCCAAAAGTGTAGAAGAGGGAATAAAAATTCAATATTTGACAAGGCTATTGATGTAGTCACAATAAAGGTTATTTGATTTTTCTGTTGTATTGGTCCATGCATAAGTATACCTACTTTGGATGCCTTTGCATATACCGAAACATATTCACATGTTTCTTGCAAAACTGGAAAGCAGGTACAACTGGTAAAACTCTACTAAGCCTTCAAAAAGGCATCCCACTCCCTGCTTGTTTTCAATTGTTTTAACAATAACACATAAAATAGCTTGTTCTGCTGTCATTTTCTGTCATGAAAACAAGCTACTATTGTCAATACATGAATTCCAACATCTGAACTGCACATGTTGAATATAGCTTTTTCTTTTCTGAGAATATATATACTGGGGAAAAAAATATGATGAAATCAGAGTATTTCTGGTGCTATTTTTTCTTTGAATTAACAAGCTACTTCTTTCAACAAAGGTATTTACAAATTGCACCCTCCTTCCCATGGGAAATTAAGGTTTTCAGCTTTTGCCTCTGTTGGATGTTCTGTTTTGGGCAGTATAAAAATGTCCATAGATTCATTGTGCTAAAGAAACTCCTATGCATTTCATACACATCATGCACTTCAGGTCAAACTGGGGAGAGTAAAAGGGTGAAAAGGGGAACTGGAACTCTTAGCTTCTTGCTGTTCTTAGAAATAAGCACAAGTGCTACTGGATAAAACCAGGACTTTTGTTATCACCTCAGTCCTAAATTTTCTCAGTTTGTTTTTACTGTTTTCAAAAGGCAGTTGATATGCATCCTGATTGTTTTTCCCTTTTGTGAAAAGCTTATACTGAGAGGATATGCTGGGTGAAATTTACTGATGTTTGTATTGGTGATAAAAGTGCTGTCTCGCATTAAATTTTATGGCACTATACATACAGATTCCCCACACTCATTGGTTACGCCACTTAATAAAGCATCCTGATTTGCAAAGTTTAAATGTATCTTGCATTTACATCACTTCAGAAATAGGGGAATGGGAGCAAAGATCCTATTTGCTTAACTTCATCTGTATTTCTCTGTTTTCTCTTTCCAACTGAAAAGTTGGAATTTTTACATGTGTTTACCAATGGCCACACACCATTTAACACAACACTAGCCAAATAGATCTCAAAATTTAAGTGTAATGCTGTCACATATGTCAGAACTGAGGAGCAGTTATTATTACCCTTAGTTTAAGGGTAGTGAAATTAGTTCCTGGGGATAAATCCCGGTAAGCATCAATTAGTGTGTAGCTCTCTTCCATTGCCAGCACAATCTAGTGCGACCAGTGACCAGTGATTCAGAAGATATAAAAGCCAGCCCAGACTTTCTACCTGCTTTGTTGGGAAATAGTAATTAACCTCTTTCAATTCCCTCTTTTTTGGTGAAGTGATTCTGAGCTTTTATCAAATAAAGCTCCAGGTGAGGTCTGTATCCTCATTATTAAGTTATTAGGAGCTATTTCTGTTTAAACACTTTGCCCACAATGTGTTTTCTTTTTTTTTTTTCTATGCCTCCGTTCTGTGCTACACTTTCTATTTCACAAGCAGATTGCCTTCCTATCCCAAGGTTAAAATGGTTATTTTTATTAGGTCAGGGCCAACAGTGCCAAGAGCAGCACCAGCTTATTGAAAAGGCTGGAATTTACAGCTATGGAGAGCCAGTTGATGGAAAAATACTAGTGGTTTGATGCCACTTGGAGCTTGAGAAAGGTCTATGTAAATAGATTAATGGGCAAACCAGCATATGCAAAAAGAACACCTATGACTTGATTCTGCACTTAAGGAGGATAGGAAGTATGCAGCAACTGCTAGGAATGCTAGGCCAGTACCCAAGAAAGCAAGCAATGTTTGAAGGATAGCTTGTAACTGTCAAGAATCTGAGGGATCCTGAGTAAGAAGATGAGTTGAAGGTTTCAGTATTATTGCAAGCAGCTGGGTGAACAAGGCTGACATTTCTTTCTATGTTCTTAACCATTTCTCATCTCTTTTCTCATGACCTCGAATAACTAGCCATGTTGCAGAGCATGTTCTGAATGTGGATGCAGGTTTCTCTGCAGCTATCACAAATGTTTTATACAGTAGTCGACGGGCCTTATAATGTTCTTTCTACTTGTGCCTTTGTCTGCTTTCTAGAAGGTCAGTAACAATCTCTGCTCTATGTAGCATTGCCAAGAGTGAAATAGCAGCACAGAGTATTGGTGAGGATTATAACACCTGTTACTACTGTGCACTTTTAACATCTGTATAAAATTTCCTAACTATGGATATGACCTCTATTTTGTACGAGAAAACAAAGTGAGGTCACTTACAGAAAGATCTGAAACAATTCTCTTACAAATCACAGGAAAACAAAAAATAAAATAAAAAAATCCCCACAAAATAAGAGATTTTTGTTTTTTTCTGGGCAAAGGAGTTTCCTGGATAGTGTAAACTGAGGTATGCTGTGTCTTGAGATGAGTCAGTATGTATAATGCAAAGTTTAACTGATTCATCTTGGTGTTCATTTCTCTTAAAATGAACTGTGTGTTATTTCATGAAATTTATGCTATAGATACAGTCACTAATTAAACTTCAATATTGATTTTAATTCTGCCCAAAGATGAAAGAAATCTTGTAGAAAACATTTCGGAAAATATTGCTAAGAAGTATATGAATAGGCACAAGCTAAGTGTGTACAAATCAGTTTTAAACATGTAATTGTTTCCAGTTGATTTCTGTGCTTAATAAACTTATAAAATTTAAACATATAGATTATAAAACTAAATAGTTACAGTACTACTCACTTCTATATATATAATTTCATATTAGCATAAAATGACATGATTGAGAGCAGCCCTGCAGAGAAGGACTTGGGGTGCTGGTTGATGAGAAGCTCGACACGAGCTAGCAGTGTGCGCTTGCAGCCAAAAAGGCCAGCTGTACCCTGGGCCATATCAAAAGACGCGTGGCCAGCAGGTCAAGAGAGGTGATTCTGCCACTCTATTCCTCTCTTGTGAGACCTCGTCTGGAGTACTGTGTCCAGTTCCAGAATCCTCAATGTGAGAACCATAGAATCATAGACTCATAGAATAACCAGGTTGGAAGAGACCCACCGGATCATCGAGTCCAATCATTCCTATCTAACACTAAACCATGCCCCTTAGCACCTCGTCCACCCATGCCTTAAACACCTCCAGGAAAGGTGACTCAACCACCTCCCTGGGCAGCCTGTTCCAGTGCCCAATCACCCTTTCTATAAAGAATTTTTTCCTAATGTCCAGCCTAAATCTCCCCTGGCGGAGCTTAAGGCCATTCCTTCTTGTCCTGTCCCCTGTCACTTGGGAGAAGAGGCCAGCTCCCTCCTCTCTACAACCTCCTTTCAGGTAGTTATAGAGAGCAATGAGGTCTCCCCTCAGCCTCCTCTTCTCCAGGCTAAACAACCCCAGCTCTCTCAGCTGCTCCTCGTAAAACCCGTTCTCCAGCCCCCTCACCAGCTTTGTTACTCTTCTCTGGACTCGCTCCAGAGCCTCAACATCCTTCTTGTGGTGAGGGGCCCAGAACTGAACACAGGATTCAAGGAGCGGTCTCACCAGTGCCGAGTACAGAGGGAAAATAACCTCCCTGGACCTGCTGGTCACACCATTTCTGATACAAGCCAAGATGCCATTGGCCTTCTTGGCCACCTGGGCACACTGCTGGCTCATGTTCTGTCGGCTGTCAACCAACACCCCCAGGTCCGTCTCCTCCAGGCAGCTTTCTAGACAGACATCTCCTAGTCTGGAATGGGTCCAGAGGGGGGCTACAAACATGATCCAAGGGCTGGAGCACCTTCCCTATGAGAACTGACTGAGAAAGTTGGGCTTGTTCAGCCTGGAGAAGAGAGGGCTCCAAGGAGATCTTATAGTGACTTTTCAGTACCTGAAAGGAGCCTACAAGAAAGCTGGAGAGGGACCGCTTATAAAAGCTTCTGGTGATAGGACAAGGGGGAACAGATTTAAACTGGTGAAGGGCGGACTTAGACTAGACATTAGGAAGGATTTCTTCACCATGAGAGTGGTGAGACACTGGAATAGGTTTCCAAGGGAAGTTGTGGATGCCCCATCCCTGGAGGTGTTTAAGGCTAGGCTGGATGGGGCCTTGGGTAACGTGATCTAGTGAGATGTCCTAGCCCATGGCAGGGGGGTTGGAACTAGATAATCTTTAAGGGCCCTTCCAACCTTAACTAGTTTGTACTTCTAAGATGCTTAGTCATTTTTCATCTCAAAATACAATTTAACTCTAAAATGAATTAAGATGTGTAAGGTAGAAAAAAAATAAGAAAATAAAACTATGTGACTCAAAGTCTCATCTCCAGTGTACACAAAATATTCCATTGAAATTAGTGTAGATTGGCTGATGAGATAGTTTGGCTACCTGTAACTGAGGGAAAAAAATGCTGGGCATAGGGAGCATTGCTGATGGGCATCCACATTCTTGATAATGAATCTCTTTTCTCTTAGTTGTGTTGATTTATGTCCACCTTTCAGCTTCTGTTTTGGTTTTTTTTTAAGATTTGCTCAAGGTGTGACTTCTCAACAGGGTATTAAATTGTGGGAGGAAAATAAACTTCAACACTTAAACTGCCAATGCAATCATATGGCTGTAATCAGATTGCTGAAGTGACACATTAGCCATCATAGCCCCCATAAACAGCAGGATCTAGCACGGCACAGTGATGAAAAGCTGTTATCGTGACATGATTAACGCAGAGAAACAGGTACCTCTATAAAGTGTTTTACTTGTGTATGGCCACCACGAGTTTACCAACACCAAACAGTAAGAACTAGAACATGTCTGACTGTGAGCTGGCCTGGGGTCTTACAACATGTGCTGCCATCTATCTGAGGCCCCTGGAGCTGAAGACAAGGCTTCTGCTTATCTGATGGAGACAGCAGTGTAAAACTCTCTTCATGCCCAACTGCTGTTGGTAAGAGCGTTGATTCAGGAAGAATAGACTGGATTTTCAAGTTCCCCAGGGGGATACTGCCACCACTGCCTGGGCAGTAGCTAAGTTGCACACAGGGAAGAATTCAAAAGGTACGGAGGCAAAGAGGGACAATATATGTTCGGACAGTATATACTCTGCAGCATGTACAATTCAAGCTTCATGTTTCTTCCCATGATATTACATCTATTCTGGACCACTTGTTATTTCTCTTTTTGCTACATTTTTGTGAGGTATGCAAGGAAAAGTACCTTCAGCTCAGGTCACTGATGTAACTTCAAATGCAGGAAAGCTCTGTATTTTATGTCTCTGTTTTAGCAAGTATTTTCAGACATTTCTGCCAACACCTGTATCATATAAATCAAGCAAGAAGTGAGTTTCCAATACATATTCATGTATGTTAACACATTAGATCTCAGGAATTATCTTCGTCTCATCAGATTTTTTCCGTGAAATCTATCTAATCTCTCCAAAAAAAACTTAGTAACTTGCAGAAATACCCACAAATGACAGAGGAAGAATTAAATTCTAAATCCTTTGGATAAAGATTTCTGATAATCTATATCTTAAAAATTTACAGATTATTCATGTAGCAAACTAGTGACATTTGCTGAATATGTTTTGGGAATGACTCATCTGTCCTAACTTAATATGCCATTTGATTAAATTCATGTGCACCCAGGCTGCTCAACCAAGAACTTCATTGTTAGAAAAGGAAACCTAGCAAACCACAAATTCTTAATACAATATCCTGCTAATTTTTTTCTGTAAGAACATTTGGCTTTGAAGAAAAAAGTTTACATAATTTCAGAGGTTGTTGACTTATGTTGCAATTTATTTCACTTAACTTTAGATGTCTACATTGGTCACTTTACGTATCTACAGGTAGCAGAACAGACAGTTCCAAAGCATCTACAGGTAGCAGAACAAACTGTTCCAAAGCATCTAGAGTATCTAATTTATCTCATGCATACTTCTCAAGATGAGATGAACCGTCTTGGGAGACACTTTTCTCTACATTGGGATAAATGCCTCTATGAACCTAAACAAATTAACTCAGATATCTAACCTGCAGACACTTGTGTTAGATTGGATTCTGACCTGTACTTTAACTGCTTTCCTGCAAAATTAATGAAAGATTATTTTTTTTCTGTTCAGCAGAAGAGTTTAAGATGGTCTCAGTTATTTCAGAAGGCAAGAGCAAGATGAGTAATATCCATGATGTGTTTGATTCTCCTTCCCATTCCCTATCCCCATAATAGATAAGATAAACTTTTATTCCTTGACCACTCTCCCACAAGAGTTCATCTGCATTCAAATGTAAGATCAGTTTGCATACTGCTGCAAGAGAGGTGGCTGCTACAGAGTGGTTTTCATAAAGCTTACACAGAAGCTGGACCATCCATAAGTGCCAGGTAGGAGGACGAACGTATAGTCCAAAGACTACATACAGTTCTATATCATAGGAGAGAGATCATTTCAGGAAGCTACATGAGAGAAAAAAAAAGCAGTCTTTCACTCCTTAATGTAGACCTAATCTAAAACCTTATGATGCTATACTGAATCTTTTAACATAACCTTAATGACACACAGACATAATGGAAGAAAACTCACTTAACTGAAACTCAGCTGTCATTTTCCTGCACAGAAGGAACTTACAAGGAAGATAAAAGGCCTGAAGCATAGATTCATCTTAACTAAAATCGTTGTTTGACTTTATTATTGTTTAGTCCTCATTTTATTTGTTATAGCCTTTTCTCATATAACTGAAAAAGTAATGAACATTAAGAAATAAATATAGATGACTGACTCCTTTTTTCATAGAAAAGGGGTGGAGCTGACTTTGAATGCTGAGTACGATCACTACCAATCTTCTTACTATTGTGATCTCCAAATTGAAACACATCAGCCTCCAAGCAATTGGAACTTTTTGTTCATGTCAAAACTGTATTTATTACAAGTTCAATTAAAATACAAAATTAGATTAGATTTTGTGTTTTCCACAAGTTTATTACATTGCAAGGCCATAAGGGCAAATGACAACCTTTAATTACAGACTATATTTTCCAATGTCTTTGCTGCTGCACACCTACTGTAGATAGATTTATGGTACTATTTGAAGTAGTGACAGAGGCTGGTTTTTTATAGATGTAATTAAAAAAGTGTTCGCTAAACTTTGTAAATCCACAGATACTTCAGAATATATAACTTTATTTTTTTCAACTGAAGTTAACCCAAACTATCTAACAATATTTTATGGAACAAGCATGTTGACCCTCACTGGACTTAGATCTTATGAAAAGTGCAGCATTGGCTATCATGAAATTTTACAAGGTAGATACTACACTTTGTAATATTAAGTTGTCTTTCTGGTTATGATTCTTCCATTGTTCTGCTTTCTACAACTGGACCAGTGGCTATATGAAGAAATACATCTGTTGATAGAAAAACAAAGAACATAACACAGTATTACTTTATGCAGTTTATATAGATGTATCCATGCTGCTGTCAGCAAAATTTCGTCAATATTAACCTGGTTTATTACCAGCGTGAATTATGCTCACATTTGTAATTTAGATCTTGTGGGACAGCATTCATAGTTGAAAATGTGTTATCTCCTATTAATGGTAAATTTCTCTGTATCAAACTGATTTTGATTCTGGCCAGTAACACTTAAGACTCACTGAATACTCTCTAAAATTTTGTTTGCCTGCTTGTTTTAAATTTTAGTATTTAACATCACTAGATTTTTTTTTATAGTCTCATTATAGTGGGATATTAATTGTTCATGCTGAGGATTGTATGAAAAGATTAATGGGTTGTGACTGAACCTGCTGAGGCTTCAAGCAAAATTATTTATGCATTCTTAACACACTTATCTTTGAATTTACTCCCCAGCAAAAAACTATTATCTAAGGTGAAAGCATTCATTGACTTGTAATAGTAATAATACTATCTTGGATTTCCAGATAATATTATGTATGTTATTGGTTTTGAGGATAAGATAAAGGCAAAAATCAAAATGTGTTGAGACTAATCATTGAGGTCAATGTGAAAGAGGCAGTCTTATGCAAATACATCAGTGGCAAATGAATTACTGAGGAGAAAGTCGATCTATGAAAAAGATAAAATAGTGCAGGCTACGAAGCAAACAGTAATTTAAAGATAGCTGACGTGTTATTTTCATCTGAAACCATCTTCAGAAAGGAACTAATATGAATAATTAGCAAGGAAAGAAAAAACCGTAAAGGTAAGGTCGAACATGTACAAACCAGCCAGCTGAGATTCTGTGCCTCCCAAGATGTTGATGGATCTGTTTAATAGGTAGAAGAGATTTTCAAAGGTGTGAAGGACAAATGGTGTACTACTCTATGCAAGTCAGCAACAGGCAAGAGCCCAGTGACTGCATATTTTGATATACTTACCAAACTGGAATGACTTCCCCAAGGATGAGGTGAAGTCTCCATCACTAGAAGTTTTCAAGACACAACTCAACAGGATGCTGAATAGTCTCATCAAGGTCCCCATTTTCATGGAAGTTTGAACCAGGCTATCATTCAAGGTCCCTTCCAACCTAGGCCATTCTATAATTCTATTTCTGAAGAATCATGGATGATGAGGAGCAGTAGCAGCAAATCAAATGCAAACGTAGGTAGTCTTCCTTTTTCCTTTGTCTTCTGAAAAAGTAGAGTAAGTGAACATGGTGAGCAGTCACACACACGACTTCCATTCCAGCAACACTAGAACCAGTGTTTTAGGGTGAGAGTCACAAACAGTTCCAAGATAGTAAAGTCCTGGTGAGCAAGAAACATGGATTTATAGAGTTGTTCCATTTTGCAAACTACATTCATGTCTTATACAGGATTTGCAGACAAAGCCTTCTTATTTTATAAAATTACAGTGACTTGCCAAGATCATAGCAGAAACAAAACAAAAAAGTCACAAAAGAAAGAAGACACATGAGGTGAGAAGTAAGTCTTCTTTTATGTATGGAATCCTTTTTTTAATTTATCTTTTAATAATTTATGATTCATCAGCTGAATATGTTTCAGCATCTTATCATTGATTGCAGTGTGTGCAGTGGGTATCCACATCTTGATCTCAAGAGAGTATTTATGTGTCCCTCCCATGTTTTGTGGTAGCAGTATGTATACACCACATTTATAACACTGCTCTGAATATGAGTTGAGTAGGGGATCTTTCTGAGGGGAGAGGACAAAATATCACACAAATCAACTCTTATCACACCCAAAGGCCTCATTCCAAATAGATCCAGAAACTAATGCAACCCTCAAGATACCTTAATGGTGTAATGTGTGCTTATACTCAGGCTGTTCACAACCTTTCTAGTGAAACCATTGTCCTAGCAGTCAGGGAGAAAATCGCAAAGGTCTAGGTCCTAATGTCACTGCAGAGAAGAAGTGTTCTCAGTAGCCTGTCTTGAAAATCAAGATCTCAGTCCAGCTTCCTTCAGCTCTCTGGAGCTCTCTGTAACCCTTTCCCCTGGTGGTGAAACAAATAGCAGATAATATAACCGAGCAGGGCAGGTGTAACTGTGTCAAATTATATGATTTGTATCTCTTCCATTTCTGTGAATGCTGTTTTCAGGAAAGCAGGGAGTATGTAATGTAAAAGCACATACACTTAGTCTGACATATTGGGAAGCACTTGAGTAATTGCTCATGATCTGTACAGATGGCCAGAACATATACAGTATGTTTTATGCATTCTGGATGCATTTCACTGATTGTATATGCTCAGCGACCTGTTATTCAGAACATTTAAATATTTAGCCACTAGTGAAAGTTGCAGCTACTGCTCAGGACAGGTCATTGGTGTATTTCAATTATAATTTTGTTTTCTTTTTTAAGTCCAAAGAACACTAGCAATTTTGAAGACTAATCATTAAAGACATTATGAGTTTTGTCATAAGGGCCAGGTCTTCGACTACTCTTGTAATTGCAAGACTGAAGGCTTAACTATGGTAATTATTGTAAAGGTCAGAACAATTCAGAACCTAAGAGCACTGGCACTACACTAATACTTTACTGGATATCTTCAGTTATGATTCTTAAAATCAGCATTCTTCCAAAAGTCACTGGTCACCTTTCCCTCTCTGAGGCAGCATGAAGAATGCTTACAAAGGGCAAATTAAGGACTTATTTAAAAAACCGCTAAAGATACAATAAAAGTACAGTTTTGTTCTGCCTTGCAGATTTTGCCTCATCTAGCCTTAATTTAAAAGCTGGTTATCTGTTATAACATGATACGTGATTCTCATTCCCTATCCTAGACACCTTATTCAGCACTTCAGCTATATCTTGAGTAGCAAAAGGATTTGGTGTTTTGAGCATCTTCTTGTGTCTAATCCCTTATCTTAGGCTGGCTTGGTTATATATATATTTATTAGTTGTTCCTTCCTACCCAGACCCCTGGACAAGGATGCTCCAAGACTGAATTTTCATGGTAGTACAGGCCCTTCTCTAGTTTGCCCAGATTTAGAAGAACAATGATTTTTTTGTTTCTTTTATTCTTAGTACGATGTCAAATACAATTTGAAATCTGAGAAGGTTTTTTGGTTGTATCTAGGATAGAATCCTTCATGGAGCTGTACATGCCTTACAAACTGATTACTCCTTTAATGCCTATTGACAGTGGTGCCTAGGGTGCTTGACATCTGATAGGAAACACTTAGCTCTTTTACAGGTGGGGAAGGAAGACTGCATATCATAATATCCCATAGGACAAGTCTTAATTGCTATCTCTACTTTTATGGCTTTACTTAATATATAAAAATCCCTGTGCATAGATAAATCTATTAAAAGGTGACCTGCTAAGCTTTTAATTTAAAAAATAAAATTCTGCTGTCCCCTACTCTCCTCTTTTTATGATCTTCAACTATGGAAATAATGCACCTGGGACTAGAAATATCATAATTACCTTTTAAATACAAAATTAACACCTGAATGGATTGAAAACTGAACAGATTCTTATAAAAGCTCAAGTGAATGACTACATAAATATTTCAGTCTAAGACCAGCACTAGGAAAAGAAACATAACATCATGTGTTTATAGATTTAGATCACCAAAATTTTCAATTTATGTAGCTATACTGCAGTACCTTGTGATATGAAAAAACAGAATCAGACAATATCTGAGATGATAAATTCACAGAATTTGATTCCTTTTTTGGGAGGTCTTGCTCAAAATCTCATGGAAAAAAAATGGAAAAAACATTTACTGATATCATTAGGATTTTTTTTTTCTGTCTGTGCAATGTTTCTATCCTTTACATGGTGTTCTGTGTTGTAAGTACTGTTTATGTGTTTTTTATTTGGTTTTTTTTTTGGCTTTTTGAACACAGACCAGAAAAAAAAAATATTTGTTTTAACTCAAACACAGAAGGAAATCTACAATTATTTATATCTCTAGATTTGTGCATATTGTGATTACTTTCATATAGTCTTTCAGCTTTAGTGACAGGCTTAAGAATCATCTCATTTGCATCTTAATCTGATCCAGACTTCTTAGTACCAAAGAATAGGAGTTTTGAACCTGCTTAAGATGAGAAAGACCTGGAGCAAAGGTTTTCCCACTTGTAGGTTAGCTCTGAATTTTACTACTCTTTGATTCTTCTCTTCAGTAGCGTTTGTTATGCCTCTTTAAAAACTGATAAAGCATCTTAGAGACCTGTCTTTGGCGACCTGAATGAGTCAGCTCAGTCAAATACAGTTATAGTGTATCTTGAAAATGTTGCATTGAAGCAGGTGTTGAAAGCCAGCTTGAAATACTTTTGCTTGCTGTCACAAAGATGACTGAATTAATATTTCTCATAGCTCAGATAACTACCAGTAGAAAAGGGAAAAATCTGTTATTTAATCCTTTTCTCTTTATATTCCGTATGACTCTGTGTATTTTGTGTCTTTTGTGTGTGAAACACTAGTCTCCTTCTCTTCCTTATTTTTCTTTTTCCCTTTTTCTTTTTTTTTCACTGTTTACTACATGAGACCAAATTTATCTCCAGTTAAATAAGAAGAGAAAATATTTCAAGATACTAGAATTTGGATGGAATTTTCCAGTTTATTTGGCAAATATGTTATCTTAGTTGAAGTTCTGGTGACAGAGAGCTGCTAAGTGAGTGTGTGTGTGCATGTTTATGAGTAAGAAAAGGGAGGCAGTCAAGTAGCAGGATCCTGGCTTCCTTCCATGGTAAAGCAGGAGGTAATTCCGGTACTGTCCAATTGATTTGCTCAGGGTGTTTGCTGGAAATGGCTGCTGTCTTACCCATATACTGCATAGCGTGAACATTTACCATGTGTATTTGTCAGAAAGATTATTCTGGGTTTTCACAGTGCAGCATGAGCTCTTTGCTAAAACAACTGTCCTAGGTCTCCAAAGCAGATGGTATTATTTTATTCACAGGGATTTTTTTGTGGACTTTCACTCATATTGTTTTGTGTTAATTAATAAATATTGTTTCAAAACAGATGTTTGAAAAGAGGAGGTAAAAAGATCCACATCAAATTTTTATTAGTCAGCATAACAAAAATCTTCTGTGCCAGTAAAGTGACCAGATAAATATTTCCCTTCAGTGGAAAACTGGTGGAGGAATTGTAAGTGTAAAAAAATTTTCTCTCATTCAGTTTTAAAATTCACGATTAGCTTTTCTGTTAGTAATAAAGAAAAAAAAATAAATAAAAGCCTGAGAGAATAAACTTTGCAAAATATCCTGCCATTTATCCACACAGAGCCAATTGTATCAATCATTGATTATTATAATTGTTATTATTTGCCTTTGTACAAAGATTGATTTTATTAAAATAAGTCTCTCTACTTCCACACATTAATATATTTATTTTCTGTGAACAACTTTGAATATTTTATTATTAGTAGGAAGGTAATACTTCACCAAGTATTTAAAGCATTCAGTGAAAACTAGTCATAGAGTCGAAGGAAGTTATTCTAGATGTATACTGATACAATGGATTGCCAATGAACACAAAGAACTTGAATTTCAGCCACTAAAATCCATCTGCAGAGCATTAATTTATTTCTTAAAAGTGAAACCTTGGAAATCTTACCAAGAGGGAATCAGATGATTCTTGTGCGAATAAGGACAACTAAGAAATGATTGATAGTGCTGTCCTTGAAAGGAAAGACTTACAGCTCTATTATACAGCTTTGAGATAGCAAGAATGAAAAGAGATTTTCTTATGAATGAAATTTGAACATTTCTTTATCTGCATTTACGTGCAAGGAACCACTGGCAAGCTCAGATAATTTAGATGTTTATAAATAAAAGACTTGTCATTTCTAGCTGTTCTTTTTCTTTCTCTCTTCTTCTGGTTATCTAGGTACCTTCAAAACCGTGGCACTACTGACTTCTCTCTGATGTTGTGCACCAGTCGCCTTGAAGTGTACCTCAGGCAGGGCTTCAATGCCGGTCTCCTAGTAGATTCACAGCAGGAGTTACTTCAGTGGTGTGTGCATACTATTGACTACAGTAGCACTTGTGAAAAACCCTCATTTGTCTTACGACTCAGGAAATTGGAAGGGAATAAACCATTAATTTAAGAGAAGTCATTCATTTCACTTTCACAGAATCTCCAGACATCATTTGTTTTATTCCAGATATCTTCACCCGGTTATTATTTGCATGACAGAGGGAAGTGTCTATTTTTTAGTTTTAGCTCATTTTTTTGGTCTCTAAGATTTATTATGTTATTTAGGTTACATCAACAGCCTCAGAAAATGATTCAGTAAGAAACAAAATATATTGTATGTTGAGTAAATATTTTCTTCAACAGACTTCAGGCAGATCTGTCAAGTGTACATGCTTAACTCATTCTGCATAGAGTTCTGGCTACCCAAAACTCATCAACGATGATGAAGAACAGTTAGATATTATGACTTCTGATCAAAATGTGTTCTGATACAACCAGTTAGATTTATAGCTGTGGCTTTTGAATATTCCACCTTACTGATGCTGAGAGTTATGAATCATTAGTCATCAAGGTTGCTGTAAAAAAAAGTGAATACACTTTATAAGTTAGAATATTCAAAAACTGTCCACATTATTATATGCATTTTGAAAGAATGACTAAGTTTCATTAACTATAAATTAGCTTGAGCTGTTATTAAATAGTTCTCTTGGGCACAACACTGATAATGCCATATGTTATTTCTTTGTGCCCCTCTCCCTCTCAGAGGTTTTAATTAAATGTGCATGGGTGAAAGCAGTGAAGTCTCATTAATTTAATTAATGGATTAAAGGCCACATGACCATGAATTAACATGAATTACTCTATGGAGACAACATTATTGTTTTTGGAGGAAAGAAACATTTCCATGACCTCTAGTTGTCTAAGGAAAATGAGCAGAGATAATCAACAACCAGGTGTCACTTGGTAATAGATTAGGAAATTTAAACACACTTAACAATGTTAAAACCTAAATTTCTTCTAAAGCAGATATTTCAGAGTATGTAGATCCATCATTTCAAGGATATGGGACTTGAAGAGAGTTGTCATTTCATTTCAGTTATCGTTTGCTATTCACCAACACATTTGCAATCAAGAATGCTTTTTAGTTTTGCTAGAACAGAAATCAAGGTATCTGTAGGATTTTTTGGTTAAATTTCCTGCTAATAAGATATTCGATTGATAAGAGATATTTCTGTGCTTTAAGTTTTCTCATCTGAAAAATGGTGGTGTTAATTCATAAGCAGACTAATTAAGCACATACTGATGAAGAACTATACCTACGGGGAAAAGAAAAGAACAGATTTAGCAAATACAAGAAATAAAGAGAAAAAAGTTACATTTTTTAAAGAAAGCTCTTGAAGGATTTTCAGAAACTCCAAGACAGATTAACATACACTAAAGAATAAAATGAGTTTCTTTAACATACTTTAAAAGATTTTTTTAGTGAGTCAGCACTAATTGATAATAATTATTGATAATAATTAATAATATGTACAAAGTTTTGAAGGATGAGTTACGCATTTGCATTCTCTTTGATTTTTTAAAATAAGTAGTTTCATGGGTTTTAAACCATTTTGTTGTCTGTGTATGATATTTGTCATGGATTTTTAGGGGTGAATGGATACATTATTATCTAAATATTTGTATATTAGAGTTTTCTGATGACTCATTACACAATGAGAACATTTTTTAAGTAATAAAAATGCAACAGACATGAGATTTATATCAATATAATAAATATAGATGGGTCTTGTCCCAGAAGAAATGTGCAGCCTTATATCTAGTTACACAACAATAAGAAAGCATCTTTTCAGAAGTGTGTAATTCTTCTCACTTTGTATTATTACTTAAAGTACATTCAGTATTTGAATCAGCTTTTATCAAAATACATTTGCTCTTGATGCAAGCATGTGTTGGACTTTTTTTTTGTTTATAAAATGTTACCGGAGACCCTTCTAGATTTCTTATAGATGTATACAACTGAAATTAAATCTGCACGTGAAAACCGCACAGAAAATATATTTACAGAAAAATATGCTTGTTCTGCTGCTAGCAACAGTGTTTTATGTGTAAAGAACTGTTGCATAAGTCCTGCAACATTTTCTGTGTCTTCCCATTCTTTTCCAAGTGCTGTTCAAGGTACTGTATTTTACCCATAAAAACTTTTAATGTTTGACTCCTAGGTATCTTGGAGACCTGTTAGGTACCTTGGCTTTATATGAGTGGTTGAGATCAGCTGGGACATCTAAACTGACAGCCTCTATATTTAATTTAAACGTCATGGGGCTGGTGACACATTCTTCTTAGAATAAAGACATAGATTTCTGCGATTCACCTGTGCTATTGGTACATTAGAGATAATTTTTGGCAAACTTCATTCACTAGCAACATTCAAATGGGACAGGTTGCTTAGAAAGATTTCTAATAGACTGGCCCTTTCTGAGTGTCAGTTTATAAATATTTTATGCCAGTTATAAGACACACTTTCAAGAACTTTATTTGTGTTTGTGCCTTCACATTTCTCCTAAACTGGGGAAAACAATCATCTATCCAGGTATCTTGCCAGGGCAGCAAAAGTGACCATGACATGGGTATACAGAGCACTTTTTTAGAGACCTTTGCTGGATGAAAGACAGTACTAAGAAGTATTTTATAATTTCAAATTTATAGAATAACTCAAAATATCATCAGCAGTAGGCATGAATTACACCTCTCAAAAATGAACACGTCACTTCCATTTTGACTGGACTACCTTATCTATAATACATTTTATATTTTCTTGTACCTTCCATTAGACTTTGGCATATATGAAGCTCCAGCATGAAATGTTCTTCATGATACCTGCTGAGCTAAAATGTTACATCATTTGGCTTTCAGCTAAAATACAAGCAGCAGACATGTTTACAAAGGATTTTGGAAATTCTCTAGGCAGTCCTCCTCTCACCACTGTCTGTAGGAAGTCACTGCCAAAATCCCGTTAAAGTAAATGAGGATGATGTAATTAAAACCTCACAGATCTAAAAGTTTACTCTCGATTGTATTTCTGACCTGCAGTTTAGGGTGTAACTACATGCTTTATGAGTAAGACATTAAACAAACAGCGATTACCTTCTCCGTACACTTGCGTAAGTCAACTTAGTTCCACTCTGTGTTATTCATTATAATGAATCCCTACATGAGCTCTGATTTTTATTGCTAAGCAAAGTCACATTCATTAATATTAATTCCCCCCATTTCATTGCCTCTCTGCATTTAAAAGACTTCAGCACTGCAACTCCTTAACAATTAAATGTGAACAAAGCTGAGTTGGGTCAAAATTGGAATTTCTAAAGCTGTCTGAAGATATAGCAAGTCATTGGAGAAACATAGTATCAACAAATACTTCATAAACTTTGGCTGATACACTTTTTAAATTAATTTTTGGTTGCTTTTGAAGCAATTTATTTTGTCCCTTCATTTTAATTTTTGCATTGGTTACTAACATTATAAATTTTCACGTACCTTTAGTCCCTCAGAGATTACAAACTCGTGCTGATTCATGTAAAAAGCAGAATTCCTTCAGAAATCCTTTCAAGTCAAACTATAGTTTCCCTCTTAAGTATCTTCCATTCTCCAATAATCAGTTTTCTCTCCTGCTTTTCTGGCTATTCTGATATAGGTTAGTAGGCAAGGTTGAAGGCTGAACAATAAAGGAGAAAACAATAATGATTATGGCTGCGATGCTGGCAAAGTCTAAAATGATAGAAACTAAAATTAGCAAGGTTGAAGGGTTGTGTTAAAAGTAAGTCTACATATCTGTGTATATGTATTCACACATTTGTGTACAAGTAGTCCTTAAAAAAATACAGGAGTATGTTTTCTAACATTTCAGGAAGAAATGTATATATGCTATATAAAAACTACAGTTACATGAATACTTGCATGTATTTCTCCTCTGAAAGACCGCATAAGGTTTACTGGAAAGCCATAACACAGTCACAGCATTCTGTGATTAAAAATCTTCTTTTCATTTCCTCTTTAAATATATCCTAGGCATAGTACCATTTTCTTTATATTCTTCAACCAAAGTCTCAAATGAAGAGTTTACCTCTTCTGTGTTCCAAAAAAATCTGTGTACGGCAAATATACCTCACCTTTTTTTATTACTTTTGCCCATTTAATGATACACGCCATTCAGACATCCAGTCTTCTGGATCATCCAAGTTGTCTTTCTCTGTACCTCTGCTAGTGATTTTCTATAACATAAGTAGCTATTAGTGTATTAGCCTAGCTGTAAAGCGCATATAAACACTGTGTACAGCACTATGGTTTTCCCTTTAAGTAACAACTTATGCAGCCAATGGAAAGAAATAATCTAAACAAGTTATAAATCATTCAGAGATTCTTCTCTCTCTACTGTGATAATAGAGGTGTCTTAGAGCAAATACAGTGCTGAAACTATGCACATTCATTAGATTTATAAAGTTAGGAAATTCAGCAGATGAGTACTCACACTTTGGGAACTGAAAACAGACTCTCACAGGCCTAACCAGGCAAGCTTATCAAAATACAGGTTTTAGTGAGGTTGCAAATGGACAAAAAGCACCTTGCTCCTGTGTCAGACTGCAAAGTGCACCTTAGGTGCAAAAAATGTCAGAAAATATTTTAAGATTAACATTACTCTTTCCCACACAGTCTTCTGTTCATGTGATTAAAAAAAGGATTTGCTGTATGTGGCACTTTGAACAGTAGGGCAGGATAAGAAATATCTCCAAATAGAGGAAAAAGCATCATTAATAAATAATGCAAACTATGCTGGATAAACATGTTTATTTTCTCTGCAGGGCTTCAACTTTCCTTCAAAAGAAGGTGTTGTTGTATAAAGCACAGTGCTATGTGTTATGGTTCTCAAGATAACACCTTTGATTTTAATTTATTGTCTCAACTACAACAAAGTTCTTAGCTGTTTTCTTCTGAGACTCCATTCTAATACAAATTATTATAGACTAATTAACCATATTGTCCACACAATATGAGAAGTAAGAAAATGTGTGGTATTTCACTATTTTGCTTAGAATAAAGACTTCAGAACTTGTCACCAAATACATTCTGAGATTCTGTAGTTTATAATAGTGTAAGTCAACTTGCAAATAAATTAATTTTGAAACCTCCAAAGCTCTAAATCATTAGACTTACTGTCATTAAGTACATTTCATTCATCATAGTTTTAAAACAAGAAGATAGCACAGCAGAGCTAGCTCAGCAGCATTCTGATAACAATCACTAATGGGTTGACTCTAGCTCAGAGAGGGATTGTCCCCTACAAGATAAATGACTCTACAGAAAGAAAAAATGAACATCAATGCTACTCTCCAAATCAACATGATTGTCTGACCTATGCAATACAACAGGCATTACTTTTCAAGAATATTTGCTGCCCACTCCCAGAGCAGAAAGATTTACAGAATAATAATGAAGTGTATTTTCAGATGCGATTCTTAACTCTGACAGTGAGATTCATTAACAGCAACATGAAAATCAGATAACTGAAATAGGTTTAAAACTGT
Organism: Phaenicophaeus curvirostris; assembly: GCF_032191515.1. Lineage (NCBI taxonomy): Eukaryota > Metazoa > Chordata > Aves > Cuculiformes > Cuculidae > Phaenicophaeus > Phaenicophaeus curvirostris. Next base: position 155,054,826 of record NC_091392.1, read on the forward strand.
GGAAGCAGAGCAAAGCTGTCTTGAGTGTTATCGTGGAACCTCAGGATTATCTGAACTTGCTGATAATAGATATTCTACAAGAACTTCAGTCTGATGTTTGCAAGCATCTAATGCAAAGCCAATTCTGAATATCATGGAAAAATAACCCAAAAGAAACAGAATACTATTTTTTAATCAGCAAAATTGACAGCATAGCCTCGTTAGCATACGTTCAGCATCATAAAAATGTTAAGCCATCAGAAGCAGTTACCAACCAAGAAGTTTTCCCACATGCACACACAAAGTGACTCTTGCCCTTGTGGTAAGGGCCCATCAAACTGCAGATAAAAATACAATCTTGCAGCAGCATACATTAAGTTGCATCAGATTTTTGTCCTTTCTAAAGAATTTCCCACTACTCAAACAAAAGAGAAACAAACCTTCCCTGCAGTGACGACTTCTGATGTTTCAGTTCAGTCTGATGTCAATGAATGCTAAACACCCAAAATCTCACACTTTCTGGGGTATAAGGAACTTTAACCATTTTACTAAGGAGAAAGAAGCACAACAGGCAAATATCCACATATTCAATATGGACAGATTGATGTCAAGTTGTTTTCCCAAAGTTATATACAAAGTCTGTGGCAGCATCTGGGACAGAACAAAGGAGTGAAATCTTGATTTGTTTTAAAAGAGTAGCAAAGATCAATTGTTTTTAATAGGATAATAATTATTATTTCATAATAATTCTGCTTCCATTCAGTCCTGGGCCTTGGTTTTAGACTGTATATGACAACATATAAAAATCATTATGCAAAAATCATTATGTAAAAAGACAGTATAGCCAGAAATAAAATTAAATTACCAGTCTGGAAGTCCCCCAAAGCCAATGTGGAAATGCCAAGGTTGTCAAAACCTACTGATGAGATATTAATTCTTTCTTATATTTACTTGCTAATATTACTGAGTGTCTTCTAAGTGTCAAGGAAACCACAAACATGAAGTACAATTCTATACAGCATAAGAGTGACAAAGAGTATTTACTGTATGAAATTAACTGTGGAAGCCTGGTTTTGTACATTTTCTAGATATTACCAAGTATAACCTTGAATGTCAGTGTCTTGGAAATTATCAGTTATGCCCTATGTTAAATTATCATCTAATGCCAAGAAAAAAAAATGTTAAATTGGCCTGCATGAATTATTCATCATCTCCAATTCAATATGTACACTGTTCTAGATGAGGCTTAGGTAATTTTTAATGTTATCATAGAAGTTGAACTCTATCATGGAGACTAGTGATAGGACAAAGGGTAATGGTTTTAAGCTGAAAGAGGGTAGATTTACATTAGATATTAGGAAGAAGCTTTTTACTATGAGGGTGATGAGGCACATGAGCAGGTTGCTCAGAGAAGGCATGGAAGCTCCATCCCTGGAGATGTTCACGGTTGGGTTAGATGTGGCTTTCAGCAACCTGATGCAGTGGAAGATGTCCCTGCCCATGGCAGGGGGGTTGGAACTAAATGATCTTTACGGTCCCCTCCAAATCAAACCATTCTCTTATTCTATGATCTATGACTCTATGAACACTTTTCTGACAGTCGAATACCAGAAACTATGTATGACCTGACACCTAGAAAATACAAGACCCAAAGAATCAGGAAGATATACTTCAAGAGAAGAAACAAACGTAAAACTAAAGACAGGTTTTATTAATACAGTCATAAAAATACTTGCATAATTTATTTCAGATCAAATCCATTCATGAGTGAGTAAGATTATCAAAGATAATATTAAAAATGTCTTAATACATAATTTTTCTCTGATCTTCCAATATTTTTTTCAATTCTGTCTCCAGAGTTAATGTGCATAGCCTATTTTTCATGTCACCTTTAGAAGACTAATCCCTTCTTTCTATGAATATTCCTGGACCAGCTGTTGTTAGTTTTCTAGTTTCGTGGCATTTTGTCTGTTCATTGCTGAAGATGCATACACTGAAGGAAAAAAAATGGTGAAGTGGGCTTCTGCTCTTTACATTTGTGCATTGTTACAGTAGCTACATTCCCAAAGTTAAATGTATAATGTTCTTAATGAAGGTGCTAGTTGGATAAAATATGATTGTCATATGACCACTCAATAAAACTTCACATTTCATACTCCACACTTCTTAACTTCCTTTGCTTATTCAAATAGATTTAGGTCTCATAAATCTCATTTTCCAGACTCCCAAAGTAATAGTAAACGTTAGCATAGGAGGAAAAGTAAAAATATCCCATAATTCAAAAAAGAAAGAAGGTAAATTTTTCCTGTCAAAATTGAGTTGCGGGAAACGGAATTTAAAAATCCCATGGCCACCTGAAGACCTGAAGTTTTGAAATTTCCTATCCAAACTAAGGTTATTCAACTTGCTTTCTTAAACACATGATTAGTTTATCTTTATTTTAGCTTGTATTTGAAATGAATATTCATTGATGTTTAGTAAATTAATGAATACTATGATTATGTAGGAAAAACATTAGCTGCATTTAATTCACCAAAAGATGCTTTAGGCACTATTTAGAAAGTTACTTGCCTGCAACCAACCTTCAGATCTGACGGCAGGAGGAAAAGCTATAGAGTAATGGAAGAATGCAACGACCACCATAATGAGGTACAGCAAAAATCTTTAATCCACGAGAAAGTAACTGTGTTCTTTCCATGTAGTACTATGCATTAGTCAAGTTCTGAAGTTTTCAACATTTTTCCTACTAGTTATAAGCTATTTTTTAATTATCTATTAGTTTATTACAAAGTTGATCATAAGTATTAGTGTGATAGATTTCTTCCCTCCCTTCTCCAAATACTACATCCGGCAAATGGTCTCTGCTTAACACTAAGTTGTGAACTTTAACTGAAAATAATATCTTCCCTTAAGTTAGCAGTAGGCAGGAAACCAAGATGTCCCCTAAATCATCAGTTTCCACAAAAAGGTCAACAATCAGCTATTCCCAACATCTAATTTTCTGACAGAAAAATCTGGAGATATGGGGGATTGTATGTAAAGAATTTTGGGGGTTTTTTTGGTCTTTTTTTTTAAAAAAAAACTTAAAGCATTGGCACAATACAAATCCATGGTGTCTTCAGCTTTAAGGGTGTATGAAGCTATACTGCTAAGTAAAAGAGAGGGAGTGAACTTGGAGCACTGGATGCTTGACCATACCTAATGCTTAACTCAGCTCCCTCTCTATCTTTATTTTGGACCACTCTGACCTAGCTCTCAGAAGCAAAACTCATTACAGAAGAAAACAATTCTAATCAGTGTGGGCAGAAGACAGTATTATGACTGGGTCAGGCTTGTACCACCTGGCTTCAAGCCCCAGTATTTGTCGAGCCTCTTTTTTTATTTATTGGGCCAGATATAATCATCCTCTCTACCTAGATTTCTAAGTGCAGTATCAACTTGAAACCAGTATTTTAAAGACTAGATGATCCTAAGCACCTTTTCATCTTACTGAGACAAGCATCCACAGAAGGCAATATATTCACTTACTGAGGAATACTACCTGAAGATAGATATGTGGTTAAAAGATGTCTCTCCCTAATTTAGTGCCTAGAATGAGATGGGACAGACATGCAATTTATGTATTTGTACTCAAATTCTAGCAGGAGTGCTACTGTTTCAAAGAAGCTTAGTTTGAGCGAAGAAGAGTCAAACAGGCTGGCACTAGAAAATAAAAATAAATAAATAAATAAATAAATAGTTTAAAATTATAATAATGAAGATTCACTTCCTTCTATTTTATCATATTTTTTCCACTGTCTGCTTAATGGAATTGTACTTTGTGAAAATCTTCCTAAAATATTTTTAATGAATCAAGAAACAGACACATAAAATGAGAACTGTCATTCAGACAATTGCCAGGTACTGTGTGATGTATACTGGGAAGTTACTGAATCTGTTTTAGGTGACTGAGTCCAGGGTTATGCAGCATAGGTTAATAACATTTCTGCTGTGTTTTATAGCTGTATGGATAAATATTTATCTATAACTAAATTCTAGTACACTCTGAAATTTCAACACTGTGGAAGTAAGTGTTCTATGTTAAAAGGAAAGTGCCAGAAAATACATTAATAAGTAAATTTATATCTATTCTTTTGTTTTAAAAGGTCAAGGGCTTAAAACAGCAAAAAGATTTTGGCATTTCAAGAATATCCTGAAAATAGAAATACTTATATGGTAGTATGTATTTCTTTCAATACTTTACATGTGAGTACAGCAGTTCTGGTTGTCCTGGTAGAATTTCTGTACAAAAAGGTAATAAAAACATTAAATTAAGAAGGAATCTATATGTTCCAGAATTGTGAGAAGTAAGTGCAATACTCTACATCTAATATTAAGCAAGAGTGGCACAGAATGGTAGAGACTGTCTTCTTATACAATACTGAAAAAAATTACCTGTATCTTCTCAAAGTTTACTTTCTTTATGGAGAATATTTTATGATTTTACGCATAGAAGTACAGAGAAACTTGACGAAGCACTCCATACATAACTATCTGCTGTCATGTGAGGTGCTCTAGAGAAGATGAAAGAGTTGTATAAAACTTAAAAACTGTGACATGGGACTTCAGAGGAGCATCTGGAGTCAGGCAGGCATCATTCAACATGTACCATCATCTCTACATGGGCACCTGAACTGAATATGCCATTAAATAACAATACAATAATGAAAAGCAAAATTTAGCAGGGGGTAATTTTGTTTCCCCTGTATAGATGTCTCATATATTTTTACATATTGAGAGTTCCCCCACCTGGCTTCCATCTCTAGAAAACCATGGGTCTCCTACAGCTCCCAACTCAGATGTCTACTAGATAAACTGCCTTCTCAGATGTCCTAAATCAGCAAGCACCTGTGTGCACACAACTGAATACGATCCCTAAAACCCTGTAGTCATAGTACAATTTGTTGCCAAATCATCTCTGGTGGCTCTTGTTCTCACTCCCTCATTTTTATGTTGTCAGTTACTTACCTGTGTCTATGAGCTTTCTTTTCTGAACTGAGACATCTCTCCAAGAAGAACTGGAAGTGACAGATAAATATCTCAACCACTGCTAAGATTTTATATCTTTTTCTCATTCAACAATAAAAATAATTGTATCAAAGACAATAAAAATTAGAAAAGTGAAGAAAAGAGCCAAATTTATCTAAAGAACTTTCCTATTTTATTATCCAGAGGATTTTTTATAAATATGCTGATAAGAAAAAGACACAGAGACTTATGTTTTCCATATCAAGTAGTGCTTGTTATTCAGTTTTTGAGGCTGCCTCAGCCACGAGTGACCTACGTGAGAACCTATTCTGACAAGCTCCACAGGTATCCAAGCTTCATGTAGCTCTGGATTGCCTTTAATAGATAAGCATACTCTATCTATTCTGGCAAAGAAAAATAGGGCAGGCAATCAGACAGCCATCTACCCTAACCTGAGTGGAATACTTAAGATAAGTCAAGGGTAAAGAAAACAGTCTTCCGAGAACAATGCCTGGAAGTGGCATTGAAAGAAGAATATCTGTGTTTATACATGAGCGCACAGACATGTATGCATACATGCTTTTATAGCAATATCAATACAAAACCAAAAGATTGTTCGTTTGCTTAGATTTATTACTTGACAAAGCAGAAGCCCTTTCTATATTACCATCTAGAAATTGTACCTAATAAATGTTTAGAAGAAACCAGAAAAACTTAATGCCCAAAAAGTGATGACCCATGTGAAAATGAAGTTTTCCTTAGCCATTCTAGTTGTCTAAAAATGAAAGTTCAAACATTGCTCTATGAAATATCACCCCAAAAAAAAACTCATAAGATTTTTTTTTTATCTCATTTTCCCTTTTATTGAGTTTTATTCCCTTTTTATTGTCAATAACAATCTAAAGTAAGATGATTCTGGAGCAATACTGTGTATTGTGAATTCCCTGCCACTGAATTGCTTTTTTTTATTTTGTTGATTTATACAAAGACAGTTCTGAGAATAGAGCACAACAGGCTTTTTCTCTTAATTTGTTAGACTTTTTATTGTTATTATCATGAGATTTCAGACCTAAGTGCCAAAAAAGTTATCTGTTCACATTTAAAATCACCATGTGAGTTTCAAACATGTATCTGTAGGGAATAAATTCCACTACAATGATTTTAAAAGACCAGAATATAGCTTATTACCTTACTGGTCAGAGAAGCTTTAAGCACTTTTGAAGTACAAGACATCCTATGAATTAGAAAAAAATGTCTCTTTGGACCAATGGAATTGGAATACCTCTAAACTGATAAAAAGACAAAGAGGGACAAGAAGTTGTTTGGGGGCTTCCATTGTCTTTGAACTGTCATCTCACATGACACAATCTGTATCTTAGTAATACCATAGGGAATGTAAGGTGAATAATTCTTTGGAAGTGTTACTAACACCAAGTCAAGGTTTTTGAGTGCTGCTGAAGGGAAATTGTATACGGAGAAAAAAAGGAATTATTAGCAAAGAAAGAAAGCATCCAGGAAAGGAGTGTTAAGTAAGAGTTTTACTGAAATAGATCTTATGATATAGGGTAAGACTGCCCAAACATTCAGCATTCCTGATCTCAATTGCCTATAAATCATGAGATTTGAGAGCCAGAAAAAGTCTTCCTTGTGAAGTAAGGTCTACTTTGGTCTTCAGAGATGTAAAGACTAAACACTAGACATAGCTTCTCTCTTTAGTGAAATCAGAACTATTTACATACCCATGTCTTTCAGGAACTAGATATTTATGTTAAAGATTAGATATTAAGAGATTTATGACCACAGCATGACAGCTGGCATCTCTGTCTGTGCAAGTTTGTTAAAAACAATGAACAAAAGAAAAATTATATATATGAGTTGCTAGAGTCCCTTTGCTGCTGTAATATGAAAATGAATTGGTATAGAACAGTACTCCTTAAACTCACATTTACTCATGTTTATTTACTATCACTTAGGAATCTATTGTGGTAAAATAATGTATGCTTTCACAACCAGAGATGTAAGAAAAAGAAGGTGTGAAAAGCACTTCATTAAAAAAAATAAAGTTTAAATAGTAAATTTTAAATATTACTTTTCTCTCTGGAATTTTCATTTATGATCCATCCAATATTTTAGACTCCCTTTTAGTGTTTTTCAATGAACCATATTCTGAGAAGATAAAACAAGAATAGGTTAAATATTGATAAGTAAAAGTGAATCTGAAGCCTGCATCTGTGAAGAGCAAAAGATTTGTTTAATGTAATGCTCTTTAGTTGTCTCATTAAAGTGGTGATGGAATTCACACTCTACTGAAATCAGACAGAGTTTTCCATTATTTTCTGTGCTGCCAGTATTTCACTTACAGATTCAATATCTGTTGTATTTCATACTGGGAGTATTGGCTTTTTTGAAAGTAACAGCTTAAGACTAAAGACATTCTAGAACAGTACAAATCCCAGACTGTATGAGATGGAAAGTGTGGGAGAGCTAGTATAGCTTGCTGCAAAAATAAAATGCAGTATAAACCAGGAATAAAAATTATCAAACATGAAAAATTAAAAGAATTATATTTCCTAAACCAGAGAACACTTTTTCTGGTTTTTTTCACCATCATCACTTCCTGTTCCTTTTTTAGAGACAAAAAGAAAAGACAAAGAAGAAACAGACAAAGGAGAGTAGGAATCTAGGAGGAAAAAAAAAGAGAAAAAGAAATAAAAGTGGTGAAAATATTAAAAATAAATAGATAAGTAAAGAAATATTTCAAACTTTGAAGAAATTAAATTTTAAAAAGGAAAAAGAAAAACTCAAACCACAAGTACTTTTGCTTCTCTTAAGCTCTAACTGAGGTACTTCTAGACATACAGACATCATTCTTTGTCCACAAAAATTTTCTGGTACATGATTTGTTGTACTCTAAAAGCCAACAGTAAAAATATTCTCATCATGTTTTTATTTCTGTGACGTGTATTTCAAGCATGGGGATCCTGAAATGTAATCATTGTTCTTCGATGAGACTTTCAAGGAGTTGTCATGTCTTCTCACTCACCTGTCACTGGAAGCAAGGTCTGGTAGTGAATCACATATTGATAATATACTGTTTTACAGGAGGGCAGTTACATCATGTTTAAAACAGAGTGCATATAGTCTGGGCAGACATCCTACAAAGTTTCTAGCAGTAAAACCTCTGAAACATTTCAAGAGCTCATCTGCTTATGAGCACAAAGTCTGTAAGAGTGCTGAAATTTTCTGTGTAAATGTTTCCTGTAGCTAACTTTATTCTCCTGAAGAGAAAGCAAATCCTATTACAAATCTCATATGCAGGATTCTGCATTGCTTTTTACTTTCATGTCAAATTTCTCCATGGTTTCCTTTACTATTTTATTGTGTTTAATTGTCTTTCCACTTAGCTCAAAACACCATTTATAACAGACAATATCTTTCTGTTTGAAGAAAAGGTAACATTAATTTTTTTTCTATGAAAGAAAAGATCCAGAGGTTAAAAGGATTTGTTTGCTCGCTTGCTTTGTTTACATTTGCCAGAACCCATTCTGGGATGCAAAATACAGAACACTGTTGTAGAGATTTTACTAACACTATGAGGTGCATTATGAAAAACTTTTATCACATTGAGAAATAAAGGAAGGAAATTGTGTCACAGTTTAACACATAAAACTGTCAGGCAACTCACTGAGACTGAGGAAATACAGTTTACAAGAGCGAGTTCTTCCAGGTCTGTGCACCATGCTCTCTGCTGGAACACCTTTAACACTGGAAAGAATTCATTCTGCAGAGAAGCCTGAAACCCTTTCGTGACTCTCCTGTTGACTAACGAAAAGTATTATGTCATCAGTCATTTTACTTTTTCCTTTGCCTCATTTATAGAATCTTTTTTTTCCTTTTCCCACAAACAAACAATAATATATTGCTCTACAACACTGCCATTTGAAATATCTGCTGCACAACAGGAGTAGGGGGATATAATTGTGTTCACTCACCCTCTGCTGCTCACATATATGGGAAAGATCAATAATGAGTTAGATTTGGACATAGCTCTGTTTAAATCCTGTTTTCTAATGCCAATTTACTTAATTCTTGGTTGAAAGACAAACCAAAATTCTAACTTTTCAGGGCTTATCAGAAGCATTACATGAAGTTATGCTCCAGGGCTCTTCTCCATAAACCTCTGATGAGCTTGTTTCAATAGTTTTTAACAGTACACAGTAAGCTAGTGTAAGACAGTCACAGAGAAAAGTACCATACTGTTTCTGAATAAATTGATGTTCACTATACATAAATAGTTTGAAAAATACTAAAAAGGAATTCAGTAGTTGTTCATTAAAAGGAAGCACAGTCCTCTGAGAAAGGACTAAGCTCAGTTACTGGTGTGTTTATCCACAATCCATCTGCTTATACTGGTAGAGTACAGTGCACCATTGTGTGCTGTCCAGTGTTTAAAGAGGGAACAGCTGTATATATTCAAATCTTACTCAGAAATACTGCTGTTCTTTTGATGCATTACTTTCTAAATTTCTACTTCCCAGTTATAAGTATTCTGAGAAAGATTATATTTTGCTTTCAAACTTTTTAAAAAGCTTTATTGGTGAATTTGACAAGTCACAGATATTTGTCATCTACTCTGTATTTTATTGAATGTTGTGTTAAACAGCAGCAAGTTCATCATCTGAGTTTCAATGTCTTTTTGAAAGAGAAAGTCCAATTTTTCTTTTCTTCTTTTTTACATGAAGCATGTCTTACCCTTTTTCTTGCTAGTTTTGAATTAATAATGGTCTGATTATTCTGGATTTTCAGGAACCACTGGAATATCTGCCATTTTGTGGTAACCGTAGTTTATTGAGTAGGAGTTTTTCACTTACTGCATTAAATTACCTTTGTCTTAAGTTTATCCTTTCTTTTTCAGTTATTGTAGGTTTCATCATGAATGTATCGTTCTATTTCATGAACAATATCTTTCTGACAGCTTTACAAGGAGCTCAGCTCAAAAACATCTCTAGACAAAGTTAGGCTTCCAGAGACTGTATCAGTACACGGGGTTGTATTCAAATTAAAAAACAGCAATAACTTTAATTTGTAATAACTAATGACAAGCTACAAAGCTAAACAGAGAACAATGGAATAATAATGGAACTGTTAACCTGACAGCATACAATAACAATGTGTTAGTGTCTCACAAACTTGAAAATGAAAACAACCCTCATTAAATAATCCATCTGATATTAGAGAAACTGTGTCATATGGAGGTTATGTATTTATTTTAATGAAAGGTGGGATTGTCATGATTATGGAATCTGAAGTGTTAAGGAGACAGCAAATAACATCTTCTTGTTATTTTTACATAATCTTGCTATCACTGGAAGAGGGGTTGTATGTGATCCTGTTCCTCATCCTACCTTTAAATGTATCGACTTGCGCATTTCAGAGTGAAAGTAGTTGTGAGATGTACAGCATAAGGGATAAGAGTTTAGATACATCTTGGGTGGAAATTTTTGTCATATATCTGCAAAATTGCTCAAACAAATGCAACATTCCAGAAAGGCAGGAATAAAGGATTAACTACATAAAGAATTGCTTTTCACTAATAATTAGCTTTTACTGTGAAAGATATATTCATTTTCTTCTTATTATTTAATTAGTAAGCCCCAATTTTTTTTGATGACGAATATTTCTGCCCAGTAAGTCTTTGAAAGTATATTCTTCTGTTATATTTTAAACAGTATATGTGATTTGCTAATGCCATATCAGTACAGGGGTTTCACTTACAGAAATATCGCATGCAAAGCTGAACTAAGAGTATATCAACATATATATATATTTATCTCAACATATATATAACATATCTGACTCCCAGATTTATATTGTAGCATTTCAAAAACTAAAAAAAGAAAGTAAAATGTTTTGCTATTACATGGGTATCATCAATGATGTATAAACAAGGAATTTGTAGCATAAAAAAGGTTCATAACATGAACAGGGTTTATGGTAGTATATAAAGTAGGAATATAAATGCAAGATGGTGTAAAACCCAAAGCATATGAAAGTGCTTTACCTTCAGTTTTAAAAACAAGTAATTCTTGTTTGTTGGGAAAAACACATAAGCCATGCTTATACCTCATAGCAGACTGCAGTACAACAGCAGCTGATCAAAATTGTTGGCTCAGTGTTACACCAGGTAGACCTAGGAGCATGCACCTTAAATGTGTGCTGGCTGTATCAGTCTATTGCTGGCAAACATGCTGAACTCATTATTGCCTGGGCATTACACCAGGCTACTACCATGTTAAAGAGTAGGGTGCACATACAGCTTATATTTAGATGAAAACTAGCAATGATAATAACAGTCTGGATTTTTCATATCCGCTTTTATACTTTGAGTCCTGAGGTGTCTTTCTTTATTTTTTGCCAGTAGGAGTGTAGACACATTAGTCCAAACTAAAACACCATGTGAAAGCTTTGCACCAAGCCTCAGTGCAAAATTACTGTGAGAGATCTCATCCTTAAGGAACTGTTTGTCCCAAACGATCATAAATCCTAAGTTGCAGTGGAAGTTTTCAACTACCAAAGTAGATACAGTCCAAAGAGAGGGATTTTTTAGGTACTTTCTTAGCAATTTCCATTTGTGAAACAGACAAGTAATAGAATTCAGTCTGCAAACTCAGCTCAGCCAAGAAACATATAAGACCAGCCCTCTACCACAGGTCTGTTGCAGAAGTACTCCCATTTATATATAATGCAAGCATGGATTCATTATATGGAGCTTTATTTTCTTATGTTACACTTTCCATATCCATATATTTATTTCAACAATAAGACATATATAGAAAAAAAATCCTAAAATGGAAAAGTATGAAAATGAAACATCATTAATGTTGAACTAAAACACTGTCTGTATAATAAACATAACAAAATTGACTAAGTGAAATAGAGTAATTAATTGGTAGATGTAAAGCAGAAGCAAAAGCAGAGCTTCCTTCCTGCTCTGGTTTCTGCCTGTAATATGTACAGTTAAAGCAATATTGAATTGAGATATTTTTCCAGTTTAAAATTCAGAAAGGAATGAAGAGCCGTCAGTTGTTCATATAAAGCAAGAACTGCTTTTACCATCTCCTGGTTAATAATGTGGGAGGACTCAATTCTTTCTGAAAGTACACTTGCTTTTCGCTAAAAGAACCAACACTGCAAACACAAGCAGCTTCTCTCTGTGTTTGAATTCTGCTTTCTGTTGTGGTTTTTTCCAAAGTCATTGCTCCTATAATTTCAGATACTTCCCCTAGGCAGGCTGTTATTAACTGCTTTCTGCAAATCCTGTCATACTCCAAAGATGGAAAAAGAGGTCATTACATCCAGTATTTAATGTAGGTTCTGACATCTTTCCTAGAAAGGGGAAACTGTGACAAAGCATTTTGGTATTTTATTTTGTGTTCATAAATAGTGTGACACTGCACAACACTCCAAGCTTCAACACTGGCATGGATTTTGGAGGACATCCTAATGCTCAACAGCTGCCTTCAGATATTCTAGACGTATTTTCAGACCAGGGTACCAGGATATGAAGGCAGATTAAAATCACTTGTGCTTTCCTTCTTTCCCTGGTCTGAATACAGATTTGATTTGGTTTGGACTGTGGATGTATTTAGAGCAGTAAAATCGTCCAAGGCTCTTAAGTGGGAAGGCATTACCTTTTCTCAGAAGCCCTGAAAACCCAGATTGTTTGAGGTTGACAAGCTATTCCAGGGAAGTAGTATCACTAAATGAATTATTTGTTATTTAATTCTTCATTAGGCGTCTGCTTTCTGCCAATGTCTTCTGATTCTACATCTAGGGACTGGGGAGAGTGGAGCTTGGTGAAAGGTCTTTCATCTGCTTTAATCAGAAATCCCACTCACTGAGCAGCGGTAGACGAGCCTAATCAGCCTTCCTGCCTGTAAGAGCCAATATATTTCTCCTCTTCAACCAAAAGTGCTAGAGTTTTCACAAAGTAAAAATGGGATAAGAATCAAGCAATGAAAAGCATAAAACAGAGAGACTGAGACTGACAACAAACAGAGCAGTCCTTAAAAGTGCCTTTCACTCCCCTAAAGCCTCCAGGTTGTTTGTTCTGCCCAGACATGTGGCAAAACACATGAACCAGAAGTGACTGCTTTGTCACCAGCATCCGTTCCCTCCCCTGAAACTTATTACTCAAAGACAGGATGCTGTAGTGGGTGGATCTTTGGTCTAACCCTACTATTGCCATGATTGAATTATTTTCTGAATGAAGATACGAGAATATAAGAGTTTCTATAGCAGTTCCACTGAACTCATAGCTTGCACATCTAATCCAGTAACTCATCTCTTAAAAGGGTCCCCTATGCAAGCTTTAGGTAGATGTAAAGAAGCAGACTGCACAGTGATGTTTGCCTGCATGAATCAGTTCCCACTTCTGGTGATGTGAAGCAGAGTCCAATGTTGTTTCTCAATAGCTGTCAGTGTGTTTTATTTTAATTAGTTTTACCATCTCTTAATATCCTGGAATGATGGATACAATGGTTTAATTATGTGTGCTTCTAAAAAAAGTTCACTACCCCAAAAAATCTCATTGACTCCACTTCTGGCACTGTATGAAACTGAAAAAGAATTTCCAATTTAATTTATAGGTGATTCTATTTTATATTCTTTGTCTCTATCTTTCAATAACTTCTAGTATATTTAGTGTCTCCTTACATAGAAATCATTGCATAGAATCCTTCAACAGAACTTGTTCACTTTCTTTGTATCTCTTCTCATTCTACTGTATGTTTTTCACAAAGAGGAAACAGAAGTCCATACATTCAAATTTCAGCACACCGAGATTTAAAGATTCTTTCATCTTTTTTCCATTCACTAATTAATAGTTTTTAAAATTTACGTTTTTAAACAATGAGCATTGAATAAATATCTCTGTCTTTACCATGGTACTAGAAAGTTTACCATGCTACTAGAAAGCTAGATCTGGTTGCCATTACGGAAATGTGGTGGGATTAATCCCATGATTGGAGTGTGGCTATCGACAGCTACAGGCTGTTCAGAAGGAACAGACCAGGTAGGAGGGGTGGAGGCTTTGCCCTCTATCTCTGAAATGTGAGAGAATGTGAAGAGCTGTCATTGGAGAGTAGCCATGAACAGATTGAAAGCTTGTGGGTCAAAATTATAGACAGAAAAAAACAACAAGAACCTTGTGGTAGGTGTATACTACAGGCCACCCAGTCAAGGAGAGCCAACCAATGAAGTCTTCTTTCTCCAGCTACAGGAGGCTTCATGCTCATAAGCTGTCATCCTACTCGGGGACTTCAACCACCTCAACATATGCTGGAAAAGTAGCACAACAAGCTGTAGGCAACCCAAGAGATTGCTGGAGTGCATTGAGGATAACTTCTTAGTTCAGCAGATAGAGAACCCCACCCGAGAAGATGCAATACTGGACCTGATGGTCACCAATACAAGCGAACTCATCAGTGACATTAGGATCGGAGGCAGTGATCATGCACCGGTGGAGTTCAAGGTCCAGAGGGATATGGGACAGACAAGGATTATAGTCAGGACCCTAAATTTCAGAAAAGCACACTTCCAGCTCTTCAAGGAATTACTCAGTAGGACCCACTGGGACATGGTCCTCAGGGACAAGGGAGCGGAACAGAGCTGGCAAATATTTAAGGATGCTTTCCATAAAGCGCAAGTGCGCTCAGCCCCAGATGTAGAAAATCAGGCAGGAAATGGAAGATACCAGTGAGGCTGAGTCAAGACCTGATGGTTAAACTAAAGAAGAACTGTACAGGCAGTACAGGAACTGTACAGGCAGTGCAAGCAGGGACAGGTAACCTGGGATATGTATAGGGAGGCTGCCTAGTTTTGTAGGGATGATGTCAGGAAGGCCAAGGCACAGCTGGAGCTGGACTCGGCAAGGGAAGTAAAGACTAATAAGAAGAGCTTCTACAGATGTCCTTTTTTTTCTCAGAACATTGCTTTTACAACTTAATCATCTATTTGATCTCCAGATCCCTCTTCCTAGTTTTGATGTTCTTTAAAGGATTAATTACTCTATGTGGAAAATTCAAATTCTATGCTTCAGGCTTTTAACGAGGAATTCTTCAAACTAACTTTTTTCTTGCCTTACTTTGTGGAGGGTCAGTTTTGTTTACAGAATTATTTCTATGAGCTCTATGAAGAATCTAGCAACTATCTCAGCTGTATGTATCCACATCTTAAAGATATGATGTAGCTTCAAATTGTGGACGCCTAAATGTAGGTTCCCACCTGTGAGTGATACAACTAATTATTCTTGTAGTTAATGGATGTCAAAATAGTGGAGAGATGGAATGGACAATATGATTGCTTGCATTTTCTGCCAACTCTTTTTTTTTCTTGTTATAATATAAAATCTTAGCCACTACCAGTGAGCTCTGCTTTTCAAAGTTAAAATAGAATTATTGCCTTAATATAAACAGTTTAGGAACATGTTAATATGGACCATGTGTATGTCACTACTTCTGCTGTTAAGATAGCTGTGATAATGTCAGATCTTTTATTTGTTTAGAAGTTTAATTTTTAACTTTTTTTCAAACTGCATACACCAAGCTTTCAGTGACTCTTGTACTGTGCATGTTTTAAGCAAATCAAAAAATATTTTTATCACTCAGATGAAAATTCATTTTAGTTCTGCATATTTTGCAGCATTTTCTCAACATAATAGACTGTAGGCTCCTGGACTGTTACCATAAAAAAGGCGATCCAAATTCTGATTAAGGGGTTTTTGCTCAGGGCTGAGTCATCACTCAGATAAAACTTTTATCAAAGTTAAACCCTTGCCAGGACCAGAAGTTGCTTTGCATTTCTCCCTATTGGTTTCATCTAGTGTTTTTTCCTTGCAGAGGTACATTGGTGGAATTCAGTTCAGATACCTCAATTCAGTTACTTGAACAGATATGACATATACCACTTCAGATGTCATAATGTTTCTACGATATCTATACAAGGCTGGCAAAAAATGCCACATGAGCCATGGGAGCTCCACACCCGTTGGAAATAGCAACCAAAAAGCCAAGGAGGATATCTTAGGGCATCTCAGATCATTAGACATCTGTGTTTAGACATTAATTATTTGATGACAACTGAGACATCCTTTGGGTCTTCTATTTAGCATAAAGTTGGTAAACAGCAGTCAAATGGCGAATTCAACAGCTGATAGAAGATCACTCATGATATTTGCTTTTCTTGCTTCATGCTATCTCCTTCCTTGTGCTAACAATTTTTACCTTGTTGGAAATGCATTTTCATTTTTACAGATAAATCTTGTTCTCTGTCTCTTACACCCATCTCTCTTGACTTGTTATTCATTGGTGGCCAAAGAATTTCATTGCAGAAGCACTCCTTAAGTAGCAAATAACCATAGTAGTTTACAAGGGGCAATCCACTTTCACAATAGGTCTGTGATGATTTACTTATTAATTATAGGTAGACATAAATAAATTCATATTCCCTGTAGCTAGCCCACGCACTAAGAGTTTGCAGGACTTCTCAATATATCAGGGCACAAGCAGAAATGCCTTTATGCCTCTAGCTGAAATAGTTTATGAAATTATCCCTCACAGCTGCTTGTTACCAGCCTCACAGCTGAGATGCCATAACTGATCATGTTAATTTCTAGTCCATTTCTGTGCAAAGTGAAGTAGATTAGTTTAATATACCACTGAAGCTATTTTAAACAGATTTACTTCCTTCCATTGAAATGGATTTTTTTTTTCCAGTGAAACAGCTGTGGCTTAAATCGTTATTGTTACATGGAAAGGAGTAAAACCAAGAGGAGAGGGAATATTTGGAAAAATGATACATTTCAAACTGAGGCTTAATCAAAGAAAGTAACAAAAGTTTTGCTTTAGGAAAAAAATTCTGATCTCTTAGCTTGTTTGCCACACAACCTGTATTGTCTAAACTACGTTTGCTGTTTAATTAAATAAATTGTTCATCTTATTAAACCAAAATTATCTGTTATTAAGTCTCTGAACTGCTTCTAACCTAACAGTTTCTTAACATAACTGACATTTACAAAGTCATAGAATAATTACATTAGAATTTTTTGAGCTGTAAAAAATTGTGCATAGGTGTCCTGAACATCCAGAGATTAATCCCCTTGAGGATATGTAGCAGAATAAATAAATTCTCAGGGAAGAAGCTGATCAATATAGTTCCACATTTCTCTTATTTTTCCTTTCCCTCAGGCTGGCTTGAATCATGTTTCCTGCACTGAGGCTATATACTCAATTGTTAAACTTCTCCATCTAAGATCAAGCAGGTTAAGGGAACTAATTTCTGTGCTCTCATTCTTCCTAGCCTCCTTCATATGCTCAATGATTTCCCTTTGGAAGCTAAAATTCAAACATTTTCTGTAGAGGAGGCAGCAGGAGCAATGTATATCCTTCACCATCTTACAGACTTTCTGTACCTGCTTGCATTTATTTCCACAAGCTCGAGCACACACAGCATGGCAGCAGAGATAGCACTGCTGGACACTGCGCGGTGCTGGCTCTGTGTAACATAATCTGCGTTGTGAAGCACTCTGAACTACAGTGAGAGCATCTCTCACACACCCCAGGTATCCCTCTGTCTAGTCTTCACCAATTATTACCAACACCACTAAAATAAACCAGTCCTTACCAGTTACCAGCTCATAGATGAAAAAAAACCCAAGCAGGTGATACTGAAGGAAAACAGGACAGAAGGTATGACAAATGCAGAAAATACTTAGGCATGATTGCAGTTACTGATGGATTTTTCCTGGACACAGGTTGGGAGGGCTTCTGCATTGCTTCCCAAGACACATCAGCAGTTAGAAGAACACATTACATGCAGTTGCTCAAAGCTTAGCAGTTTGCAACCTGCTCTCATACATATGTGTTTTACTGTTTGAGCTAAGACAATACAACAAACCTGGTCATGAAACCATCAGCCTCTAGGAAACTCCATCTGCTTCACCTTCTGTGGTGCACTCTCTCACCAAATGAACCTGCAAACAGAACCAACTCTCTCATCTATCTTTGCTTTCTCAGAATATTGAAATATGGTAGAGGGTGAGCCCCATAAGTAGTAACTCCTAGAGTTCTGGAAGAGACGCTACATATACTGAACTAGTGTTTTGGGAATCCCCTGTGATCATTGATAGAACTCAAGTGACAAAGTTGTCTTTGTGGATGGAAAGTTCTGGTGCGCACTCTATGTATTAGTGATTCTGACAGTATTTTTGGGAATCTGGGAATCTTGCAAGACCACTGGGTCCAATAGGGTGTGATCTGCACAAAAATATAGCATGTGTATATTTACGATCTTCAGCATTTCTTTCTTTGAAATTTTATTTCTCAATTTCATTTTTATAGGAAAACAATTTTTTCATGTTCATTAGAACTGTCTAACAATTGAATAATAGCAATAAATGTTCATGGTTAAGGTTGTTGAAACATTGATTTAATCATGATATGGATCTTCTAGGTAAAAAGGGATTGCTGGAGCTTCCTTACCTTTCACTTTCCTCTTCACTTTTTTCACTTTTCTAAAGCCTTGGAATAGAAAATAAAGGTTGTAGACCAAGACTGAGCTGAATAACATGTGGTTTTTTTCCTTTCTTTTTTTTATATTGAGCTGCTTTGAGCATTGCTGGGCTTTGCCTCTTAATGACCCTTGGCAGATAGATTACAAAGACAATATTAATATATTAAAGTATATGGGATATAAATACCTTCCTTTGGAGCTTACATCAATGACCTCAGGAACAGACAAGCAAAAAGTTTTTCTAAGCACATCTATTTTTCTCCTCTAATGTATTTTTTTTTTACTTCTAGATTGCATCCCCTCTATGCTAGCCCAAGAATAAAGAGAAACTGTCTCTAAAATCAAGCATCCACTTTTGATACATTTTTGAACAAAAGCACCCTAACCATTGTATTCTGTTTCTCAGGCTTGTAAAAGATTCTGTGATGGAGCTTTGATCTTGAAATTTTACTTTCCCAATTTGTCTGTCTACTTTCATTCTAAAATCAAATGCAGTTATCAGGCAAGTCCAAGGCTGCTTTTCATCTTGGATGTAGAAAAGAGCTCAATCTGCATCTAAAAGCATGCTCAAACCATACAGTTTGTTCCCATTATAGAGACAGATACTGAATTATGCAACAAGCTCCCAGTGAGAAATTACATTTTAATCACTGTAAAGATTTTTTCTGCAAAGAGACTCCTATGGATTATTTATTTCAAAAGATAGGAATTGTGCCCATATAGCATAGCTGGGAAAGTGTTCAGCTTCCCCAGACAAGTTTCCTGGTAGACCAAGCATTTGAGGAGACCAGTAACTAATATTTAAACCACTTTTTTGTTTCCTTTTTTAATTCTTTTCTTTTTTTTTTTAACAGTAAATCGTTAACACAGCATGACCAATAGTAGCTAAACTCTCATTCTGCAGTTCCATTTGGTCACTCAAAGCATTCTTTTCTTGGATTAGAAACCCCATGAATTATTTTTACTTTTATTAAATGGATTGTAGCATTTACAGTAGTTGCCTTCTGTGTTGCTAAATTGGATAACCGTATAGCACTTCGAAGAATGACTGAAAATAGAAGTATATTACAGAAGAATGTTCCACTGCAGTTAATGCTAAAATGTAGGTTTTACTGTAGGTAGATAGATGTGATATTATTCAGAATTAGTGATTTACTTACTATCATACATAAGACATAAATTGTGTAAGTTAATATTTAAATTTAAAAATACACTACAAATTCTTATAGACTACTTACATTCTGGCTTCAGACAAATTTCAAAGTGCGTTGCCACAGTACTATCAGGAATGTTTGATACATCCAGCATGGAAAAATATAAAAGATGAGTGCCCTAAAAAAAGAGATGAGAACACTCTTTTTCTTGGTCTTTCCACTGAGAATTTGAGTATAGTTTTTAGCTGTTATTTCTGTTTCCCTTGTAAACAGAAATACTCATAGCCAGTTGCCTGCACGGACGCTGAAACTCAAAAGATATTTTTGGTTTTGGTTGGAAAAAAAATTAGATTATAGTAAGAAACATGCCAGATGAATCAGTTCTTTGCATAAAACACGTTTTTAAAGCAAGTAGAAGCCAGCTTTGCTGTGATTGCTCAATCCCTCTCTGGCATTTTCCTTGGCACAAAGGAGTAAGTTCTGAAATGGTAGATGGCAGTCCACTTATGGATTTAAAGAGCAAACTGAGACATATTTGTTCCACTCTGGAAACCACTGTCCAGTGAGTATTGTTAGTGGAATGTAGATTTCTGCCAGACTGCTGGAGCCTGCATCACCTCGTGAAGGATACACAGAGACTTCTCTGAAGTACTTCTTAGCCACCATAGATTGTATAACTAGTTGCCTAAATGCATGCATGTAAGTATTTAAATAAATAAATGCGTGCTTAACATGGATCAATGCTATGCATTGGATAACTATGTAGTTTTCACAAGATGATTCAGGACTCATATTTCACAAACTATAACCAACTCTATTAAATTCTATAAAATGTAAATGGATGAAGAAATTTTATAACCTGGACTGAAGGATTTCTTCTCATCTTCTCTAAATGATCAGTATTTCTAATGGTTTTTGCAGGGTAGGGGAAGAGGCAGAAAAAAACCCAAAAGAATAAAAGCTTTGATCATTGCAACGCATAGCTGTAAACAAAAGGCATACTAGGACATTGGGGAAATCACCAAATCACTTAGCATAGCTTGTTTTAGATACTTTGTATTCTGGAAGAGGTAGTTAAAAAGTGCAAAATAATAGATATTATTTTGGTATTTCTTTCTCAAATAGTCAGTCTCTGTATAACTTTTGAAGAATACTGTATTTATATTCAGTAATAACTAGAATTTAATTATACGGTACAAAATACTTTCAGCAGTAAATATCGACCTAGGTCTTTTCAAACCAAAATCCATGTCATGCTTGTAGCCAAAGTCTTTGTATTTTCTTGATCTTTAAAAACCTTCATTATCTTAAAAAAACTACCTAGAAGTAAAGATAATTCTGCCAGTAATCTATAATATCTATACTCACAATTTTAATGTGTCAATAAAATTAACTGTTTTTCTTTAAAAATCATTTGCTGACACAGTAACCTGAAAATCTCATTGCAAAGATTTTAAGAAAGGACACTTTTCCAAAACTTTGTCAAAGGACTTCTGCTGGCCTAACATTTAGTCACACTTTTAACATAGAATTATTTTACAATACTG
Organism: Phaenicophaeus curvirostris; assembly: GCF_032191515.1. Classification (NCBI taxonomy): domain Eukaryota; kingdom Metazoa; phylum Chordata; class Aves; order Cuculiformes; family Cuculidae; genus Phaenicophaeus; species Phaenicophaeus curvirostris. The sequence continues at coordinate 155,076,082 of NC_091392.1, forward strand.
TGAATACTGTTTGAAGGTTCGAAGGTTTCTGAGTTGGCTTATTTCTTGGGAATTTTCTTTTATTCATATTGCTGAATTGTTTGTGGTCAGCTTGGATTTCAGTACCAGTCTCTTAATTCTAAAAATCTTCTGTGTTTTCATTATGAAATTAACAGGGAAATTACAGATTGCTAATGATTCAACTATGTATCACAAACAATATTAAGGTAACAAATCATTGAGTTTTCAATAACACTTGTTTTCTGACGAGGAGCAGCTGAGAGAGCTGGGGTTGTTTAGCCTGGAGAAGAGGAGGCTGAGGGGAGACCTCATTGCTCTCTACAACTACCTGAAAGGACGTTGTAGAGAAGAGGGCGCTGGCCTCTTCTTCCAAGTGAAAGGGGACAGGACAAGAGGGAATGGCCTCAAGCTCCGCCAGGGGAGATTTAGGCTGGACATTAGGAAAAAATTCTTCACAGAAAGGGTCATTGGGCACTGAAACAGGCTGCCCAGGGAGGTGGTTGAGTCACCTTCCCTGGAGGTGATTAAGGCACGGGTGGGCGAGGTGCTAAGGGGCATGGTTTAGTGTTTGATAGGAATGGTTGGACTCGATGATCCGGTGGGTCTCTTCCAACCTGGTTATTCTGTGATTCTGTGATGGTCTTTCAGTTTTGTTTCTTTCACTTAATCAGGAAGCAATCTCCTCAGGACACCCAGAAATTATCCTATTTCCTATATGAGTAAGGAAAATGAATATTTTATTTCTTATTACTGTTCAAAATCTCTCTTACTTGTTAATGGCAATGGAAAATGCACAACAGTACATGGAGCAATTGGCCAGGACCACATGCTGTCCTCCTCCAAATAGTGTGCCCTTCCTAATCATCAGATGATAGAATCAGGCTCCTCGTTTATGGTCATCCACTTATCCTGGGCTGGAGTGATGTCTGTCTGAAATAAGAAAAGGAAATCATCTGGGTTGTGTGCATGCAGCTCAATGGACCCTCAATGATCACAAATGCAACTTCCCTCAAGCTGAAAGTGGGGCAGAATACAGATTTTCTCTTTCTAGAATGTTCACCTGAATGATTTTGTCTGGGACAGGTGCAACAACTAATTTAGATATTTTAATGGTGACATTTGAAAAATAAATACTTGGAATAGCCTTCTGCAGCTCTGAATTTACTTTGTCTGTTTTCTGAGCTGGCTGGACTTAAACAGAGTCTGGTTTATGCTCCACACACATTAACAGCATGCTGTAACAGGGTGAATATTCTTTACTGAGAGGCAAGATATGTTAGCTCAGGGGTAGGATAAATGCAACTGTGATGTTTGAGCTGCGACATAGTTATTCAGCTGGAACTGCAGAGAAAGAAGCTTGTATCCACCCTAACCCTCTGTAGCCTTGACAAATATGTCCAAAGTCTGCCTGTACTAGTCTTGAACAGAATATAATAGTCTAAATGTCACCTCTAGAGTTCTGCGATGAAATTCATCCTTTTGCGGGAATTAATAGATGATATCCACGGCTTCACTTAAACTTTTAAAAAAATGGGGTTTGGGAAATTATAAATGGGATTCATGTCAAATGGTGTGCATAATTTCACTCAGAAATCATGAGGGTTGAACTTTAAAATCGAAAAAAAGTACTGAAATAGTTCAGATTTACATACAGTGTGAAAAACTAGGTATGTGTAACTGACATGCAGCAGAACCACAGAGAGAATTATTATTACATAAAAATTGTCACGCAAGAAGAGCTGTGTTATAACCTTACACAGGAATCTGCTTTGGGTCCAGTACAATATGTGTTAACAGCTTTTTGGGGTGAAACACAGAGGGGAGTAATCTAACTCAAAGAGGAAAAAAAACAGAGAAAATGCAAATACATTCAACAAAAATGCCTTTCGCGACATAACTTTAGAGACATATTATCTTGTTAAGCTGGAGGAATTGCTTCTGTGGTTCAACCTAGATTCAATTACAGTTTTATAAAATTCACTTTTCTCTTAAAGGGAAAGACAGGAATGCTTCATTACAAAATAACTAAGGAAGCAAGGAATGATTATAAATACTCTGTTTATTTTCATCCTTCACTCATATTTACTAAACATTTGCTGTAATTGTGATCAAATTTCATGTTTTTAATAGCACTTCATACTGAAGTACTATGTAGACAATAAAGACTGCAAGAGCAAAATCAGGCTCTGAGAAAATGCATGTAATACCCACTATGTCTAAAGCAAGCATTCATTTTGCAGTATTGCTCAGTATTGTAGTATTGCATGTACATATTGCATGCGCACGTAACAATGTCATAGAAGTTGCCTAAAAGACAGATCTTTTTTTTTGTTTTGTTTTCACCTTTAAAACATCAAAAATCAGCAGCAAATTTTGAGGCATTGTAACTATACTGACACCTCTAAAACAAATCTTACTGAATTGTGTTACAAGTACCAAGATGCTCATTAGACTTCAATAGAACATAGTGCTTAACTTACAGAAACTTCATATATGGTTTTTCAAAACAGAAAAGAGTCAAGCTTGTACATTTAGCACTACGTTAGAAAAATATATTTATATTTATAGCTAGTAGCGTAACCTTTTCCATAAATCTAGGTCAAAACCTTTGTGTTATAATGTCAGTGATTACAAATTCTTAACTGAGGTATTGCAAATATTCCTTTAATTTACTGCAGCAGCAAACATCTATTCAATAAAAGCTCATTAAAAGAAACAAACAAAAACCAAACAAACAAAACCACAACAAAAATAAATGGTTTAATCGGGGAAATCTGCATGTTTTCAATAGCCAGTTGAAGGTCTTGTCCATCAACGTCTATTTCAATTCTAAGGGCACCATTGACAAGCAGCTCTGTGCTCCATTAACAGACACTGGTGTGTGAATTGATTTGGAGGTCACCTGTCATTTTAAAAATGCAATCAATTCCATCCAGAAATGGTCCTCAGGTTCATTTAATAAGTGAAAAAGAATAGGTCAGTGATGCCCCAGTGAGTTGCCTGTTATTTTCTGAAAGCCTTTATTGTTTTATCAGTGTAAATTAGGTTCTCTTTGTGCTTTTAAAAATAATGACATTTGCATATTTTCACACTGAGAAATTCCCCAAAGAAGTTGTGTTAACACATTCATTAATAAAATATGGGTGAGACTTCTCATAATTTCACATTCATAAACTTACTTTTACTTCTAAGGTAAAACCAAGTCCTTTTACTGATTGCTAAATGATTTGTCAGTCTTACACCAGAGGAAATAACATGAAATTAATATGAGAAGTCCATGAAAACATAATCCGTATTTCTGGTTTTATGTTTGAAACTACTACTCTCTATAGGTAATAGTGTTTAGAATAAAGAATACCTTGCTTGACCAGTTGTCAGAATTATCTATTTTTGTAAATATATCTGATGAATATTTTTTGACCAGAGTCTACTACAGGTAACCCAATCAATAGGAGCCCATTGATGAACCCTTCTTACTCCAGCTACAGGAGCCATCACGCTCGCAGGATCATGTCCTGCTGGGGGACTTCAACCTCTCTGACATCTGCTGGGAAAGTAGCACAATGAGCTAGAGGCAATCCAGAAGACATCTGGAGTTCATTGCAGATAAATTCTTAAGCCAGACAATAGGCAGCCCTGCCAGAGGGGACGCAATACTGGACCTTATGGTCACCAATACAATGATGTCAAGATTAGAGGCAGCCTAGGTTGCAGAGATGATGCACTGATGGACTTCTTGGTCCTCAGGGATATGGGTTTGGTGAAGAGAAAAATCAAGACCTTGCAATTTAGGAAGGCCAACTTCCAGCTCTCCAGGGCATAGGACCCCTTGGGAAACTTCCCTCAGGGACAAGGGAGCAGAACAAAGCTGAGAGATCTTTAAAGATGCTTTCCATGGAGTGCAAGAACTCCCGATCAGGAAAGTTAGGCAAGACATCATCATGGCAGAGTTGAGACCTGGGCAAGAAGGAAATGTGCAGGCAGTGGAGGAAGGGATATTATAGGAAGGAGAAGAGTTTAGGGATGCTGCCCTGTTGTGTAGGGGTGGGATCAGGAAAGCCAAGGCATAGATGGAGCTGAACTTGGCAAAGGGTGCAAAGAATACTAAGAAGGTCTTCTACAAGTATGACAGCAACAAAAGGGAGGTCAAATAATGCATACGATCCCCTTACAAGCAAGACTAGCAAACTAGTAACAATGGACAAGGAAAAGGCTGAGGTTTCCAACAACATTCTTGCCCCAGCCTTCACCAGCAATCTTGCTTCCCACACTTTTCAAGTGGATGGACCACGAGGCAAGGACTGTGGGAGCAAAGCTCCTCCTACTCTAATAGAATATCGAGTTTGTCACCACCTGAGGAACCTGAATATATGTAAGTCTATGGGACCTGACAATGTACATCCCAGACTTCTGAGGGAATTGGCTGATGTAGTTGCCAAATCACTCTCCACAATATTTGAAAACTTACAGTGAGACAGGGAGACATTTCACTCAGTTAGAAGGGAGGACCCTGGGAACTACCTACTTGTCAGCCTCACCTCAATGCCTGGGAAGATCACAGAACAGATCTTTCTAAAAGCCATGGTGAGACACATGCAGGACAGGGAGGTGATTTAAGACAGCCAACATGGTTTCACCAAAGGCAAGTAATGCCTGCCTAACCTAGTGGCCTTCTATAATGAAGTGACTACACTGGTGGACAAGGTAAGTTAGTTGAGTCATCGTCCTCCGAAGTGTTTAAAAGATGCGTAGGTGTGCTTCCTAGATAAACGATTCAGTCATGAACTAAGCAGTGTTATGTTGATAGTTGGACTTGACGATGTTAAAGGTCTTTGCCAGTCCAGATGATTCTATGTTCCTATGTTTCTTCAATCCCAGTGACAAGCCCTGTAGCAGCTCACGTGCCCTCAGCAGTGACTTCATCCTGATGTTTTCTAAAGGCTTTTGCTTATTCTGCCCCATGATATAGTGCCTAAGGAGGGCCTGTCTGAGGCCTTTCCTTTCAGTAAGCCTGTCTCATGGCCACCTTGATCTTTGAAGACTTCACATGTGTGTGCAGCAGGTTACTGTACCAAATGGTAAGGGCTACAGACTTTGATTCAGTACTACTTTTACATTTCTTTCTAAGCAACTTCATGGTGCCTGGGGGTGTTTTGGAGGAATGTAAGATCATTTTTTGCTCTAATTTCCCTAGCTTTATCAATACATCTTTTTATTCCTCTTTTCTGCATTACAGCAGCATGTGCTAGTTAGCTTAGAGGTTGCTACAGATGTGCATGTACTGGAAAGAATACCTTGGCATCCTTGTAACTCACTGAATTCTCCACATATCCTGTAGGCTTTGCTGTTCATGTCAGCCAGATCTTCTCTACTATGTAGCATCAATGAGTATTTGTCTTAAATACGATAAAAGACTAAGTCTTCAATAGCTAGTAATGAAGCAGCACCTCTTCTTCAATGTTCTATGGAGTCATCTTGAATCCATGCACATAATTTTTGGTCACTTTTGGAGTTTCATACCCTTTCTAGGCTTCCAGGTACACTTTGGTTATTTTTGATACATGAGATAGTGTTTCTTCTTACAGTTCTCAGATAATCTTATACAAAGATGGTGACAGGAGTCATGGGACATTTCCCCTGGCCTGAGTCTAGCTTTTCCTTCTTGTAGCCTATGCTCCTTTTAATGATTTCCATTTAAGATGCAATTAAAACAAAAGCAAATTCCAAAGAAAAATAACACTTTCATATTTGCTGAAAACTCTTTTATTTTAAAAACTTTACTAAGTCATCTATTCATACTTTCTTGCAAGTATTGCCATTAGAAAAGCTGGCTCTAGTTGCCTTGTTAGAAGAAACTGGTGCTGTGACCCCAATACTTAGACCTCAGTACTTGGTGTACAAACATTTGCCCCATGGTATACCTTTTCCTTGCTACACCAACACATTTAGGACCACAGACTGAGAAAGATGAGGCAGACTTATGGCCAGGGACTAAAACTCTATGGTGCTGAACAAACAAGTCAATTCAAATCAAGGCATTGTATAGTGGATACAGTAGAATCATAGAATAACTAGGTTGGAAGAGACCCACCGGATCATAGAGTCCAACCATTCCTATCAAACACTAAACCATTCCCCTCAGCACCTCGTCCACCCGTGCCTTAAACACCTCCAGGGAAGGTGAATCAACCACCTCCCTGGGCAGCCTGTTCCAGTGCCCAATCACCCTTTCTGTGAAGAATTTTTTCCTAATGTCCAGCCTAAATCTCCCCTGGGGGAGCTTGAGGCCATTCCCTCTTGTCCTGTCCCCTGTCACTTGGGAGAAGAGGCCAGCATCCTCCTCTCTACAACCTCCTTTCAGGTAGTTATAGAGAGCAATGAGGTCACCCCTCAGCCTCCTCTTCTCCAGGCTAAACAACCCCAGCTCTCTCAGCCGCTTCTCGTAAGACTTGTTCTCCAGCTCCCTCACCAGCTTGGTTGCTCTTCTCTGGACTCGCTCCAGAGCCTCAACATCCTTCTTGTGGTGAGGGGCCCAGAACGGAACACAGGATTCGAGGAGCGGTCTCACCAGTGCTGAGTACAGAGGGAGAATAACCTTCCTGGACCTGCTGGTCACACCGTTTCTGATACAAGCCAAGATGCCATTGGCCTTCTTGGCCACCTGGGCACACTGCTGGCTCATGTTCAGTCGCTGTCAACCAACACTCCCAGGTCTCTCTCCTCCAGGCAGCTTTCTAGACAGACTTCTCCTAGTCTGTAGCACTGCATAGGGTTGTTGTGCCCCAAGTGCAGGACCCGGCATTTGGCCTTGTTAAACCTCATGCCATTGGACTCAGTAATATTTCTTCTTTTCTATCCATGTCAGTAAACATGTGAGACTCCATGTGCCATACCATACAGCTGTCTCACTGGTCTTATTTAATACTGAGTCATAGTGCAAGAAGGTACAGTGTGCAAAACTTTTGTCCACATGCAGCAATGCATGGCTCAGTTAGACTATTCAAAGGTAGCTGCACATCAAAAGTTATACGTATTTAAAAATCCCGCTTGTGTGGATAAGTTTTGCTTCCCTTTTTTTTTTCTTACATAAACTTAGTATTTTTGTAGGAAGAAATGGAATCAATCTAGTGGAGAGGTTTAAAGTTTGTTCTGAATCTACTGTTACTAGTAGGAATTTGGCTTTCATGTGAAGGAAAAGGAATAAAATGTAAACTGACTGTTGAAGTGAGAGTTCTTGATTTTCACAGCATTAGCAAGAATATATTGCCTTTTGCTTATGTATCTCCACATACTGTGTAGTTCTTTTTCTTTGTTTACCATATAGGCAAAGTTGAAAGTAATATTCATTTTCTGAATAGATGGATTCCTTCCAGGTTCAGCTAGAAACTTTCTTATCTCGGAAAGACTATATCAAATTCAAGAGCTATTCATATTGCTAAAGTAGGAATCTCTTTAAGTGACTAAAATGGCAATATTCTGTTTGTTATTAAGGAAATGCTTGTGATTTGTATTGACATTTTTGTATTTGCTGCATTTCTGTTTTAATAGTACAGGTATTTTAACTTGGTGAATGTCATTGTGAATTTCTCTGCAGTAGTAGCTCTCATGACTCATACCCGCAATATTTTCATTCTAAAAAATTTGGGAAGACCCACTTCTGTAATGCTCTTGACTCCACCTCATTTTTTTCTCTTTTTCCCAGTATCCAAAATATGCCAACAAATTACACCGCTAATAGGGCTTTCTGGATAGCTGCTGAGCCTTCCTCAGAACACTTGCAAATCTATTCATGAATTCCTTATCCATGATTCATGGAAGTAAATTCTTGTTCAAAATCTGAATACTTTGTTCATAAATAAAATTATATGAGATGGAGAGAAAATAATTTGTTCTGGTTTATTAAAACTCCAGGTGGCATAGTGTAGCCATCTACAAATACATTTCAGAATTTTGTCACACAGCGTAATGTGTGCTGTATGCATGAGAGAGGGATTGTTATTCTAAAACCAGCATGTGTTAATTCAGCATGGATTTTCTGATGTGAAGCAAGGGGATGTTTATTATTGTTATGGAAACCTGGATCCTCTTCACCCAGATATCGTCCTAGCGAGACTCATCATTGCTTTGTCTGCACCTGGACTGCACCAGACACAGTGCCTTTGTGTCTCACTTCCCATAGAGATTTTTTTTTGGAAGAAGATTGCTGCACTCAAACTGCTGTCAGGAACCTTGGGATTTCCCTGTGCCTAGCATCCCTAAGGGACATATAGTTTCAAGGGCCAAAACTATGCTGGGGAATCCACCAATAATTAACAGATAATCTGTCAATGAATAATAATTTACTCCTAATTAATGATTTATAAGTGAATAATGATGATGATTGACAGTCTTGCTCCCATACTCAAGCCCACACACTGGTTCTGCTCTCTGCACTGGTGGAAGGCAGGAACAAACGAATCTGGGTGCATTTACCCCCACTGAGAATATGGAACTGAAGGTCTGTAGGAAAAGGAGGTTGGCAGCTCTGAAATAATGAGGAGCTATGGCAAGCTCCAATACAACCAGCAGGTCATCTCATGTGAGATGTTGCCCCCCAACACCTCGGCTACAAAGCTGCTGCAGCTCACTGGCTCATGTGCTCCAGAGGGGGAGTCTGAGAGTCCCGTTTACCCAGGCAATGATCACTTGGTGACATTACACCAGTACCTGTTGTTTTCTGCTGCCTAAATAGCATACAACAGAGAAGAGCTGAATAACTTCCTCAGCACAATAGTATTTTCTAATAATGGTGCTGTTTTAGCTGTGATAATATAAACATAATTGCAAGAATGGCTGTAGGGGGAATATAAATTTTTATGCCAACTTCTACAGCTCAAAAAATACCTGGAATGTAGAAGTTGCCCTTGATCAGTAGGTTTTAATTATTTCACAGAATCCTAGTGAATTTGGACATGCAAACAACATCAATTGTTCATTAAATTAGTTTCAAGTTATTATCACTTACACATAAGGGATAATTATCAAAAATTTTCCCTGCCAAAAGAAGAGGTTTGTAAATTATATACTTTGATTTGAGTATCCTACTGAAACATACCCTTTCCCAAAATAAAAAAAAAAGCAGAAAACACCTCTCTCAATATAAATCCAATTAACCCCTGATTAAAAATCTTCTTCTGTTTGTTTTGAAAAAGGTCAAAGGGTCTGGTAACTAAAAGCCATACTGAAAATGGAAAAGATCTTGCAGTTACAAAGTTAAATATATTTTTCAGGGCCTTTAATGGTTTGGGTTTTGGGGTTTTTTCCCACACTCTTTTAACACTGTGCTCACTTTAATTCTGCTCTTGACCTATTGTGTCTTTTTAAACCATGTTGTGCTTTGCATCTCATGTGCAACATTCAGCACTATGTGAACATTTCCCAACTTCCCATAGCAATTTCCATTTTAAGCATATTTCATGAACATGAATGTTATTTTACAAAACTACTTTAATGTTTTGTCTTTGATTTTCAAGGCAAGTTTTTTTCTTTAGCAGTTTTATTTCTCTGCTGCTTTTAAGCCCTAATGAAGTATCACCCTGGCTTTTTTTTTTTTTAATTGGAGAATTAATAGATTGGCAAAAGGATCAGAAGTACTCATTTTATACTTTTTCTAAAAAGCTTACTCCTTAGTGGTTCTGACTTACTAATTAAACTGGGATTGTTCTCCACATTTTTGGAAGCTCATTTGAAGGGTACTGAGAAACAAACAATCTTAGTACAAGTAAAATGGGTCACCAGACCATTGAAAATTCCTCCATTTGGGCTTTATCTGTTGTGTGTCAAATATTTCTCATGATCTGCTGAGTAACTTCATTTTCCACTGCATTCAAGAGGAGCTGAAGATGCTCCACGTTTTGCTGGACTGATCATTTATTTGTTAGTCTGTGCTACACTCACTGGACAGCACTAATGACGTTCTGGCTGGGGATTAGAACTTGTATTTGGCAACCATTTTAAACTAACAAGATATTTCTAGGCTGCTTATAACTTGCCAAACATATCTATTTGGAATATAAAGGAAGAGTAAAGTTCCTAGTCTAACAGCCTAAGATGATTCATATACTCCTTGAATATAAATCAATTCTTCTGATAAGAGAGGATGAGCTTCAACACACAGTGGCAGTGAGACAATGAAGCAAAGAAGATATCAATGACACTTTTCATTTTACCTGAGAGTTTAGGGTCACTATATTACTTTAAGCAAAATGAAATGTAAATTCATAAATGGAATTTTAAAAAAAGAAATTAATCAAGAGTATCCCTGCACATACATATGTATTTATTCATAGGTTTTTGTAGATTATATAAAATAAGTCTTTTTGTGGATACAAATCAGGGAACTCATTTTACTATTCTATTTGCCCAGACTCATTGTTTGAAAAACAATAACATTACACATTGTTACATACATTTCAGATACTTAAGTGTCTTGAGTGTATTCATACATGATCAAAATACGGTTATACAGTCAGATTACTTCAGGAAATGTATATTCAGATAAATTCTTCCAGCAGTGTTCAAGAAGATACAGTTTCATCAAAATCTCTGCTAGGGACATTATATAAACTATTGTGACTTTCATAACTGACATTAACGCACCTGAAAACATCATACTTTAGGTTGAATCGGCTTCTACTAGAAGACTTTTGCAATGCAAAAATTTAACATAAATCTATGATGGATGCTTATTTTTCTCCCATTACTCAACACTTTAAAAATCCCCTGGTTTTATTTGCAGGTTTTAGTTTTATGCTAAGATAAACAGGGATAGAAATTCTAATGCTAATTCAGGTAAAGTAGGAAAAAGTAATATGCATGTGAATATACTATAATGCATGTTATACTCTATTTTTATTATTATTGTACTGATACAATAACCAGATATATAATAAAAATCTCCTTGAGATGGTTCAAACAAAACATTATATAATTCCAGTCTATTTTGGCATAAGGAATTACATCTGCAAAGAAGATCCCTGACCACCAAATATGTGTAGTCCTCCTTCAGAGACGTAGCCTAGGTCTGGGAACGTAAAGGCCCTTTCTCATCATATAAAGATAAATCAGAAGAAACCCCAAATCAAGCAGTAACTAGTGCATGAATACCACTTTATTACAGGGATTTCACTTAGGATTGCAGTCATATTAGGTTCTTAGACAGGTAAGGAGAAACAAAACATGCTGTTGCCTAAAACATTTTTTTACAGCATCCTGATCTCTGGTGAGGTCTTATTGCCTCTCTAACTATAACTGGAGTCGCGGTGGCTACATTCTGCCTTAGTAACATAAGTTAGGTGCCACAAATATGTGGAATGAATCAGATCAAAATAGTCAAGTACATGACAAAAGTTACATGTTTAGAGATTTCAGAGAATATGACATATGTAATGCATTTAGGCATCATTTAAGGGAAGCATCAAAAGCAGACAGGTAAGCAGATTAGTCCATGGGGTCATACAAAGTTTTGGGAAGTTCTAGAGAATAAGGGAGAGACCAGAGTATTAAGGTGAAAAGTTTACAAGAGTAAATTTGTACAGTGAATACTGCAGTGCCAGAGCAAGTATTAAAATGGTGGAAATGACGTCAATATGCGAGGAATAAAAGCAAATATCAAATTCTGCAGAACATGACTGAACACCCAAGGAAATGTTTAGTGCAATTACTTTAGTTAATTTTGAAGTGAGTAGAAGTTATACATTTGGAGAGGACACACAGCTTACATTGATAGGAGACCATGAGCACAGAATCTGCACCCTTAGCAAGTTTGCGGACAACACTAAGCTGGGTGGAAGTGTCGATCTGGTGGAGGGTAGAGAAGCTCTGCAAAGGGATCTGGACAGGCTGGACCGCTGGGCAGAGTCCAATGGCATGAGGTTTAACAAGGCCAAGTGCCGGGTCCTGCACTTGGGGCACAACAACCCTATGCAGTGCTACAGACTAGGAGGAGTCTGTCTAGAAACCTGCCTGGAGGAGAGGGACCTGGGTGTGTTGGTTGACAGCGACTGAACATGAGCCAGCAGTGTGCCCAGGTGGCCAAGAAGGCCAATGGCATCTTGGCTTGTATCAGAAACGGTGTGACCAGCAGGTCCAGGGAGGTTATTCTCCCTCTGTACTCAGCACTGGTGAGACCGCTCCTCGAATCCTGTGTTCAGTTCTGGGCCCCTCACCACAAGAAGGATGTTGAGGCTCTGGAACGAGTCCAGAGAAGAGCAACAAAGCTGGTGAGGGGGGCTGGAGAACAGGCCTTATGAGGAGCGGCTGAGAGAGCTGGGGTTGTTTAGCCTGGAGAAGAGGAGGTTGAGGGGAGACCTCATTGCTCTCTACAACTACCTGAAAAGAGGTTGTGGAGAGGAGGGTGCTGGCTTCTTCTCCCAAGTGACAGGGGACAGGACAAGAGGGAATGGCCTCAAGCTCCGCCAGGGGAGATTTAGGCTAGATGTTAGGAAAAAATTCTTTACAGAAAGGGTGATTGGGCACTGGAACAGGCTGCCCGAGGAGGTGGTTGATTCACCTTTCCTGGAGGTGTTTAAGGCACGGGTGGACGAGGTGCTGAGGGAAATGGTTTAGTGTTTGATAGGAACGGTTGGACTCGATGATCCGGTGGGTCTCTTCCAACCTTGTTATTCTGTGATTCTGTGATTCTGTGATTCTGTGATTCTGTGATTCTGTGAATCTGTAACAGGATTTTTTTCATAACTACAGTTAGGAAGGAGCTGGTAGGAACCTTCAGAGGAGATGTCAGCAGTCACTGGCTGGCACTGCATGATCTACCCTTTTAGCACTGTCCTCAGTGGTCAGTATATAGCAAAGACTTCAAGTCCCATGTTAAGGAAATAATACCTAGGACTGAGCTTTCTGCACAAGTATATTTATAGAAATGTTTTTATCAGTACAATTTGAAGACTATATTGTGTAAATCAATTAGACAATGGGCATTACTTGCAATATAACATACCTACTTCAATGTTACATTTTCTTTGTGAATTAACAGCTTAAGAATATGATGTACAATTAAGAATAATATGAGTGGATTCACTTTTAGATTGTGAAGAGTTATTTCGCTCTGTGGACTTTGGGAATGATTTCTTGGTTCATTTTCCTGGTATTGATTGAGTTGGTATTTGGTCTTTGTGTTTTCAGAAGCTTTGCTCTTTGCATTAAAGCAGGCGATGTTTTCCCCCTTCCCTGCTTCACCCACCCTTCCCTACACCCAGCAAGAAACTGATTAAGAAAGCACTGTTTTCAGTGAACATAGCTGTTACAGATCTTCTGCCTTTAGGGAAATAAGTAGAATATATTAAAGTGTTCTACTATGAAACAAATGAGTCACCATTAAAAACAAATTGTAACATTTTTTTTTAAAAGTTCTGTGTCCACTCTTTCCTGCTACCAACCTGTATTTCATATATGAATATTGAAAACAACAACCTTTTGGGACTGGTGACTTTCCCTTACTTACACTTATGTAGATGATATCAAGGCAAATGTACTGTCAATTGCAGGAATCTTGCCCTAAAACTGCCCTTTTGGCCATTGTCAGAAGCTCCAGGGTTCATGTTTACTCACTGAACATTTTATGAAAACAAGATCTCTCTCATTGACAAAGTCCTTTGCCTTTGCTCCTAACTTCCAAGGCCAATAAGCAAGTGTCTTGATGGTTTTCTTGGTGTATTGGAAGGATCAGGGCCACAGGCTGAGCATAAAGGAGTCCCTGGGACAGGGGTCTAAGGGGAGGCTTTGTGCTCACTTGGCAAATTCACTGTCACATACATCCCTAGTCTCCACAGAGGCTTCCCAGCCCAGCCAAACACCTCTCAAAATCTGCCTGATTCCTTTCAGCCATCCTTCACCGCTGCCCACATCCACACCTGGTCTGCCGCCACAGATTTGTTCTTTGTTTCCAAGAAGAGGATAAAAAGCTTATTTTACCTCTGTGCTGGGAAAAGCAAAGCTCAATTTTGTCTCACAGTGCTGAAAGAAGCTTTGTACTGGCTTTGGAATTAAAAGAAATTGATCTGAATCTTGAGAAATCACTGTAAAGTTCAGCTTAAAATAAACATTTTTCAGCAAACTAGGCACAGAACTAGAGGATGAAAGGTTAAAGGAAAAAGAAGGATAATTCATCTTGATTGAACAATGCATCTATAATTTTTAAATAATTTGGGTAGACATGCTAAAGCTTTTCTTGGCTGTTTCAGATGACAGTTGACTGTTAAATGATAAATAAAATTTTCAGGTATATAAAATTTTCCAAAGGGCCATTTGTTATTTAAAAATACATGATCAGGCTTTCCTGAAACATTAAATTAAAGCTTTTCACATACTAAACAATTTCCTGGGGAAAAAATAGTGTGTCACTGAAGGGAAATCTCAGCTTCCAAAATATATCTATGATCTCACCTTTATAATACTCAGGTTTAGTGACCCTAGATTAAATTAGTTGTATTATACAATCTAACCTAATAGGTTTTTTTCAAAGGTCCTGCTAGTGTGAAAAAGATATCCTGGGACCGAAATTCAAAGAAATCAATAGAGAAATAACAAATAATTTCAAAGGGCCATACACTTCCATTTAAGAGTCATCTTTTTGGAAGGTTATTTTTTTGTGGGAGTAAGTTATCAATTCCTTAATGCTAACCCACAGAGTCCTCTGTTATCTCAAAAATGTTCTATGATTATGAGAGATGTGAAAAAAGCTGAAAATTCTAGCAGAGTAGGAGAACTATCACTATAATAATGCTGTCTTAGATCTCAGTAAACTTAGCCTTATTCAGCTAAATTGACTTAGCGATAGCTGCAAACTTTTCTGGAATTATTCTGTGCTTACTCTTGTATAATTTGGAGCAGGAATCAAACCTCAGTTATGCAGCATCCTGAGGGTTAGCAACACTCAAAACTACCCACCTAGCATCTTTCTGTCACATCCTCCTACAAGGAAGTTACATCTGTTTCTCAAATGGACCTAAGGGAAAGACTTAACACTACATGGCTTCTTATGCTTTCCACGCTTTTCCAGGAATTAGGAAGCCTTCCCATGGTATTAAGTCAATTTATCATTACACCTCATTGCCAGTAATCCAATATTGTTACAGTTTAAAGGTTTGCTTTTCTAAGTAACCTCCTTCTTAAACATTGAGGTACATATATAAATCAAAAATATTTGTTTCCTATAAATATTACTAGATACACTTTTTTCCCCATTATAGCACCTGATGATAGCTTTTTCAGTCTTTCCCCATTAACTGTCACATGCAAATTCTTCACTTTATTGTTCTTCCTTAGACAGCAGCAAGTACAATGAGGAGAGGGATGTGTCTCTTCATGCACCAGGACTTATGTCACATGTACATTTACTGCCAAAGCTTTCTTCTGTTCCTTGATGAAAGGTGGGTTTGGGCTTTCTGTTTAAAAGGTAGGCAATTGTAAGGCCTTAAAAAGTTAGTTGCAGTTCCTTTGTACTCTAACTTGAGCGCTGAATAGGAGTTCAGGAGGCCACTGCTTGTGGGAGTAAAAAAGACAGGTACTCATAGATTTTTACCACTTGTCTACTGAAGCTAAGGATGAACAGAGGGAAGTGGCTCAGAGGACCAGATGGGAAGGTGAGGGATTAGCAGAAAGGACAATAATTTACTGCAGGACTTCTCTTCCCCCATTTCAATATTAACATTTTATCCAATGGCTTCTTGAAACAGAGTCTGGGTTACCTGTCGTTTTTCCACGTGTAACTGATATTGGAATCCAGGACATTATTCAGAAATGCTTATTTCTTATTACATCCTTGGAGCATGTCTATGACATCACTTTTATGGAATTACAAATTAAATATAGAATCAAAAGGGACCTTTAAAGGTCATCTAGTCTAACCTCCTTGCCATAGCAGGAACATCTTTCACTAGAGCAAGTTGCTAAAAGTCCTGTCCAACATGGCTTTGAACACTTCTAGGATGGAGCATCCACAACTTCTGTGGGCAACCTATTCCTGTGTCTTACCACCCTCATATAAAAAAAATTCATATTTACATATGATTTAAATCTACTTTCTTTCAGATTAAAACCTTTTCCTTTTGTCTGGTCACCGCAGGCTTGGTGAAAAGTCTCTCTCTTTCTTATGAGCCCCTTTTAAGTATTGAAAGGTGGCAATAAGGTCTCTGAGGAGCCTTCTCTTCTGCAAGGTGACCAACTTCAGCACCTCACAGGAGAGATGTTCAAGCTCATTGATAATTTTTGTGGCTCTCCTCTGCACCCACTTTAAAAATTCTACACCTTTCTTTAAAAGTTCTACAACTTTCTTTTACCCCAGACCCTGTAACTATATGAAGTAAGCATTTAAACTTAAATCAAGCATTGCTTTGGGGTTAGTCTCACTGCCTATATATTGTGGGATTCAATTAGTTCTTTTGGTGAAGATATTAAGGTGTAGGATGGACTGTCTAAAGCCAGTCTTTAAATGTTGTCAAGACAGAACTACTGTCTGTACTGACTGTCTCTGAAAATTCAAGCCTGAATTTAAAAACAGTTACCAAAAGCACTCTGTGGTGGGATGAGGTTTAACAAGGCTGAATGCTGGGCCCTGCACTTGGGGCACAACAACCCTATGCAGTGCTACAGACTAGGAGGAGTCTGGCTAGAAACCTGCCTGGAGGAGAAGGACCTGGGGATGTTGGTTGACAGTGACTGAACATGAGCCAGCAGTGTGCCCAGGTGGCCAAGAAGGCCAATGGCATCTTGGCTTGTATCAGAAATGGTGTGACCAGCAGGTCCAGGAAGGTTATTCTCCCTCTGTACTCAGCACTGGTGAGACTGCTCCTTGAATCCTGTGTTCAGTTCTGGGCCCCTCACCACAAGAAGGATGTTGAGGCTCTGGAGCGCGTCCAGAGAAGAGCAACGAAGCTGGTGAAGGGGCTGAGGAGCGGCTGAGGGAACTTGGGTTGTTTAACCTACAGAAGAGGAGGCTGAGGGCTTATTTTTCTCTACAACTACCTGAAAGGAGGTTTTAGAGATGAGGGATCTGACCTCTTCTCCCAAGTGACAGAACAAGGTGGAATGGCCTCAAGCTGCTCCTGAGGAGGTTCAGGCTGGACATTAGCAAAAAGTTCTTCACAGAAAGGGTGATTGGGCACCGGAACAGGCTGCCCAGGGAGGTGGTTGAGTCATCTTCCCTGGAAGTATTTAAAAGACGGGTGGATGAGGCGCTGAGGGGCATGATTGATAGGAATGATTGGACTTGATGATCCAAGAGATCTTTTCCAACCTATTGATTCTGTGATTCTGTAGTCTTCACACGGATTTCAGAATTTTTTCATTTACTTATGTTTCAGGAATAGAGCAAGACCGGGATTGGAGGAGAAGGGGATCTTCATTGTGGTCCCCCAAACAACAAAATTCAGTGGGGTGCTTTCCTACATCCTCATCTTCTCAAATAGGTTTGCAGAAAAATTTAAATGGTTAAGTGGTTAAATAGCACTACCAAACGCTTATAGCTATTACAGCTGATGAGTAAAGTCCTAATGAAGATGAAATGACAGCTTTCTTCATTTTCATTTTAATAGGCAAACTGAATAGTACGAAGAAAATCTATTTCTCCAGCTTGGGTTTTATTTTTTTTTTTTTCTACTTAAATTGAGAACTGGGTTTCAATAGTAATTCTGCCTTTGTTTACCGAGTACATCATTCTCTTTATCAGTGAGAAGATTTAAAAAAAAACAAACCCACACCATTAACTGAATTCCTGTAGGTGTCAACACCCTGTGATGTGCAAATGTTGAATGTAAAATGCATCCCACAGGCACCAGAAAAGTACGTTCTTTCAGGTACCTTTGCCCTTGTTACCTGTCTTGTTAAGATTCATGTTTCTTGCACTGTGAGACTAGGCTCCCTGGGGCAGGCATTGACCTCTTCCTAGAAAAAGCATAAGCAAGCCATTCAGTAAAAATGAAGCAAAAGGAGTATCTATTTCCTTTTTTGTGAGATCAGTTTTACTTAGGAGGAAGCACACACAAAAGTGTCTATGTTCTTTGACCTAAAAAAATCATTATAGTTCTAGGCTTGCCAACACTTAAATAAAAGGATTGAAAAAAAAAAAAAAAGAAGAAAAATTAAACTATTCTTCTCACATGTTTTTTAAGAATTTCCCAAAATAAGCCATTAATTTTGGTATATTTATTATACCAGCAGTACTCCCAGCATTATTCTAAAACATGTTTATGTTTAGGATGCAGTTTCCCATATTTTTCCATTACTGCAGGGACAAACCTAGACCCCATATAAAGCCTGGGAAATCCTGTGTTATCAGACAAGACAGGTTATCACCAGTTGTGAAGTGAAACATTTTCATACTATTCTTTCCATGATGGCAGTTTTCCCCAGAGGGCCTTTTTGAAAGCATTAAATTCTCATTTGGATATGCTGAGGCGGAATTTAAGGAATTCTACCTTACCTGCCAATAACATTTCTCATTCAATACAGGATTTGAAAATGTAGCAAAACAGACCCAGCTCTGGTAGGCTGCAGAGCTGGAGCTCTGGGAAAATTTATTAGAAATAATGCTGGCTGATGAGAGTCAGCTCATTATAGCATCTTCATCTGGGAGTGTACAGCTAGGCTGTAGGCATGATGCCCTTAGATCCCTACCAAAGTAACATGGAGCAGGCCAGAGAATCAGAGGAATGAAGACAAGGGAATAATCAGATTCTATTCCTTCTGCCTTTTGTTTTAATCTGGCAGCAAATGGCTTCCTTACGCCTCTGATTGTGCCAGGGTTTGAGGGGGAAAACAGAAAGCCTCAGGAAGGTCTCTCCAAAGCATAGTTGTGTCAGTAATGATGCAGCTTACTCTCTACTTATGGCTCTGCTTAGTGTCACCACTTAGCTTTACAGTGTCTTTTGTGTCTTCTTTAAAGATTATGGATACTTTTTTTAGAAAATGTTGCCTTGAGTTGCAACCAGTTTCCCTTTCTCTGTTACTGCTCATGTTTCAGTGTTACATGAATAGTTAAGTAAAAGGCTGAAGGCACACTCCTGCTCTTCCTGCTATGACATATGATCTCTTTGAATCTTCAGGCACATTAATGTAGCTAGGGAAAACGACACATAAGACCCCATCATTGACAAAGTATGGCATTGCATTGTATGATAAAATGGTTTGGAATTTACTGTAATGACAGGAAGTTGTTTAAGGGTTTTAGGCAAAGATCCTGCAGTTAAATGAGTTAATGGGACGTCCATCTTTTGTATTTTTACTTGTCTTAGAATATCTCTAATATAAGTGGTATCTTATCCTTGGGTCCTTATATCAATATAACGTCATTAAAAACTATTGGTATTCTTTACTTCCATTACTCTGCACAGTCAAAATTTTTCACTCCTAAAAAAAATATGCATCATAGCAAAAAATATTAATTACTTTGAGTTGTATTTCAGTACTGAGTCACACAATATGTCACATTGAATGTATTTTATAGAGAAGAAATCCAGTTAGTTGCAAGTGAAAACTGAATATGAAGTGAATTAAAGTGGTGTCAGCACTCTGAACTGTTAAATTGCTTTTAATTCAAGGAGACAGGCAATACTTCCAATTAAACTTTACCATATCAAATCATGGTGAAATTTAGAATTCCATTAAATACCTCCAGAAAGCATGAGTTTTCAGAAATACTGAACTCTGCCATTCCACATAGCTTACATTTTAATACATTCTTTGAAAAGAGGGAGAGTAGTGTTGTCATACATCTTTGTTTTAGAAGGGCTGTGAAAGTTATTACATGGAAGTCTTATAAACAATCAAGGGAAATACTGTCCAGATTAAACAGCTGTAATATGGACACAAAATTGGTGGAAAACTGGTTTTGGAATGAGTTAACTGTGTCTCATTGTCAGAGTTAAAAGATATTTGTTGTGTGATATCACAAAAGTCTATTCAAACCTTAGCGATATTTTGCACTCATGACAGTGGAAGAAAGTATCTTTATTAAATTTTCAGATGTTATGAAACTCTAGGTCAGCAAGTAGTTTGGAAAATATGATAAAATTTCAAAAGAAATTGATCTGTTGTAGCAATATGCTTGACTAAAATATAACTCAGTAGGAAGAACTTAGGCAGGGACAAACTGATACAAATGCAAGGGCTTGAAGGTTATTATGGGCTCTGAAATGAACATTTGCCAACATTTATTGTAGTATCATGAAAGAAAAGCTTTTCTTTTGGGACATACAAATCACAATGGCGTATGAACTCTTTTTTAAAAATACTTCTCACTTTCTTTGTTTCCCTTCCAATTCTTTACTTTGAGCGCTAAGAGAAAGAAACATGGCTTAAATCAGATTGGAAAGGATCTGCAGTTGAATCTCCTGCTCAAATCAGGGTCTCCACGATATTACCTTTTTTACTGGCCTCCAGGCAAGAGGTGATCCATTAGTCGCTACCTCCTGAGACTAATCATCCAGATGGTTTTGTATCCACCTAGTCATTCACTAATCTGAGTATGATGCTGTACACTTTCAAGAATAGTCATGAGGCGAACAGGGTGTGGGCATATTGGTAATTGTCCAAAAGGATCCAGTAAGTTCTAGAGAACATGACCTAATAAAAATATCAAAACATTTGGGCTTCAGAGTCAGAAAAGAAAAGTGCAGAGGGTGCTGTGATAAAAAGCTTTGAGCATGTTATGGTAACTTACAGGAATTGTAGCAAAATTAGTGCAATTAATTTCAAAGCAAAGTGTTCTAGAAAAGGTAGGTGAGGCTTTTTCCCCCACAATGTATGTAAATTGATTGATTTTATTTTTTTTTTACATTATTTTCTCATAGATTCCATTCACTCACACATTCACATATTTCAAGTGGTCTGTTCAGGATCACTTGTGCACAAGACAGAGAATACAGGACAAGTCCTTGTCCTGTCTCTGATTTCATCTGATGGCAACAAACTGATTTTTTCGTACACTCTAGAAGTCAGCAGCTGGATGGTTCTTTGTTCCAGAATCTTGCTTAACTCAGCTTCCCTAAATCTTAGTCCACTTTGTGGCCCACTGTAGGTTTTTTCTTCCTTGATATTCTGAGTTTTTCATATGGGCTGAAGAGAAAATGACTAATATTTGTAATACAGTGCAACATTGTTGGCACCATTCTGGTGTCTGTCTGTAAGTTTTTCACTGATGAGACATCTATTATCAATACAAGCCATTCTCAAAACTCTATGATCTCCAATTTCTTTTGGTGCTCTCAGACACATATTTCTACTCATACTTCATTCATAGCAAGCTCCAGATGTCTCTGTAAAAATCTCTACAGCAGGAAATAATGAACTTGCATTTATGTTCACTGTGGATAGGGTAAAAGTGGATGGACTTTAAGTTACAGCAAGAAGAGGAAATGTGTGTATTTAACCACCCTTTATAAAACTCCAGCCCTAAGATACATTGCTTGTGAGCTTGTACAACTCTTTCACTGAAGGGTCTAAAACCCAGTTATTGTGGGCTGACTGACAGGCTCTAATCCTCTGCTCAGCTGCTTACTCGCTCCTCACACAGTGGGATGGAGGAGGGAGTCAGAAGAGAAAAAGTGAGAATAACATATAGGTCAAGATAAGGACAGTGAAGGAAAAAGAAGGCAGAAAAAAAACCAAAGAAACCCCATAATATGTGATGCAAGGGCAGTCACTCACCATCTCCCACCAGCAGACCAATGCCCAGCCAGACTTTGAGCAATGCCTACCTAAGAAATACTTCCCCACACATATCCCTCCAATGTTATTGCTGAGCACAACGTTGTATGGTATGAAATATCTCGTACACAACTGTGATCCCTCCTAGCTTCTGCTCACCACTAGCCTACACACTGCAGAGACAGAGTGAGAAACAGAGAAAGCCTTGATGTTGTATAGGCCCTGTTCAACAATAGCTGAATAATTGGCAAGTTATCAAAAATGTTTTGGTCACTAATCTAGAGCACGGCAATATACAGGCTGCTGTAAAGGAAATTATCTCCATCCCAGCCAGATCAAGTATACCAGTTTACAGAAATATATTCAAGAGACATTTTAGATGTAGTTGTTCTTTCTTTGGGGAGTAAAGATGGATGAGACCATCCCTCTGGCTGTGTCTACACTGTAGATTAAAAGCAAGGCATAAAGTCAGAGGAACAGTTTGGCTCACATCCAACCCTCTTGCACTCAAAAGAGAGTTGCCTGTGGCCAAACTTATGGGAAATATTCCTGGCATAATTAATGTTAGGAGCTATGCCCAGGCATCATCTGGGACCACAGTAGTTGGCAAAGACCAAAACCATTAACAAGATCCATGTTAGGAATTAAAGGGTATGAACAGCCAGGAACAAGGTCTTTTCTTTATTTGTAGGGACAAAACACATACAACCCCCAAACATGTTTTATTATAAGCATAGTACATTGAAGTAAAGATTTGCATAATGGGTCCTCTTTTGATAAAACTTAGATGGGTTGATTAGTTGTTCTTTTCTCAGAACAAAAGTCTTTAATACTATACAAGTGAGCTTATCAATGATGTCAAGATCAGAGTCAGGCTGAGTTGCAGTGATCACACACCGGTGGAGTTCAAGGTCCTGAGGGATATGGGACAGACGAGGAGTATAGTCAGGACCCTAAATTTCAGGAAAGCAGAATTCCATCTCTTCAAGGAGCTAGTCAGTAGGCCCCCCTGGGACATGGTCCTTGGGGACAAGGTGGGAGAACAGAGCTGTCAAATATTTAAGGATGCTTTCCATAAAGCACAAGAGTGCTCAGCCCTAGACGCAGGAAATTGGACAGGGAAGGGAAGTGACCAGTGTAGATGAGTTGTGACCTGCTGCTCAAATTGAAGAGCAAGAGGCAACTGCACAGGCAGTGCAAGCAGGGATAGGTAACCTGAGAAAAGTAAAGGATGCTGGCCAGTTGTGTCAGGATGGGGTCAGGAAGGCCAAGGCACAGCTGGAGCTGAACTTAGCAAGGGAAGTAGAGACTAACAAGAAAGGCTTCTACAGGTATGTCAATCAGAAAAGGAATGTTAAAGAAAGCATACCCCACTGATGGATGAAAATTGTGACCTCTTATCAACAGACAAGGAGAAGGCTGAGGTACTCAATAACTTCTTTGCCTCAGCCTTCACCGACAACCACTCTCCTCACCCCTCCTAGGTCAATGGACAACAAGAAGGGGACCAGGAGCGTATAGCCTCTCCCAGGGTAGGGAGCGATCAGGTTCATGACCACCTGAGGAAACTGAACATATAGATGGGACCTGATGAGATGCATCCCGGAGTCTTGAGGGTTGATGTGGTGACCAAGCCACTGTTTCTATGATATTTGAAAAGTCATGGCAGTCAGGAGAGGTCCCTGGCGACATTGTGCCCATTTTTAAAATGGGTGGAAAAGACAACCCTTGGAAATACCGACCTGTCAGACTCACTTCTATGCCTAGGAAGATCATGGAACAGATCCTCCTAGAAGCTATGCTAAAGCACATAAAGGACAGGGACGTGATCTGAGACAGCCAGCATGGCTTCTGCAAGGGCAAGTCCTGCCTGACCGACCTAGTGGCTTTCTATGATGGGGTAACCACATCAGAGGACATGGGAAATGCAATGCATGTAATCTATCTGGACTTCTGTAAAGCCTTTGACACAGTCCCCCATAACATCCTTCTCTCTGAATTGGAGAGATATGGATTTGGTGGTTGGACTGTTCAATGGATAAACAATTGGCTGGATGGTTGCATTCAGAGAGTAGTTGTCACTGGCTTAATGTCCACATGGAGACTGGTGATAAGTAGTGTCTCTCAGGGGTCTATACTGGGACAAGTGCTGTTTAATATCTTCATCAATGATTTAGACAGCAAGATTGAGTGCAAGTTTGCAGATGACACCAAGCTGAGTGATGTAATTGTCAGAACAGAAGGATAGGATGTCGTGCAGAGGGACATGGACAGGCTGGAGAAGTGGGCCTGTGTGAACCCTGAGGTTCAACAAGGCCAAGTGCAAGGTCCTATACCAGGGTTGGAGCAATGTGCAGTTTCAATACAGGCTGGGGGATGATGTGATTGAGAGCAGCCCTGTGGAGAAGGACTTGGGGTTGCTGATTGATGTGAAGCTCGACATGTACTAGCAATGCATACAATGTCCTCACCCCTCATCTGATCAGGTCAGGGAAGGACAGTTAGCAGGCTCAGGCGTATTCCTGCTCCCTAGACAGGTCCAAACACTCTCTCCAGCACTTCTGGCCTTGCCACTAAGGCTGGGGGCAATCACTTACTTTTGAGCCATTCAACTCATGCCAGGCTGAGTCCATACAAGTATTGTATTCTGTTTTGGAATTCTTACTATAAGAAGGATATGGAACTGCTGGAATGGTTCCAGAGGAGGGCTATAAATATGATCAGAGGGCTGAAGTACCTTCCATGCGAAGACAGGATGAGAGAATTGGGTTTGTTCAGCCTGGAAAAGAGAAGGCTCTGAGCAGACCTTATAGTGACCTTCCAGTACCTGAAGGGAGCCTACAAGAAAGCTTGGGTGGGGCTTTTTACAAGGGCATGTAGCAATAGGATGATGGAGAATTGGTATAAATTGGAGGGAAGAAGATTTAGACTAGACATTAGGAAGAAATTCTTCATGATTAGGGTGATGGGACACTGGAACAGGTTGCCCAGGGAAGTTGTGGATGGAAGAGTTGAAGACCAGGTTGGATGTGGCCTTGAGCAGCCTTATGTAGTGGGACATGTCCCTGTCCAAGGAAGGGGGGTTGTCACTGGATGATATTAAGGTCCTTTGCAACCCAAAACATTCTATGATTCTATAAATTGTGACAATGGTGACACACTGAGTAAAATACTAGTCCATAAATAATTCCTTATTTTTGATATGGGAGACAAAGTATATGTACTTTTATATGTCCCTGAAAAGCCTGCACAGAAGCAAAATGCTCAGCCTAGAATTCCTTCTAATGGTGTGTCTATACTTCTTTGCATTCTGCGGGTAGTATCAACATATGTCTGGGTAAGGTATAGAAGGACTCCTGTCTATGCATCTGATACAAGATGATAATTTTACAATATTTTTTTTTAAGTATATTTGTTTTTGTTTTGTGGTTTTTAGGCTTAGGATTATTTTTGTAACTTTTGGGGAGGAATGAAATTTAAATCTATCCGTTGTATGCATTTATTTTCGGCCAGTTCTGTTTGATGACAGAGGTTCAGGCTGTTAATGTCCTAACTCCAACACAATGTCCTAACTCCACATACTGCATAGCACAGTCAATACAGCATACAGATAAAAAAAATATGCAGCACAATCTAAAATCAGGTATTTGTTCCTTTAGCAAGTAAAGTAAATTTGGTTTTATGTTTGGGACATTTAAACCATTTAAATATTTCAGACACAAATCAAAATAAAAGAAGATTAATGCCCTCAGTATTAATTTGGCACATACATGCATGCTGTCAATTTTCATTGGTTACTTTCATTTCTAAAATCTGTTTTCTATGATTAACATCCAGATCTTTATATAAACAAACATATGACA
Source organism: Phaenicophaeus curvirostris (assembly GCF_032191515.1). NCBI lineage: Eukaryota > Metazoa > Chordata > Aves > Cuculiformes > Cuculidae > Phaenicophaeus > Phaenicophaeus curvirostris. Next base: position 155,101,644 of record NC_091392.1, read on the forward strand.
GATTAATTAATGTAATTTCATCTGCAACTTGGTTAATGTTGTCTATTTATATTTTGCAGTGAAAAAAAATGAAAGAAATAATGCATATATTCTGCTAAGCTTTTTGTAAAGTAAAGGTTTTGATTTCCTTTAGAGTTCATCTCTAGCTCATTCTAAGTCTGCTCGTTTGTTGACTTAATAGGTGGTCTCTTACTAGGAACCAGCACACAAAGGAATTAAATCACTAGATATCATTATTTAAATGCAAATTACTTAGTATAAAGGGCAAAAGACTATGTACTGTAGCCTACTTGTCAGCTACACCAATAACATAACTGCATGCTTGGAGCAGTGATCCTTAACACTCAATTTCCTGTTGTTCTATATTGAACATCATATTGTCTAGAAGAAACGCCTTTTAGCTTATTTTCTACACTGTTTCTCCTTTATTTGAAATCTCTTTCCATAACATGACTTTCATGAAGAATTAAATTTTAAACCTCTCTGAAAATGTTTGATTCCTTGAAAGAAAAAGTAACCCAAGTTCCCTGTGGATCTAGAGGTGTACTTAATTACTCTCACCACATAATTTCTCAAAGAAAATCATTATTCCAGCAGTGTAATTGAAGGTCAACTTGCAATTCAGTAAGACTTTCTATCTCAGAGTTTCACAGTAATATATGCTTGAAATTTTTTCTTTGCATGGTCTTGTAGACCTTGCTGAATTAAAAACCGCATGTAGGTTACATAACTGTTCAAAAATAGATGAAAAAAATATTATGACTTCCCTTGTGTACAATACTTTCTAAAATATTTGCTGCATGTAATCATGTGAGGTATAGGTCAAAGCACTTATCATGTAGGGTCAATTACAGACCCTGTTAACATTTCACCTTCAGGGCACAGAAAGCACAGAAACCATGGCATGTAGTTGGAAATTTTTGAAAAGCAGTTTACAAAAAAAATAAAATGATCATATAATAAGTCCCTTAGCGTGAATTCAAAACCAGTTGTCTTTTATCTCCCACTCACAAATTCCCAAGTTACTTGAGTGAAAGATCTGTTGCTTGTGAGAGCATTCTTAGTACCAATCTGAGAAATTAGTTCCATTATGGAACGGTTTTAAGATTTCAACTCATTCTTTGCACTTTAAAACTTGCAGGAAAAGAAGAGTTTTCTTTGTTTCTATCAAATATGCCCATGATTATTGCAAAAAATGTTAGTATTCACAGGCAATGGCCATCTATTTAACAGATTAATGGTCAGATTTATCACTGTAGCATACACATTAGTACATAAAGCCCAGTGCACACATTGGTGTTGTAATACATTAACTGCACTGATTTGTTTCACCTCCGTTCCATAGGAAATCAGTGGGTTAGGAAATTTATGAGAAAAGAATAATAATATGTTGTCTCCCCAAAGAGTTTGTTCTTTATACTTTTTGAGATAAAGCTATACCTTTCCTTGGCACACCCTTTTCTGAGAACCTATGCATTATTTACAAGAAATACCTTGTCTTTGTACTGCATCATGATGTGTCGTTATTAAAAACAATCTACTGTTGTAAGGTGAGAGGATTACAGCAGTAGATTTCATAGATTCTATACCTGAACTAGTTGCTTCACAGAAAACACAGTGGGGTTTTGTATGAACACCAAGATTGACCTAACCACCTGAAGCTCATCGTAGGATCAGACATACAGGGTAGTTAATATATAAATATGAAAATAAGCACAAGGAAAGCACAACGATAAGAGAGAAAAGGATAATAAATGTTCCATTATCCTGTGGTAGCTTGGAGTTCTGCTTGATAAGTGGTTTAAACAATTTCTGGGGAAAAAATCCTGCTCAGTTACATCTATACTAGTAAATAAAACATAATAGGTTCTGATTAGAAGATGAGTATCAAGCTATTTTAAAGTCAGATGGGTAAACTCCTTTTCACCCAAAGAAGAAAAAGTTATTAATCCTTTGTGTCAAGAATGATCCGTAGTGTATTCATTTCTTCTTTAAATGATTCCTAGGCTCCATCTGGAAAAGTGGATCAAAATCATGCCAAGGAGTGGGCTAGACATTCCTAAGGACAGATAGCTATACATCAGTGACCTGTCCTGTTGCTCTGCGTAAGCTGTTGCTATAAATGAAGCTTGAGGGAACATGTAAAAAAAGCTTTGGAAACAGCTGTAAAGTAAAGACACAAAGGTTATCAGTACAGAGGTACCTTATGAGATAGAATGTGGAAAATAATCTCTTTCAGAGATTAGTCTTGGTAGTACCCTGGTGTTATGCATATGTTCATGCCTTTGTATAAAGTAAAGTTCAATTCAAAGTTTTACCTGAGCAACACTTTGTTTCATACAGCAAACATTTTAAAACTTTTTCTCTCTACTGATCTCACCTGAATCTCATTAATTTCATTAGACTAACTGAAACTTGAAATACCTTTTTGTTTTGTTTTGTTTTGCTGTGCTGAGTTAAGATTCCCAGAGAACAACATAAGGGCATCCATGCTGCTATACTAAAATAGTTCTGGGTCCATCAATCTCATCTGCTTTACCTATCATCTGCCTCCACTGGCTAATACTAGCTGCTTAGGTAAGGATTTACAAAAACAATGATCATTGATTATTTCCTGGAATATTTTCCCAGTCCTTGTCAGTCTGCAACTCAGGGATATCTTGAGCCAGAAAAAGTTGCTTTTGATATTTAGGAAAACATTAATATACTTTCATTTTGATGTCTCCATGAAACTGCTTAGATGTAAGCTAGAAGGCTAAGCTTTAATCATCGTTAATGGACTGACATATAGCTAATGAACTGTCTAGTCAAGATAGTCAACAGAATCTCAAAGGAGATTCAGTTCATGCCAAAGTAAACATACAGGGTTCAGATGCAATAAGCATGAATGTCTGCAATCATTTGAAGTTCCCAAGTTTATCTCACCAGCTCTGATCAAGAAAGGAAAGGTCTCTTTCAGGTTTAACTTCTACCTGCAAATTTCTAAGTTGTCAGAAATGACAATAAATGCCAAAGATAAAGTGAATGTATTCAGTCTTTTGTATTTAATAGTTCCAGTTGGACTTCCCTGCAGCAAGTTTACCCAGCCGCTTATTGAACTTCAGTAATACATCAAGTCCACAAGATCTCGTGGCAAAGCCTTCCACACAGATCATATATATCCTGTGTGAGGACATTCTTCCTTTTCTTTATTTTGTTTTTGTTTCATCTTATTATGTTTTGCATCTAACAATTGCTCACTTCATTTCATTCCCTCTGATTCTTCTTTTAGTATAAAGACTGAACAATCATCTTCTACTCCCTTAATTATGATTTAGTAGGCTGCTCTATCATCTAGTGACCACTCCAGCTGCCAGGACACCACATTAATGGCCACATCTAGACTATACCAGACATAGTTTTTTGATAAACTTTGGAACACATCTTGCAGGTTCAATTACAACTTTCCAAACAACTAAGCTGCCCAAAAACTCTTCATTCAGTCTTGGCCAATTTCCATCTACTTGATTTTTGAGGCTTTATTCTCTTGCCAAATTCTAACTCTCTTGGGGACTTTTACTTTTTGAGACAGTCTTTTGCATTGTCTCCTGTACTGCCTACAGCCTGTCTTGAATGAAGTTACTTTCCTTTTAAGCTCACATTTAAGTGCTTTTCTGAAATGATGCCCAATCTGCTAGTGTTCTCAACCAACATGGGAGGTTTTTTTCTGATTTTATTCTACTAGTTTATTTATTTCAACAAAATCTTCATTACAATCACAAATATTAAGTCTAGAAAGACAAATGAAACTGTAAGTCACATAAAACCGTTCTGAGTAAGACATGGGCTGATGATTAGGAATAGTTTAAAAAAAAAAAATGGAGCCCATACATATTTTGTGGAAAATCAAACTCAGTAAAACATTTTTTCTGCCTCTTTAAAGGAGCATATATTTTGAAAATGAGGTTTAAAATTCAGAAAATCACACTTGTCAGCTTTTGTACTGATCTAGTAAGAATTCATGCTAATGGTCCTTTGGGTGTCTATAGCTCAAGATCCAAAAATATATTTAGAATAGACTATTTCAGTGAGAAGGGATCTAAAATGATGATCTAGTCTAACTGTCTGACCGCTTCAGGGCTCACCAAAAGTCAAAGCATCTTAAAAAGAGCATTGTCCTAATGCTACTTAAACGCTGACAGGCTTGGGGCATTGACATCCTCTCTAGCAAGCCTTTTCCAGTGTTTGACTATGCTCTTTGTAGTGAAATGCTTCCTAATGTCTGGCTTAAAGTTCCCTCGGTGTAGTTTTGAACCATTCCTATACATCCTATCATTGAATACCAGGGAGATCAACACCTCCTCTCTACTAATCCTCCTCTGGAAACCACAGAGAGCAATGAGGTCATGTCTCAGCCCCCATTTCTCCAAACTAGACAAGATCTTAGTCACTCCTCATAGACCACTATTTCCAGGACTTTCACCAGCTTTTTTCCTCTCCTCTGGATGCATTCAAGGACCTTCACATCTTTCTTAAATGATGGGGCCCAGAACTGCACAAAATACTCTAGGTGAGGCTGCACCAAGAGTAAATACAGTGGGATAAATACCTCTTGACCAACTGCTATGTTGTGCTTGATGCACCCCAGGGTGCAGATTGCCCTCTTGACTGCCATGGCACATACTTCCTATTTTGTATCTGTCTGATTAAATATCTCAAATACTGAAATGAGAATAGGGTCATTGCATTCATGTTCTTGTTCGCAGAGTTATAAATTATTTAAAGCAATATGTAATGAGAATAAAATATTTCTCACATGAAAAATACCTTATTGAATTATAAAACAGTGTGTTACCTAAAGAAAAACACAAATGAAAGGTACAGAGTAAATGTTATGTATATACATATATACTATACATGTACGTGTATATACATGTATACTGTATATATATACACATATATAACTTATGTGCCTATATATATATATGCATATATAGTACATATACATATAAGTAGATAAGTAGGTAGGCAGGTAAGAAGATACAAAAAAAAATCTCATTGTGGACAGTGACAGAGAGGCTTTGCTTATTATATTTGGGTATTATGCCATTCACCTTCCTCTGTAGTATAAAATTTGGAGAATTCTAAGGGCCTTTCAAAAGCAGTAGTGTTTACCATGAGGAGGCATAAAACACAGTTATACCTAACTCCTTAGGGATGTACCTTGGCTGGCATTTTGTATGAAAACATTTCAGAAAAAAAGTGCAACAAAATGTTATGAATAGGTCCTCTAGTTTGGAATGAGATATTCTTTCAACCAAGGCTGAATATATTTCTCCTCTAACATTTTGTTTGTTATAGCACTAAAATCAATAGAAACAATTTTCTTTCACATAACTGTCTAAATTTACCTGGAGAAATGTTCTTGTCTTGAGCTGTAAATATTTTGCTTTAAATTTCTACATGCAAATTGGATTCTTCCTGATCATTGAAATTAATTGAGAATAAATGTAGTTTTCATATGACTAACAAAACTTAAAAACACTAATAAGTCTTAAAAGATTTGCATAGCTGTAGAATAGCCATTACATTTACTGTATATAAAAATCTGTCTTCAGTGTTCACTTTAAACATTTTTTTCTTAAATGACTTATTAACTATATTTTTTAAGAGTATCCTCAGTAAATGAGCAGAGAAAGCTACCAGCAACAACTTGAAATATTTGATAAATAGTAGAGGTTCTTCCATTCAAGAGTATGACGAGGGCAGAATAAGAAGTATCAGACTCTGAGAAAAGAAGAGATTGATTTAAAAAATAATGTACTTTTCCAAAACACTAACCAAGTATTCTAGCCACAGAGCACATAAAATCTTAAATTAGAAGTTCTTTCAGTGTCCTATTTCTCCTATAGCCATCTATTTCATCTCCTGAACAATATAACAATAAAAAGAAGAAAACCCCCACAAACTTAAAGCTTTCATCACAAGTACACAAGTTTCCTTTAATGAAAGTGCTGCATACTTTTCATTCACACCAGAGACAAAATTATATTATTGAAAGCAATGCATCAAACTACACTAAATCTTTGAACACTTATTATTACTGTTACATGAAAGTGGACTAGAGTATAGAGAAAGAAGGTTTGTGCAACCTTTTTTTTTTTCCTGTTCCCCATCTGGGACAAGCTTTGTCTTTTTTTCATTCCTACAGCCTGTGCGATGCCACCACAGTGGCTGATAATGAAGATCCTTTCGTGATTTTTGGCTTTGTGTTGAAGGTTCTAGGCTTGTCACTGTCATCTCATCTATCACCTGCTTCAGTGTGCTTTTTTTTTTTAAAAAAAAAAATCTCTGCATTGAAATATGTTTCAGATTCCATGCACATATTCTTACATTTAATATCTGCTTGGTTTATCTGCATTGCCCTCTACAGCACTAAATGCATAGACTGAGAAAAGCTGTCTCTACAGAATAACCATGAGCAGGTTGAAAGGCTGCAGTTGAGAATTAGAGTACAAGGTAATCAAGGGAACCTTGTGTCTGGTGTCTACTACAGGTAACCCAATCAATAGGAGCCCGTTGATGAACCCTTCTTACTCCAGCTACAGGAGCCATCACGCTCGCAGGATCATGTCCTGCCGGAGGACTTCAACCTCTCTGACATCTGCTGGGAAAGTAGCACAATGAGCTAGAGGCAATCCAGAAGACATCTGGAGTTCATAGCAGATAAATTCTTAAGCCAGACAATAGGCAGCCCTGCCAGAGGGGACGCAATACTGGACTTTATGGTCACCAACACAATGATGTCAAGATTGGAGGCAGCCTAGGTTGCAGAGATGATGCACTGGTGGACTTCTTGGTCCTCAGGGATATGGGTTTGGTGAAGAGAAAAATCAAGACCTTGCATTTTAGGAAGGCCAACTTCCAGCTCCCCAGGGCATCTAAGTAAAGGGCAAGAAGGAAATGCACAGGCAGTGGAAGCAGGGATAGTATAGGAATGGGAAGAGTAATCAACACTGCCTTGTTGTGTAGCAGTGGGGTCAGGAAGGGCAAGGCATAGATGGAGGTGAACTTGGCAAAGGATACATAGAATAATAAAAAAGTATGACAGTAACATAAGTAGGGTCAAAGAAAGCATACCTCCTCCTTGATGAGCAAGACTGGGAAACTGGTAACAATGGACAAGGAAAAGGCTGAGGCACTCGATGAGACTTTCACCTCAGTTTTCAGTGGCAGTCTCTCTTCCCACACTTTTTGAGTGGATGGACCATGAGGCAGGGACTAGGGGAGCAAAGTCCCACCCACTGTAAGAGAACATCCAATTATACCCTCAGCAGGTTTGCAGGTGATACCCATCTGAGTAGCGCAACTGACACATCTGAGGGTCAGGATGCCATCCAGAGGGACAAGCTTGAGAAGTGGGCCTCATGAGATTCAACAAGGCCAAACAGAGCGTCCTTCACATGGGTTGGGACAATCCTACACATGAATACAGGCTGGGGCATGAAGAGAAGAGGAGGCTGAGGGGTGACCTTATTGCTCTCTACAACTACCTGAAAGGAGGTTGTAAAGAGGAGGATGCTGGCCTCTTCTCCCAGGTGACAGGGGACAGGACAAGAGGGAATGGCCTCAAGCTCTGCCAGGGGAGGTTCAGGCTTGACATCAGGAAAATATATTTCATGGAAAGGATCATCAGGCACTGGAACAGTCTGCCCAGGGAGGTGGTTGAGTCACCTTCCCTGGAGGTGTTTAAAAGACAGGTGGATGAGGTGCTCAGGGACATGGTTTAGTGATTGATGGGAATGGTTGGACTCAATGATACAGTGAGTCCTTTCCAACCTACTGATTCTATGATTCTATGAGAGCAACCATGCAAAGAAGACTTGTGGGTACTGGTGGATGAAAAACTGGGCATGGTAAGGTGCGTTCACAGCCCAGAAAGCTCACAATATCCTGGGCTGCGTCAAAAGAAGCATGGTCAAGCAGGTTGAAAGGTGATTCTGCCCGTCTACTCTACTCAGGTGACAACCTGCCTGAAGTACTATGTTCAGCTCTGGAGCCCTCAGCACAAAAGAGACATGGACCTGTTGGAGCGGCTCCAGAAGGAGGCCACAAAAATAATCAGAGGGATGTAGCACCTCTCCTGTGAAGAAAAACTGAGAAAGTTGGGGTTCTTCAGCCTGAATAAGAGAAGGTTTTGGGGAGACATTACTGCAGCCTTTCAATACTTCTAGAGAATAATGAGGACCAACTTTTTAGCAGTATCTGTTGTGATAGGACAAAGGGTAATGTTTTGAAACTAAAGGAGAGTAGATTTAGACTAGGCATGTTTTACAATGCAAGTAGTGAAACACTGGAATAGGTTGCCCAAAGGGGTAGTAGATATCCCATCTTTGGAAACATTCAAGGTCAGGTTGGGTAGGCTTCTGCACAACCTGATCTAGTTGAAGATGGCTCTGCTCAGTTTAGAGGGATTACACTAGATCACCTTAAAAGTCCCTTCCATCCCAATCCATTCTATGATTCTATAATTCTGTGATTCTTTCTTTCATTAGTTTCATAGCACAGTAAGAAAACAACCATAAACATAGATTTTTTAAAACAAAATAATATTCTGGTTGTAGAGACTGTTGTGCCCTCTTTCTTTTTTTTGTCCACCTTGAGCTAACAGTCAGATTTTTAGTGGCATTTAGATGCTCAAACTTTATTATGCCTGCAGGGAAGAGTTATTGCAAATTTTAAAAATCTGTTCTTAGATTTCTTTTCTCCTAAAATAACAAACTCAGTTGGATAGCTATGAGTAATTATTCCTCTCTGATTTTGGAAAAATGCTCTTGTCCAGTTTCTACAGTTTGCAGAAAATGTCCAATCCATGCTCTCTGCCAGTATTCCTGCCATATTAAAACTGGGTGCAATTTTCTCTGGCAGATTTGTGTAATTGATTGTCACCTTGTAATAGTATGCAGGAGATTGTTGTAAAAGGCAGAGAATGGCAGAGCAAATGTATTCAAAGTACTTTAAAGGAAATTCCAAATACCAAATTTGACATCTAAGTCTTCAAGATTCTTCATACTTATCATGCACATGTGCCAAACTGGTCTTATTAATACTATTGCAAATATACGTTTCTTTGTTTTTCTGAGAATGTTTCATTATTAGTAATAAACTTTAATTAGTTTGTTAACAACCAAAACTGTAGAAACATTTTCTTACAGCTGTATATACAACTGATTACTTATCCAGGATAGGTAATATTACTTAACCTTGCAATAATGGACCTTTGGAACAGAATTTAGGCAGAGAGAAAAAAAGTAGTATATGAATTTGAACTTAAATAGTCTTTGGCTTCATAATAAGACTTTGTCTATAACCAGAAGCTAAATATTTATAGGACTCATATATAGCACTAAAGCCAACAGGCACAGGAAAAAGAAACCCTTTTTCCCTCAAGACTGGGTGACCCTTTCTAAAATTACTATTACCTTACATGTCTCTACTTCATAGAATCATAGAATCATAGGATCATAGAATCATAGAATCATAGGATCATCGAATCATAGAATCATAGAATCATAGAATCATAGAATCATAGAATCACCAGGTTGGAAGAGACCCACCGGATACCACCTTACATCCTGTGAATAGAAGAGGATTTGGAGAGCTCTGGTCAGCTCAGGGCAAAAATTGCCAGGGGTCATTCTGATGATTTAGAATGGCAAATGATCTCTTTTCTATACAACAACAGCAGTTGGACAATATCCCTGTCTGCCCAATTCCAGAAAATAATTTTCTTTTCTAGTGCTGATTTTGATACTCATTTAACCCAATGGTAATTGATTTTGTTTGATGTCTCTTTTCAATCATTTCTTGTTGATTTAAAACAATGACTCTTTAAATGTACTTTTATTTCAGTTTCCACCTGGCTCTCACTCCTTCACTTTTTCCTTTTTGACTTTATGTTAAAGTCAATTTGCCCCACCAGTTGATCTACTCTCTTTCATTGGATTCCACTCCATCATTGTTTGTTCAGCTACTTTCTTCATTCACAGGTCTGATTTTCTTGTCAATCCCATCATCACTTTTTAAAATTTGTTCTTTTGAGATGAATGTCTTTTTCCAGCTAAACAGTTCACAATCTTCCTTGTATTTCCTTCAGGTTTCAAGTTCTTCCCCTTCCCTAGTTTCACAGTCTTCGTATCAGCTAATGCCTTTAACCAGTGAATTCCCTTCTCATCTAGAGGGTTTTTTTTTTCTACTGCATTTGAATTAGATTATTTCTTTGTTACAAATACATGCTCTCAGATGGCACCACTATTATAAAGGAAAGACCTCCCTTGACTTCAATGATGGTGCTCAGACAATGGTATGAATTCCAAGTCAGCAAAAACATCAAAGAAAAATAGATTTGGAAAAAAGACTAGAGGGAAGTTTTGAACTTGCCCTCACATTATGTACGTGATGTCTAGTTACCTGACTGTAGTGGTGAGGGCAGAGTTTATTCACAACAATGAGAACCTGAAGAGAATGTATTTTTCAGAAATGTTAAGTGACAAAATCAACTTTCTAATATGTATGCGTACTCAAATCATTTAATTTGGCAGTTATAGGCTTGTAGGTGAAAAAAATCTAACATTGTAATTCACTAAAAGTACAGTTTTTCAACTAGTAGAACCCCTTCATAATGAAACTTACAAGAGGGGATGTAAATGCAAAAGACACAAACATTTGAGAATTTATGTGGTTTTAGTATCTTTTTCAGATATATTTGTATTGTTATGACTGAGCATTTAAAAATGAATAATTAAATTATAATTTCTTCCACAGCAGAGACTCAGAGATTTTTGAGTCTAAACAACTCATTTTCGGCAAGAATGGTGCTTGACATCATTAATGGAAGGTCCAGAAAGCCTTAATTGCAGGAGATATTGCCAACACTGGAGATCATCTGATGGCCAGACATATTAAGCTCCTTTCAATATATGTATTGCTATTCAGGAATTATTCAGGATGCATACCTCTATTCAATATGTGTTCAAGAAACATACTTTTCCTCAGTTTCGATAACTTTGTGAAATTTGATATTTTAATAAAGGAGTTCTATTAAAGTTGAGATGTCACATACACTTAAATCAGCACATGATTCTACAAAAATAGTGTGCAAGACAGTGGAAAATGAAATAACTTTTCCCCACTGTGGAGGTCAAATTTACAGGAAATATTGAAGGAAATACTATAAATGCAGGTTTGACCCCTATGTGGAAGCAATTGAAGCAGAAGTAAAACAAGACTTTGAGATGCTTACTGTGCTACTAACAATCTTACTATCCACTGTTCTTGATGCACACAATATTTTTGCATGCACTAAGGAGTGAGAAAGCAGGAAGTAAATCAGTTACTGTAATATATGCATCACAATGTGCTTCAAAAAATAAAAGAATAAACAGAACTTTCTTCTGCAGGTATAACATTCAAAAGGATTATAAAACTATCAAAGAACGTGTAATGAAGTATAGATTAAAGAGTGCAATCTTGTCATTACAACATATGTTCTGAACTTTCAAATGATAAGCTTGTATTGCACTAGACACGTATTCATGAAAACAAGGAGATTGAAAGAACCTGCAAGAGAAGTATTCTCTTTATGTTCTGAAAGGAATAACCTGCAGAAGGGGATGAATTTAGCATTAATGAGCCATGTGAGTCATAGAGTTGGGTTGATGCATAAGCAACCATTATGCAGTTCTCTGTATTTGAAATTCACTTTGACTGAAAGTCATTATGAGCAAGATATTGGTCTCAACAGTTCTTGGAATTTCTTTTAGTAGAAACAGTGTCACTCCCATTATGTATCTGTTTTATTTGATTAGCACAAAAAAGAAGGGCTCATCTAAGATATGCCATTATTAAAAATCTTTCTACAAATATATAAATAATAAAAGGAGGACTAGGGAGACCATACAGTCCCTATTGGACACAGAAAGAACAACAGTGACAGGGGATGAGGAAAAGGCTGAGGTACTTAATGTCTTCTTTGCCTCAGTCTTTAGTTGTAAGGAGGGTCGTTCCATCTGTGTACAAACCCAGGAGCTAGAGGAGCATAATGAGGCTCCCGTGATTCAAGAGGAGGTGGTCAGAGCCTTGCTAGCCTGACTAGACACCCACAAGTCTATGGGGCCAGGCGGGATTCACCCTAGGGTACTGAAGGAGCTGGTGGATGTGCTGGCCAAACCCCTTTCCATCATCTTCCAACAGTCCTGGAAGACTGGGGAAGTCCCACTGGACTGGAGGCTGGCTGGTGTTGTGCCCATCTACAAGAAGGGTCGCAGGGAGGATCCAGGAAACTACAGGCCTGTTAGTCTGACCTCAGTGCCAGGGAAAGTCATGGAGCAGGTGATCTTGAGTGCTATCATGAAGCACATGCAAGAGAACCGGGTGATCAGGACTAGTCAACATGGGTTCACAAAAGGCAGGTCTTGCCAGACTAACCTGATCGCCTTCTATGACAAAGTGACTCGGCTGCTGGATGAGGGAAAGGCTGTGGATGTGGTCTTCCTGGACTTCAGTAAAGCCTTTGACACAGTTTCTCACAGCATTCTGCTTGAGAAACTGTCAGCCTCTGGCCTGGACAGGCGCACACTCTCCTGGGTGGAAAACTGGCTGGATGGCCGGGCCCAGAGAGTGGTGGGAAATGGTGTGAAATCCAGCTGGAGGCCAGTGACAAGTGGGGTTCCCCAGGGCTCAGTGCTGGGTCCAGCCCTGTTCAATGTCTTCATCAATGATCTGGATGAAGGCATCGAGTGCACCCTTACCAAGTTTGCGGGTGGAAGTGTCGATCTGCTGGAAGGTAGAGAAGCTCTGCAAAGGGATCTGGACAGGCTGGACCACTGGGCTGAGTCCAATGGCATGAGGTTTAACAAGGCCAAATGCCGGGTCCTGCACTTGGGGCACAACAACCCTATGCAGTGCTACAGACTAGGAGAAGTCTGTCTAGAAAGCTGCCTGGAGGAGAGGGACCTGGGGGTGTTGGTTGACATCCGACTGAACATGAGCCAGCAGTGTGCCCAGGTGGCCAAGAAGGCCAATGGCATCTTGGCTTGTATCAGAAACGGCGTGACCAGCAGGTCCAGGGAGGTTATCCTCCCTCTGTACTCGGCACTGATGAGACCGCTCCTCGAGTACTGTGTTCCGTTCTGGGCCCCTCACCACAAGAAGGATGTTGAGGCTCTGGAGAGAGTCCAGAGGAGAGCAACCAAGCTGGTGAGGGGGCTGGAGAACAGGTCTTATGAGGAGCGGCTGAGAGAGCTGGGGTTGTTTAGCCTGGAGAAGAGGAGGCTGAGGGAAGACCTCATTGCTCTCTACAACTACCTGAAAGGAGGTTGTAGAGAGGAGGGTGCTGGCCTCTTCTCCCAAGTGACAGGGGACAGGACAAGAGGGAATGGCCTCAAGCTCCGCCAGGGGAGGTTTAGGCTGGACGTTAGGAAAAAATTCTTCACAGAAAGGGTCATTGGGCACTGGAACAGGCTGCCCAGGGAGGTGGTTGATTCACCTTCCCTGGAGGTGTTTAAGGCACGTGTGGACAAGGTGCTGAGGGATATGGTTTAGTGTTTGGTAGGAATGGTTGGACTCGATGATCCGGTGGGTCTCTTCCAACCTGGTTATTCTGTGATTCTGTGATTCTGTGATTTTCCAGATGTTTTGGGCAGGATTAATTTCAATTATAGATGGAAGTGTCTGCCCATTCTTGAGTATTGCACCTAAACACATGCCCTCATGCACTTCTGCACTAATTAGATACAATAGAGCTGCCTAGAAAAAAAACCAGATTTACTTAGCAAGTTATGGATAAAATCCAGGTGTCAGTAGCACACGTACATCAGAATGACATTTTTCATTTTATCATCATCATACACCACTTAGGAAGATGACACAAAACCTGATTTTGTAACTAATATCAGTTCTTTGTCCAAAGTTCCATGATCGTAACTATAACTGTGTGATATGTGATTTACAGCAACCGATTATAAAATATATGAAAAATAATAGATAAATACATTGTAATCCAAGAGAGAGAAGAATGTGAGCTAAAAAGTTATGAAAGAGAATAGTTTTTTTTATGAATGATACTTTAGAATTTCAAAGTCCTATTTTATACAGTTCAGATAAGATACAAGTTAACATCTTAAAATATTTAATATAATATATAATATATAATATATAATATATAATATATAATATATAATATATAATATATAATATATAATATATAATATATAATATATAATATATAATATATAATATATAATATATAATATATAATGTATATTGTATAATGTATAATGTATAATATTCATTATTTATTATAAATAATATGAGAACAACCAGGCTGTTAGCAAAAGCCTGAAACAATTTCTGAAGATCCTGTTCACCTAAAATATTCTCATCCCAAAATGACCCCACCTGGCAACTAATTCCATTTGTTTAGCCTCAGATGTGCTCACAAGTATGTGTTTGAATGAGGCTTTCCTTGTTCTCTAGGTACCTCCCTTTACTTCTGCACATGCTGACACATCATTTCTTATTACACTGACTGACCAGTGTGATCTTTTCATACTGATTATACAAGTCTGAAAGACATTTAAAAAAATACCTCATGCGCTAAGAAGAAATGCTTCAAGGCTCTGCTTTCTTGCCTTGATTCTTTGACTACCAATGTATTCAGCTGTTACCAGGAACATCGCTGGGAATGGAAATGTGGAGATCAGTACTGAGTGCCCAAAACATGTTTCCCAATAAATTCATAGGTACTGAGTTGGGTATGCTGTGCTGGAAAATCAGGAATTAGGTACATCATTGAAAAGACCAGTGAGCATGAGGTGCTAGATTCATTCTCACTCCCCAGAAGCTATATACGTAGAGTTGGGCATCTTTGCAGATAAGCACGTCTTCCAGCTGAATATCATAGAGCTTCAATTCTTTTTTTTTTCCCTTTCTAGAGCACCTTCTGTAGGAAGTTTGCCTGCCTTATCCTGCAGTGCCTGCACTGTATTCAGAAATATACTTTCAAAACAGTGGACAAGGCTCCAAGGCAACTCTACCATGCAGACATTCCTTTATCATCAATTTTAAACTTCCCTTCAAAATCCAGAGTCACTAGTCACAACTGGTCCCAAAATTAGGGATATCTTGGAAGGTCTGAAGTTATGAACCTCTCCGCTGTTCAGACATCTCCTTAGTTTGCACTATTTTTGTAGCGTGAATCAACTCCTGACCCCATTATCAACCTGGTACAGACAGAAGGCAGCACTGGGGCTCTTCACGCTCTTCCTGGCTACCCAGCTCCCAGGGGTCTAGTCTGACTGTAACTGTACAGAGGTGCTCAGCAGCACAGGTAGCTTACAGTTTCCATCTATGTATTTGAAAGCTTATATTCCTCAAGAAAAACAAAACAACAACAACAAAAAAACTCAAAGCAAGCAAAAATGCAGTATTTTTTTAAGTTGAAAAATTATGAAGTTTGTATTTCAGCTGAAGGGAGTTTTACATCCAGTTTCACTTAGTACTCAAACAAATTTACAAAACTTTCCTCAAATATATTTGTCTTTCAGCCAAGTACATAATTTGCCTAATTTACATGTATATTCCCAGAAGGTAAGGTATACATAAATTTACACAATTGCCTGGATTAAACATTAGAAATCCCTTTTTGCCTCCAGAATTTTTCTCCAAATGCTCTCACATTATTACATTCAGCTGAATATATCCACAGATTTTCTGTTGGTTAAATTGGTTTATTTCATACTTTGAAATAATTGAATATTATTCCTGTTTCTTCCTCTGTGTAAATCCTTGACTTTATATTACTCTGTGCTGAGACAAATTGAAATAGATGTGCTGAACACAGGGGTATGAAGCAGTTTGCCCAGTAATAATTGCTTCATGACAGTATTCTATTTTTCCAGTTCTTGTCCCTTTGGGATAGTTTAGTGGTTTGGATAGCATTAGCGAGAGAGAGACAAAATAATGTCTCAAGCTAGACATTATTATGGCAGACTTGATAAAATCTAAACATTTTTGAAACAGTGGTTCTCTGAATAATTAAGTGGATTCTGAAAACCTCCAAAAATTATTGATTTCTACTACAGTTCACATTTTTTAAGAGACTACAAAAGAATTCCAGTCTTGGAGAGAAGTCATCTTTGTACTACGATGGAAAATAATTCAAGAGCAGCAGATGTTCAGGGTTATAGTTCTTTTCAATACACTGTTTTTCAACATGTCAGTTTATAAATAACTACATAAATGTTACATATAAAGAACAATTTTCTGAAAAGCAACTTTTTCAGCTTTTTTTGGTATCTGACAGAAATGTTATAATCAGGAAATTCTCTTGTTTAGGTTTCAGTACAAGAAAACCCCCAATTTCTGAGTTTATAAATAAATAAGTAAATAAATGGCAGATGTTAATAATTCTTGCACATCCGGTAGTCATTGCTATGTAAACTAAAAATAAATTTTGGCAGGGAACTGTGAAATCTATTTGATACAGAACAGTTTTTTCAAAAACGTGCTATAAAAATGTTTCTGTTTCACTAAGTTGTATTTTGGAAGCTTCGCAGCAAGTCTATCTAAGAAGAGAATTCTTGAAGCGTCATGTTTGCTCTAGGTTTAGGTCTTGATATTGATCTAATTCAGTATATGAAGAGGTCATTTAAAAAAAAAAGTCTTTACAAATAACAATGAAATACTTCTGCTGCAAAATTTCTGTCAACAGTATTTATCTTACGATTTGGAATGGAAAGGGGAACTCAGTTCAAGTTCTATCAGGTAATGTGAGAAATTCATTAACCCTAATAGACTTAAGTTACTCAGATTTAATACAATGGGGAGTTATATATGACTTTATGGTATTTCATAGATACAGTGACTCCATAATGAAAGTTGTTAATAGAGATAAGGTATCTTATAGTCAGCTTACTGGAACACGCTTTGCTTTCCTTGACTTTCTGTGGATGCCAAGTGACCACCAGGCTAGGTTTTCTGTATTTTTTTGTCTCCTGAATATCATGCAAAAATGTAAGAGACGGTATGTCCATAAACACCTGTACTGATTCTCTACTGGGACAGTGTTGTAGGGGGTAACCGTAATTGAACCACGTGACTTGAACATGAGCAAACCAGGTAATCATGTCTATCTTGTACTTTACCAACACGTACCATTCTTAATTTTAATTGATTAATCCTAATATCATAAACATGGCTAACTTGACAATCATAAACTTTTTTTTCCTTTTTTAATCCTATTTTGTTTTTATTATGATTATGGTTTCTTCTTTTTATCTTGCAAAATATCTGCAAACATGTCTGGAATCTCTAAAATGATTACATATTCAAAATAATGAAACTCTTTAAGCCAGATTATCACCTTCAATTACACTTCAACTTGAGGCAAATATTTCAGAAAACCTGGACTGAGTTCTAAACTGTACTGTTACATTGAGACTACAGTATAACAGAAAAGATATTGGAAAAAAAAAACCCAACAAATACAAAGAAACAAAAAAAAAACCCAAAATAACCCAAAAAATCACATACCTTCTGTTGTATAAGTTAAAATTTTGGTCTAGCAGATGTAGATTTGGATAGATGGGTGACAGGGTCCTTCATGCTCCCTACACAGGCCAAAATGCTGAGCACAGCCTAGCAGTAATTTTAATACTGTTATTGAACACTAAGACCATAACTATTTTAAAATACTCCTTAAAAACCAGAAAGATATAGAACAGTTGCACAATAGGTATGGAACAAGGCTACACATACATAATCATCTGTTTTTTTGGGTTCTTAGCAGCGATAAAGTAGCCACAGAAATCACCTACGCTCCCAGATGTACAATATCTGTCTGGGGAAAATATTCACACAGAGGAACACTTTGAAAAATGTCATCTGAATAAAAAGCATTGGGAAGAGACTAGGTACAGAATTTGTAGTGGTAAGATTGTGCTTGAGGACTCAGCTATGACAGTGCTGAATGCAGCGCTTCAGGTAAGTGTCTGCCAACGTTAAGCTAGTAAATCCGTATTTTCAGGAACTTATCTCTTTAGAACATATTAATTCATTTTGATGCAAAAGTGCTCCTGACATAAATAGTGTTTCATTACAGGAATTATTTTATCTTTAATTTTGCATGGCTTTGAAAAATGTCATTTTCAAATTATAAAAGTTTAGCAAAATACAACAAAATGAATAAACATAATAATTTTATGAGAAACACTGATTATTTGAAATGCCTGTGTTGCTTTCAATGTAAACAAATGAACAAACAACTGTTTCAAAGTATTCTAAGAACTAAAAATCTGCTCCATGGGTTCAAGACAAGCTCATCAGGTCAGGCTACTCCATTTGCAAGCACTTGTACCTGATTTCATGTAATTAGAGAGTTTTCAGTTGGAGAGGTAAAGTGGAAGTCTGGCTAATAAGTATTAATTCCAGTTCAAAAGGATTTCAGTCTGCACATAGATTAACAGTTATACAGCCAAAAATATTACATTTTGGTCATTTAGTCGGATGTTGTGCATAACACAAGGCACTGAATTTCATCAGCTTCACCCATTATTAAGATACCCATAAATACAGTGTTCAACATGCACACACGAAACAGACTGTGCCTGTAACACTTTTTGTTTAACAAATCAAGAATATCAACTACTATAACCTTCAAAATAGTTCGCTTCTGAGTTGACATATAGCTGCATCTGATGCTGCCAAAGTACAAAGAAATTCCACAGATCATTTTCTGAACAGCTGTTGAGAAATGTCTATATTTAAACATGCATCCACTCATACTGAGTGAAGCAATTTAGTTGAGTATTGTCTCACTGTGACTGGTTGTAGTATATTCTACAATCATCTCTTTGTCTCTTCTCACCCATTCTTGGTTCCCAAACTATAGGATTAGTTTCATTTTCTTTGTGTCAGACCTCGTATTCCAGATGTGTCATCTAAAAATATGCTTGGGGGATGCATAATTTCTTAGGTCTGTGTGTCTTCATTTTCCTGTTTACAGTTTCTTCTCGTGTCAGACAAAAATTTGAATGAAATTGACTAACTGTCCCTAACATTCTATTTTGGGAATTGCAGTTCAAATGTAAAACAATAGGCAGTATTAATTACCATATAATCTTCATCCAAAAAGTCAAAATAGAATGCTTTTTCTTGAGTATTGTAGTTTCTGTAATATCTTTCTCTTGACTGTTCTGTGTGCCAGATTTAAGAATAAGCTGGTATACTGATGCATCCTAAAACAATACTAAGCTTGCAATTCACTGAATATAGAAGTGAAATAATCTTTTTATTTCTTTTACGCTCCAACTTAAATCAGTCCTTAAAGTCCCAATTTTGTAATAATGGCTAATTATACTTTCTCAGGATATTTATTGCTATTAGGTGTGAAATATATTAGTTATCTGCTGCCTATTTATAAATCAGACGACCTGTGTGGAGAAAACTGTTGTATCACCTCCTTTATTTACGCTTTTACAATCCATATGCAGAGAGCACCACTAAAAATAGCTTGCGTCTGGCAGGTTGATCACTGTGACAATAAAAGGATTAAACAATAGGATGTTTCTCTACTTTCAGTAATGCCTAGCAATACAGAGGATTTATTTTGATCATTATGTGTACATCATTCAATGTTTTCAAGGATTATGAATGCTTCACCTTTCTTTTTTTGCCCTATATTATTACTAAATTCACCACGGAACGTTTTATGGGAAGCAAAAAAGACCACTGAGGATGCAGAGAACTTATACAACTTGCTTATAACAGTCAATATTCCAGGCATTATTTTTTTCTGAGAAAAATCTTTTAAAAGCTATATACCACCTATTTTTTTTCCATTATATTGTTAAGAAATTATTTTTTCAGACACCAAAAACTGTAAGAGTGATGTAATTCTTGATTATGTTGAAAATAATTGTGAGATTTTTTTGTTTTCTCTTGTTTACGACAACTTTCTACTTGATAGTAGTACATATAAAATAACGTTTGTAGAAACCTACATAGTCTTGACTGATCTACGTTCCTTATACTTTAATATAAAATTAAAGGTATGGATCAAACAAAGGAATTGGTTCCCATGGAAAACACTGAGATTAATCAAGAAAGAAGCATTATATTATTTGCTATATTTTCATCTGTCTTTAATCTCTGCCAAAGAAATAAGTCAGATATAGACTGAGTAGTTTAAAGAGAGACTTGGGGAATTGAGAGAGTACAGCGTGGGTTGATTCAAACAAATGGCAGGTGCACATTTCAGTGACAGTATCAGCATACATTTGGTGAAACTGCCAGGCTATTGAAATAGTCTGAGGAATTCCAGTGGTTTGCTCAAACGGATTATCACCTTCTGACAGCATTGAGTCCTCCTGCTTATTTGGTGGAATCGGCAAGTCAGTGTAAGACTCTGGAAGACTGAGGGTCATGTCCAGGTCCCTGTCAGAGGAGCTGGCTGCATTCACTTGCTACATTCCTACAGTCTTCTCCAGCACCTAACATTGCTATAATTTTCCCCACTAACACAATTTATATAGTAAGGAACACAGTGTCATGCATTCCTCAAATTCCTAGTATGTTTTATATATGTAATGGATAATTAAGAATTAAAAATAAAAATCTGACCATCCACTTAAAAGAAAGGCTTTGACTAGTCTCTTTTCCTCTTTCAAAGCTGTGTATCTCAATACAGCCATCTTGTTGTAAGGCTGACACCTAGAACAGTGGGACAGCATACTTGGACTTCACTTCCTCAGCAGAACATGGACAAAAGATACCTGGGGGCAAGAAAAAGGGGAGATAGATAGACTCACCAACAAGTTCTTAGCAAGAGTTCAGAGAGAACAGCTTTCAGAAGCAGGTCTGGAAATATTTCTTAGTTTCCTTGATCTTACACTCAGATTTTCCTGGGAAGAGATCTTGACTCACTACACACTGGTAGCAGACAAGTGCCTCAAAGGCCTCCATTTGTTTTGGAGGACTGTGGTCCTCAGATTCCTCTGCTGAGTATTGTCTAGGAACATAGATGCAGTCCAAGAACAGCTGGATGCAGAATCTCTCCTTCACATATACTTGAAGAAATAGAACCAGCATGTAAGTTCCTCATAAAGACTGACTACTGTATGGCTATCCCCAGATGCTATCTTGCTTTCCTCCCAGTATGTTCATCTGGGAAAAAAAGTTCACAACAATATATATAGAAGAGTGCACCACAGTCATTCATGGGCAGATTGTGTTCCAGAAAAACAGGTTGGAGAAAATTCCCAATGAGTGCCCTAGCAGCTACATTCAATGTCATCAGGAACATTATGGGGCTGGCTCTAACAACCTGCCTGTCTCTCCTAAAGCCTATAGCTGCCACTGCAGCAGGAAAGTGCCAAGACGGGTGCATGCAACAGGAGGAATGAAGGGAGATTTGTGCTTTGTGAGGGACCCTGTACCAACTATTTGTCCAAACTCTGCGCCTGTGTCATACTCAGAGGAACAAGTGTAACAAGAACCTTTCACAGCTTTACACATTCCTCTGGAAAGTGGATGAGTTCTTGGGATGCTGCCTGAGGAAGGACTATTTTCAGTTAGTTGCTGCAAAGGTATACTCATGTCCCCTATTCTAAGCCTTAATGGCCCTGACCAGCCTCATCTGTGGCTTCGACGCTTCTTTCTTGGCCAAGCACATAAAAACCCCAATTCAGCTCAGTTCTGTATGCCTGGGCTTTCCCTGAGCCATTCTATGGAATAATCTCCAGTCTTGATTCCTGAATTGCCTCAGACCAACGTGGATGGAAACAGCAGAACAGACAGGTTATTCTCCCACTCTGCACTGCTCTAGTGAGCCTGCATCTGGAGTATTGTGTCCAAATCTAGGCTCCCCAGCTCAAGAAAGACAATGAACTACTGGAAAGAGTCCAGCAGGGGCCATAAAGATGATCATGGGACTGGAGTTTCTCTTTTACGGGGATAGGCTGAGAGACCTGGGTCTGTTTAGCCTGGAGAAGAGAAGACTGAGAGAGAATCTTATCAATGCCTGTAAATATCTCAGGGAAGGTGTCAAAAGGATAAGGCCAGACTATTTTCAGTGATGCCCAGTGACAGGACATGGGACAACAGGCACAAACTGGAACATAAGAAATTGGGAAGTGGGGGGGGAGCGGGGTTGGAGGTATTGGACTAGATGATCTCCAGAGGTCCTTTCCAACCCTGAACATTCTGTGATTCTGTGAAATGCATACAATTTTCACCAGGTTTTGCTATCTCCATCCTTAACAATCACTCAAACCTATGCCAGTGACTTCATGGCTTTTAATCTCTCCATAAAATCACAAATACCCAGTGTGAGGCTGAGAAAAAAACCTCTGGCAATCTATGAAGCAGTCCTCTTGTTATTCAGCTTTCATTTTCTGGAAGCAGTCTATTTAAAAACAAGAACATTTCCAGGGCCCAAGAACTGTCATATGCTTTAAACTGTTTCATATCAAGGCTCTACCTCACTGAAAGGATTCTCCCCTCTACTAACTCCCAAGAAATGACAGCTGTGTTAAGGTAGACATTGCAACTTAAAAGAACTCTAGGAAGCATACACAAAGGACAGGGACATGAATTCATGTTCTCATTTTGTCTGGCATAAATTCACAAGTTTTGGGGTACAGGATTCTTGCAAAGCTTATTCTGTTGCACTACTTGTGAGACCTGAGTCCAGCCTTCCTTCTCTTCACCTGAAGAAGATAAGGTGAGTAGTGTTGTCTGCCAGGGTCACTGTTATAATGTCCCCTTCTCCTGGCAAATGCTGACGCTTCAACTGTGAACAGCAGTGTGGTGGAAGAAGTGGTCTTGATCTGTTGATACTTCACATTGCTCAAGAAGAACATCTGTACTTAAAGGACTGTGAATGGTCAGGACAAGAATTCAGGAACCTAAAGTGAAGAGAAAGCTCACAGAGTGACTCTGCAGTGTATCTCCTCAGCTCCCGTGACTCACTTATACATAAAAACCTAGCACTTTTAACATTTTCACATTCCTCTTCACTGACTATGGTACATCTCAGCTTACCATGCCTCACTGTTGGTAACTTTAAAGCCAAAACTAGTGCTTCCAAACCAAAAACAAAATACAAACTTATGATGTCTTTCACTTACTAGTCTACATAGAGTTACTTTAAATAGAGGTCACCTCTTTCTCTTCTCTTTTCTTTGCTTTTCAAACCTCATTCTTTGTTTATTCAATTCTTTCTCTCTTGGATCAATATCTTCAGGCTAAAGACCTAAACCATGAAAGTTCAACTGATTCTCATCAATCTGTACTCCTATTCTCTTTGAAGTGCTGCTTTGTGACTAAAAAGCAGTTTTGAAAACATAACTAAATTATAAAATTAAGTAGAAATATCAGTTCAGATTCTTCCTTTATGCTTAAGTTAGATAAGCAAGTTAAGTTAGATGGGCCATTCCCTTCAGTTAGAAATAAGGAGCAGATACAGATTATGTATTTTCAAGAAGAAACTATTGAAACTACATAAGTTTGCTTTTTATTTTAGCTACCCTCGTATCCACACTACTGATGTGGAAAATAAAGAAATCACCTTTTTCCTCACTCTTTCTTTTCCTTTTCCCCACATTATCTTGAGACCTCTTCTTACATTACCCACTTTTTTTGTTACAAAGCTGGAGACTGATATCTTTCTTTTGTCAGAAACTATTTTCCCCCAGTCCACCGACCAGAACCAATTAAGTCAATGCTCAGCCTTCTTAGGCTGGGGAAGTATGAAGGTGAAAGGAGTTTTTCTTCTCTTTAGGGAAAGTTGCCTGGGAACCAAACAGAAGCAACACTATTTGTGTGTTGCTGAATGGGAACCATGTATCTGAGTAAACGCTGCACATTGATATGAATTCAGCAAGGTTAGTTTTTCTGGGGAGAGGTAAAACTGCTACAGGTACCTTGTTCAGCTTTTGAATTACCTGGTGGTTATCTCTGAACTTAAAGAGTGTGCTTATTTTGATGTTTAACTGTGTGTTTTTAGTGACTTCGGATCAAAGATCTTGTGCTTGTGGGATGCACTAAGACATGAGACTTTTTACAGCATCTCATAACCCTAAACATACTGCAGGATGTAGATCAGTATTCATCAGAAAGCAACAGTATTTATCAGACCTTCATCAAGCCTGAAAGAAATTGAAATGCTCTGCCAGAAAGGACTGGCTCTGAAATGAAAATTGGAGGGTAAAAATATCGATGAAAGAAATGTGTATTTTAAATTTCATAGTCTTATTAGAAAATACATTTCTAAGAAAACATTAGGATCTAGATATTTTTAAATAATATGCTTTTGATACATTTTCAACATAATAGCTGGGCTAAATATTGGGGAAACAAAGATTATCACAGAGAGGAACAGAAACAGCAACCTGAGTTGCATTCTTACCTTGAAGGAGTAAAGCTGTGCTTTTGTTTACAGGGAAGGAATGTGAATATCTACATGTCTACTTCCTTTAATACTCCACACTTACTTTTTTGTCAGCAAGACAGTCTTTGATGTGGGTTCAGGTCAGATATCAACAGTGGATTATACATTCTTCTCAGTCTGTTTCTGGGCGCTTTACAATGGTTTTATGGTTAGCTGACAGCTTAAGTCCTTTTCTAGATTATAACAACATGATCCTTCTCCCTCCTGCCAGCACTTATCTGATCCCACTGTGGGGTAGCTGTAAAAGTAAGCTCAGGATCCAGTAAAACTAGCTCAGCAAGAAAAATCACAAACCTGATGGCTTACCTCTGGGAATAAGTTCACTCCAGGGATTTTGCACGAGCCAGTGAATGGCAATAGGTGGGTTTATAACTCCCTCCTGATAGACATGATGAGGAAATGACCGCAAGCTGTACTGCCCAAGATCAGCTTAAACTTTAGAAATATGTCATTCAATATGATTTACAGAAAAAATTAAGAAGTATAGTTTAATGCATCACTGTCTTGGGGGATTAAAATATTCTACAAAATACGTTTCTTTTAAAAAAAGTGGAATGACTGAAATTCTAGGTGGACTGACCTAAAAAGAAAATATTGTTAACAAATGGAATTTATTTAGTTCGTATTTCTTTTCCAGAAAAGACAGATTTTATATCTTCATTTCAAAAACTGAATCTGGACAAACAGTAAAATAATGAACTGCTTCTGTGAAATTGGACTATAAATCTTTGAAATCTGAATTATTTAAAAAAATATATATATTTCATTTTCTTAATGGGCCTAATTGGTAACATTCCAGATCAAACCCAGTTAACATATTACTTCCAAGATCTTCAGTTCAAATTCATCTTTCTCTTCTAGATGGCAGTTTTGTATAAAGCAGAATGGCTGATTATAAGTCTCCTACAGCAAACTGGAAAAAAAAATCACGTGGCTAAATTCTTTGAAAGGACAGTAATTTTCCTGGGACATATGATTCATAGGAAGCAAATTAGTACCGAACAGACGAAAATTCAAAGAATGAAGAATTTGCTTACTTGTACACAGTCTGATTTATGGGACTTTATCTGTATTGTAATTTTGTATTGATTACAAAGCCTTTGCATAGGTTAATGATAAAGATTAAATGTTTCTCAATAGTGAAAAGGATTGAAAAGATGGATTTCTTAATTTAAAACAGTCACTATTGACAATGCTGATTCCAGCACCTAGAATCATTGAAGTTATAACAAACACATCTTATAATGAGCACGGATTTAGAAGCCATTACACGAGAAAGCAACAGGAATAGATCTAATGACAGTTACAGTGGTTCTCACTACCTCAGACAAAAAATATAGTTATGTTTTAGTTTGCATTTTAGTATGCAAAATGAAACCAAGTCTTTTAGACATCTAATACTTTGCTACATGCTAAAACTGATCTACAAGTAAAAAAAGTATACAATTTTCTTAAAATGTTATCTCTTTCTGATATTTACAAAAGCAAAATAAATAGAAATATTTTAGTTTGTGACACCATTTGTTTGTGTTACATTAACTCATAAAAGCTTTGTTTTCTAAATGGAAATACTGAGTTCACTAATGCAGAATGTGAAACAAATGCCACTGTCAACTTTGATAGAAAACTTCCAAATACTAGACTAGAGACTTAATGTCTGCTGCTCTTGTAGTAAAAATGACTTGCCAGACTTATGCTAAGGTTATTGCTTACACCCTGTTTCTCATATATACGGATTTCATAAAACATGTACAGTTAAAGATAATATGTTGGATTCATTTCCTAATATATGGTTAACCATGCAAAATTTTCTTAGCTAATGCCATTAGGCAGTCTTCTTAATTGCTTTCTAAAAATAACAGTAGTACTATTCCTTTGTTTGTAGGTAAGATTACTTACATCTTGATATTCCCTGTGCAATTTTAATTGCTATTTGTGTTGATTTGTGTATCATTACAATGATCATTAGAATATACAAATAAAAAGGGAAAACTTTAAATAAAATTATTTCCTCCAGTTAAGTACCAATTACTTATTCCAGAAACTTTCTTCACAACAGTATGTTTAGTGCATAAACAGAGAGCAAAAACTGACAACAGCTCAGTATACTGTGTTCCAAAGTGTTCTTACCTGCATCATGCTATGGCATAGTGCATTACATGGGCTATGCTGTATTTTTAGCTGGGGAAATTAGTGAAAGCTCTGTCATTTAAGACTAGAGTAGATAATGTACAAGAAAACTACCCTGAGAAATAAAGAAATGTAACAGGACCTTGATTATCACCAGACTTCACATAAAGAAAAAAAAAAATCCCAATTAAGATCCCCCTTTGTGGAGGCAAGCTAGAAATAATTTTTCAGTTGTCTTGGCACATAAGTGAGCATCATCTCCCTTTTCCATATTGACTTGTGGCATGTAGACCACATTAAGTCATTTGGTACCCAGAGTCCTTCCTGGGACCTGACACAGGTTTCCTGAGGTACTTTTCTTAGGAATAGCCATGAAAAACACACAATTGTATTTCACTGAAAGAATTTATTGCTGGAATTTATATCACAGTACAATACCTTCCTATGATACTAAAAATTTCTCCAAATTTCAGTGATTTCACTGGTTATGTCTACGTTGTCAAGTAACTTAGCTTAGGAGTTATCTCCTGGTCTTAGGTCCTGCTGCCCACATTGCATATATGTTCATTTACTCTGTGGCTCAGTATTAAGGAAAACCGCCTCCATCCCTACAAAACAAACCTCAAGTTCTGTGGATAATTCATTGCACAGATTTCTTCCAAAAGGCAACACAAACCAGATGGCCAAAGGCTTGATTTCTCTGCCCTACAAAGTCCCACAACAGCAGGCTTTTTATTTTCAAAACACTTTCCCATGCCTGGATATCAGATCCCAGAGCCTGAAATATACTTCTTCAGTTTCATGTTATAAAAACACTACCTGGTGGGTTGCAGCACAGCCCTCATTTTTTTTTCAGGCACTTTGAACTAAGACCAATCAAACAAAAAATATTCACTTGCTCTTTGAGCCAAGGAGACAACTGTGTGTGGTTTAAAAGAGATGCAGGGCATTGTACTGTGTAGAGGAGATTTGTTCAGCAGTTTCTGCTAGCTACTGCTGTCTCTGAGCATGGTGGACATAAGGCAGTCAACATTACTTTGCCTTAAGGATCTCCTTCTGGGGTGTATATTTAGCTGCATAAATACAGCTACAATGACTCTTTCTGTACTTTAGCAGGAAGCATTTCCGTGTAGTAATGACTTCTCCAAGATGGACACATCGAACATTCACTATTTTCATGGTAATATGGCAGCCCTTCCGCTTGCTCCTCAATATTAGATGCTGAAACCAGAAAATGCTTAAAGAGAGGGCCTTAGGTATAACAGTGAAAAATATAGGGCCACAGATGAAACAAATGCTTCTATTTTTATTTGTTTCCTACCTAGAACTTCTACATGATTCAATATTTACTCTTTTTTTTCCCCACCAAAGTTATAAAGCATAATGACAGACAGGCAACATGTTGGAAAATATTCACTGATCACTCAGTGGTGAACCTGTTATGTGACGAGGAGTAGGATTCATCTGTCCAATTTCAGACATAGTATCTACTTCGAAGTACTCCATCTCATTCTTCTGCATTTTCTTATTTCTTCACATTTAGTAACTGCAGTAACTAATTTAGGAGCTGCAGTAACTAACTTTGATGCAGGGGTAGGATCCAGTTGTCAAAAGAGAAATGCCAAAAGCCACTGGAGATGCTCTGGTATGTGCAAGACATCTCTTAAGGGTTTTGTATGAATCAGGCTGCTTTTGGGTGGGAAGCTGTATGCCAAGTGCAATACCTACCTCCCCTGCATCTAAACTATCTATAGCAGTGTTTAACCAACTCGACCATAGCTGTAAATTTAGGCTGCCCGGATATGAAAAACTAAGTGAGACTAATCACATCTTACTTATCACCTGTTATTATTTTCCTAAGCTCACCACTTCAGCATCAGCATAATGTACTTTTTGCCACATTTAATATGGTGATCACACTTGATCTTATACTTTCTGACACAAACTGACCCATTTAACCACCATAGCAAAGCAGATGAAATTCTGCTTTGCCATAATATGAGCTCATTTGTGGTTTTAAAAAAAAGCTGTACTGAATTATTTTTAACAAATTTATTTTGAGAACTCTGGCCTTCATGTTTACAAATGATGGTGTACAATTGAGAAGGTGTAAGCACATGTTCAGTTTGTTGGGGATTTTTTATTTTGGCTTTCCAATGCTTCTGGTTTGCTTTCTTCTTGCATGAGGCAAAGTGAATTTAAAAAAAGGAGCATAAATTTATGAGAATTACGAGAATGATTCACTCTACTTTATAAGGATAATAAATATGTATCCCTGTGCTCCAATGCATACATTAATCACTAAATGCCAGAAGTTAGGAGTCCCAATAGACTGATTATTTAAATTTTTCACTGTATATTATTGTTTCTCCTGCCTAAAAAGTATCAGGCAATGGTGACAGGCAGACTCAAATAGTGAAGCAGAGACATTGCTTTTTGGGTAAAATCTATTGATTTGAGGTTTTGACCTTTTTTCTTTCACCTTAAGTTTACTGAACACCTATTGGAATCGACACAATCAGATACAAATTAAGATTTTAGACCTCACAGAAAGATATAAAGGGATAAGAATTATAAGTATTATACAATTTTAGTATTAGTGAAACCTCTTTTATGTGCTAATTCATTGATTTCATTGAGGGGGAAGCTGTTATATTTATGTAACAAGAGGTTCCATAGGGAAAAAGCCTTCATTCATTCTAAATGAATAATGTTGACTCTTCTGTTCTTTTCTAACGAACACTGTTGCACATGGAGCTTCAGTAGATATCAAGGAGTTTGAAGTATTAAGAAATTCAGCTGAATAAACTGGTTTATATGTAAGATATGGCAAGCCAATGTGCAATATTAAATAATTTATTGGAAAAATGCTTGAAAAATTTGACAATTCTTTAGGCTCTGTGGATCAGCTGTTAATTTCTCCTTCATTACATGAAAACTAAACAAAATAAAGCAAAGATCCATTTTTCATTACGTGGATTCCTGACTTAAATCTCAGCAGGGATATCTCTTACATCACTGTTCACATCTTTAAAAGCACTGTAGTCAAAGAATGGTAAAGGGGTGTAAATTCCTTCCTCTTAAGTGCTTGCTGCTGAAATAATGGATTCATAGAATAGTTAGGGTTGGAAGGGACCTTAAAGATCATGCAGTTCCACCCCCCCCTGCTCTGTGCAGGGACACTTCCCACTAGATCAGGCTGCACAAGGCCCCATCCAACCTCACCTTAAACACCTCCAGGGATTAGATATCCACAACAACCAGTGCCTCACCACTCTCATGGTGAAGAAATTCTTCCTTAAGTCTAGCCTAAATCTGTCCCGCTCCAGTTTATACCTGTTGCCCCTAGTCCTATCACTACAAGCCTTTTTAAACAGTCCCTCCCCAGCTTTCTTGTAGCCCCTTTAAGGTACTGGAAGGTTGCCACAAGATCTCCTCGAAGCCTTCTCTTCTCTAGGCTGCAATGAATGGGTTTTTCTTATTTGTTTGTTTGCTTGTTTGTTCACGACTAAAGCTGAATTGTGAAACATTTAATACTTACAGAATCACTGAATCAGCAGGGTTGGAAGGGACATAACAGATCATCCATTCCAATCCCCATGTTCTTTCCATTTCACTTAACTGTGCAATAAAGAGGACAAAAGCTGCTCTACAACATAAAAAACCACAGATTTCCTGAAAAGCATAAAGACAATCACTGCTATATGTGTACCATAAGAAGACCGTATGTTCAAGCATAATACCACATACGTTTTACTTTTAGAGACATCCTTTAGCTTTTGGAGGTATAGGTGCAGTCATAAAAAATATGAAATTGGTCTCCCAAAATTAGTCCTTTGCCACGAATCTTCCATAATGCAGGGGCAATTTTCTCTTCACTGAGACTTCATAGAATCATCGAACCATAGAATCACCAGATTGGAAAAGATCTCTTGGATCACAGAGTCCAACCATTCCTATCTGCCACTAAACCATGTCCCTCAGCACTTCATCTATGCATCTTTTAAATACCTCCAAGGAAGGTGACTCAACCACCTCCCTCAGCCACCTGTTCCAGTGCCCAATCACCCTTTCTGTGAACTTTTTTTTTCTGATATCCAATCTGAACCTCTCCTGATGCAGCTTGATGTCATGCCCTCTTTTCCTGTCCCCTGACACTTGGGAGAAGAGGCCAGCTCCCTCCTCTCCACAACCTCCTTTCAGGTAGTTGTAGAGAGCAATGAGGTCTCCCCTCAGCTCCCTCTTCTCCAGGCTAAACAATCCCAGTTCCCTCAACTGCTCCTTGTAAGACTTGTTCTCCAGCCTCTCCACCAGCTTTGTTGCTCTTCTCTGGACACTCTCCAGAGCATCAACAACCTTCTTTTGGTGAGGGGCCCAAAATTCATAGCTAACATCATGTGAACTTCACATGAAGGAGTCTTTGAGTAATAGTAGAGGTAGTCCATTGTTTCTACTTTTCTTTCTAAAAACTAGATACTTGTAAGTATTTTGTGATATTTTTAACATAAATGCCTTAAATACACTAGCTGGTGAACAGTCTGACATATGTTGAATATTTTTTCTCACATATAGCAACTGTTCAGTAAAGGAAACTATACATTACTTAAAGTAGGAAATGCAAGTTTTCACAGCAAGCACTACCTATAAAGTGAAGCATACCTGAGGTATTTAAACACAGCTCTGTGGTCTAGTTAGTATAACTATGTTTTAAAACCTTTTCATGCTACTATGTAGTTAGGGGTAGAATCTGGCACAAAAAAACAATCAAGCAAACAAAACAACAAAACCCAAAAGCCAAGAAAACCAAAACATTAAAAGAAAGGGAAAAGACATGAATTAGAAGTTTTTAAAGTTTCAGTTTGCAAAAGAAATGTAAATACTTTTTTTTTCCAACCTTCTTTTTGGTTAACATTAATTAGTGCATTTTTTAAAGTTTAACTGCAGGAAGTCATTATTGACACATCATTATTTTGAATTGTTGGAACCAAGCTATTATTATGTCTTCATTCATACTACAGAAAGATGTCAATACAGGTCACAGTTAGTGTTCACTCAACACAGTAAGGAGGTTGTCCTAGCTCTTACTAGCTTCAGATTCCTGATCCCATTGCTCTCATACCACTGTCCCCTCATTCCTCATAATGATTGTGCTATTTGTCCTTTTGCCTTTGCCCACAGATTCTTCAGTTTACTTTATCAGTTGTATTGAAATTTATCTTCAGCTTCCCCAAAATAATATTGCTCCTTACTGATATCTATACATTCATGACTGAGATGCCTACATGTCATCCTTTTCCAGGTATCTCATTATTGTAAATTACATTTCCAACTTCATATTTAAACATAATTTTACAGCCTACCAGGCTTTTGGTCTACTGATCTGACCTTTATGTATTTCTTTAACCTTTCATAATGCTTCTTCATTATATTCCTAACATATTTTGGGACAGAACTTCAACTCTCTAGTGTGTTTCTTCACAACTCATGTTCTATAGGATCCCAAAATTTAGCTTACCTATAGTGACTGAAATAATTACTTGTCCTTCTAAGAAGACTATTGCATGTGACTTCACAGGAGTATTTTCTTGTAAAGACACATTCCACATATTTTTTCCTACCTGAAACACTGTCCCATACCTACTCAGGTTCTTCCTTATACTTTATTCTTAAAGAAAATGCTCAAGCCGTAAAAGCTGTATTTTTAATCTTCTAGAGCATCATAAGAATGATACACAAAGATAAATACAGTTCTTCCTCCTCTCTAAATCTTTGACAGGTTTTCTATCCAAAGGGATTCCCACAGCAGCTTATTTGGCAGCTAGAACATAATACAGCAAGAGGTTTGAAATTCAGCTACAGTTACACAAACACTTTCTGTTTTGGTTTCAAGCTAGGCCATTATTCCATTTAAAATGTCTAAAATAACTTAAGTCCCAGCATGACCATTGAGCATCAGAAGTCATAGCCTGGTTTGTACAATCTCAGTAGAAAAACTTCATGCCAAATGTAAATCTTCCATGACTTCAGGTCTGACTTTTCAAATCAAGGTTTAAAGCTCTTGCTGAATATTGGAAGGAGATTATAATGTTACTGTAGCTATTCTGGAGAATATAACAGCTCAGCTCTTAAGGCTGCCAGTGTCTTTACCTGTCACAAACTTTAAATATCTCTAGAAGATGTTAAAAGCATTAGAACTATTCTGTACCTGTTTTACTATAGCGACATACTGTAAAATCATAATAATATAATAATTCACAATGTTTGGTGAAATTATTTTACTGATTTTTTTTTTCTCAAACCAGAGCAGGACAAGCCTTTATGTTGTAGCCACTACTTGAGTTTCACAGCTGATGTCGGGGAAAAGTATGTGATACTGCATGGCTTTACTTTATACAAAAGTTCATGCAAACAGTATCCTTAGATTTTAATTCCCAAGCAATTGATCTTCTGCTCTGATGCAGTTCTGGCTTTTCTTCAGAAAAGCTTTGGAATTTTAACTGAAACTTCTGAACTCTACAATTTTCCAGGCAAAATATTAGCTCTAGTATAATTTTGACACTAAAGCAGAGATTTATCAAGGATAATCTGAAATATTTGGGAAACTTACATACCTTTGCTATAACCCTCTAGCATGTGAGGAAATTAATCCAAACAAGTTCTGGTTTGGGTTTCTTCTGTTCTGCTGCAAATATTTGGACAGTTGTCATTGCAAATTTGTTGTGAATTTTAAAAGTCAAAATAATTTATAAGAAAGGATAATTTTCATTACTGATTCTTATATGCATCAGGTGACATATATGTTTAAATCCTGCTGCATAATGGACAACAGAGCCTACTTATTTAAATAGTAAGTATAGCCTAAGTGTAGCAATTGAATTTATTGTTATACCTACTAGAATTAGCTAAAAAAAAAAAAGACATAGCATTCAAGGGGGAGGGGCACCCACTGTTCCATTAGAATAAGCTATTTTTAGGAGTGTTTTTCTGTACAGTGGTTTTTTCACAGGATCATATCTGAATATATTTTTTGAACTTTTCATTTCAATAAAGTCAAAGATATGGCATAGACCCATAGGTTTGAATAGGTGAAGGTTTGCTGTATGTTTACACTGCAATCCTAACAGTATATTCGTTTAACAACAGAGATTACATTAAATACTTCATGACATATTGATTTATCAAAGGAAAATACATTGGTAGGTTTGGAGATTTCTTAAAACATTCTTTCCATGGGAATTTCTAAAGTCAGCAGTTCTCATTTGAGTGTAAATTAAAAATAAAATATTAGATAACATTTCCCATAAACTGAAATCTATTTTTTCCTCTCTTCCATAATATTGTCAATGAAATTTTCACTAGAAATTAAGCTTGACCTTCCAATCAGTCACATTGTCTTCATATTCAGATCATATACTCTAATTGAAGTCAGTTACTTAACTGCAAGACATAGGAATATTTTTTCTTTTTAAGATAATTATCTTTTATAATAATTGATATCCTGAAAGATTAAGATAAGTCCATATTTTTCATTACTGTGATAGAGTATCTGTAAATGCATTGACAAAAACTTTCTTAATTGTACCTTAAGCACTTGGTGAATCATTTTGTTGTATAAGTGAGACTTGAATTTTTCATCATCTATTGAAATTAGTCTTTTTAAACATGGGAAAGCCTCCATCTCTGGATAAATGACCCAAACCGTATTTTTCTTATTGTTCTACTTACAAAACTTTCCTGAAAAAAACATGTTAATATACCTTGTTTGATCATTCACCAAACACCCATTCAGTCAATTGTTGAGTGACTGATCTTTTCCCAGACAAGTCACTGAATGTGCATGATAAGGAGAAGTTGTATTCTCATCTTCACAACATCTGTTGTCACTGTCCCTCCTTCCCTGTCCACTTTCATGCTACTCATAGAGTTAATATTCAGAAATTCAGGGCAAGAGCATTGGATCACTACATCCACAAAAAATAGCAATACAGTCTGCTGTACAGCAGCGAAGAAGACAAATTCATTCTAACAGATTTTTCAAACAACGTGACAGGCTTCAGCTGACTCTTCCCCTAATGCATGTTTTTCAAAGCTACAGGAAGGATATTTGAGTAAACATAGCAAGTTCACAAAGAGCAGCTTACAATTTGCCTTTAGAGAAAAGAGTATTTTTAATACAAGCACCAAAAAGTAGTTTCTTTTAAAAAATGAGAATTCTCTGTACCTTCTGTTAAACCAGCTAAACAAAGAGGATAACATCACGACTGAAATATTTATACTTCATCATAGTTCCCTTTGAAAAACAAAAAGAAAAGAATCACTAGTTTATTCATCTTTCACTAAAGATACAGAGAGGAAAGAAGCACGTAAACAATGAATAATAATGCAGAAGCTCAGACTGTAAAATCAATATGTCAGCTCAGTAGAGCTGTTTCTTTCTAATACCGCTCTTCCAACAGTACTGTTTACCTTCTGAATTATATATGTATTGACCTAATTACATAAATATTGACTTTGCTTTATATGAAGCCTTTTTCAGTCTCAGTGTAATTACAATGTCAATATTTGTTGCATGTAATAACACTGAATTTAGAGTTGTTAATTTTGATTGATAGTGGCAAGCCACAACTTATTATATGGGATAAGACAGTTAGTCTAGAAGTATGCCTAGCAAATAAAAGGAGCTGACAACGCTACCAAATCTAAATATGTCTTCAAAATTTTCTATTTCTGATTCTTTAACTAGACAGAGGAAATATAATGGGTGATTACACCCTTTTTCCATAAAAGCACTGTATTGAGTTGGAGAGATATTTACTCTGGTCCAAAAATAAGCACAAATATTTGGCTGGGAACTCGGTATAACAGTTCCTCTTTGAAATTGGCTTTACAATTTTTCCTTATAATGTTGTAAAATCTGTTCAAATTGTGCCAAAATGGAGGTTTAATATAGCAACAAGTATACTTTGCTGCATACCTTCTATCAGGTATACTTCATTTTGGAATAATATTGGGACACAGACACAAACAATTTCACATTAAATTATTTCTCTTTTCCTTCAAATCTGAGAAAGATGAGCAGGGTGGGCTTTTAGATACTACTGGGACTTGCAAAACCCATCACTTTAGTCTGTAAGTGTTTGTTGAGATACATTTCTACAAGGACAATTTTGTTCAGAGCTGGCAGACTTCTGAACTACTTTCAATGATGAATGGCCGCATAGTGTAGCCTAAGTCTCTAGATGCAATTATAAAGGATTTTGAATTTGGCAGTAACATGAGAATTAGAAACCAAACTGTGACGGTCTGTGTGCTGAGGATATTTAAACTGGTTCTGCTATAGCATGTTGCTACCAGTGACAAGGCATGCATCATACTATATTTTCTTATTTGCCTCAGCAGGGATGCCAGACAAGACAAACCTCAGTGATGTGAAGCAAATCCATCAAACCAATGATGACAGCACTTCAGACACAACTGGAAGAGCATATACAACAATGGCTGATTGTATGACAGTTATGCTGATTATCTTGGTAACATTGTTTCTTGTTCTTTGGTAATTGTTTGATACAATCTGGTTTGATACACATGTCTCATTGTCATCTGTTTATCCCCACTCAGAAGCCTGGAATAAGAGATCTGGTGGTTATTGCAATATTTATGATACTTTATAAGATATCAGCCTCTCTGATCTTAGACCCACATATTAACAAATTTGTTTCGTTAATGTTTTTCCTCTAGTTTTTTTAACACCCCATAGTCCTGCAAAATCATGTTTCCTTTTATAATATTTTATGTTAAAAATAAGTTGACGATGATAACCTTTCTCTCAAAAGCAATATGTATAAGAGAGGTCAAAGAATCTCTAAGTCATGCAAAGGGCTTCTGGAGATCATCCAGACCAAACCTGTGATCAGAGCAGAGTCAAGTAGAGCAAACTGCCCAAGACCAAGTTCAGTTGCTTTTTGAATGTCTCCAAAAATGGAGTCTACAGCCTGTCTGGGCAACTATTCCAGTGCTTCAACAGTCACAGCAGAAAAGATTTTTCTTACATATAAATGTTATCCATTCTATTTCAGTCTGTGCCCATTGCCTCTTGTCCTGTCACTGGGTACCACTGAGAAGAGTTTGGCTCCATCTTCTTTACTGCCCTTATCAGGTATTCATATACTTTGATAAGATCTCCCCTGCATCTTCTCTTCTCCAGGCCAAACAGCTCCAGCTGTCTTGATCTCTCACTGTAGAATATATGTTTCCATTCCTCCAAAATCTTCATAGCCCCTTGCAGGGCACTATCTAATATGTCCATGTCTCTCCTGTCCTGGGACACCAGACCTAGACACAGAACTACAGATATGGTATCACCAGTGCTGAGCAGAGGGGGAGGATCACCTCCTTTGTCCTGCTGGAAATATCTTTCCTAATTCAGCCCAGGAGGGTGTTGGCTGTATTGCCAAAGCACATTGTAGGCTCATGTTCAACCTTATGTCCATCAGGATCCCTAGATCCTTTTCCACAGAGCTACTTCCTAGCCCACACGCACTAGCACGCACTGGTGCATGAGGTTATTCCTCCCCTGGTGGAGAACTTAACATTTCCCTTTCTTGAACTTCATGAAGTTCCTATCAAGATATTTCTTCAGTCTGTAAAGGTCCCTCTGAATTGCAGAACAACTCTCTGGTTTATCAGCTACTGCTCCTGTTTTTATATTTTCTGTGAGAACTTGCTGCGAGTGCACTCTACTGCATTATCCACAACACTGATGAAGAAAACAAACAGTATCAACCCATGGAGTAAAGCAGGAGTAACTGGTCTCTAAGTGGACTTCATGCTGCTATTTACAACTCTACACATGGTTGATAGCAACTGGTGAAACTTTGCACTTAATAACTTTTGTATTTAAAGTCCTGCCTTTTGGGATTTCATCCATGTAAAACAGAAAAGGTTGAATTCGCCCTTTTGTCTTTCTCCAAAAGGAAAAAAAAAAACCACAATGTAAGCTCAGATAATTTTACTAGGAATTACTTTTCATAGTTCAGAAAAACTACATTTTAATACTGTATGTGCAGATCCACATATAATTGCAAAGTTAGGTTTCAGTGATGGATTCAGATATCTTAACCTATATGTCTACATAAAGATATTTACATATGTGTTATATTACTATTACACATGTTCTCTATCTCTAAGTTGCCACTGCAGTCAGTATAAATACAGGGCAACATTCAATTGCTAAAGTAGCAGGAATGAGTTCCAGTTAACAGGCTGTAACTCTCCCCTCTACCCCCCCCCAAGCCATGTCACTTTGTTTCCAGCTACCACTCTGAAGGGAATCAGGTTGTTTTGTGGGCATGTGACTAGAGCCCTTTGTCAACCCAATCCAGCGCATTGTCAATGCAATCCAGAGCATTATTCAGCTCGTATCAAGACTGACACCTAAGAATGTAATTCAGTTGCTCAAAAGTAAGTGTCTAGTACCACCTAAGATTTCCTGTAGTATCCAAGGAGTGTCCTCATAGGACAGAGATATATGATACAGGACTTATGGGAAATTCCAGAGGCTTCCTTAAATGGGAGTCTGGAGTTACAGCTGGTAGCTAAGTGGGATATCATTGTGTACATCAAATACATCTAGACGTGCATATGAGCTCATGAATCATATGCCAAGTCTCCATCAGTAATATTAAACTTAAAATGGTGACATATGAATGCAAATCTAAATTGCAACATGAATCCCAGCTCAAGTTCTCACGCCTCGTAACAGAAGGCAAGCTAGACTGTTCCACAGTGCTAATAGTACATTGCATATTACTGTTGTAAGACTTTATTATCCTGCCATGACTAGTTCTTATTTCATTTAAACTAGAAAGTATTTAAAAATATTTTGTAGTTATTTCTCCTTCACAGTCCTTTGCAAGAGAAAAAAATAAATGGTACAGTATTGCATTCACTCATATTGTACCTTGAACTCTTCCTAGACTGTAAGAAATTTAATTTTATATGAGACTAATATATAAAAGCATATTTTTATTCCCAAAAGCACATGTTGTTTAGTTATTAGTACACAAAATATAACATACAGGTAAACAGATATAACATTTAGAAAAGCAAGTGAGCATTCCTAAAAGTGATTCCATGCCCAGATAAATGTCATTAATAGGCATGTGTGCCAATGTGTACATTTTACTCAAACTCTTCTTTCTTTTGCAGATTTTGTTAACCAGCCATTCAAATCCATTTGTTTTGTTGTCTCAGCATCAGTAATTCAGGAAAAGAAAATCTGATTTCATTGTTTCCCTTTTTCATTCTAGCTCAAACCAGCTATCAATCTAGTCTGACCACACTTTTTTTGAACACTGACTGGTATCAGTCACCTCAGGGAAAACAGAATAAAGCTTTGAATAGAAGATTGAGAAATGGATATCAAATTCTACCAATAGTCAGTACTTTGAGTTTTATTTATATCCTGAAGCACTTTGTTTCCTTTTCTCATTTTCACGTGTTGTTCGACACCTTACAGATGGCACCAGGCAGTCAAGGAGATAACTGTACTTATATATAAGTTTATTCTTATAAGTTTGTTCTATAGCCTCTTGGAAACACAAACCACATTTTCAAATAATGATAGTAATTAGGTCCTAAGGTTTCTCTGGGTATGTTTTATTTACAGGTCTTTGTCACTTCTCAGTTTTTTCATGGACTGTTCCCCTTAATTTCTACACTGCACCAACATAAAAGAACTTATAAGATTCCTTCTGGAGTGTAAAATTAGGTCTCTCGTTCCCAGACACATTTGAAGAAAGCACTAGCTATATGAATACAAAAGTGGCAGGTCTGGAGATCCCTCACTGGCCTCTCTGCCATGAGACTTCATTCACCTTCCTGTTCTACCTAACTTTATTCATCACCATGCAGTCCACATAATTTCTTAAACTCATACACCTGTCAGACTGCATCACAGCTCTTTCATCATATCTAGCATGCTATAAAGAAATGTTCTTGTTTATGAAAGAACTATGAAAAGATCATAAAAATGGCTCAGAGCAACAGAAATGAAGCCAAGGCTTCTTGGCAATCTGTCTCAAGGTTAGTTTCAAGGGAAGTATCCTTGCAAGAAACTGTGGGAACAGAGAAAGAAGTTGAAGCGTAGCTCCAAGTTTGGCAACAGGAAAAAAAACCTGAAATGTTGCCTGTGTTAAATCCAGTAATGAAATGAGGAGAAAAATACAGAGTATGCTAGAGAAGCCAAGTGGAGAAAAAGAAAAGACT
This sequence comes from Phaenicophaeus curvirostris, assembly GCF_032191515.1. NCBI lineage: Eukaryota > Metazoa > Chordata > Aves > Cuculiformes > Cuculidae > Phaenicophaeus > Phaenicophaeus curvirostris. Next base: position 155,141,527 of record NC_091392.1, read on the forward strand.
TAACTGGAGATCATGATAAAACAGTGTAAAATTATCTACATCAACAAAAAATGGTGAACCGTATGCAGTACATATGTGAGCCACTCTGGGTCAATTGCCTTAGAATGCAGAGGCTTCTCCCAACAGCACATCATACAAGCAGCACAGGGCTGCAACTGAGCTCCCCAGATGGCCTCAGAAATTGCACCTGGGATGCTCCGAGTACTTTAATTTACTTTTACTCAGATATTTTTAACAGTAAAAAACTTTTCTATATCACGTAAAACCTTTGGTGAATGAGATTTTGTTTAGCTTTGCTTTCATTTAAATAAAATTTTTGTGTATTAGAGCTGATAATGTTTAAAATAGGGATGTTTCACTTAACATGTACCATTTCTCAAATAAACACAAATTCAAATGCTGTTTTTACTAAAATTCCAATAAATATCACTATTGAAGTTGCATAACTGGTCTCAGTAAAACTTAAAAAAAGAAGCCGCGACTATGAGGTGAGAGAGGATTATGGGGAATAATTCCTTAGAAGACAATTAATTTACTTGTAATATAACATTTCAGAAGAAAAGAACAATGTTAAAAAATAGAACATTTCTAAAATCCATAATATTTTTATTTGGTAAAGTTCAGCTATTATTCTTGAATAACCATTTTAAAATTTTCTTCAGATGCATCTTGATGTTTAAAAGTACCTCTGTCTCCTAGGAAAAAAAGTACTGAAGTATTTTTTCTCATATTATGTCCTACCATTTTAAATAAATGTTTCAAGGTGACAGCTTTCCTAGCTGTAGCTGATGAAAGAGAACAAAAAGCATATACTTCCTTTGGAAGTAAATTTCATTGTTCCTTTCATGACTAATAAAACAAAAAGCGTAACTACAGCCATGCAACATGCTGCTATATAATCAGAAAACGGTTTGAGTGAGAAGAGATCTTAAAGATCATTGAGTTTTGATCCCCCTGCCATGGGCAGAGACACCTCCTACTAGATCAAGCTGCCCAAGGCCCCATCCAAACTGGACTTGAACATCTCCAGGGATGGAGTATCCATGGCTTCCCTGGACAACTTGTTCCAGTGCCTCACCATCCTCACAGTAAAAAAAATGTCTTCCTAATATCTAATCTAAATCTCCCTTCTTTCAGTTTGAAACCACTATGCCATATCCTATCGCTGCACTCCGCAGTAAACAGCCCCACCCCCCGCAACCCCTTTAACTACTGGAAGGCTGCTATAAGGTCTTCTCTGAGCCTTCTCTTCCCTAGGCTGAATAAGCCCCTTATTCAGATTATAATAGGCTTCAGATTAACCTACCAAAAATTTATGATTAACTAACATTTCTGTACCATTTTCTCAGAAGCATGAGTTAAAATAAGGAATTGAAGCTATTTCTGCTTAGTTTTTTTGGGGGGGGTTGTTCAGTTCTGCTCTGGAGTAATTGTGTAATCATGACTGTTACTCAGAAAAAGATGTTTCTTTCTATTTTCTCTGAGTCACAACCAATTATAATGGAAATAAATTTTAAAAAAAGTTGTTTCTAAGTACATTACGTTAAAAAGCTACTGCAGCTCTAGTAAAATCCAGATTCTGCTCTTGCAAATCTCCACAAGTCTATTAATAAAGTTCTAACTCTTAATTCTTTCTTCCTGGTGATTCATGAATAAAAACCTGGCTTAAGAGATTTTGCCAGACAGAATTTCCATGTCTGGTAGTTGGAAATATAATCTTTTACTTTATTTTGGAACTTGTAAATGCAAAATACTAGAGAAAATATGCCTTGCGCCCCGCTTGTACCCTCTTTTACCAGCTCACATTGAAGAGGAATAGTATGTCGAGTATCAGTGATTAGGAGGACTCGGTTGATGCATGTCATAACCCCTTATAGCACAGAGGGCTGTGCTAAGATCACCTGCTGTGCATATCTAATATAGCTGTGACAACTAAGTGTCTCTAGGTTTGTCAGGCAGTCTAAATCACTTGTTTGTCTCTTGAATTTAAGTCGTATAGAGGTCTTTCTCAGTGGCAGTTTCCGGTTTTCCTGCTTCTCTTAATGTCACTCTCTCTTCAATTTGTGCTGGTACAAGAGTTTACAGGACCATGCCATGAAACTTCTGACTAAAGTACCTCCTTGATCCAGTTTGCCTTGTGTTTCCACAGACAATGGCATTGGTGCAATGGATGGGGTGGCCACAGTGCTCGTGGAGGTTAACTCACACATATATAGCAAGTAGACACAATGTTAGGTACAACAAAACATTTTAATAACATAAAGGCATAATACAAAGAAAAGTTTTTGCAGTTGCACATTGTGCATCCTTCAGTACCTAAAGCAGGATATGGCCATTGCAAACATCATTAAAAAGTCTGGGGTTTTGCATACGCACACCACACATGAAAGACTACAAGAGACTTCTTTTGCCAATGGGCAAAACCATACTGCCTAATACATACATCAGTACACCTTAGCCTGAGCAGTTTACTGTTTCATTGTCCCTTGTAGCTGTGTCTGAAGAATATGTTTCGCTGTTTACTTGTAGTTTACTTTATTTATATATATAGCTAATACCTTTGGGTTGGTTTTTAAAAATATTTTTATGCCTGTGCACATTTGTGCTTTTTGTCAGAGTCGTTCATTAAATTCTTGTCTTTCACTTTTTACTTAAAAAAAACCCCAGAGGTTTTTCAAGGAAAACAAAATATGGGATACCAGGCCTTCAAAATATCCAAACTCCCAACATGATCCTGAAGAATAAGTGTTGTTTGCTGTGTATATCTTTAGTAAGCTACGAAAACTATTGTATTTGTAATTTCAGAGCATTGGTAGGGTTGGTAATTAGTGCACGTAACAGGTTCTTTTAGAAATTTGTGATGCTACTGAATTCTATGCAAGCATAACTTGACTTTATATTATCTACATGCTAAACTGAAATACCACATTTAATACAATAAAATTGTTTTCAGAGAGGCATCATAGCATTACAGGTAATAACAGTTTGTATTTCTCTGCTCTATACTGGCTATATGTATACAATCAGAAATAAAACAATAATTTAACAAATAAAAAATTTGTACTGTGAACTCTTACCTATGTGGCTCTAAGGAAAGTTATCATGTATTTTCCTATGCAATATGTGACTTGATGAATAAATTTTCAGCATTTTTGTAATCCAAACAGGAATACTAAGAGGAAACTACTTGTGTTCAAATATGTAAGTAAATTTGCACACTAACACCTATTTTGTAACACTGTCTTAAATTCCTTGGTTTAATTTTTTTCCCCTGAAAAGCCTGTTCCTCTGTAAGACTTTAGAAAACTACTAAGAGTGAGGACAGCTGTTGACAACAGAACTTCTGTGAAAAATGTTGAGGTATTCTCTTGATTGGCAAAAAGGTTTCTAAACTGTAGCACATTAGTTACAAAGTTCTATGAATAAAAAACACAAAAGTTCACCTTTATGGAAGACTGTGAGGATCCATGCAATTTCAAATCCTAGTAAACATCTGAAATCGACTGATGAAGGAAATATCATAAAGCAAAATTGCATTAGACCGATCTGTTTCTTTAGTCAGAAGGGAAAAGTGTATAGGAATTAAACTCTCACTGGCGACCCTCTTCGTGCTCCCTGAACTAGTGCAGTTTTTGAAGCATAGAGACCCAGTTTTACACTTAAAGTTTTGGTTTTGAACAAAGAGGAAACATACCATACATATAAAGCCAAGGATTGACTGTCAGTATAATTAAAATCTTAACAATCAAATTCAAGGACAATTTAGACTGGATCTAATTATTTTAGAAAAGGAAAGAAAGCATAGTTACCTGGCTAGACGATTTCTACACAGAAAAAGTTTCTGTAAGAGTAATAATATAAATTGTAATACGTAGAGAGTTTATATATTTTTTTTGTAGTTTTATGCACAGACTTCCACTGCTTGTCTGGGTCTTAAAACTGGTAGTTTCATACTGCAAAAACAGAGATTATCTTGGGTCATCAGTATGTGAGGTCCTTCAAAGGGAGGAACATGAAGCTGATGTATTTCCTTCCTCACTTTGATAATTCACTTTGTGCTATTTTTATATATTTTCTAACATGCTTTTATACCTTTGCTCTTCCTCTGATGCTCCAGATTATATCTGAATTTACTTTATATAGTGCCATTTACATATGTTATATAGTATTTCTTGGTTCTTTTTGTTGCCCAAAAAACCTACTTTTTTCCTCTGCATTTCTTTAACTGACCAAGAGTCAGTTGTTTATAGCCATGGGGTCCCCCCTATGAACCCTGTGCCCTTTACTTCAACATACCATGCCTATGCTCCTCTCCACCACATCCCGTGTCTGCATTTCTCAAGACCTCTTTTACTGCACTAAGCCTGAGTTTCTCTGCATTACATTGTTGTGTTGAAGTAATGAATATCTTATTCTATGTAGAACACATGCTCAATACTGCTATCTGTATAAAACTATAGTAGTTTCACACAAAGATAAATGAAAGTAAAGAACACGTGCCATAGCCACCTGGGCGATCAGAAGAAAAGATCCCTGCTATCACAGCTAAACCAAGCAAAACAAAGCTGCAGGCGAGTAAAGAAAAAAAAATGAGACAATAGTTTTGAAGAGCATCAGTTCAGAGGACTTGAAAACTTGGTACAAATCTGATAGCCAGTTGCTAATCATGGCAATGTCATATTACAAGGCTACACAATTATACCAGGATGGCCTGAGACAACTGACCTTTTCTGGTCCTGCAGAGAGGCAGTGGCCTTTGCAGCTGTATCCTGTACTGTTTCTGTCAGCTCCTTGCAGACATCTTAGGCCATCCAGAAACATAAAAACAACCTCTGTGTTGCCAGCTCAACTGAGCCCACAGGATCAATGGAACTCCTTGAATGAGTAATTCCTCTCATTTCAAGAAAGGCATCTAGGGTCACATGAGTCTCTTCTGGCAATACAGAAATTAATTCAAGGATATTTGATATTTAATACTTGAAGTTACAAGAGACCAATTTCACTTTCAGCATAGGATTCATTTCAGCTAACCCCTTCAAACTTTTTTGGAAGAGAAACAACTTCTGAAGTGTTAACTATCTTCATTAGCTGCGTAGGTAATTTGGATCCTTATCATAGTAGGACTGATAGACTGGATCTACTGTCTAGTCATCTACAGTAGTACGCAATATCTTTACTAAAACTATGTAATATGTAGCCTTGAAACCAAATGAAAAGAGTTAAGGGACTGTTTGTTTCTTTTCAATTTTGGGGAGAAAGCCAAGGAGAGACACCTTTTTTGCTAAATAAAGCCTGTATATCAGTTAACCCTTTCTAAATGAAGATCTTGGCACGCACAGTGCTAAGAGGGTTGAACAGCACTGGAAAAGACAAGTAGAGAAGTTGCTGTGGGAGCATGCAGAGTTGAAGGCAGCACAGACCTGTCAAGCCAAACGGGTCTTTTGAGAGTCCTGGGTCAGAGGGGAACTCAGTTAGGTGGAAAGACTGCTACAGAATTTACTTATTGCCAATAGCTCATATCTAATGAACAGTTAACACTGATCATTCTAGCAAAAGCAGTTCAGGCTGTTACCACCCATGAGATCTTTCTGCTCAGAGAGAAGATGAGCACTGCTGAAGCTGAGAACAGTTGGAGAGCCCTGTAAACTACCTCTTTCAGAAGCAGAAGTTGGACTCCTTTGTTTCTGGATGGACTTTGCTAAGAGTTGGAGCCCTGGTCAATAAACTGTGAGCAAGACAGAAATTGATTGAGAGTAGTGACTTCCTTCCTTAGCCACCACACATGACTTTACAAGTGTACTTTGAACAGTAACTTTGTCTTTCTAAGATTTCTGAGATTTACCAAACTAGCAACATTTTTACAGTTCATTTCTAACTTGGCCTCTTTAAAGTCAGACTTCAAAAATTCTTTCATGTAACTTATTCCTCTCTAGTAGGCAAATGTTGTTCATTTGACACACAAACCCTGCAAATGAGTTTTACTTTCTTCTGGGTGAGTTTTTAGCCCCACTTGCCTATGAGTTTAATGGAGATTACTATAAACTGAGTTTTAACCTTTTTACTTGGAATCTCTTTCTGCCAGGATTAATATTGCTATGAAGAGTATGAGCGCTAAAATAATTTCCTCCTCTTTCATCACTAAATTCTATCCTCACCCAGTTTCCTAAGTATCCTCCTTGGCTAGTTTTGAATTTGGATGACCGTCTTCATATCTACCACTCATGGAATTTCATATATAACTGCTTTTGGCGTACCCATCACAGTTCAGTACTCACACAGATGCTTTCTCATGTCTTTCTCTTACTTTTTCTCATTCCAGCAATGATGGACACCACACATGTGGAGATGAAACAAACCTAATCCCAGGGATTTACTGCATTAAAACTAAAGCTTTTCAGACATCACCAGTAAATGACAGCAGGAGGTACAAGGGCTAAATATCCTACCAATAAAAAGCAAAAGAATTAATTCTAGATTATTTTATTCTCTTTTCAGTATAAATTTTAATATAAAAGTTTGGAAAAAGAACATGCTGTATTGAGCAAATTGTGTCTTAACTATACAAAAGCTTTACAATTTTTGAGAAAATCTGAATGTGAAAACAAGCCTTCTCCAATAAAATTGTTGGATGAGGTATTAATGACAAATCCGTAAATCACACAAAAGCCATGTACAACTGTTTCTGGAAAATTACTGGAAATACAGATCATATTATTTGAAAGTCTATAATCCCATGAATATGCTTTCTAATCTGAGCAATGAACATTCCTGTTTCAAATTTAGATGGCGTAAAAATGAAGAAAAAGGACCATGCCAAATTCTGTGGCTTATCCATGACATGTAGATGAAATTTGCTTGTGTCTACTGAGAGTTTTTCTTCACTTTTCTGTAATTTAATACAAAACTTGAAGCCAAATTCACTGAATGTCACTCAATAAAATCAAGGTCAAAAAAAAAAACAAAAGAAAAAGAAAAAGAAAAAGAAAAAGAAAAAGAAAAAGAAAAAGAAAAAGAAAAAGAAAAAGAAAAAGAAAAAGAAAAAGAAAAAGAAAAAGAAAAAGAAAAAGAAAAAGAAAAAAGAGGGAGAATATGGAAAATATGACATTAGTCCAATAGTTAAAAAACAGTGACGGAAGCCCTGGGTAATTTCATTCCTGTTCCCAAAGTGGTTTATGCATTTTAAGTGTAGGTATTCTCAGATAAAATATTGGCACAGTCCAGAGAGAAGACAGGAAGATTTCAGACTGTCTGTGAGCAAACCTCACTGTCTGTGAACTCTGATGGTTGAGCAGCTTTTTTGTTATGTGCCTTTAAATGTGCTTTTGTTCCCCTAGAAGGTATCACGTCTAGTCCTGAGTTACCACAGCTTACAGCCTAGCAATTTGCAGAAACACATTAGGGCCTAAATTGCTGTGGCAAGGACAAACACTTCTATCACTGCTGCAAAGGCAGCAATCTCTAGGAGAGAAGAGCCAAGACTCGTAATAGATTCCCTGGTCCTGCTAATGGGAATCAGAATTCCAAGTACGAAAACTGTAGCCAAGTACCGCTCTCAGCAGAAATGAGAAAAGGAAAATTGTGCACTAAGTTACACTAATAAATATACAGACATGCATCTATAGATAAATAGGTATATACTAATATATCAGCTAAAGATCACCAGCATTTTTATTTTTCTTAACAGATGTGGTTTCTTTTAAGACCTGAAAGGCTCTTGGAAAGGCATCATTCTTCATTTTTTTGAAAAATACAAAATACAACTGACTGAACAATCAGCAAAGAAAGACAACATAAACGTTAACTTCATAGCTATTTCTGTCAGGTGTCCACCTACCAGTCTTCAATGAGAAACACTGGTCACCTGCACACTAGAACATCTGGTTTCAAACACCATAATTTGAATCTGAGAAAGATCCGATGTCAATTGTTCTTATTACTCCTCGTTAAACATAAACCACACTAGTTCAAAGTAGTAATTACACTACAAAACAATTTTACCCTGAATGTTTTTTAAACCCCTGCATAACTAGAACTGTCTAGTTCTCTGGCAATACAGATACAAGCAGAGATGTATAACCTTATCATGCTAATTGTATTTAGTATTTTGTGTATTTGGTAATTTAAGCACTTTATTTGTTATTTGACTGTTGTTATTCAGAGCAGATCTATTTCTTTCTGGGTTTATTCATGGCCTACTGAAAGGAGGTACCCAATATTATTGAGATTTGTAGAGCATACTCCAAAAATTATTAATACAAGGTAAAGCCAGTCAAGACGTCAGGTACAGGATACTATTGTTGCTATGCAAAATTCAGCCTTTTCTTCCTGACAGACACTTTCCATTTGGCATCTGTTGATAATTTTAATTTCAGAGAAGACATTAGAAGAATCCTCTAAATTCATAAAACTGTAAATTTCTTCATTAGATATCCTGATGAGGCAAGTGGGAAAGCCAACAAAACCCAACCCTCAAATTTCATGCTTTTTAGATGTGCCTGGGTATGTTTAGGCAATTATGTTGTTTGTATTGACTGAGACACTGCACAACTGCATTTCATGATCCAAGAGGTCTTTCCCAGTCCTGAGTTTACAAGTGCTTTTCACTCAATGATGCAGCATCCCTTTTTCAATTTCCGATTCTCCTACAATGACTGTCACAAGGTATTTTATTACTTATAAGTGCTACAACCCCCCTTAATTCAAAAGATATCGAACCCTCAAAAGCATAAACAGTAAGGCTGAGGGATTCCAATGATTTTAGACACTTTTTGGTCTCAGAAGGGAAACATTTATTCATCCACTGCTAAGTGGCTAGATAGGTTACACTTTGCATATATATATCATAAATAACTTCGTAGGCAGTAGCAGAGATTTCTGTTTATTTACTCTACCTATCATCTCCATCACAGTTGCCTTTTTGTCTTTCCCTCCACTTTCATTTATTAGCGTGAAAAGACATATCAGTGACCATATCATCCAGAAGGACAAATTTAATTCTTTGATATGCTACTCTTTTCCAAGGAATTTAGCCCAATTATCACAAGAGCTGCATAAGACAAGGAACTGATAAGGTGCTTATGAGAGCTTTCAGTTTTAGACTCATTGTACAATAGGAAAATTCACAACACCATTTGCTTTATTTGCTAGCTTTATTTTCTGGGCTATATTGAAGAACACTGCAGTTTTAGGCATGTTGGAACTTGTAGATTTGATTGGCAGTTTCAGCAAAGTGGCTGAGATTTTAACAAGCAGAAGCTGAACTGGACTAATCTCTATCACTGATTCTTCCAAAATGGAGCTGAAGACAATGCTTTGACAGGGCAATATCAGGAAGGCCACAGTGCTGCTGCGGGTGTTATTTGTTCAGTGTCTAGATAAAAGACATTAGATTCTTTCACTATCGCTTTGACACATTTCAAAAACACAAAAATGGCTTATAGAAAAGACCTATAAAGCTATCAAATGTTACAGCAATATTAAATCTACATTTCATGAAGGTTAGTAATTATCATTTCTTAAACGTTGCTAGCTGGTTTAAATAAAATATTCTTGAGGATTTGTGATCTACTGCACATTGTATTGAAATAGCTTTACATCAAAGCCTGACACTGCCTTTTCACCAAATTATATCTTTGCTATACAATATATATACATGGAGAGTCTTTCGAATTGTGAGGTCAAAAACCAAAACCCTTGCTTGCAGACCTAGCTTTGCCCTTTATTTCTCTACCCTTCAGGCTGTTTCTCATTTATTGAAACAGCTTCCAAACAGTGAGTCTGAATGAAATCGAATTTGCCGTATTCAAATATCCCATCTAAATGTTGGCTTTCTCTTTATGACACAGTAAAGTACATTGTGAGATCTTATGTTCTCTCTTTCACAGCAAGAATCAAACAATTTGAAGTAGAAAATCCACGTTACAGTGTAAGCAATGGCAAATTTATTGCAAAGAGAACTTCTAGTAGATAAAAAATCCTAAAAAACTCCATCTTATGCCCTCTAAGAGGAGAAACTATCAGAAGTTCACTCCCTGATGCTATACAGCTACATAGCCCACATTAGGTAATGAAAAGACATATTTAGGAAATTATTCCAGACAAACATGCAGGAGGCTACATAAGACATCACAGATTTTTTCTACAGATTGAAAATGGTTGTACCCATAATCTGCAAAATCTTGTGTAAGGACTTATTCATTTCAGGAAGTAGTAAGTAACTACTAAGTGGTACTTAACTGATTAAGTCTTTAGATGTATGTATGTAACATTTGGTGGTTCCTCTCATGGAAAGATTGAAAATGTTTTATCTGTGCCTCTGTAGTGGAGATCATATTTAATCCTTAACACTCTGTGTGTGTAGTCAAAAACTACTTTGTTCTAGTAGTCTAAGTACAAAACTACATTTGTACTTAGTACAAATCCTAAGTACTACACCTCCTGAACTGTTTTATGTTTCATGTTTTAATTAAAACTTTGAAAGTATACTAAGGCTTCTTTCTACCTTTGTATGTCAATTTTCATTCATGTTAGGGCATTGAGAATGAATCACCATTTTAGAATGTAAGAATATTCCCCTACTCCCAGCTGCAACTAAAAGTTGTTTGAAAAATAAAACACTACTTCATTCAAAAAAAGCCTTTGTAAATAACTTAGAAGATCAATGCAAAAAGTTGCTGGCTTCTAGGCCTAACTGCACTAGTAAATCTCTTTCACTTCCACAAGTGCTGATAGCTGTAAGGCCCCACATAAAGGAAACCATTTATTATGAATAACACTTCTTCCTTAAGTCTGTACAGAAAAAGTAACATCATTTGAGATCAAATTACATATTTTGTGATGTCGTTGATTCTAAAAGTAACAGCAGTCCCTGGTTCTTTTGCAGGGAAACTTCTGGTGTTGGAATTCAAGCCTTTGTCTTCCGTTCTGTCAAGAAACAAAACAAACATGACTAAATTCTATGAGTTTTCACCACAAAACTAAGTAGCATATTTTAAACTGTTAGTGTGTTGGAATATGAGTACCATTCACTGGACAAAATATTTGAGCTATTGAAAAAAAGCTTTGAGAAACAAATGTTAAAAGGAAAAGACATATTTCTTTTCCACTACATATCAAAAAAGATGGCTGGGCTTTGGTTTTTAGGAGAGGTGTATGTTCAAAGGAAGCATACGGTTCTTGGAAAACTGCTCCAATAAACTTTGTGTTTTAAAATCTTTGAATGAGTCAAAGAACTTGCTGGGAATGCAAATAAATTGAGTTTGTAGACAGAATTGACAGAAGTCATCCTGCCTAAGTTTAGTCTCCTTAAAAAAAAAAAGTGATTTGTCCAAGCCTACCCAGACACTCCTAGTCATCTGTGAGACATTTGCAGTACATGTTGTTTAAATATAAGATTTTATGACAGAAAAAATGAATCGTCCGCTGGAGATGCATGTCTTCCTCAGCTGCCTGTAAAAAAAAAAAAAGCTTAGATGACTAAATTACTTAATGTAAGCTTTTAAACAGCAAATAACAAGACTCATCCTCACATCAGGTGGCCAGGAGTAAAATAAGTAACATTGTCCGAATCATCTGTTCTTCAACTAAAGGAATTGCAAATACCATTATGATTACAAAAATCTTTATTAGAAGGTTGATTATTATTATGTAAGGAAATTAAATTGATGTCAAATACACAGATTAAAAATGTTGATGCCTTTCCAAGGTCTAGAGAATAAATAAAAAACCTAGGCTTAACTGTGTCTGTCAATATAGTCATTTTTCCAATGTGTTGATTCCAACCAACCAATACTGGAGCTCTATCGGCACCGTGGCAGGAATGAACTGGAAATCATGACCTGGCCTTTCACCTAACAATTAGAATTGCTACAAACTCCATTTGCTGGCGCACACATAAATTCAGCTTTCTGCTACTAGCTCTAAACTTCAAAAACAGCAAAGTCATTTCCAAGTGATATTAATGGAGACAGTCTGGATCTAAAAGGAAAGGTTGGTGCACTTTAGATCTTTGTTAATGAAATTAATGAACAAATCCGTAACGTGTAATGGATTAAATATTGCATTAGCAGTCCATTTCCAAAAGATTGATGAGTTCCTTGCTTGTTTCAAATGGTACTTAAAACTGACAAGTAAGAATGGCTAGCAATATGAAGAGCTGAACACCTCCAATTTTGTTTACCAAAACACAATTTAAAAAGCACCAGATTAACCACAACCGCCACGACTACCAAGACAGCAATAACAAAAGGTTTTAGCTGGTAAAGTTCTTCTTGAAGGTAAGACTACTGAGTAATGCCACTTCAGGATATTGCTCAGTTTCACAGATGCCTTAAGGAAAGGCTAATGAGCCTGTTGCCAGTACCAAAAACACTATTTGCTGATGGCAATACTAACAGTATGTCTATATTAACATTAATTTGCTGTCTACTTTTTTTCATTCGCTAACTCATAAGTTCCAACAGTGCTACTTCTAGGGAAAGATCAATTGCTATGAAAAAGGCATTGAGTCCTGACTTTGAAGGGGAACGTAAGACTGCTCCTCTGCCATAAAACTACAACAGGGTAAGTTGACAGCAAAGCAGTTGGATGCCATACTTGGCTAAGATGTGACTGAACTGCAGTTCTGGTCACTAGATTTTATTAGAAGAAAAGTTAAGTATCAGGAAGAGTAGCTTGTCACCTGTAGGTATTTGGTACATAAAATTTTACTCTGAAGTGTCTCCCAGAAGCCACAAACTGGAAATAATTATTTCTTTTGATTTTGTTCCCATGAAACTGTTAAAAAAAATAAAATTCAAAAAGAGGTACGATTACACTGTGATTTTGAATTTTAGCATGATATCACCTTCACCTCCAATGGCCTTTCAAATGTAAAAACATGTTCCAAAACTTTGGAGTATTATTTGTAGTTGTCAATTTTTAAGCCACAGGAACTCTTAAAAATGAAATCAGAAATTAGAAGAATCAGCATTTAAAGTAATTTCTGAGGTCTGTTGTGGAACCATGGAGAAAAATTGAAGTTGGTGTACACTTTATATGCCATTCCTATCCCACTGACTTTGGCTGAAAAAGGCTTGCAATCAGATTTTCATTTCATAAAATACTCTTCTGCAAAAAAATACAGATGCAGCAATAACAATTTTTACTAGTTTGTCTTGCTGAATTGTCAAAACCTATAAAGCACTCTTAATATGCAAAATACTGAACTTCTAAACATCCTCAGATTGACTGTGTAGTCAGTTTTTCTTTCAGAGAATCATTCTAAATGTTTAAAATATCTTCAATGTGAATAAGAAAATGAATACTGTTATGTTCAGCCTTAATATTTAATTATATTTTGCAGCAGCCACCATACCGCTGTTGCAGTGCTCTGTTACAGCTTGGAACATAACTATGCAGTGTTCAATCACAGAGTTATCTTCCACGTTTTTCTTTATACTTGTTTCAGTACTTGGCTTTTTTTTCACCATATTTTATATTTTAGCAAACTGAAGAGAAGTACAAAACACTACTGAAAACAGACTTCAGAATGTGACTTCCACTCTAAGCTTTGCCTGGATTATATGAAATACCATATACAAAAAAATACAGTTGGAAGAACCGACGGTTCCATGTCTTATTAGAAACTGGGGAATGAACAGTTCTCATGAGTCTAATAAATGCTTTTAATGCTACTATACAAAACTGCTGAGCAGTTGGTGATACTATGTAGGGTCATTACTGTGTAAGTTAAACTATGGATTGTAAAGCTGTATTGACATAACATTGAGATTTTGAAAAGCTGGAAAAGCTTCTTAAAACAAGGAGCTAGAGAAATACAACATACCAATTAGGAGACTTTCTTATATGATACAGAAATGTTTAGTGAGAGTATGCAATCAGAAATTTGCTTAAACAAACATTGTCAAACATGTCCCAGGTAGTCTAGAAAAATAAAAATGAAAATGCATTTCAGTCTGGAGAAGGATTTTTCAATATTTAGACATCTGAGAAGCAGCTTGTTTATTTTTCCTTTTAAACAAAATAGCAACAACTCTCTATTAGTTTTAACTGAGTGTTTAGTACTGGTGACAAGTAATCGATTTTCTTGGCATTTAATGTCAGCTATCCATAAATTTTGTTCCTGATGTGGTTGAAATTTCAAGCAAGTTCAAGTTCTGAAACAGCAGCTGTGCTGGTGTTCTAGGTAGCTCATGCTTCCTGTTTCCGTTTTTCATCACACTTCAACAATAAATGACCCATGGTTATTTTCAAAATCATCATCAGGTTTTATAAGTAATTTGTGAGGTAAATTCATCTTTTCTTCATTTGCTTGGCATTCATTTTTTGAAGGGATGTGAGAATATAGTTCTCTCCGCTGGAGAAGATGTTACTTATCCCAGAGATTCCTCCAGCTTGTGTTTGAGTTCATCTTCAGAATCTTCAAAATTTCTGTAAAGTAAAACAAGATAATTAGTATAACTAAATGTATCTTTGTTAGAAGCCTTTCTTCTTTCAGGGCCTCTGACCTTTTTTTTTTTTAAAAAAATGCTATACAAAGAATTCACGAGCTGCATGCATAGCTTGAGCTGTTTCTTCTTTCTCTGTGCAGTTGTTTACTTATATTTGTAAGGTAAGAGAACAGGAGCTACAAGGCCATGTAAATACTTTTGCATAACATTGTCAATGGCAGCATTGGCATGTGAAACAATAAATTAGCAGGTTCTGTAAAACAGGTAACTTTTCTTCATTTATGAATTTAAAAGAACAAAAGAAAAGCTTTAGGCAATGCAACCTGTCATTTAATGAAAACTGTTCAGTTGCATGGATTTTCTTTTTGATGTGTTTGACTTACACATCATCATCATCTGATCTTGGCTCAAGTCTGCCTGCAACAGCAAGAGTAGAGTATGTTTCTGAATCATCCTCCTTGTTTTCTTGTGGAAGCAACATGATTAATCTCCCTTCTGGAAAGGAACAGACGTATTCTTTTATCTGTATATTAGCTAGCTATAAAAGTGTATGCAAAATAATAACAAACATGTAAATGCTTGAAGTTGTTGTTCAAATTACAACTATGTAAATATGCTTCTCTTATTCTTAATCACAGGTGGTTTAGTCAGTGGTTCATAGCTTTAGTCCTGTGAACTGATGGCCTCAAAAAAAAAGTGGCTTGAATTTCTTTTTTTTTTTTTCCTAACTTGTAAAATACAAAGCTACTCTTAAGAGAGTAATTTAGTTGGTACATTTAGCTGATTTAGACTTCAGGATGGGCCAGGTTTAAAAGATGTTGTTTTACAGTGAGAAACATGGATGTGAAAAATAATTGCCAAAAGTGTGCTGACTGCACAGTTGCAAATGAAAGATATTTCTTCTTCAAGCTAGATGAAGATCGGATAGCTCTAGTTTTGCTAAGATGTTCAGGAGTGTCCCTGCTGGTGTTCATTTCTACTGCTTCCTCTTTTCTGTGATGCCTTCTGGCAAAATAGCATGGTCATGTGAAGAACAGAAAGGTCTTCAGGTCATGAAGCACGACTGTGGCTTGACACTGTCTTTTGTCAGATTCCGACTTTCTAATCTTGACACCTCTTCAATTTGTTTAATGCTGGAAGCCTCTTTGGTCTTTCTTTCCCTTGTGAAATACTTGTATTTGTTTTGATTGATACTATAGATAAAAAATAGTTAGGGCTATTTTTCACTAAATTTTTTTAACACCAGTTTTAATAAAGTAAAAGCTTAAGTCACTGCTTATTAGGCCTGGAATAGACAGGTGCATCTTCAATGAGCAGTCCTCGGTCTCAACCTTGTTGGCTTCTTGGAGCTGAAAAAGTTTTCAAAGGAGTTCCTATTTCTCTTGTGTTCTATGCTGTTTCATCTAAGGCTGAATGAACAAGAAGTTGCATGTTAACACTGTGCTGCTTTGCCTTCACTGTCCATGCAAACCCCCCAGGTTGTTTCTGTGTACCTAGGATGTCAGGAGCATGCTGGAACAGACTCTCATTTGCAGCAACCTGTCACTGGAGATACCTGACTCTATGGGAATATATGCATTAGTATTGTAAGAAACATAAGCAATTAGCTGCTTCTGAGAAGGAGCATCACCACAGCCACATCTGAGTGAGGATGCATTTGCGACTGTGTAGCAACACTGGTGTGTGCAGTGGGAAACCAGAACTCCAGCGCACTCTGGTGCGGAGGATTAAGGGACAACACACAACCAATATGATCAAGTGAAGCGGTTTTAATCAGAGTTCACAACACATTTATACCTCTCTTAGCAGAGGCAAGCCATTGTGTTACAAGCTGATTTGTCAGTTCTCCTTTAGCAGCAAATAATCATTGCTTACATACATTATTATACTTTCCCATGAGAAACGGCTATGTGAGCAGTCTGGTCTACAAAGTACCAAGTCAAGGACTACCGAGGAAAGCTTCCCATGAGAAACGAGGGGAGTACAAGATAGAGCAACTTTCTAATAATAATACAGAGAGAAACCTTAAAGACAAAGTGTCCTCTACAGTAACTGCTTATTTTGCAAAGTTAGCTTTATTCAGGTGCAAAAGCTGGGTTGTGCATGTCCAAATATCCATGCCCATTTTGTTCTAAAAATTTCTCAACACCCTGGGATGGTGTGAGCAACTGCCTGCCTCAGTTCTTGTGTTTTATCAGTCAAGGCCCAAGAAAGGGGTATGGATTAGTTGAACAGACTGGCATTTTTAGCCCTTGTTACCCAAGCAACAGAGTGATTCATAAAATGCAGCCCTCTCAATGTGTTTGAGAAGTACAACATGGTTGCAGTATTAGACAGAGGGGAAAATGACAACTGCATTTTACAGTTTAACACATACAGTAACCTCAGTTACTATGAAGCCCTGAAATTAAAACCAGACTGGTCATGTGAATGCTCTGGTATGGAAATGTTTCAAGAAAGGTCTGTAAAAAGAGTCTGGCTGACTTTTATCAGCAATCCACTTTCAGTCACCAAAACTGAAAACTTTTTTACTAAGTTCATTCTCAGCCATAATAGGACATACAGAAGTGACATCAGCAGCAGCTAAAAAATTCAGCAGTGTCTGAGGGACTCCAGCTTGCCAATGTTTTCTGCTTTCTTTGGTATCGCCAATATCATTGGACTTTAAGAGGAAGATAAAGAGAAGCAAAGTTATTTCATTTTTTTAAAGTAGATTTCAGTGTGATTATAACATTATAGGATATTATAAAGAAAGAATTCACCAGATAAACCTGCTCTATCCTGGATTTAATTGAAATTACCTAACGCCTAAGTAATTTTCAGGATTAACACTCTGTGTTCCATTTCCTGTTCAGTAGCTGGATATTTCTTCCAAAGCTCTGTTCGTATGATCTTCAAAAACTTCCACCACTTTCAGCTTAGGAGTCTCACCATCCACAAAAGCTGAAGTCTCATTGAGGTTATCTAGTACCTGAAAAACAAAAGATTACTCTGGAAAGAGAAGACATATATGGAGCAATAACTAATAGCTTCTTATTTTACCGTGTTTGCCAGTCATTCTCATATGTGCACAGGCAGATGGTGTAACAAGAAGTGAAGCAGCAGAACTGAAAAGTCACATCGCGATTTATGATTCAGAGGACTGCATGGGGCTCTGCAAATAAAGAAGCAGCAGAATAACAAAACAGTCCTTTATAAATTAAGAATATATATACCAGAAAATTTGTACTTTTAATATTGTTGTTACAATTATTTTAAATTTCTAATATGTTAATAAAAATCTTATTTGGTAGCTATTATGTGACAATCAACTAGAGACGTCATTTTAAGAAATGAAATTACATAAAATTTTCCAGATGTGTGGTTCATCACAACATTATTCTTGCTTTGTAACATAAGACTAGTGAAAAGAAACAGAAATTTAGTAAAACAACTTACAAATCAAATTTGGCATTTGCAGACTAACTCAATTTTGAGATGAGTTCTTCTCAGCCCTATTTAACAAAATGTAAGTGTCTGCACTCCTTCATCTTTTGTCATGTGATAGATTGACCCAGATATCATCCAGTTTTCTTCTAGGCAATTATCCGCTTGAAGGTGGTCAGATATAGGCAGCGCGTCAACAAATCCTCAATAGGAAGCTTCATTATAAAAAAGGTAGAGCATGATGGCAATGGAAACAATTAAACCTTAAATCATGGAACTGCTGTCGTGATTTCAGATTACTAATATAAATTATTTGAATATAACTGCAATGTACCTCTGTTTCTTGAGTACTCTCTTCCTCAGGAACACAGACATCTAAATTAGTTTCAGAATTTACTCCTTGTTCAAGAAAATTCATACACTTTATTAATTTATTAAATAAAACCTTTTAATTAAATGTGCAATATTTATATGAAACTACAAACTTGACAATTATTCTTCTATTGAAAAAAACTTCTATTTAGCAATTTTTTTTCTTTTATTATACAAGATCAAAGTTGAACAAGTGGGACAAAAATAAATTTCTCAAAATAGAATTCAATTAAATTATTGCATCTACTTTTGATATTAAAGGTGTCTTTGATAATCATTTAACTCAAATCCTTGTAATACACAGAGTTGACTCTTACAGCTGATTCTCAGCCAGCATAAAAAGTTGAATACTGTACTGCTTCCATGCAATATTTCACAAAAGATCTTTACTACACTTCACAATAATTTTATGGTCAGAAATCTTCTTGATACCTTATATTCATTTCTATTCAGTTCTCATCACATTTTACAATTTTAAAAGCACTAGAGAGAATAGTTTTATAACAAAATGTTAAGAAATTAGTAGCTTGAATTGACTTCACTTAAACTTTGAAAAAACATGAATTTGCATACACAATTAATGTAGTTTGATATAAAGATGAGTAGGTAGGGATTGATTACTATCTGGGAATATCTAAAGGGAGTCTCCCTCAAATGACCAGAAAAGCTCTGCTGTACATTTATTTTCTTTTCCGTCTTCTCATACAAACTTTTAACAAACAGTAGACCAGCACTTTTACTTGACTCTCAAGCTCTTGATTTCCAGAGCTACCATGGTAACATGATAATTTCAGATATAAAGATGTAAGAAAAAAATCAAAAAAAATATGTTGGATGGATATCTTTGTATTATATTTCCTTTCTAAGTCTGGTTTTGGGGTTTTTTTTGGCTTTCCTATCCTGGAGTTCAACTTGTTTAATGTTTTATTCAATGTCCTGGAAGGAGTTAAAAAAGACCCTAACTTTAAAATGCACTCTTCAGAAGCAGAGTATGTGTATACCCTTCAAAAAAAAGACTTGTTTAAGTAGTAAACATAGTCACTGTTTTCCTTTGTATAAATCTGTGAGAATATTCCATTCATTGCCTTGTTCGGACTTTAATACTAAAGACATTATAATTCTGGCATATCTGGCAAAAAGGAAAGGAAGAAACCTTGCCTAATAAGTGCCAAATGTGGAAGTTAACAGGTGGCAAGTACCTGCCTTCTCGATCGCTGCCTTTGCTCTGAAAGGCAGATCCATTGGATGGGTTGGCTCTGCTCAGCTAAGCCAGTTCTGGTGGATTCACCACACAAAATGTGATGGTCAGCCTGCATCAGCCCTACTCTGCACTTCTGCAGATCTGGCACCCGTTGGATGACCTTGCTTGTCCCTGCAGCAGTGGCAGCACTCCCACCTTCTGAAGCTTTTTTGCCACGCTGTTTGTGTCTCCAACATATTGCTGCTGGTTTTGCTTCTGTCCTGGGCGCTGGCAGCTACTTGGCTGATGCTCTGGCAAGCCCAGCCACCTCCTTCTCAAAGAATTCCCTGCAGTGCTCAGTAAGGATCTCCACCAGCCATGTCAGCTGCACATAGCAAACCATGAGCTCCCATATAAGCATGTGCTGAAGAGAGGAGGGAGCTAGGTACCACTGAACAGCAAGGCTCAGGTGGGTCTGGAAAGCTGTAGTTGGCTGGTAAACACTCCATACATTTGCTGTCACCTACACAAGGATGTCCAAGGGGACTGTGTCCTCCTTGGGTGGGTTAAGGAGGTTTGGCCCCACACAAATGGCCAGGTTGCCAGCAGTCATCCTGCTGGTGGCCACGTTTCTGGTGATTTCTTCCAGCAGGGACAGAAAGCTCTTGAGCAGAAAGTTGACCTAGGGCAACTTGCTGGCCACCCTGAGAGCACAAGTGCCTGCCTGCAGGAAGAGGAGAGAAGAGCTGTCATGCCCTCATCTTCTCCTAACTCATCAGCCAAGTGGCCACATCCACCTTCAATGCCAGGGGGGATGGGAGGTGACCGCTACTCAGGACCAGCCTGCAAGAAAAGCACTGCACCCACAGAGCAGCCCCACAGCAGAAAGGGCTCTGGCAAACTGCATTGGCCCCTGGCCATGTGTGAGAGGTGGGGAAAGACAAGGCTGCACACTGCACAATCCTCACCTTTGCCTGGTGTTCGATCAGCCTCTCCAGGCTCATGGTACACAGTGTTGTCGCCTGGACAAGGGGAAAAGAGCGAAGGTAAGAAGAGACATAGGTCATGCTGGGCTGGAGCAGCATCTGGGGGCAGAGTAGAGACAGGAAGGACACTAATGACTGTGCGGACACATCAGGAGATTGATGGAGAAGGCTGCTGGGTCACCTGAATTCCCTCCACTCTTTCTGCTGGTCTGTGTACAGGAAAGGGGACAAGAAAGAGCTGTGTGAAACTCAAGTTAACTTTTCCTTCTCCTGCCAGCACTTCCAAGTTTCCTCAAAACAGCCACGTACCACCTAGTAGTTGAGTGGAGAGTTGTGGCAATGGTGAGGACAGGGTTGAGCAGATGTTGGCTGGACACAGCTGGGCAAAGCAGCTCCACTGGCTCTGCCCACTGAAGAGCTGCCAATAGCCATGGAAGCAACCCTCTCCAGCTGGGGAGCTATGTTTCCACATCATATAGCTGCTCATGGAGCATCCTCCTGTGATGTAAGCATGGCCTCCCTGGCTGCAAGGACAGGCAAGGCTTACCCAGGAAGCGTGTTGACCTCCCTGAAGCTGCAGAAAGAGAGAAGAAACAGCCTAAGTGTCCCCTCCTCCCCAGTCTGCAGGCAGAGAGGGCTGCGAGCACATCCCTGCTCCATGGGCAGGGCCACAGAGGTAGAATGGAGCCCTGTGGGGCAGGACAGAGGCACTGCCCAGCCCTGCTGTAAGACATGGCACTGAGGTTCACAGGAAAGTGACCATGCAGAATCCTCAGTGCCAGAGAAGGACAAGAGAGATGGTGGCTTTGCCTTCCTCCTCTTTGGTCGTATTCCTGGCTGCACCACTGCCTGCTGCTCAGCACCTGCAGCTGACCCAAGGCCTTTTCTGCCAGGCTGCTTTCCAGCAGTTGACCAAGCTGCATTTGGTCACAAGTAGGTGCGGATGTGTCTCTGGATGCTCTCTGCCCATCCTGATGACTCCCACAGTCAGTCCCCACCTTTTCCTGCAGGTCTCCCAGTGCCACTTCTGCGGGTAAGAAAGGCATGTTTCCTCCAGCCAAAGCAGTGGTCTAAGTGGGAAGACTCTGTCTTATTATAGTAACCAGAAGAGAGACAACATTGAGCCCATTTTTAAAAAAGATAGAAAAGATGAACCTGGCAACTACAGACCTGTCAGCCTCACCTCTGTGACATTATGGGCAATAAATTCCGTTGGTTGAGAGTGCATTTGATTAAAATAAGTATTTCCTTGAGTTCATAGCTAATGATATTTTATAGGCAAAAGTAACTTTCTTTTTTGTTTGTTTTTATTTCTGCACTGCCAGAGAATGGAGTTAAACCTCCATTTTCCATTTTCTACTGCTTCCACAGGAAGGTTAAGCCTCTTAATGAGCATATGCTGGCATCTTTTAAGTACTTCCCTTTTGTATTTCCATGGCTGGCTAACGTTGCAAGATGTCAGGTAACACAGCACTGAGAGAAAATGTAATAAAAAAGGCATTTAAATAATACAAAATAAGGGCTAGCAGTTTGCAGAGAAAGGTAACACTATGTTTAATATTTTGAGGATGAATTTATCATGTGTATTACGGTTCATATTCTAAATCCTGTAAAAATCCACTTTAAAATCCTATAGTTCTCTAAAGAAAATCTCAGAACTCTGCCAGAAATCACTGCAATAAAATCTTTTATCCCTGGATGATAGGAAAAAACAACTACTTTCACTTCTCTTCAGGTAAAAGAAAATTTTTGTTGAGATTCCTAACACTTTAAACTTTGTGTGCTTTGCCTATTTTCCATTTGCTCGCATAAAGACTTCTAAAACCTCTGTAAATCCTTTTGTTAGGATTTCCTACATGGAGCATTCTGATATAACAAGCTGTGTTAGCATGATGAATCTTATAAATGTCCTCCATTTCTTGTATCCAAGATGTCTAGAAATTTCTCTAAAAAGCAGGCTAAATGGAGATCACCAGTTTGACTGAAAGAATACTGTGGCAAAATGGACTACCTGGAAATGCATCATAACTGAAACTAGTGAAAAATACTGCTGCAAATTCTCCATTCTCCTAGGTAGCATCTATATTTCCACTAGTCCTGGTCAGCATACTTCAGTACATTCATCCATAGATCTGTGCTTCTTGGAAGAGCCAAGCCACCATATGGTGTATTAAAAATCTTGATTAATAAATCTAGCTAAGGAGGCCTTTCTGTCAAGCTGTTTTTTCATTTGTTTGTTTGTTTTGTCATACAGGTTCCTGATTTGACAAACATCTGGGTCTAACAATGAGGACTGTGCATGTTGTAAAGAGATTCTGAATCTCTATTATCCACATCACTGACTTTCACTGTTAGAAACTATATTTTTCTACTTATACATACCTGTCTTTGAGAGATCCTGAAAAAAATGAAATCTAAACCAAAATGTGATATTGACAAGCAATGACAGTATGTGGTATTTACTTGCTTTTCTTTTATTTCTTTTGATTGTTTTTCTCTTTCGATTGTTTTTCTCTTTCAAGTGTTGATCAGAAGGAAAATTTGCATTCTGATTATAAAAGAATATAATATAAAATAACAGAATAATATAATAAAATAACAGAAGTTAAAGGTAAGTGGCAAATCAAAAAGAAAATTGATTCTTTGACAGGTTGTATCCTAAATCTTCCATCAAAACTAAACAAATACAATATTTAGGATTTTTGGAACAGCTGCCCTTTTATATAATATCTGAAAAAACATTTTTTATATGACTTCCAGCTTGTCATGTATCTCTATTCTCTGGCTTTTCTTTTATTCATCTACCAGAATACATCAAGGTATAAATTTCTGCAGATATTTCTCAGTTTCTGATGCACAAACATAAAAACTGCTAGATTTTTTTGTTTTGTTTTTGTTCCTTTTTCTTTGTAAGGCTCTCTTATTGAAAGATTTCAAGCTGTGTGACACTCTTTTGTGCTTATACCCATTTGCAGTCATACCAGTTGTTCCTGGTAATTATCCACCCAACCCACTTGTGGTCCCTCATGTAGTTCTGTCACAATTCAATAAGGTATAACACAAAATATTTTTGTTAAATATGTTGTCCAAAATACACCAAATTCTAGCATTTCCTTTGTTGTTTTATTTCTGGTTTACTATTTACCTCATTTATTATTTTCTTTTTTCTTTTCCCTACTTATTCAACATGGTAAAATGTGATCTGATCTCTCCCTGTCCTGTAAAAGTCAGCATCCTTAACTGATAATTCATTCTAGTCAGCATCCTTAACTAATTAATTGTTCTAACCACTTCTCTGTCGCATTAGAGTGAATACTTCTGCCATCATCACAGGCTCTTTAGCCAGGTGGTGCACAAAATGCACCTATCATCTGTGGCTCATGAAGAGGTAAAAGTGCATGCACACACAGACAGGTACATGAACAACACTACTGGACACCAGGATTTCTGATATATGTCTACCTTCATCATTCCTACCAGGTAGTTCCCTGCACAATGTGTAGCATCTGATTTCTTCATGTGTATTGCATGGGGAAATTAGCTACTTAACTAAACCTGCAGTCTTAAATGTCAGGCCTTACAGAGAACTTTTAAACCCTTAATTGAATATTTTAGTCCCACACTCAAGGACTTGCTGTTATCTTTGATTTTCTTCCGTTATTATTCTTCATTTCAGCTCCTAATTAGAACGTGATATAATTTTATTTTAGAGTTCCTTCAGAACCTGAGGGAGGAAAATACATCACAACTAAAGGTCTCAATGATGCTGCAGATATTTTCTCTTAAGAATTGTGATCTTTTCATCAATGTCTATCTTTGGAGGTCTGCTGCCACTAAAATTATTTTCTCTTTTATCATTCAAACTTGTTTTCTATCTTTCTGCAGTCTGGTCACTGACCTCCCTAATTTAATTCCACATTCACCCTCTTTTTACGCTTTATAACTTCTCTTTCTTTGCTGCCTCTCATTTTTTTCTTTTTATTAACAACAGAGAATCCTCTTCCTGACACAATCTGCTATGTGCTTTCTATTAAGTGACCCTCTATGTTGCAAGAGTAAGCTCATAATCATCTGCTGTATGACCTTCTTCTTTGTCAAATTGCTCCCTCAACCCCACTTATGCTGAAAGAGCTGTTCTCACTGTACATTGTTACAGGTTTCCACTGTCCTTTGCTTGCATATATAGCAATGAATGTACCTTCATGTATACAGCAGTACTGCAATGAATGCATTTTTTCCATTTCTTGGCTTTCTCTGTGGTCATTGAAATCAGTATTTTTTCTTTTAGTTTTTTCTTCCTCCAGGGGTTTCAGTGCTTCAATGGAGTTTGGATTAGGACCCTCTATTGAGTTTTCATGAGCAATGACTTTTAGATATGACACTTGCACTCAATGTGCTTTTAAACACTAGGCAAGCCACCATTGTAGCAGGGTTAGGTCATCTCAACAGAAGAGAAGCAAAGTGAATGATTCTTTCCACATTTTGAATGAAAATTTGTTAAAGAAATGGCTGAAATTGCAGGTTTGTAAAGAATACAAAGAAATAATGCATGGTTGGTAAAAATGATTACTGATAAAATTTAATAAAATTTAATAGCAGCCAAGTTAACAGCAGCCACTTTAGATGAGAAAATTTT
The DNA here is from genome assembly GCF_032191515.1 of Phaenicophaeus curvirostris. Lineage (NCBI taxonomy): Eukaryota > Metazoa > Chordata > Aves > Cuculiformes > Cuculidae > Phaenicophaeus > Phaenicophaeus curvirostris. Next base: position 155,166,577 of record NC_091392.1, read on the forward strand.
TGTAAAATTAAGTATCTTCTTGGTATAGTAGCCTTGTATCACTGAGTCTTTTCAGTTGCTCATTGAAATGATGCTATTACTTTTGGTACTGATAGAATTACTGTAAGTGCTACTGTTTGTAACATTTCACCATGAAAAAGAGACCTGTTCATTAGGAGAAAGCTGAAAGCAGAAAAAAAAAAAAAGGAAGGGGAAAGAAAATGTTAATAAATATTCGATAACTAAATAATGACTTAAATGAGAGATTTAAACATCATCATGGGTTTAGCTATAACAATTTCCACTTACATAATCTAGAATGGTATACAAAATATAGAGGAATTATGCCTTGTGTGTATTCCTAGTATATACCCAAAAATTTTTAATATTTATAACAATTTCTTTATATTATTGTTTTGGTTATTTCCATTTTAACAAGACTTGGACTGGCTTCTGCTAAAGCCTCCTTCCTTGAAACCTCTGTTACTAGAATAAGTTAATTTATTTGATGTTTCGTCAGTTTACAGTTTAAAGTAAGCACCAAAGTAAACAGTACTTAATTTTGGAACAATTCAAGATCAGGCTGAAGCACCAGGTCAATACTATAATTCTGTTCCTTCCTCATTTACAACAGCAATCATTTATTTAAATTGAATGTAAAGTAAAATTTCTTGTACATGTGTGCCTGTAGTGAATCTCTAGTGAATATGATTGTTTATCAAAATCACTGTGCTTTCCCTGTCCATTTTATTTTACATTCTTCTGGAACACTATAGTGGAACAATTTTCCTGGAGACAGGTTTAGTTAACATTTTATGAGACTGACAACTTTCAGAATTCCTTTTGAGGTTTACTAAATTGAACATGTGAAAATAAAGTTATCGAGTGTAAGAGCAATGAAGTATTTTGCTAGTCTGGTTTGAGGGATGAAATCACATGGTGCTGTCGTAGGAACATTGATTTTAGTCACTGTGAAGTGCACCATTATTATTCAGTCTGATTGATCAAGGAAAATATTCACTTCATTTAGATCAAGCAAAGCCATAGCCAAATGTTACCACTTGATTATTCTGTACACAGTCAGGGGCATGCCATCTTTCTCATCTAAACCAATCTAATATACTATTCTATTTTGTTACAAAAAGTAGACCTGTTCCAGTAACCAAGATGTAGGAAGTGAATGATAAATAACTCAAAGATTGTCAAGCTATATGAACAGAAGTGAATGAAATAATAAAAAGGACAGACAACATTTAAATCTTGCAAGTTACATGGAAGGAAGGACACAGTTCTGCTGCTTTTATTTGAAATCATGTCAGTATGAGATAAATTAGAAATACCTCCTGAAAAAACTGTTCACTCAGTTTTGGAAGCAGATGGAATATTTTTATATTTTCAGACCTACTAGGTGAGAAATAGTCCACTATGTCTATTTGTAAACAACTCAAAGTCATTCCATTATTTTCTTACACAACTCTCAATAAAGTTAATGTGATGTGATTTGCTTTTGGATGTGATAAGGAAGTTTCTGAGCTCCTGTAATGCTGAAACTAGAGACAGGTGGACTTACAAATGTGGTTTTACAAAATTTTGTTTCAGAAGTTCTCTAGATTCATTGGCAAATATAGATATATATACATGTATATATATATATTCTGAGATGTAGAATGCTTTACCTCTCATGCATCACAACAAAGTATACTTTCCATTTATAGTACTTAAAGCAAGGTTAAACCGTGATGGAGTCAGTAAGAAAATGTCACCTGTGTGGCACCTGCACATGTACTTCCTAAACTCTATTTAAAACTTTACTTTAAGCTAAAAGGTTAAAATGTAAATAAAACATTATCATTTGTTACATATTGACTCTGCCCTTCGCTATGTGTGAAAGAGAGCACTATTTATGCTCTAAGAAGCTTGCAATCAATGAACTAAACCAGATAATGACCAGAGCCTATTTCTGAAGAAAGAGACTACCTCTGTAGATCAATGTGAGATTTGATCCCAGACTTTCATTCAAGGCAAGTACAATATTTGAACCATTTTATCAGATTTCACAACTTTTGCTTTTCTACATCAGTAACTCTTATTACTACAGAGTAGCAATAGGTAAAAAAGAACACAACCTCCTTGTTTCTTGTACCTCTTTAGGGTTCATCGTGGATATTCTACATAAATGGACAATGCTGACCTTCAACCATTGTTTTTTAGTTCTGTATTTTGAGACAGAGACTATAATATTCTAAGTCACAGGCTAGCAATGAAACAACCAAAAAAATAATTACTACCAGAAAGTAATTATACTGTTTTCAGAATGCAGTTTAAATAAATAGCAAATGAGGTATAGGGTACACCTTGAAGACAGTGAAAGTAAGATAAATTAGACTTCTGGTCATTAGACTTCTGTGAAAAGCTTGTCATTGCAGTTATACAATATTGTTATGACTATGACAGCTGAGAATAAGTTCAAAGCATGGTGAAATCTTCATAGGTGCTTATCCACTGTGCTGGCAGAAATATCTTTGCAAAAAATAAGTTTCCTAGCCTACCTCATTATTTCTCTATGCAAAAAAATGGACAATAAATAAAGATTAATGGATAGCAATTAACTTCTTAAAATTGGAGAAGTCATTCAAGAAGTTTGAGAAGATTACTCTTTCTCCCAAACTTCAGTTTTATTCCACGTCATCTGCCATCTCTAATACTGAAATCAAGCTGTGGTGGAGTTTGAAGTACAAGATTTATGAGTACAGAATAAAATCCATATCCAGAAAGCAATTGATTCTCACTGAGAATCTTGATTCTGCCCCAAGGTTGCTACATATTTTATAGTAGATAGTCACTAAATACAGTACACTTATACCTAAGAAGCAAAGAACATGCCTGTGCCTGCCATGCATTTTGAAGCCCATAAGCACATTTCTCCAAATAATTTCAAGATCTCCTACCTGAACACAAGGATCTGGGGATACTGAGTGGGATTTTGAATTGGAATTTTGGCATTACACTCTACTTTTAAATTCCTGTATTTCACCTTAAGCATCTTTGTAAGCAGTAGTCTTTTTTGATACTAGAAGACTCCCTGTATAACACAGCAGTGAAAGTGTATACCTCAGTTAAGAGGACCAAATGATGAGCCTCAATCACCTTTAATTCTAATCACTTGTATCTTCTAGAGAACTTGTTATTTTTTAACTTCAGCATTCTTCTGACACAAACACATAAAATATTTATAATATGTACTTTGAGTAGAATTAAAAAAAAATTTTAAAAAAAGCAAAGTCATTAGAGGAACAAAATCCAAGGGGCTTTGTATGATAATCCCATTTATAAATAAAGGATGAATCTCCTTTATCCATCCATCATACTATCCATTCTCTTATTAGACAGGAATATAAGACAGGGATATTCCAGTCAATTGTGGGCAATTTGTTAGCATGCTGGTTCAAAAGGAAAAATTCTTAAATAAGTTATTTCTTCAAGAAGATGAAAAGAATTGTGCTCAATGAAGCAGCGAGATATATCAAACACTGAGGATGGTGAAAAGAAGGAAAGGATTTAGACCTTATAAGAGGGCTGAAAGTGAAAACATCTGGGAGATTTCAGATGTTTTTTACACTTATAGGTGAAATTAGTAACATAACATTCATTTATGAAAACATGTAAGAATAAACATACAATTTCTCATGGATACTTAAGGGAAGCCTCAGTGAAAGAGTTCTTCATTTTCCACTATGAGGAAGATTATGTGGGTTTGATAGGGAATGAATGGGAAAGGGTCAGGAATAAGCCTTATGAATGTTAGAAGGTGTATTTAGTACAATGTTCAAAGAAAGTTAACTAGTCCAGGAAAAGACAGTCTCATTTATTCCTACCCAAAACCTGTGGGAAAAGTGGAAAGAACAGTGCTGAAGACTCTATTCTGGGCAGAGAAGAGAGCTAAAATCTGTAATCAAAAGCCTGACTTGAACTAGTAGTTCATGGTTAGTCAAGATACAGTCAAGAATACTAACCTGATCGCCTTCTATGACAAAGTGACCCGGCTACTGGATGAGAGAAAGGCTGTGGATGTGGTCTTCCTGGACTTCAGCAAAGCCTTTGACACAGTTTCTCACAGCATTCTGCTTGAGAAACTGTCAGCCTCTGGGCTGGACAGGCGCACACTCTCCTGGGTGGAAAGCTGGTTGGATGGCCAGGCCCAGAGAGTGGTGGGAAATGGTGTGAAATCCAGCTGGAGGCCAGGGACAAGTGGGGTTCCCCAGGGCTCGGTGCTGGGTCCAGCCCTGTTCAATGTCTTCATCAATGATCTGGATGAAGGCATCGAGTGCACCCTGAGCAAGTTTGCAGACGACACTAAGCTGGGTGGAAGTGTGCATCTGCGGGAGGGTCGGGAGGCTCTGCAAAGGGATCTGAACAGGCTGGACCGCTGGGCAGAGTCCAATGGCATGAGGTTTAACAAGGCCAAATGCCGGGTCCTGCACTTGGGGCACAACAACCCTATGCAGTGCTACAGACTACGAGAAGTCTGTCTAGAAAGCTGCCTGGAGGAGAGGGACCTGGGGGTGTTGGTTGACAGCCGACTGAATATGAGCCAGCAGTGTGCCCAGGTGGCCAAGAAGGCCAATGGCATCTTGGCTTGTATCAGAAACGGCGTGACCAGCAGGTCCAGGGAGGTTATCCTCCCTCTGTACTCGGCACTGGTGAGACCGCTCCTCGAATACTGTGTTCAGTTCTGGGCCCCTCACCACAAGAAGGATGTTGAGGCTCTGAAGAGAGTCCAGAGAAGAGCAACAAAGCTGGTGAAAGGGCTGGAGAACAGGCCTTATGAGGAGCGGCTGAGAGAGCTGGGGTTGTTTAGCCTGGAGAAGAGGAGGCTGAGGGGTGACCTCATTGCTCTCTACAACTACCTGAAAGGAGGTTGTAGAGAGGAAGGTGCTGGCCTCTTCTCCCAAGTGACAGGGGACAGGACAAGAGGGAATGGCCTCAAGCTCCGCCAGGGGAGGTTTAGGCTAGACGTTAGGAAAAAATTCTTTACAGAAAGGGTCATTGGGCACTGGAACAGGCTGCCCAGGGAGGTGGTTGAGTCACCTTCCCTGGAGGTGTTTAAGGCACGGGTGGACGAGGTGCTGAGGGATATGGTTTAGTGTTTGGTAGGAACGGTTGGACTCGGTGATCCGGTGGGTCTCTTCCAACCTGGTTATTCTGTGATTCTGTGATTCTGTAATAACTGGATGACTGATATTATTTAGATGTGATATGGGTGCTACATTCTCCCAACATTGAAAACATATGGTTGTCACCAATACAAAAACCTAATTAGTTTCATCTAAGGTTGTCCTTAGTGTACCTTCTTCCCTACAACTTGTCATAAAACAAAAACAGACAAAACAAAATGACACAAAAACCAACTCAAAAGCAAATCTGTATAAACTATGCAAAAATACCTGAAAATAAGCAGTTCTACAAAAGCCAATCAGAAACAGAGATGAGTTATAATAAATATTGTTTAAAGATTGACAATGTTTCCACATTTAACATTTAAATTTACCAAGATGAATATGTAAATGATTTTTTGAATTATTTATATTGTCTGGATCTTGTGGCATGACATGATTATTGTTAGATATAAAGCTTCTATTAAAGGACTTTTTAGTCAGGTTTATCACTCTGAGCTTGCTGCTGCAACTGCCAACACTACCAGTGAACAGCAAAATTGAGAATGATACAACTGATAGGTTTTACCCTTTATCAGCTTCATGCTAATGTAATGCAACACAGAGTATTATTTGCATTACTTAAAAAGCAAAAAGATACTTCCTGTGGGATTACATCACTATTAGACTTTTCTTATTCTATTATGTTTGATTCAACACAGGGATTGTACAAACTTCATTTGTGATAATAAACTTAATGAGCGGCACTGAGAAATGTCTAAAGACCTGAATTATGATGACATAGTATTTGCCAAATAGAGCTTTGTGGCTTTTTTGTATTGTTTCATTAAAGACACACTACCTCTTTTGTCATGCGACTGAAAATGAAAATAGCAATGTGCATTTTAAACATCAGTCATAATGGGCAGTCACTGGAAGGGAAATGAAAACAGATATAACATGTAAAATTATAACATTCAAATTTGTTCCTTATGAAATAAGATGGTTATGGTGTCTTGTTATGCTTTCTGTTGCCGAAGCAACAGTTTTGGTGTGCACCATTGACAAGGAAAGTGGAAAGGATCAATATACAAGACCTATTTTATTAGCAGATGTAATTACAATAGCTCAGTTCAGTATCAGACTGAAAATGGTAGTATATTAACCAAAGTAAATGGCACCTATTTGGTCATTATATGCAACTACAGAAGAAAACTAATTAAGAAAAAAATTTACAAGGCTTCATACTAACAGACTGGGTTTTGTTTGGTACCCAATAATCGTCTCTGGACCCAGACCAGAGGGGTTGTCCACTGACTTCTATGTCTGAGAAATTTAGCATCTGGAGGACACCATGCTGAAGAGCTGCTTCTTCCTAGGAAAGAGCTACTCTTTGCCCAGGGAAGAAACACAATGCAAACTTGAGAATCAAACCTAAGACTCCTAAGGAAATAGGTACAACTGAAAAGAAACTTCATCTTTTGCCCCAAGAGGTTTCTGCGTTGATCTGACAGTTATGACACAAGATATACAGGATACTCTGTTCTGCCAAAGCGGCATTTAAGAGCATGGAAATACTCCAGAGAATTACTTTAAAAAACTAACTAAACTTTCAAATGTAATATTATGCAAGGGGGGCAGAAGGGTTGGGGGTGAGGACACAGAGACAGGCTATATTAACTCTGCTGTAGACTACAAGAGTTTCTGTAATCTCCATGGAAAGTAATAGATATGCTCCATATGTCAGAATTCATACTGTAACTATCTGAGGCTGAAAATTTAAAAATGCTTTCACTTCTATTTTACATAAATTGTCTTTTTTCATTTTCTCTGGTTTTGTCACTCTATTCTCTATACAAATAATCCCATTGTCACGTATTTACTCTGAATGAAATATCCACATGGTAAGGCTTGGCCATATCAGTAAATTATACTGCATAGCAAAGAGGACTGGAGAAGTACATGTGATCTCTGTAAATCACCTTGAAAACAGATTATATCTTGGATGATAGAGACCAAAATGACTTGTGAAACACTGCATTTGGGGACAGAAAGGTGAGAAGACAGTTTTCCTACTCTGAAGGAAAAATACATATTTTGTATTTATGTATGCATATATGTATACATCTATTTATGTTGTAGAACTTCTACTGCAACTTTACCTGGTATGGCTTTTTTTCAATCACTTCCCATGACCAATGTTCTACTATATCTAATATTAATTGTCCAGTTTTACAAAAAAAAAAGATCATATGGAGGAGAATTTCAGATTGGAAATCCCAATTTTCCACTTGGGATTTCATTGTTAGATAGGTAGATCTTCATTTTTTTCTATTTATACTAGCTTTGCTCCACAGAAATTTGACAAGGTTGTGTATAAAGAATCAGCATCTCCTGTTTGATGTCATATATTTCTGAAAACTACTTATTTTTTCCTCCATTTGTTAAATCCTTTAGGCAATTCACTTAAAGCAAATTAATTGCTGTCATGTAGAATGTGCTGAAGATAGTCTTTGAGTGAGATGCACACAAGGTAGTCCTCTTCTACTGAAACATAGCAGAAGTTTGTAGCAGATATTAGATGGGGAAAGCTGTAAAGAAGCAGGAGTTTTTAGTTAATGGAGCTGTAATCTGTGTGACTTATAAAGAAAGTCATAAAGAATATGTATTATAAAGTAAAAATCACAATTGACGTTATTGATGGTAATAACAAAAGCAAATCCAAAAGCTAAACAGAATGGTGGAATAATTTGATCTGTTTGCTTCTTTGATTCAAAGTTGAGGTAATTTCATAAATGTCCCTTGTTATGTGTATTGTAAATACCTCTACCCATGTTATAGTGATAACGGCCTTGAACTCATTTTTTTCATTAATTTCATCCCAAATTCTGTCTGTGTCAGGGAGATAGAGGACATCTTCACTGCTGTGCAAGACAGCTTTTCTGTGGTTCCTATGAATTAGTGGATGCCCAAGCCAAATCCCAATTAGTCGCATATTAGGACATGTTATCAATATGTAATAGCATATTCTTGCACTCCCAGTTACACAAAAGCAGACTTTTGGAGCACAGGATTTATCACTTTTGTTAAAAGAATATTGGTCTGGATGCCTAGCCTAGGACACGATGACAAGGCTAGAGAGCTGCAGAAAGATGGAGACGAGGACTAATGCTGAAAAATATGAAGTTTTGTCTATTTTCAGGATTTCTATATACAGTCTTAGAGTCTAATGCAAGACAGAGTGAAAGCAGGAGCTCTTCAGCACTCCAAGTTTAATTAGCTTCAGTCTGAAAATAAACAAGGAATGGATATAGCGTGACAAAGAGCAGGAGTTAATCTACACTAAAATGCAGTCAACAAATGTGGGGCAAAGGTCTCTAATAAACTGATAATTTAGACAGACTGTGTCAAGAATTTCTGTGGCATTTAGGCAGTGTAGATTTCTCTAATTAAGGTCTCCCAGATATGCGAAAGCAGAAAAAATTCAGATGCTTTTTGTTCATGAAAGAAACAATTTAAGGAGAACTCACTGCATGAATGTCATACCTATATCACTAATTTTATTTTAATGTGGTTAGATGAAGAATAATTGTGTCCTAGTCCAAACATGTCCTATCCAATGAAGTACAGAGGTTATGCTTTTTTTATTCTGACATCTCTCGGTTGTTTAACACATGTCAGCTATTGTTCTCACATTCCTTGCATTTTACAGTATTTATATAGAAATTGCATGGAAACAAAAAACAATTTCTCACCACTGCAGGAAGCATGGAAGGAAGATTGTACTTGTGCCTAACATTTTAGAATATTTTGGGAGATTATTTTGGGATTCTCTTTTTATCCTTAAAAATAACCATGGTATTCTAAGCAGTACTTATGATTTAACCTTAGGAAGCAGCTAAGCCCCGCAGAGCCACTCATGTACAGCAGGAAGGGTAAAAGTGAGAGAAATTTGTGAATGGAGATAAAGGCAGTTTAATAGGGAAAGGAAAATCTGTGTGCCCAAGCAATGCAAAATAAAGAATTAATTCAGTTCTGCCCATCAGCAGGCAGGTATTAAGCCATTTTCAGGAAAGCAGAGCTCCACCACGTGTAACGATTACTTGGGAAGACAAATACAACAACTACAAATGTCACGGGACATCCACTAGGTCAGTGGGTACAAAATATATTATCATATGAGCTACTATGAAGAAAATTGACTGTAGCCAAACTCTATCAGCTAACACAAGTACACCACTGTATAGTAGTTAGTAATCAGCATTCAGCCTTCTGTAGGGACCACTACAATGCTGCATTAGCAGAATACAACTTTTGCAGTCTACATTGTGCTTAGAGATCATTTCTAGAGTCTACCAGAAGATAAGTACTTCACAGTATATGCAACTTATAAACTTCTTGGTCCAACTTCAAATCTGGTTAGAGGAAATGTTTACAAGAGCATGTTGGATTGCTCTGCTGCAGTTCACAAAGCCATTTTGAAAGAGCTATTGTCTCCTTTAATGCTGCATTGTGCTGCTAGGAGTGGTGAAAGAGGAAGATGTCAGCAAGCAAATAGTTACAAATCACTTCTAATCAAGCCTGGTCTTTGAAAATTACTTAAAGAGGGATTATGAACATACAGAATGTTCAAATCTTGTATGAAAAAAACAAATAAGTAAAGAAAAAATATAAAATAGTGAAGTGACTATCTGCTTCAAACTGTTCTAAGATTATGTCAATAAGTATGGTCAGACTAAGTGTTTGAAAGAATCTTACTGAAATGGAACAAGAAACAAAACAGAAATTTATTTTTCAAATAAACATAATAGCAGGATTTTTATAAGGAGAGTATCCCTAAGAAAATGTATAGTCTTATTTTCTGCTATGAAAACACATCCTATTCACTGCAATGCAACTTATAATCTAAGTGGGGTTTTTTCTGTCATTAACATATGGAGAAATATTTAGATAATACTAAAATGAATTTTGCAACAAAAATTAATGAAGATTTTTTTTTTTATTGTTCCTGGCTTTTGTTGAAATAATAATAAAAATTTATCCAGCAATCTTTAGTACCTGAATTTATTCAGTTTATAAGTTTTTGCTTTCCAGCACATCAACCCAATTTTTGGCCCACGTAAGTATTTGAAAACTGAGCTACACATTCTCAACATAATGCAGTTCTGGGAAGGCATCCAAATCTGGGAATGTTGTTTTATGATCAGCACATCAAAAATGGATAGATAACTCGACTCATAGTAAATTAAGAAAAACATACAACCAAGGAGTTTGAAGCGGAGATTATGTATTTTATAAAACGAATGCAGGAGACCTCCCTGATTCTTTGCTAAGAGTGTCAAAGACCCTTTTTCCATTTACACTTATTTTATTAATAGGCAATGTAGTTCAAAAAGTCTTTTATGCAGCCAAGATTTCTTCTATGCAAATATTAAAGCTATGCAGACAGAAACACAACACTGTGTGTGTTGTCTTCTGTTTAAAATCTACCATAGAAAACCTACAATTAAACAAAGTCTCATTACTTGCAAAATCTTTCCAGTCTAAAAGTCTTTCTGCTTCAGTAGTTTACTGGTTTCCTCACCCTGGGATCTGAAGGTTATTTGAAAAGAAACAGACAGATAATTTGTCTTTGCAGGAGAAGTAGATTAGGGAAACAGTTTAGAAAGGATGAACTCTGGAAGTAGCAAAGCTGAGCGTCTAAAATAATATTGAAAATTGCTTTCCAGTGCTGTTTATGTTCTCTGGCTGCAAGAACATGCAGTTCGGGATGATGAGTGTCAGCTAATAAACATGACAACTCCAAGAGGGAGTCATGAAATGACAACAAAAACACCTGGTAAGTACAGCAGTACAGAAATCCCAGAACTTCAAAAGCACAGATTTGTAATAGCTGAGGAAGGCAGCAAGATATTAAATGTGCAGCCGTTCTTTCACACATCTGTGGCAGGTTACTTGCAATGGGAAATAGCCTACAAGTCAGATTTTCTTGCTGTTGGCCTTTCTGCCTTTTGATTTTGGGGCTTGTAGGATACCCAGAACACAGTCGCACATTTTAAGTTGCATTACAATTTACAGAGCCTTTATAAATGAATCACCTAAAATAACATACTTAGTTTTAGGTACAATGAACATTGATCGGCAGCAGTTCTCTTAGAATCTTCACTTTAACCTTTAAGCTATCTCTTGCAACTAAAGAGCTCATTTTGTGAGCAGAGTTAATTATTACGTTAGGCAGAAGAAACGCTCATTTAATTTTCTCAAGTACAATTTTCTCAGGACAGATCACCCCAAATGCTGTTGAAAGCTGAAATCTGCCATGCAATTTTTATTATTTTTACTAAAGACTGAGTGGCAAAGTCCAGGCTTAATTACAGAGAGTGAAGTCCTCCTGAACTGTAAAGGAGTGAAAGTCACAGGTCATATTTTGGAAGAATAAGTTAAGCGTAATAAGTACATACACAAGTAATCAAAAAAAGAATAACCTCCAATAACAATAAAATGTAGTCTCTCTTTGGAGAAGTTTAATAAAATGGAAAAGAACAAACCTGTTGAATGAACTTGATTGAAAACATCCTTCACTCCTTGTCATGGAGTTTAAATTAAATTCAAATAAATTTCTGATCTTCTCTGTCCATCACATTCTGTGCAGGCATTTAGAATCTGAGGCTAAAATTGATGAAACCAATAATTTGTAGAACAACTTGCTTTAACCTTAAGAATGCTCACGCATATCCAAACAATACAAAGAAATAGGGCTAGGGTCAGGCAGGCAGGAGAAAAGAAGCAGTACATCAAAAAGCTGTGTACTTTGCTGTTCTTCAGGAAGTCAGTTTTATATTAAATCTTATCTCCCAGAGAAAAAAATGTCATTCAAAATACTGAAATGATGGACAAGTAGTTAGAAATTATTCCTTTTGAAAGGGCAATATGACTAAAGAAAAAGAAGTGAGATGGGGCAAAGGCAGGGAAAGGACAAGGGCAAGAAGGGCAAAGGTAAGGGCAAGAAGGAAAGGAGGGGAGAGGAGGGAAGAGGAGAAGAAAGGAAAGGAGATGGGAAAGGAGGGGAGATTGGAATGGAGGGGAGGTGAGGCAATGGGAAAGGAGAGGAGGTGGGAAAGGAGAGGAGGTGGGAAAGGAGGGGAGGTGAGGAGATGCAAAGGGGGACAAGGCAAAGTGAGGCAAGGAGGAAAGGAAAGATGTATTTTCTGAGAAGAAACATCTATTGCTTTCTAATTCTACTTACATTGGATTCTGCACATAACAAGGTACATCTAATGAAGTAATTTCCTGTGTTATTTGAGACTATATAGGACATTCTGACCTCATTAGAGAGGAAAAAATCATGAATTAGACATCTGTATGGTGAAGTTCAAGCTTAAGGAAAACTGTGGCAGATGCTATACAGCATAACATGGATGGAATATCATTTTAGCAATTTAATTACAACTGCAGGTATTATAGCCAAATGGAAAGCTTAGTATGCCAGTTGCAATTTAAAAGGGGCAGAAAGAAGTTGAACTTGAAGACTTCATAACAGGATCCAGATTCTTGTGTTATGTAGCATTGCATGTACTAATAATTAAGGTAGTGATATTGACTAATTATTGCATATAAATACATGTCTTTCTTAGTATGACAGAAGTAATAAAATGCATGTATTAGTGAAAATACAGGATTTCAAGTTGAAGATACATACATTACTAAAAATAAATGACAACGAAATATACAGTACAGAAGGAAAAAATGAAAAGGTAGTTGTATCTCAGAAATACACTGCAGAATTAATTCATAAAGATAGCAAGGGAAATGATTATGTTTTTGATAAAGAATATGTGGCACCTCAGCTGTTGTTTTATATCAAAATGTGTTACAATTCTTTCTTCTCTCTCTGTCTTTTCCAAATTTGTCTTTATCAAACATTCCTGTGTACAGTTCCAAGATGCTGAAAGGAGTTTCAAACTTTCATTGTGGAAAGAACTTCAAGATGCAGTTATAGTAGTTCAGACAATTAATTTGCATAAATTACCCAATGTTCTGGGGAGGAAAAACAAATTTTATTGTGCACTGTGCAGTTTGCTGTTCTTCGGGAAATTTGGTAGTATGACCAAAGCAAAAGAGATAAAGCCTCTGTTAGCAATTTCTTTTTTCTTCAGTACCTGAGAATCTGACCCACCATAGAATTCTTTCTTTGCTTTTTTTGCATTTGCTTGTGCTATGAAGAAGAAAGCATGATATGCACGTTAGTGAAAAAAAATTACAAATCAGATTTCAGTTTTCTTCAAATGTTGCTCAGAATACAGAAGAAAAAAAGAAAGAAATGGTTTGTTAGTAATGAGGAAATAATTTACAAACCAAAGAGCCAAAATTCCCATTCCTATGTAACCCTGCTGCAGGAGGCTGGCCTGGATACAAACATCTGGATAATCTGAGATGGAACAGTTACTTCAGAAATACAAAAATAAATAGCAAAGCATACCTGAGGCCATAGAGTTAATAATGCTACTGATTTCATCTATATTTGTCTTTTGAAAAGCTTTAATGGAACTGAAGTTACCATATTCTAAGAGATATGTTTTAGGCAGTAGATTCAAAAGCAGCTAATCTTCCTAAAAATCACTGCATAAATGTTTTTTCTTTTTTTTCTGAAAGCAGTTGGATTCAATCAGTGTACTGTTCCCATGCCTAGCAAAGGATTACAATAACTACTGCTAGCAGAGAGAAGAAAAGGTGACCACAGGCAGAAAAGAAGGATGAATCACTTTTCTCAGTTGGAGCACTGTCCTAGTTCATCATAAGGAACTTGTGAAGCAAAACTCTAGGACAAGAAGGGAGAACTATCTTCTGATAGTGTTTAAATCAATCTATCAGATATAGAAAATACATAGATGTCTACGTCAAAATGATCTAATTCAGGTTTCACACAAGATTACCTGAGCAAAATTTGGTTTTCAGTGTCAAAACCAAGGCTTTGATGGTTGATAACTGAATTACACTTTTCCTGTTTCTTTCCTGTTTGTCTTGCTCTCCATGTCATGATAACAGTTCAGAGAGCACTCCCAGCCCTGAAAAGAGAGGTCTTGAAGACAAGTGTTCTCATCAATATTTCTTACTAATTAGTTTGGGCTATACATTGAGCATTCTTTCTGCTGTAAATTGCAATGCAAGTAATTGATGAAAATGCTCCTTCTTTAAAAGCTTGCTTTCTACTTATTTGAATAAGCTAAGGAGATGAAAACTTAATGCAGTTCATTTTATGTTCCTAATTTAGGTACTACTATACTTGAAAAGTAGATCTTAAGGTGAGCCATGGTGATTCTGACAACCTAACTCTAACATAGAGTTAATACGCAGAAAATGACCTTTTCGATCGCTCATTGTTTTGGGAGACTGTGTCTAAGTTAAACTCCTCTACTATATTAAAACTCCAAAATCACAAACGTTATTAAAATCACAAACTGAAATAACGCATTTTGGTAAAAGTGGTTTGCTCACTTCTTTATGGTTGGAAAAAGAGTTACTTCTTATTACTCAGTAATTAAATCATTAGTGAAGGACAAATTCCTTCATCAAAGGACAGCATCTTTCTCTCTTCCTGATACTGAAAGTTTTTTATTTTGAAATATACAGTTATCAGCTGCTTCAGTGCATGGCATGTTAGGGATACTCTGTTGATTCTGTTGCTTTAAAGATTGCTGGTTACGTCCTCACCTGAGAAAACCTACACTGCAGTAGACTTGTGCTCTTCTTAAAACACCCTGCAGCAACTGTAGAATTTTAACCCAGTTGAGGCTATGTCTGAAGAGGAGACAGTCTATGTTTTTACTGAGGGCTGAACCTTCTACATTTGACCTCAGTGCACTCAGAATTCAATTGCCTGGATATGGCCTACTGGAATTAATCTATTTGATGCTTAAGTAATTGACAATTCAGAATGCTTTTGCTAATTTGGAGTTTCTCTGGACCTTTTTTTAAGATCTCCAGTAATTTACAGGGAATTGTATTCATATTACCTACCCTTTGAGAAACTGGAAAGATGGGAAAAAGTGTAGTTGATGCTTCATTTTGGCCTGATATTTCTACGATGCATTCTTTCCATTACTGACCCAGTGCAACAGGAAAGGAAATAAAGCTAAAATCTCCCATCCCAAGAGTACTGAAGGAGCTGGTGGATGTGCTGGCCAAACCCCTTTACATCATCTTCCAGCAGTCCTGGAAGACTGGGGAATGTCCACTTGACTGGAGGCTGGACAATGATGTGCCCATCTACAAGAAGGGTCACAGCGAGGGCCCAGGGAACTACAGGCCTGTCAGTCTGACCTCAGTGCCAGGGAAAGTCATGGAACAGGTGATCTTGAGTGCTATCACAAAGCACATGCAAGAGAACAGGGTGATCAGGACCAGTCAACACGGGTTCACGAAAGGTAGGTCTTGCCAAACAAACAGGATTGCCTTCTATGAAAAGTGACTCACCTACTGGATGAGGGAAAGGCTGTGGATTTGATCTTCCTGGACTTCAGTAAAGCCTTTGACACAGTTTCTCACAGCGTTCTGCTTGAGAAACTGTCAGCCTCTGGCCTGTACAGGCGCACACTCTCCTGGGTGGAAAACTGGTTGGATGGCCGGGCCCAGAGAGTGGTGGGAAATGGTGTGAAATCCAGCTGGAGGCCAGTGACAAGTGGGGTTCCCCAGGGCTCAGTGCTGGGTCCAGCCCTGTTCAATGTCTTTATCAATGACCTGGATGAAGGCATCGAGTGCACCCTTAGGAAGTTTGCAGATGACACTAAGCTGGGTGGAAGTGTCGATCTGCTGGAGGGTCGGGAGGCTCTGCAAAGGGATCTGAACAGGCTGGACCGCTGGGCAGAGACCAACAGCATGAGGTTTAACAAGGCCAAATGCCGGGTCCTGCACTTGGGGCACAACAACCCTATGCAGTGCTACAGACTAGGAGAAGTCTGTCTAGAAAGCTGCCTGGATAAGAAGGACCTGGGGCTGTTGGTTGACAGTGACTGAACGTGAGCCAGCGGTGTGCCCAGGTGGCCAAGAAGGCCAATGGCATCTTGGCTTGTATCAGAAACGGTGTGACCAGCAGGTCCAGAGAGGTTTTTCTGTCTCTGTAATCAGTACTGGTGAGACCGCTCCTCGAATACTGTGTTCAGTTCTGGGCCCCTCACCACAAAAAAGATGCTGAGGCTTTGGACTGTGTCCAGAGAAGAGCAACAAAGCTGGTGAAGGGGCTGGAGAACAAGTCTTACGAGGAGTGGCTGAGAGAGCTGGGGTTGTTTAGCCTGGAGAAGAGGAGGCTGAGGGGAGACCTTATTTCTTTCTACAACTACCTGAAAGGAGGTTGTAGAGAAGAGGGAGCTGGCCTCTTTTCCCAAGTTACAGGGAACAGGACAAGAGGGAATGGCCTCAAGCTCCGCCAGGGGAGATTTAGGTTGGACATTAGGAAAAAAGTTTTCACAGAAAGGGTGATTGGGCACTGGAACAGGCTGCCCAGGGAGGTGGTTGATTCACCTTCCCTGGAGGTGTTTAAAGGACGGGTGGATGAGGTGCTAGGGGCATGGTTTAGTGATTGATAGGAATAGCTGGACTCAATGATCCAGTGGGTCTTCTACAACCTAGTGATTCTGTGATTCTGTGATCTCTCCAAAGGATTCTCCTTACACTGACTATAGAATCACGGAGTCACATAGGTGAGAAATGATGTCCAGGGGTGATCTAGTCCAGCCTCCTGCTGAGAGCATGTCTAGCAGATTGCTAAAGGCCATGTCCAGTTGATTTTTAAATACCCCTGAAGACGCAGGCTTTACAGTTTCTCTGAGCAATGTATTATGGTATTTGATGACATTTTGGTATTTTTTTAATTAAAAAGATTTTATTCATTTCCTTGTTCTGTGCTCCAACTTGTGTCTGTTAGCTCTCATTTTCCGCTCTGAACCTCTGAGAAGTTTGTCTTCTCTACTTTCTCACATTAGGTGCTTGTAGGTGGCAGGAATAAGACACTTAGCTTCTCTTCTCTAGGGTAAACCAACCCCATCCTTTCAACATTTCAACCCTCTTCCACCATCTTGGTAGTCCTCTCATTATCTCACTTCAAAATACCTTTTCTTATGCCAGCTTTGTGAACAGATCCTGATATATATCATTGGCTCATCCCATGTACGCATCGGCAGTTCTCTTTTCTTAGTTCAAGTAAAAAGAAAATATTCACTGTTTCCAGTTGCACTCTGGATTGTTTACGAGAAAGATACTCTGCTCACCACTCTAACAGAACAGAGGTCAAACATGCTTAATATTATAAAGTCAACAAATGTCACAGAAACCTCTTGGATGAATTGCTTTACAAAATATTTTTAACAACTTATGATGAATTAGTAACTTGTTTTGATATTGAGTTGATAAGTATAAAGAGCAGAATATAGTATACCCAACATACATATATATGTATATGAAAGACTTTAATTTCAATTTTCCTTTATTTCCAGTGTAAGTAAACTAGAATAGCCCAGACTCCTTGGAGCCAGAGCTTAATGAAGGGCTAAAGTTTAGGTTACTTTGTTCATTAATTCTAAATTTATACCTGGTGTTAAACTAAATGCTGGAAAAAGTGGGATTTTTGTAATATTACATATTAACTCTTAAAAAAATAAGTTGTTTGTATTAGTCTACTCAGAACACAAAACAGAAAACAACTGAAAAAGGCTCCTCTTTGCAGGACAGAAATTACTTTAATGACTATATTTCTTTAAAACCAGAATATACTCTCATTTTCTAAAATGTCTGCATTGTAAATGCTTGACATATTTAATGAGTTATAAGATTTCATAAATCATAGGATGAAATCATGCAATCACAGAATGATATGAGTTGGAAGGGACAATAAACATCATCTAGTCCACTTCCCCCCACCATGAGCAGGGACACATCTCATTGGATCAGGTTCCTCAAAGCCCTATCCAACCTGAACTTGAATGCTTCCAGGGATGGGACATCCACAACTTCTCTGAGCAACCTGTTCTAGCATCTCAGCACTGTTGAGCTACATTTTATCCAATCTGCTTTCAGCTTAAAACCATTTCATCTTCTCCTGTTACTACTGATGCTGGTAAAAAACTCTGTCTTTCCTAAGCATTTCTGTATATTGAAATGCTGCAATAAAGTCTTCTTTGAGCCTCCTGTTCTCCAGGATCAACAAACCCAACTCCCTCAATCTTTCTTCATAGGAGAGACGTTCTAGCCCTCTGAATATTTTTGAGGCCCTCCTCTGGACCTGCTTTAACAGGTTCCTGCCTTTCTTGGACCTTGCACTTGGCCATGTTGAAATTTAAGAAGTTCGTATGGGTCCACACTTTGAGCCTGTTGAGGTTCCTTTGCCTCAAATGTTATCAACTGCTCCACTCAGCTTAGAGTCATCTGCAGACTTGCTGAGGGTGCACTCAATTCCACCATGTATAGCATTAATGAGGATATTAAACAGCACTGGTCCCAATACGTACCCTTGAGGGACATTATTCATTACTGGTTTCCAACTGGACATTGAGACATTGAGTAACTGTAACTCATTAGACATGGCGATGCAGCCGTCATTATCCATCTAACAGTCCATCCACTAAACCCGTATCTCTCCATTTTAATAGCAAGAATGTTGTAAGGACCCATATTAAAGGCTTTAGAGAAGTCCAGATAGATGACATCTGTATCTCTTCCTTTGTTCACTAATGCAGTCTCTCTGTTGCAGAAGGCCACTAGCATAGTCAAACAGCATTAGCTGAATCAAATCATGTCCCTCTCTTCCACATATTTCCATATGTATTCCAGGAGGATCTTATTGGGCACAGAGATGAGGCTGATTGTTTGGTAGTTCCTAGAGTCCTCTTTTTCACCCTTCTATAAAATGGGTGTAATATTCCCTTTTCTATAGTCAAAGAAACATAGAATCATAGAATAGTTAGGATTGGAAGGGATCTTAAAGATCGTCTAGTTCCAACACCCCTGCCATGCTGTCCAAGGCCCCATCCAACCTGGCCTTACACACCTCCAGATACGGGGCATTCACAGCTTCCCTGGGCAACATCTTCCAGTGTCTCACCACTCAGGGTGAAGAATTTCTTCCTTATATCAAGCCTAAATCTGACCCTCTCCAGTTTATACCCATTTCCCCTCATCCTACACCACAAGTCTTTAGGAATAACCCCTCTTCAGCTTTCTATAGGCCCCTTTCAGGTACTGGAAGGTCAATATAAGGTCTCCTTGGAGTCTTCTCTTCTCCAGGCTGAACAAGCCCAACTCTCTCAGCCTGTCCTTGTGTGAGAGGTGCTCCAGTCCTCGGATCATCTTTGTAGCGCTCCTCTGGACCCTTTCCAACAGTTCAATATCCTTCTTATGTTGAGGATTCCAGAACTCGACACAGTACTCCATATGCAGTCTCACAAGAGAGGAATAGAGGGGCAGAATCACCTCCCTCGACCTGCTGGTCATGCTTCTTTTGATGCAGCCCAGGATACAGTTGGCCTTCTGAGTCACTGAGATCTTCTTTTGACTGACATGGCTTTTGAACTATCAATGAGTGTGGTTTGGCAACTACGTCAGCAATTCCCTCAGGACTCTGTAATCTATCTGTTTAGATCACATGGGCCTGTGTATGTTCAGATTCCTCAAGTGGTCTCAAATCTGATCTTCTCCTGTGGCGGGAGAGACTTCATTCTCCCAGTCCCTACCTTAAGGTTCAAAGACTTGAGAGATGCAGGAAGAATATTTATCAGTGAAAATTGAGACAAAATACCTCAGCTTTCCTCCTGTCAGCTGTCAATAGTTCTCCCATCCTGTTTAATAAAAGGGGTGTGTGTGAATGTATTATCTTTAGCCTTTCTTTTTTGAGCAATGCAGCTGGAAAAGCCCTAATTAATATACTTCAGATTCCTTGACAAATTCAACTCTAGCTTTGCCTTAGTTTTCCTGATCTGATCCCTACACATCTGGGAAGCAATTCTATATTCTTCCCAGGAGACGTGTCTGGTTCCACTGCCTGTGCATTTCCTTCTTATGCTTTAGCTTGACCAGGAGGCCCTTCCTCATCTATGCTGGTCTCCTGGTTTCCTTGCTTTATAATATGCATACATATTATTTTGCATGAGAACAACCAGACATTATTCAAAGGAAGAAAACTCATTGCAAAATAATTTCAACAAAAAAAGATATACAAATACAGTTAATTTAGTCATCTATGAGACATTATTAGACCAGGTGTATGTTGAAAATGCCCTTAGATTTTAAATGGTAGATTATTAATGGAAGGACAAAGATTGCATCAAGCTCAGGTGACTATGCTTAAATTTATTGTATTTCAATAAGTTTATAGGAATAATAAACAGATTTCCTAGGAACTGAGACAAAATGTTTTATAGTTCTTATAAGGCCACAAGTTCCACAAAAAATCCCTCTAGGTGTTCATAAGATTTTTTTTAAGAAAAAAAAAGAGTACAGTCAGGTCATGTTACAGTATAGTTTTTTATTTCGATGACTTGTGATTTGATTTGCACAGAACATTGTATTTCTATTCTAGTGGGAATCCTGCATTAGGTTCAGCTGCTTAAACATTAGCACCTAACGTCATCTGAGGTGCCACAGGTATGCCACAGGTATCCAAGTTGTGTGAGTAGGATTGACAGCCAGGTTTCTGGACTGCCCAAAGATCTGTGCCTTGCTGGAAGACCAGCTGGAGACCAGGTAGGATTCCTCATCTCCTCTAAAATAACAGGAAACACCTAGATGACTGAACCTATCTCCAGGCTTGTTTTCCACTTGCCATCTCTTAAATATCTTATGTCCTCTCTGAATACATAAAATAAATTAAATTAACATAATGCATAGTGGCTTAAGTAGTAACATAAATTGCATTAAATGTCACTCAGATGTTTAATACATGCATCGTTACAGCTTTCTAATATAGTTACTTCGGTTAAAGATCTTGGATTAAATGCCATAAATCTGACTCTTGTGGTTTTGTCTTTGACAGACACATCTATCTCTCTTCACCCCTCTTTCTGATCATCTGTTGTTTTCATGACAATTTGAGTGAGCCATGTACTTACACATACCCCTAAACAATCAGTTTTGCCATATAGTCCTCCTGTAAAATTTTTATAACTTTCCTATGAAGTTTCTTTTCCATGACTCCAGTAAAATGCAGCAGGAAATTGAGGGTTTTATAAAATATATTTATTGCTGGTTTTGGTTTGTTGGGTTTTTTTTAACATACCTGGGCTGTAGACCCTCATATTCATAATACTTCATTTTACTTCTACTGTGTAGTTTCTGTTTAGGCTTTTATCTACAGTCTGTTGTGATCAACGTGTTACTGACTATAAAATATTGCCTAAAATTTGTTCTGAATTTGCAAGTCTAGTTGCTTATGTCTTTTTATAACTGGCTCTACTTCTGTAATTGTCATCTGCATTGAAATTAAAACAAGAGAAACATTTTGTTAATATCTATTAACTTCTTTTTAACGTATCAGAAGCTGTATCAGGCAATGAAGTAGTATCATCACCCTAAGAGGTTTTCATTGCAGTTCTGTATCCCAGAAGATACTCCAGTTTGATCATTGATTATAATGTGAACATTTAAGCATTGACAATGAATTAAATATGATGTCGCTTATAATAAATGTATCATCTACCGTAACAGAAGATCTTCAAAGTGTTCAGAAAACCACAGAAAATTCAAAAGTTTGATTTAGATATTAATATAAGTTGAGGGCAGTTATAATTTTTTTCTCCTGACTAAAAGGGAACACATAATCTATCAGCAAAATGAAATATTAAAAAAAAAATTTAACAGTGCTGTAAACATTGTATAATTGTCGTATTGTTGTAAAATACATTGTATTTTTGTACCTTTTCAACTTTGAGTAATCTATAATGGCAACATGTCTTTTTCCTATGTTATATTCTTCACTGGACAGAAACTTGAAGCATTGCCAAGTGATAACTTGATCATTTTGTGTAAATGAAATTTCTATCCAGTCATTCCAGATGGTTAGGCTGGCATATGTCCCATCTAATTTTGGGCAGATAATCTAGGTGCTCCCTCTTTAGTTGACGATGATTCTTTTCATGACTATACATGAAAGGAAGACAAGTCTGATGATAACAGAAAATGTTAATTACCTTTGGCTCCATTTCAGTGGGTACAGACAGGTAGCACCCAGACCAGTAAATTGACAATAATATGATCAGTAGACAAGAACTGGCCAAGAGAGCCCAAGGGAGTTCAATTTCTAGGAAATTAATTCAGAAAAAAATTTATGAAAAGCAAAATTAAATGTAATAGTTTAAGAATCTGGCACAAAATCTTGATGGTCTTGGATATCAAAGGACATCTCAACTCAACTTTTCTTCAAAAAATTGTTTCAAGAGAGTAGTTCATATCATAAAAGCATGTATCTTCAAATGTTCTACTTGCTCTTAAGGTCAAAATGAAAATCACTAATTCAAAGACAAACTCTCTATTTCATGAGACCAAGAAAGGAAAAAAAGCATGGTAATAAATAGTGGAATCATTTGGATACATAGCAGTTTCAAAGCAGTGATTCTCAGAAAAGAATCAGAAATCCCTTCGAGAGAAGCAGCTCTTTCTTTCTTTTTACCACCTGTTTCTTCACCTCAGGTTTAGAAAGTAAAGTAAAGAAGGAAATAAAGTAAAAAAATAAAGAAGGAAAATGGTGTACTGCAGCTACTCCCACCAGAGAAATATCCAAAGCAAGTTGTGCAGTATTAAGCGCAGTATTTAATCTTTAAAGACCTTAATTAATTGAAGTCAATGAGGAAGCTAAATGCTTGACATAGCTAAATATTAGGTTACCAAGTCATGGTTGAGAAAATATATTTAATTAAACAAAGTTTGCACATTATATATTTTATATTATACCTGTTCAAAACATTATAACTGTTGATACAGAGTGGCTTAAAAATAATATTCAAAGATTAGCACTAAGAAGGAAATTTATATGAAGGGATTAGACAAATGAAGCAGCTATTTGTTTTTTATTCCCATTGCTATTTCTAGAAATATCTATGTTTTTCATATAAGGCAATCTCACTACACTACCTGTTTGCTCTTATTTTGCTCAGTCTTGCAATGAAGTAATAATACAGGACTGAAATCCTATATGCAAGCTGGCAATTGTGGGACTTATTGTAGACTGCAGATAACATTGGTTAAAATCGGTTTTGTGGTAGGAAAAAGAAGGCAGCTTCTTTAAGTATCATATAAACACGGCATCTTCCCTTTTTCAGGGTGTGTGTGAGGCTCCCTAAGCAAATCAGTGTTTCTACCCGAACACAGAAAATCTGCAAAATGAGTCTCTCCATAACTTAACGTAGTATCAACCGAAAGTTCATTATTTCAAACTATATTCACTCAACTTAGGTTTATTCATGTAAATAACGATTAGTGTGTAGATTTTATTTAAAAGGCCTTTTTAAGAATTTGAGCTTCACTGACTAGGTTTTGACAGGAAAAAGTCATTAAGAGAATTTTTTTATCCTCAAATGAGCACAAGTAATTTCTATAATATTTCTTCCTTTCAGCCATTGTAAGACTTACACTAACCTCACTTTTTATTACAAATGTACACACTAAGATTAGTCCTACTGATTGCAACTTGTTCTACTTACAGCATGTGACAAGTATGAGTAAATACATACAGCAACAAGGCAACAGGGCAATACAGAGCAAGAAATTTGGTTAAATTACTAAGAAATTAATATATGCACTATGTATTCCTCACGCATTTTCCCATTTTTTAGATGGTAAGCATCCAAAAAACCTCATAATTCAATTCAATAATTCAAAAAATTACTGTTATAGTTACCTTTCTCCTTATTTTAGCTTTCTGTCTCTTCAATTGTTAACAGCTCTATAAGTTTTACAGTGTTTAAATGAGTGTTCTAAACTTTTCGTCTTAACTCCAATTACTCTCCTTCAAGGTATTGTTATTGCATCTATAGTAAGAGACTTGCAGTTTCATGCAAAAACTGCCTTAGACTCTGACACAGTTTTTAAAAGAACAAAGCTTTAATAATATAAGGCACTCCATAGGAGGAGTAATCTCTCTGTTTTAAGTAGGATGCCACACATTTTTATATTATTAGTATTTCTGTAGAAAATCAATCATGTGAAGAGTAGAGGAAATAAGAAAAAGGATGCTAAATAACACCAATGTTTGGCTGAAGTTGCAAGGAAATTATTAAAAAAAACCCCATAAGTTACCTTTTAAATAGTAAAATTTAAGGCAGTTTTAAAAGTAGGATGCATTTTATACTACTCCCTATCTTGCAATCCTCTTTTCTAAAGAAGACATTTGCAACTATTCAGATCTTCATCTGAGGAATCATTTTAATACTCATTGCATAAGTGTTCAGGTAGGAAGCAAAACTGATTTTAATATCCATTTTAAAAAATAATGAGCTTCAAAAATCACAAAAAATATTTGCAGAGATCAATAAAAGTTACTAACTATCTTTATTCAGAATGTTTTGTTTATGTTCAGTTTTTTTTCTACCATCATTTAGTTCATAAAATTATAAATATTATAATTATATATTTTATCATATAAGCTAAACAGTTTTAAATACAATTTTTTTTAAAAAAACACACCTTCTGTGATTTAGATAATTTTGTTTAATTAGCTCTAGGAAAAGGAATTATTCTCTCCCTCATGAGAGGTTTTTTTCAAATAGAGGAACCATTACTTGCATTAAGAGACTGCGGTCCCTGTGTAAGGAAGTTGAAGCTCCATTGCCTGATTTTCAATTAGACAAACAAAAGCTGTTACCTCAATAGGCAGGACAGAAGGTCACCAAATGTGATAGACTCAGAGCCCTGCAGCACCTGGTAACTGGCTGTCACCATGGCTGCTCACTGCTCACGCCTCAGAAGGCTCTCACATGACCATTTTCAGGTTCATTACACAGGAGTGTTTGGAGGTACAGGGTTGCAACTAGTCCTGACCCTGCCACACAGCCGTGCAGGCATAGTTTGCCCTTGGTAAAACCACATGGGCTGTTCCTGAGCCCTTCTTGTCCTTCATGCGCCTGGGCAAGGTTTCCCAGAAAGTTTAGCCCATAAACTTCCCAGGGATTGAGGTGAGCTGGTTGCTTGCTCCTTATCTATCTTCAAAAGGAATGTGAGTGATATTTGCTTTTTCCTAGTCATCAGAGACCTCCCTCTGTTGCCAGTTACCCTTGAAGATGATAACAGCCACTTTGTGATAGCAGCCAGGTCTCTAATTATGTTCAACTCCATGTGGTTTAGTATAATGATCCCTAACACTGGATCTTCTGCTGTGGGCAACCATCCCTTAAAATATCTGGTGACACTATACATATAACAAAACAAAACATTGTTTTGTGTGATTTATTCTATCTTCTCTCTTCAGCAATACCTGTTAAAATATATAGGCTATTAGATCTCAGGGAAATTTGGGATTTACAATTCTCCTTAAAGATCCTGTGACGGGCAGGTAGGAAACCTGTAAATATGAAAGGCAGAATAAAGACAATGAATAGTTCTGACAGCACAAGCTGTCTAGTCATTCAAGCAGCTTATACTGGAACAAAAACGAGAAAATAGAAACTTGATTTGCAAGCTTATATTTCTGGTTTACAAGACCCAGTAACCACAGAGGTCATATTTGAGTTATCTGGAAATGTGAATTGGAAGCCCCCAATGCCCTGTATTGATTGGTGCTCTAATGTTATAAAGTTCTTCTTTATTAAAACCTCCTAAAAGTTCAGAAGCCATTTCTGATCCGGCAAGAACAAGGCCCTATCAAAATCAGTTTCCAAACTAAAAAATAATACAATAAAGCCCATTGATTTCCCTCTCTTTTTTTTCCTGTAGTGGATAGTTAAGGTGAAAGGAAAGCCTCTCCTTTGTCTGCCTGATGTTACAAAGTCTCCTATAGTATGCAAGTCTTGATGAAATCCTTTTATGCAGAAACATTTTGCGGAAAAGTGCAAAAGAAAATCCCTTTATTCATCTCTCAAGATTAAACACGGATTTGAACTAGAACTAAAAATTGAGATAATTCTTAGCAATGAACATCATTAAAGGCTTGATTTCAGCAGTAGAGCCTGTGGTCTATAGGCTTCAATACAGCAGGAATTCCTGACAAATTTTATCTGATCTTCAGAGCTACTGCAAAAGCAAAATCAGTGTTTCAAGAAGTTCTGCTTTGTTCAGTGAATAAGCTCGTTCTGCTAACTTAGGAATATATGAACAGAACACAGTAAAATTAATTTCTGTCCATTGTATGCCATGACTAATGAAAAATAAACAAACAAAAGGAATATATCTCTCTAATAAATTACAAAAAGAAAGGAAGTATTGTTAAGGAAAGTCTTGTGCTACAAGTTATTTTTCTAATGGACTTTTGGAATTAAAACATCAATAATAATTTGGACCTCTGCAGATGCATCAGTACATCAGCTCATTTCAAAACCCTCCTCACTTCCAGAATGACATAATCTAGGACAAATCTCTATTCTACATATTTATTTTCTAAGAAGCTACACTAAAATGTATCATTTATATAATGATTTATTATATTCTGTATAGAATTTTCATAATGTATTAAAAGAAAATAAATGCTTTTAAAATATATATAAGACAGCAATGCACACATTTGTAGACCTAATTTTTAAGAAACTGGCATTACAAACATGCTCTGTGTTTTGGCTATACATTTTATTTTTTAAGCATTTATTTATCTAAATGCCATGTATTTAGTGTGATTATACACCTTAGTGTATTTCAGATATCAAAAAAAATATGTCTTAGTAATTTCACTAGTAGGATTTTCATTCTGTGCATTTGTTAGATAGAACTATAAAGTTGATTTACTTCAGACATCTCAAATTGGACTTTGAAGGCAAATTGGTTTCTAGGGGATTTTTGTGTCTCTCAGCTTTCTACGGGATATTTCCTGGCTTTAGACTTTTCTCTATACACAGTCTTCTTCATGTCTGAATGTTCTGGTTTGACTTAAAGTAGAATCAGTCTCTTGACTTCAGCTAAATGGGAGTGTAAGGGGGAAGGGAATTGGAAGTCCATCTGTTCAGTTTTAGCTGCTGAAATTGGCCAGGTCAGGGCTAAACAGTGACACAGACACATCTACTCCTGACACCTCTTTAAGTAGTTCCACTTCAGAAGCACACTTTTATGAAAACTGTTAGAATTCTCATTACTTTGAGAGATTAGCCTGGATTTGCTCACTCATCTGTGGTAATGGTGTGTTACATACAGACACTCTTCCAAAAGGCTTGATTTAGTAAAATTTTGACTCACATGAAGAAATGCAAATATTCATAATGTCCAATTTTGGAGTTTGGTTTTTCTAAATTTTTTTCCAACTTATTTCTTTTTCTTGAAGCATATTTTTGAAAAAAATTGTCTGCTATCCAAGTCACAAACTATCAATAAGTTTACAGCACTCTTACTGAGCAGAAGTAAGCTATATTTATATATATATTTACATATTTGTATATATGTTTTTATGTGGGTTTATGTGTTTATAGAAGCCCATTTCCAAATCAGAGTAAAACAAAAGTTGGCCTCCTTGAAAAGAAGATAATCTAGAACATATTGTTATTTCTTTCTACAGAAGAAGCTGATATAGCTCAGTTTCTTTTCTCTTTTACTTAATTTTATTTCATTTACGGACTATGGTTACAGAAGAAAAAATCTGGACAATGAATGTAAGACAAGGAGGAGGAAAGAGAAAGAAGAAAAGAAAGAGGAATAAACCTTTCAGTCTTTTTCCTAAAATACACTGAGTACAGGTGAAAACAGAGAGAACAGAAAAATAATAATGATGCAAGAGGACTATGAAAAATCCCAAACCGTATTTCTTATTGATCTTATTGATGGATCAGCATTAAGTGGCATAGTATGCTTTATCCTCAGTGTCAAGCATTTATAAGACTGAATCCAGAAATTTCAGTTCCCAAATTTAGTTGCAATTTCACCTTAGAGACCTAATTGGCAGCTGCATTTTGGAAATGGCACTGTGAAGCAACCATTCTTTGAAATATTCAATTGTATAGATAGCAGGGTAGCAAGTGAATGAAAAATGCAGTGGAGTGGCACAATGTCAGTTCTGGATTAATAAAGAATGTTGACTATTTTTTGCTGCCTGATGTGACACACAGTGGAAGAAACTCACCGAAAATTTTCCATAAGATTACTAATTGTCTTATCCCCATGCAGTTTAAATATTGAGGAATGTAGAGCACAGATATATAGTACACCCTAAAGAATTTCTGCCTTGTCTATTTCATTAAAAATAAATAAAACCTCAAATTACTACAACTATGGAGGCCAACAGAAAAAAAATCTTACCAAATTCTTAATTTCTTTATATGCTTTCTACAGCATATCACTGATGAAAAGTCCTGAAGAGTAATTCCCCAGTTCAAGGTCTAAATTGAAGAGCCCTCTAAAATTTGATTGTTACACACTAGAAGGCAGTGTATTTGAAAGACTGAAACACTCGTTGTATTTGTTGAGTATTTTCATAAGCCCCAATAAATACTGAAATGCATCATTATGCCATAATATGGAAGCTACTGTGGATCTAAACTATTTATCTTCTTCAATCAAAGGCTGTCAAATTGAATTCCACCTCGTTCCATTACCAAACTATTGTAAAGCTCACAACAGAAAAACACCAGAGAAGAAAACAGGAGCTGTATTTACTCTTACTATAAACATTATGTCTTATGCATTTTTATTTCTAATTCTTCATTTTTTTATCCTTTACAGGAGAAGAATTTCAGGTCTGTCAGAATTTTGTAATAACTTTGCGCAAGATTCTCTATTTATTGAAAGTAAAAAAATATTTAAAGGATCAGCTCTCAAAGATCTCTCCCTTTTAAAAGCATAGATGTTCTGAAATAATCTCACTTTTACTTTTTCTATAACACATTTAATTTTCTGATAACAATTCTTCTTTAGTTTGAAAAATTAATTTGGTTTTAGACATAAAAAATCACAATACCAAAACAAATTTTAAAATCCCAATGATATAAAAGAAGAATGCAGTTACTTTTGCGGTTTTGGTTTGGAAGTTTATCAACAATGTGAGATTTTGACTTCCCATCTGTCATGCCAACCATGGCTTGTTGTAACAGGCACAACCATGGCAGAGAAGAAGACTGATTCCCAGATGGAGCTACTGATGTCCTTGGACTGATGTTGTTCCTGTGCTCCTCATTGGACCTTAGAGGCTGTGGTAACATAACAACATAACGTGTTCCAAGTAGTATCCAAAATACTAAAAAGGTAAATACTGTTTCATCACACTGGAAGCCAGGGTCACTCAGGGTGTGAGAAACATGCTTGTAAGGCTTGGGACCAGGAAGGCCAACAAGAGTCAGTAATTTAGCTGAGAGGTTGAAGCCATTCCCATGAAGAAATGGCTAGCTCATTTTAAAAATGGCCTAAGAGGAAAAGAGTTGAAACAAGGTACCCTGAGCTCAATGGTCAGGGAATGAGGATGGTGACCTGGGGAATATGATGAAGATAGCAGAGATTGTCACATCTGGTTCACCTGTCTGGAAGGAGACATTAACCTTCCCTTGCCCCAGTCCTCTATCTGAAAAAAATGAGAACAATCTCAAAGGCTGGAAAAATGCATAATATCTGACAGGTATGTCATAACAGGTGACATGTACGAATCATGCCATTATTATAACAAAAGAAGAAAGCATTTCTAACAGCAAATGGTGTTTCCTTATCTAGATTGTTAAAGGCTATTTAGGTCTTGTTCACCAAGCCAGTATAAGTCCTGTGTCTCCTTCTCTCTCTGCATGTTTGATTGCCATCTGAAGAACAGCATGGGGCAGTGCGTTTCTCCGTTGTTATTAGAGAGCTGGAATATATATGACTACTGACAGTGTCAAAGGATTGGATCTGGGAAACCCTCCCTACTCTGAGAACTTATGATGGGCTCTTCAGGAACTTAAAACTCTCTCATACATGTAGCAAGTAATCCTATGGCTCAGCTCTGAGATATTTTAAGGAGAAAACGAAAGGTGTAGTAAGTCGAGGCTCCGCTATGTACTTTCTTTTCCTTGGTAGAGAAAAAGAAATGATGGGAGGTAAAATAATCTTTCCTTAAACTACAAGCTTCAGACACCAAGACTTTCAAAGGAATGATGACAATTGTGATGTCTACTGTGAGTACACAGACTTTTTTAAATTATTCACTCTCTGGCACACTGAAAAAATTATTTCCTGTCAAGAAAGATCAAATAACTTGTTATAGAGAACTACAGAAGACAAATACAACAAATTGACTTGCAAAGCAACATAACAGGCTGTTCCTCTGCCCACAGTGGTTAGAAAAGCAGAAAGGAAGCACCCATTTCTTAGGCGAAATCGATTTTTCTGAATAATTAAATAATTAAATTAAGTAGTAATAATTATGCTGTTAGTAAAACATCACGTTAGGAGTTTATATTTCACACATACTACACAGCAATTTCTGAGAAACAGCTGATGTCTAGTTTAACATACCATATGCCAGCTCAATGAGAAGTCCCTTCTTTGCACCTCATAGAAGTAGTGTATAATGTGACATCTGAAAGAAATACCATAAATGGAAATAGCTGCAAATTCTCATGTCGAATTTTTCAATTTAAAAAGTCATGATTTATTGAAACAATCTCTTAGTGAAAGAGTGTTTCTGAGTTTTCTGGGTAAAAATAAATTTACAATTGTCAAAGCTTTTATTGCTTCTTAAAATATGTTTTCTCTTTTCCAGATTTTTAATATTACACACACAGAATCACACAGAATAACCAGGTTGGAAGAGACCCACCGGATCACCGAGTGCAACCGTTCCTACCAAACACTAAACCATATCCCTCAGCACCTCGTCCACCCGTGCCTTAAACACCTCCAGGGAAGGTGACTCAACCACCCCCCTGGGCAGCCTGTTCCAGTGCCCAATCACCCTTTCTGTAAAGAATTTTTTCCTAACGTCTAGCCTAAACCTCCCCTGGCGGAGCTTGAGGCCATTCCCTCTTGTCCTGTCCCCTGTCACTTGGGAGAAGAGGCCAGCACCCTCCTCTCTACAACGTCCTTTCAGGTAGTTGTAGAGAGCAATGAGGTCACCCCTCAGCCTCCTCTTCTCCAGGCTAAACAACCCCAGCTCTCTCAGCCGCTCCTCATAAGGCCTGTTCTCCAGCCCTTTCACCAGCTTTGTTGCTCTTCTCTGGACTCTCTCCAGAGCCTCAACATCCTTCTTGTGGTGAGGGGCCCAGAACTGAACACAGTATTCGAGGAGCGGTCTCACCAGTGCCGAGTACAGAGGGAGGATAACCTCCCTGGACCTGCTGGTCACGCCGTTTCTGATACAAGCCAAGATGCCATTGGCCTTCTTGGCCACCTGGGCACACTGCTGGCTCATATTCAGTCGGCTGTCAAATTAAATAACTATTTTTTTATTATTATTATCTATTATTATTTTATTTAATATTAAACATTAATATTTTAATATTAAAATATAAATACACTTATAAAAGCCAAATCTGAGACAGAATGTTCTAGAAATTACTGCAGTTGAATGCCCTGATTAATCTTTACAGATGTTTTTCATTTTCATTGAGATTAATTTCTTGTATAGTCTGCATTTCTTCCCAACTCAGATGACAGAAACAACTCAGTTGCTTAAAAATGGGCTTGCTCTACTATTTTTTCAGTTGTATGGACCTAGCATGTCTCATCAGTTATTATGGCAGGTGAAGGGCAGCAGATGGGCACCTCAGAGGCCTTCATGTTTAAATTTAGGCAACACATCTTCACATTCAAATATGCCACTCCTTTTGACTTTTGTTTGCTTTCTGCCAGAAACCAAGTGAAAAACTCATTTTTTAAGTCTAATGCTAAATAAACAAAGGACAAAAAAATAGCTACTTCTACTCTAATCCTGTAACAAGAATGTTTCAACTGTTTGCCTGCTTTTAATATGTTTATTTTTTTCATCCCAGGTTTTGATAGGTGAAACCTGCAAATGGAAGCTTTAACATCTAACATTATTGTTCTTTAAAATATAAGAGTGTAAAAATGAGTTAAGGAGAAAAAAGAAGTTAAACTCTTCTGAAGAATGTTTTTCTGATTCTGCATTATTATTTAGTGCATTTATGCACCTTTATGTACTAAATCAAGTAAAAACCCAAAATTGCTAGCATTTTTGTGTTTAGTTACTAGCGTTCTGATCCTTGACTTATAAATCACATTTTCCTCATGAGTGTCTGAAATTAAAATTGGGACATTTTAAAAAACATTGATTTTATGCTTACATTCATGCTTGCAATAAATCAAATCGCAGAAGTCACTCCTGAGTATCTGGATCACTCAAGAGAATAATGTAGTTGCAGTGACCAACATCATGGTATCTTAAAACCAGAGAAAGTATGAAAACCATAGACAAAATGTGAAGAATAATTTTTTCTTCTCACTCCTTGGGAAAAATGCTAATTTTTTAACATTTATTTATTGTTTTCTTCAACAGTTTGAGGAAATCTAGTGAATGTACTAAAAATTAAGTGCTTCCTCTTGATATGTTGTCAATGGTTGCTCTGAACCAAAATCTCAGTTCTTGATATATATTTACTTTCACTTTACATAGATTTGCAACTTGACAACACAATTTCTCATCTCCATCATGGTCCAACCCACATTTCTGTATCTCAGCTTTTACCAGCTTTGGACAAATGAGGAAACAGCATAAATTTGTAGATCTAACTCCCTTTGCAAACCTTAAAAGAGTGATAGATACAGAGTTCTACACTAGTTTTGAACTAGTAACAAAAAGAAACACCTATTTTCGAAACCAACTAACTTCTTGTGCAAATATAAACTCTTTCTGTAGTCAGAAGATGATAGTTTCAACTCTGTCAGTTTTTGTGACAAGTTTTACATGTTAATGGAAATAGTGAAATATAGTGAAAAAGGTAAAGGCTTGAAAAGATGCATGGTTATGTCTGTTATTGCAAACAAATATTCCTAAAAATGTTCTGTAACTTGTTGAAGGGCTTGAAGGTTAGTTTGAGACAAAGGACTCAGTAAATAGAAGAAGTCACTTTGCCCACAGAACTTCCCTGTCATATGATGTATTTTGTTCCAGAATTAACTCAAAGACACTTCCTTTCCAATACAATGCATTCTTGATTTGTCAGGAATGTGACACACACTATTAAAAGTGGATACTGGTAAGAGTCTTCACAGAGCAAATTCTGCTGAGCAGCCTGCAGAAGTGTCATATTTTGTTAGAGCTGCTACCCTGTCCTCATGTCTCATTATGCATGGCCAACTATACAGGAGGGTATCAGTTAATGAAATTAATGCTGAAAATGAAACAAACCAAAGATCACTGTATGACAACGCCACAATACATCTACCCACTTTAGAACATGTTATAAAATAAAGGTACAGCTCTCACTATTTCAGCTGGCTTCATTATATTGTAATTGTTTTTGATGGGCTTGTAAATCACTTCAAATAGCTGTGGAAGGAATGCATTACTTTTGTGGTTTATTCAAACATGTCTGGATTTACTATTCTCCATTCCCTCTCCCTTTAAATTACTCTGTCTGTTAAATCTCCTATTATGCGTTGTCAGACAAAGATTTCTTCCAGTGTTTGCCTTCCTTAATTTGTCTATACTGACTTGAATAATCTGAGCCTAAGATGCACTGGAACCCACAGATACTCTACACAATATACATGATAGATAACAACAGATGAAAACAGAAAAAAACATGCAGAATATAGGAATTACAGTTCTAGTAACACTTATGTTGTTTTACCTGAATATTCTCTATGATTGTTATGGAGTTTTTCATTCTTGAAAGAACGATCTGTCAGGGAGTGTTACTAGAGTTCCCGAACAAAGCGACATCTATCAGCAATAGCTACTCTTTGGAGCATCTAGGCAAGAATCTGTCCTTCAGCACCTCTGATATAACAGTGGGTTCCTGGAGGAATATAAAGGAGTCCACTGGTAGTACAAAATGGATTGTTTTTTACTGTCTCCCTAAAAGGCAATTCCTACTGCTCTTAAGAAAAACATCATTGCTTTGACTTGGGGAGACATTTCTTGTATTCTTGTGATAGGGCCAAACCCAAATGCCCCTAAACAATTTCCCCTTTATTCTACTCCATCCTCCATTTGGAAGATTATATGGGAAGGGTAAGACAAGCATACAGAAGAGTTTGCTGCTGAAAACTCAGTATTCAACAACGAAGTAAAGAGATTTACAAGATAAGAGAGATCTTAACTTCACAGTCTCCTGCTTAAAGCACTTCATGAGGCAATGGAATCCTGGATTAAGCTCCCCTTTTTATGTTTTACAGTTAAGAGCCATTTATTTTAAAACACTTGTAGTAGTATAAAGAACTGGTTCCTATCTGGGTTTCTTAGCCAGGGTTTCTTGTTTTGTACTTAGGGTTTCTTAGTTAATAACGCTTTAGGCCTTTAGCTCTGAAGAGAGGCAATGAAGCGTTCTGGGACTGTTGTTAAATAACAATATAGACTCTTTATGTTTTAAACTTGGATCCTACATGGCTCAGTCCTACAGAGATAATAATTTATGATAGTCATAATCTTTGCTATCATCTTTCAATTCATTTCATTTCACCTTAGCTCAGCATTCATGATTATAACTTTTACAAAGTAATTTCAGTCAATATTCTGCAGGACCTTGATTCACAAGGGCATATAGGGATGGGGAAGGGGATGTAATGTATTACACAAAAAAATCCAGATGATTTTTCTTGATATTGTTTCGTTCACTTCCTTTTCTACTCAGTCAATATATGTATATTGCTGTTTGCTTTGTTTTCTTTCTTTCTTTGTGTCAGATAAAATGGAAATCATTTCATGGTGTACAGCATATTTTCACCTATTGTTTATGAGGTAATGAATAAAGTTATGCACATTTGGCATTTATTTAGCGTGCTCATATGCTAGATCGTACTTTCTTGAATAATTCATTATGCTCCTTACACTCACGTAGACAAATTAGGATAGGCAAAATAGTCTGGGAGAGAGACATGAAACTGTTGAGGAGCTGCTATTCTTTGAGTAGAGGTTATAAAACAAAGCTGAACCTCTAGTAAACTAAATACTTAAAAATGGTTCAGAAATGCAAGATCTTTCTTATAAAAAGGTATACATTGAGAAATTCAGAATATAAAACTTTCAGGATGTAAACCTGTTAGTAGAAAGATAATAACAGTTTAAAAAACGGAATTATAGGAACAGTACACTATAATTGTTAGATCAGTGCCTCAAAACCACAGCCTTTTTTTTTATCAGAAAGAAGTCTACTCTTCTAAAATTAAAAGGTTATCTTGTGCAGTGTTGGCAGAAATGTTTTCATTTACATCCTATTAAAAAAATTAAACTAAGCATGGAATCCTTAGTTACTATTTTTGTACTTTCCTAGTTTGATTTTTTCCTTGCCTGTATGTGAACAGGTATCATTTCACAAACCACTTGCTCAGAGCCTACAGATCCAGAGATCATGAGTTTAGAAACAGTCTTATATTTGGTTGCTCCACAAGCTTCTTTCATTCATCCTACTGAGATGAAGTGTCCCAAGTAACACAAGCTGCTGTAAATATTTAGGAGTTAGTCTATCTTTTGCTCAAAGCTGTTTGATAAAGCAAGGAATCAATATCAGTGTTGTGTTACATCATTAATTTGTACTAGCCATCTTTACACATGTACAAATACACATGCACATGTTTTACAACATTTTCTCTTGAGGCTTGATTGAAGTTCGTTAGTTAAAAAGACATTCTCTGTGATTCTAAGATAGTACTGATTAAATAGAAGGTGTGAAGGATTTAAAAGTTGTGAAATACATTCAGACCACATGACACCTGATCCTGTGTTTGGAAGTTTATTTCTGCAGCCGTGAAATCTGTGTTTTCTCCTGCTGATTTCATTGGAACCTGAACTGTGCCTTTATATCAGGGTAAACAGGGTCACCAGAAAGACTGCCATGCATGTGAATTCATAAATGACTAGAAACTAATATTTCATTCTATACTCAATATATTAGGAGATGGGGGGTTGTACTGTTTTCACTAGCATGAAAGAAATAGTATGAGAAGAGGGAAAATCCCCATGGAACCAATTATGAATACTAATTAATCAGAATACTGAAAAAAAAAAAAGAATAAAAAAATAGACCAACAACAATGGGGTTTGACCTTATATTTTGTTTTTTTAATATGCTCTTGTTTCATTGCATTTTGACATTTTTGTTAATTGGCCATCATTGAAAATTTGTTTGTGGTGTCAGAGAGCGTTCAGAAAAGAGTGTTAGTGCTGAGATAACTCCATGATTTGAACTGATATTTTGGGGGAAAATTTGATTTCCTTGTTGCTTTTCACCAAATCTTTTGTTTAGTAACTGTACAAACACGATCTTTATTTCAGCCACAATGTCAAATTGTGAAGAAAAAATGACAAAAAAAAAGCAGAGGTCCTACAGAATTTTCCAAACATAAAACTAACTATTCGGTGATAAGGCTGAAGTATCTTTAAGCGTTTTTCTTGTTTGTAATTTTGGTTACAAAGTCTTGGGCAACTGGCTCTAGCTGACCCTGCTTGAGCAGAGTTGAACAGTTTGATCTTCAGAGGCCCCTTCCAATATCTACCGATCTGTGATTTCATGGTTAAAAACTTTATCATCTGTGTTTGACACTAATCAATGAACCGTAGAGTAAATTTCTTCTATTCTCTTTAAGTCAACAGTAAGGACAATTCAGAGGGAAATCAGATTTGCGTCATTCACTTTGATTCTTCAGGAAAAAGAGAGTACCTACAGTGTAGTTGAGCTTAATCTGAAGATGCCTGTCAAGTCCGTAGGAAGTGGAGTTTAGTAGGGTACAAGCATATTGTTTTCGCTCTGGTGGAGTAGCAAAGTATCCTTCATCCAAGTGAAATGGTTTATGAATGCCAGAATCTCCCTGCCACATTCCTATGCCTCAAACTCTTCTAATGACTTCACATAAACAGATTCATGAACTGCAGCAATGTAGAAGAGGTGAAAATCGATCATTGAATGCATCAAGATGATCTTTGAAAGGCAAGCATAACCTTCAACTGCCATCCTCTAAATTGTTGTCGACTTTTCTGGGCTCAATCAACCTACAGTATTGCTGCTGTTAAAATAAAGATTTCCCAAGCTAATGTGACATTGAATAGTTGTATTCAGTGTGTGTGTATATATATACATATATATATGTATATAAGCATTTAATCAACATGTGAAAAAGTAAAAAAAGTTCTAACTCAAATGATGCAGATTCTTCTTAAGAAGATTACTTTTTCAAATTAGCTATGGGAATATTTTGCTTAATTTTAAATTATTTATTCATTGCATATAAAATTATATTTATTACATTACATTGCAGTTACCCGGTTATGAATGAAGATGTTAATATACTTAGCCATATTTAAGTGTACTTTTTTCCTTTTTATTTCCTATTAAAATTAGTACCCAATAATCACTAGTGGAACCAATGAAAAATAAGATCTGTTCATGCTAACATACTAAGAGTGGATTCTGTTTAATGTAGTAGAGTATTGACTCTTGTTCTAAATCCAGGTATTTAAAGATTTTATAGAATTGCAAAATGCAAACTCTTAGGGTCAGATCCAGCTGACAAAGTAGATCTCAAGTAAAACTTGAGCTGCTTTGGGATATTTCTTCTGGTCTACAGACCCTTCTTTAAAAGCACACGGACTATTTAGAGATCTCAAATGAAAGAGCCCATAGTCAATGATAGTTGAAATGTTCATGAGTATCCAAAACAGTACTTGGCACCTATATACCATCACTCAAATCTTATGGCAAAGTCATTATTCACCTGTGTGCCTACCTTCCCATTACAGTCAAATGAGAACTGGTATAATTTCATCAGTAGTATCACTCTGTAGACTCTGTTGGGTACAAAGCAATTATAGGACATTAGTGATTGGCACTATTTGAAACACCATATGTCATTCTATTCAGTCTATACTCTTCCAGAAGGACATGGGACTTACACAGATCCTGTGTGAGATCTGTCAGTGTGCGACATCTCAAAAGGCACTAAAAGCCTTTGAGTGGGCACCTGAATTATGCCTAGGATCTTCCAAAAATACAGTGGTATCTTGGATACTAGTGTACAAGGGGACACTTTTTGGTATTTAAACCTGCTTTGCAACTTTTCCACATTGGCAATTTTCTTGCATTCACTCTAAAGGAGAGCATGCACAGTAGTTGTTTTAAAATTGAGAATATCACATATAATTTCCTGACAGTGCATGGTGTTTGTGTTACTTCTGTGCAGTCCTTGGCTTGGGAGACCCTATGAATTGAAAACAGAGCATCAGCTGACATTGCATGAAATTATCTAAAGGGTGAAAATTATAGTAGTGTCCAAAAATTATAATCAAAACTTTGAATAAAACTGTCTCTTTTGTAGAGGAAAGATTCCTTGTAATACAGTCTAATTTAAGATACTCTTGATTACAGATCTAAGATTACAAGAAGCACTAAACATAGAGACCTTCTCAATCACTTTGCATTAAATTTCTCAATTACTTTGCCTTGAAGTCCTCATTTGCAGCTTATGGCATGTGGGCTTAACAAGATGTTGTATCTGTTGAATTAAAAGAAAACCACTTATTACCTTTTTTTATTTTGAATAATTAAAATATAAAATTCATCAATTCACATTTTAAATTTCCTATGTAATCTGAAGTAGGTAGGAATCTGAAATATTTTATTCATTACGCTAGACAGTCATCACTTCGTATGCACAACAAAAGCTTAAGTATAGTAAGTACCTGCAGCTGTTTTGTAGCAGATGGCTATAGGCGGCATTTGGGTTTTTTACTGCTATCGAGTGCATAGCATTTGATTCAATGACCCAATTAAAAAAAAAAACAAAAAAAACAAGAAACAAAAATAACTAACCATTTTAGAAAATACAATTTTTATTTTCTCTCCTTTTGCCTTGTAATTGCTGTATAGCTTCATCATGCTATACCCTCAGCTTGCTTAAGACTTTTGGCATTTGATATGTTTCATGACTCCTGCTGGGTCATAGAGCCAAAGGATCAAAGAATGGTTTGGGTTTGAGTTTGAAGGGACCATACCACATAGCTTGGTGTTTTCAGCAAACTCGCTGAGGGTGCACTACATCTCACTGGCCATGCCACTGACATAGATGTTAAACAGCACCAGTCCTGATATTGAGCCCTGAGGAATGCTACTCATCACTGGTTTCCACTTGGACATCAAGCCTTTGACGGCAACTCCTGAAGTGCAACCATCCAGCAATCTCACAGATGCAGATACACAACTGCCTACGAAAGTTTATATATGTACACACTCATATGCAAGTCATTAAGAATCTTTGACTGGACAATAAATAGCCCTCCCATTAGACTGTATTTATTAATTTCTACCTTCATAATGACCCTGATTTATATGCTAAGTCTATAGAGATGTATCTTTTTGCTGAAGTACCTTTACTGTTCTTTACACAAGTTTAGCAAGCTCTTCATGGAGAAAACTGCTCAGGTCTGGTAGTTTGAATTTCTAAAATTTTGCTGAAGGTCAGTACTGCACTCAAGAGGAACCATTGGAAGCTTTACATTCAGGAATCATATAAAGTACAAGAAGTAACTGCTTCTAAAATCTATGTTCTGCCTCTGTAAATTTCAGGACTTTCACAAGAGCAAAGCCAGTATATCCCAAAGGGATATATTAGTGAAGTCTTCATGGTTTTCTGATTAACATAAAGGTTCTATTAATCAGAGTTTAGTTAATCAGCCATCCATTTGATTCTAGAATAATTTATTCTATGATAAATTGAGAACTATCTAAGAAGTGTCTGTAGAGTATCTTAGAAACTACTCATACTTTGCAGGTGACTGACCGATATATTAGGCAGCCTTAGGCTTGCTCTTGCTATCCTTACAAATAGTATCTTTTCTTTCTCATTTGTACTTTACAACTTGTTCTCGTGCAGTCTAATCTAAGTGAACATCACAAGAAAGGACAATGAAGGGAGCAGCTACAAATGAAAATTCCACAGCACTTATTCTAGTCTGTAGCATCTAGAAGTAGAGGGTGTCATAAACACAGAATTAAAAGTGGAAGAAAGTCAGAACAGAGAGGAAATTGTAAGCTCTATAAACCATACTAAATAGAGTAGCAGGAGAAGTGCTTGCTTTAATACTAGTTTTCCTATGCAGACTATTAAATAGAATAATACATCGATAGTTGGAAAACAAGGAATCTTACACTCTCTTTCTGGTTTCAACAGCACCTTTTATGGTTATTTTAAAGTTGTTTTGAGAACTGAATTATTCCTCCCCCTCCCACCCAGCCAGTGAACTAACCTAACACATGGAGAAATCAAGATCAAGACTCCGTGCGAAAGCTGTTGTAACATAACTTGGGAAGAGTTACTTTGAAAGACATTTGTCATACTATCCCATGGGAAAAGCTGGCCCTACTTTATGTGGGGTTTTAGAGAAGATGAACCCCAGAAGTCCCTTCCGAGTAAATAATCCTATGAATCTGTTATTCTAAAACCTGTTTTATCTTTCAAGGAGTTTGTGGCTTAAATGATAACAGATCACAATGGCCCATTCTGGAAAGAAAGTGAGGATCAGAGCAAAACAATGCAAACTACCATACTACTATATTACGCAATGATCCTCACAAACAATTTAGAATGACTGTTTAAAGGGGAAGTGACCTATAAGACTAATTTATCCAACTGAAAAATTATGTCAGTAACTGTCCCGTACTTAATTCAGGGCTTATGCATAGGTGAAAGGAGGGCAGACTTCAAGTGCAACGTCTTGTGACAAGACTACTG
Source organism: Phaenicophaeus curvirostris (assembly GCF_032191515.1). Lineage (NCBI taxonomy): Eukaryota > Metazoa > Chordata > Aves > Cuculiformes > Cuculidae > Phaenicophaeus > Phaenicophaeus curvirostris. Next base: position 155,207,679 of record NC_091392.1, read on the forward strand.
AGGGCCACCAGGTTTGTTACTTCATTGATAAATCTACCCAAGCACAAAAGCACTGCTTCCAAATACCTAAGTACCCTTGTAGACATCACTGCACATGCTGTCCTTGGTAGAAGCTTTCAGTGCATTCTTTACAGTTACGTGGGTTAGAAAGTGAATATGGGAAAAAGAGATTTTCCCTTCTCTTCACACCTTTCTTTTGCCTCCTTTAATCAAAGGAAGACAGTTACAAAATTCTTCAGACCTAGAAAATAAAGCCTAAGTTTAGGCTTTAATCTGCTCTTGGAATTTCAGAACATGATGAATATAATAGTTTATTTACTTTAAAGTAGCTATCATAGTTATGCAGTTCTAATGTAAAGCACATAGTTTAACAGGATTAAACTACATTGATACATTTGCATTTTATCCCCCCCATCACTGTCTAGTTAAGAGTACACTGACTAATTTCATTCTGTAGGAATAGACTGTTATTTGAACATGCTTCTCTGGAATTGTTATGAGTGCTTGAGTGATAACTGATTGGATGACCTACCTACACTCTAATAATGAACAGAATACAGAAAGTAATACAGTATATTAAAATGAGGCTATAAATCTCTTTCTATTACTACTGTCTTCCACAACGCTAATGGAAAGTTCAGCTTTTTATGACAGCTTAAATAAGAACTGGAAAATGATTAAGCAGGAAGGATTAATTGAATGCCCAGGAGATACTGATGTTGCTGGTCTGCCTTCTCTGTGTTGGTCTCCTTCACTCACTCAACAGTACATGTATGCATTCACCCTCTGTTCAAATTTTGTATTTATGGCAGACTGGATTTAAAGGTCTTTTTTTGCTTTCTTTGATGAGATTAATTTTCTGCAAAGTACGGGGGCCATTCTTGTGTTGACATTACAAGTTTGTGCATAAAACTCAAAATTTCCAGTTAGGATACTTGTCCACTCTGCAACTATGACAAATCAGCGGTGTCAGAGGAAAAAGCCTTATTGCTAAGAAGAAAAAAGTTATGCTAGTGTCCAGTTCAAAAGTGTGTCTCAGTCATTTGTCTTAACCACAGATGTGCAAATTCTCTTCAAAACTTAACATTCTTGGGTTTATCCTGCATGAAATCCCACCTGATGTGCATGCAAATTAAATTAACTCTGTGAAGAAAAACTTGATTTATGACATTCAAAAGAAATAATTATATCTGATGTTGACAGTTTACCCTTTTACAGAGGTCTTGCAGACTTCTATTTTTTTCATAGTGTATTTGGCTTTGGTATTAAGAATGGGAATTTTTTTTTGGCTTATTAAACGGTTTTGTTGAAGTACATTGATTTAGGATTTAACACCAACAGTCAAGACAGAAGTTAATTACTACTCAGTGCCTTTAATTGCAGGCTACCGTTCAAATACTTTAGGACAAGGTAAAGCATACAGCACTTGTCACTGGTAATTACAGCCAGTTTTCACCATCCATACTTGAGGGCACTGAGCTACTTCTTTCTTGAGAAGTCACAAAACATAAATGAGTGAAAAGGAGAGAACACTTCTAAAACATCCAAATAACACTTCACCTTGAGAATTATTTTCTTTATCCTCAAGTATTGCGTAAGTTCATTTTTAAAATTGCTTAGATTAAAAAAAAAACCAAAACATTTCATTTCTCCTCTATTGCTCTTTGGGATTTCAGGAAGTCACCATATAATTTACTTTTAATTATTGTGTAGTACTCAGAATGTCTGAAGTAAAGAATGAGTTGGTGGTTCTGCCTTTTTTTTTTTTAACAGACTCGCAGAAAGACTTAGTCAGCAAAGTACACCCTTATAAGCAAAACATGCACTAGGAAAATAAACAGAAACCTCTATAAAAATATAATGGTCAAGGGGAGACTGTGATTGCTTCTAAAATACACAGATACCTCTTTTTCTACCATGCAGCATACGTGGAAAACATAAACAAGTAAATAGAAACAGGAAATTTACATCAAGCTGTTTCTTAATTGAGTTCTAATGGATCTCCTTTGAGACCCATCATAACAGAGAAATTCACATGTAGTCTGATTTGCATCTGCACATTGAGCTGGCTCACAGGTGTTTACCTTTGCTGTCTAGCAATAACAGCCAGTTTTTAGGACTGACACATGATCTAAGTCTTCCTCTGAACTCTTCTAAGCAACACAGCGCAGAGCCTCAGAAATAAGTGTGCTGATAACTCTCTGTGAAACTGTATTTTCCTTATTCATCTGCATCTAAGAAGTACTATTTTTAACCTTTCTTCATAAAGTTGCTACAATGTAAAGGTGAGTTGTATAGTTCAGAGTAGAAGACAGAAAGCATAAAACCAAAAAATATCTCTGCTACATGATTCCTACCACAGAAGTGAAGTGAATGTGTGGTGTCAAGGAAGTACTTAGGCAATTAGCAAGTATATCACAAAATTTCCATTTACAATGTATTCATAATTTTCATGTGTATGAAGATATTGCACATACAGTAATGTAAACAGTTAACTGGTATGGACTGGTATGGAAAATGTTTGACCTTCTGAGAGATTAAACAATGCAAAGAGATGGGCAGAGTTTATATTGCCATTAAAACTGCTCTATTTAGACAGACTTTTGTTTCGGGTGCTAAACTTCATTCAGAGACCACAAACTATGTGAACTGCCCGGAATTAGTAGCACCTTCCTAAGATGTGCTTCACTGATTTTATTCTGATCACTGAAGTAAGCTATGGTCTGCTAGGTTAGGCTCTAAACTGCTGTTTTACAGGACTGGTTAATGCTCATTCTTCTGGGTCTTCATAGAATCATAGAATCATAGAATAACCAGGTTGGAAGAGACCCACCGGATCATCGAGTCCAACTATTCCTATCAAACACTAAACCATGCCCCTTAGCACCTCATCCACCCGTGCCTTAAACACCTCCAGGGAAGGTGACTCAACCACCTCCCTGGGCAGCCTGTTCCAGTGCCCAATGACCCTTTTTGTGAAGAATTTTTTCCTAATGTCCAGCCTAAATCTCCCCTGGCAGAACTTGAGGCCATTCCCTCTCGTCCTGTCCCCTGTCACTTGGGAGAAGAGGCCAGCACCTTCCTCTCTACAACCTCCTTTCAGGTATTTACAGAGAGCAATGAGGTCTCCCCTCAGCCTCCTCTTCTCCAGGCTAAACAACCCCAGCTCTCTCAGCCGCTCCTCATAAGGCCTGTTCTCCAGCCCCTTCACCAGCTTTGTTGCTCTTCTCTGGACTCTCTCCAGAGCCTCAACATCCTTCTTGTGGTGAGGGGCCCAGAACTGAACACAGTATTCGAGGACCGGTCTCACCAGTGCCGAGCACAGAGGGAGAATAACCTCCCTGGACCTGCTGGTCACACCATTTCTGACACAAGCCAAGATGCCATTGGCCTTCTTGGCCACCTGGGCACACTGCTGGCTCATGTTCTGTCAGCTGTCAACCAACACCCCCCAGGTCCCTCTCCTCCAGGCAGCTTTCTAGACAGTCTTTTTTACCTCTAACTTTCTTTGGCCCCTACTGCTCAGCTGTAGTAAGAAAGGAGTTACTTGCAAGACAGTTCAATGGATGCTTGTTTTATTCCAGACCGATCTCCAGAGGGAACTCTTCATGAAGCCTGCATATGCTAGCACATATGAAATTCAAAAGCGCACCAGGACACTGCTTCTTCAGCAGCACCCGGCAGCAGGACGGTGAGTTCTGTGGTGGGGTGGACTTTCTGAGGCGGTGGGAGCTTCCCTGAGCTGGGAAAATCCCAGAAAAACCCAGGCGGGGGTCCTGACACCCCCACATGCTGGTCCCGCGCGGTGCCTGACAGGAGAGGGCGGTCCCGGCGGCTACCGCGGGAGATTTAAACAGTCCCCCAACCGCGAAGAGGAGCGTGGCAAAGAGGTTCGGGGCAGTTCGAGAAGACCTAGAGACTAGACAGAAGACACCGAGGACCATGGTGGCCACCCGGCAGAAGGTTAAAGCTGCTCCGTGTGCTGCAGCAGGCAGGGTGGATGCTGCCACTCAGACAGAGCCACAGCGGGTGTATGCAACCACCCAGACCCTGGGCTGCAGGCAGTGCCCCCCTCCCACACCGGCTCGTGCCTCTGTTACTGGCTCCACTTGAGGAAGCTGCGCTCGAGTTGGGGAGCTCCTTCACATGGTGGAGGAGCTAAGGGAGGAAGTAAAGAGGCTGAGGACCATCAGGGAGTGTGAGAGGGAGATAGACCAGTGGAGTAGTGCCCTCTCACTAACTCAGCAGCCTGCTGGAGCTGGTGTCTCCAAACACCATCCACCTGCAAACTGCAAGGTTGGGGTTACAAGAGATGGGGAGTGGCAGCAAGTTCCTGCCACATGGAAGAAACCTGCTCCCCTCACCCAGACACCAAAACCCCAGATTCCCCTGGTGAACAAGTAGCAGACTTTGAACTCTTCAGAAGGCTGGTTGGCAAAGTCTCATGGGAGACAGTACCAAAGGGCAAGGGAGCCCATGAGGGCTGGGAGCTCTTCAAAAAGGAAATCCTAGCAGCTCAGGAGAAAGCCATCCCCGTGTTCCGGAAAAAAAGCCGGCAGGGGAAAAACCAGCTTGGTTGAACAGAGAGATCTTGAGTGATATCCAGAAGAAGAGAAACATTTATGGGCTCTGGAAGAGGGGACAGGCCTTTTGGGTGGACTACAGGAGGGAAGTGAGATTGTGTAGAGAAAAAATCAGAAGGGCTAAGGCTCAACTAGAAATCAGATTGACAAAGTCTGTGAAAGATAACAAAAAATCCTTCTATAAATATCTAAATAATAAAAGGAGGACTAGGGAGACCATACAGTCCCTATTGGACGCAGAATGAACAACAGTGACAGGGAATGAGGAAAAGGCTGAGGTACTTAATGCCTTTTTTGCCTCAGTCTTTAATTGTAAAGAAAGTTGTTCCATCCGTGTAAAAACCCAGGAGCTATAGGAGCAAAATGAGGCTCCCGTGATCCAAGAGGAGGTGGTCAGTGCCTTGCTAGCCTGACTAGACACCCACAAGTCTATGGGACTGCATGGGAGCCACCCAAGGGTATTGAAGGAGCTGGCGGATGTGCTGGCCAAACCCCTTTCCATCATCTTCCAACAGTCCTGGAAGACTGGGGAAGTCCCACTGGACTGGAGGCTGGCTGATGTTGTGCCCATCTACAAGAAGGGTCGCAGGGAGGACCCAGGAAACTACAGGCCTGTCAGTCTGACCTCAGTGCCAGGGAAAGTCATGGAAGAGGTGATCTTGAGTGCTATCATGAAGCACATGCAAGAGAACTGGGTGATCAGGACCAGTCAACATGGGTTCATGAAAGGTAGGTCTTGCCAAACTAACCGGATCGCCTTCTATGACAAAGTGACTCGGCTGCTGGATGAGGGAAAGGCTGTGGATGTGGTCTTCCTGGACTTCAGTAGAGCCTTTGACACAGTTTCTCACAGCATTCAGCTTTGGAAACAGTCAGCCTCTGGCCTGGACAGGCGCACACTCTCCTGGGTGGAGAACTGGTTGGATGGCCGAGCCCAGAGAGTGGTGGTAAATGGTGTGAAATCCAGCTGGAGGCCAGTGACAAGTGGGGTTCCCCAGGGCTCAGGGCTGGGTCCAGCCCTGTTCAATGTCTTTATCAATGACCTGGATGAAGGCATTGAGTGCACCCTTAGGAAGTTTGCAGACGACACTAAGCTGGGTGGAAGTGTCGATCTGCTGGAGGGTCGGGAGGCTCTGCAAAGGGATCTGAACAGGCTGGACCGCTGGGCAGAGTCCAATGGCATGAGGTTTAACAAGGCCAAATGCCGGGTCCTGCACTTGGGGCACAACAACCCTATGCAGTGCTACAGACTAGGAGAAGTCTGGCTAGAAAGCTGCCTGGATGAGAAGGACCTGGGGGTGTTGGTTGACAGCCGACTGAACATGAGCCAGCAGTGTGCCCAGGTGGCCAAGAAGGCCAATGGCATCTTGGCTTTTATCAGAAACGGCATGATCAGCAGGTCCAGGGAGGTTATTCTCCCTCTGTAGTCGGCACTGGTGAGACCGCTCCTCGAATCCTGTGTTCCGTTCTGGGCCCCTCACCACAAGAAGGATGTTGAGGCTCTGGAGAGAGTCCAGAGAAGAGCAACAAAGCTAGTGAATGGGCTGGAGAACAAGTCTTACGAGGAGCGACTGAGAGAGCTGGGGTTGTTTAGTCTGGAGAAGAGGAGGCTGAGGGGAGACCTCATTGCTCTCTGTAAATACCTGAGAGGAGGTTGTAGAGAGGAGGGTGCTGGCCTCTTCTCCCAAGTGCCAGGGGAGAGGACAAGAGGGAATGGCCTCAAGCTCTGCCAGGGGAGGTTTAGGCTGGACATTAGGAAAAAATTCTTTACAGAAAGGGTCATTGGGCACTGGAACAGGCTGCCCAGGGAGGTGGTTGAGTCACCTTCCGTGGAGGTGTTTAAGGCACAGGTGGATGAGGTGCTAAGGGGCATGGTTTAGTGTTTGATAGTAATGGTTGGACTCGATGATCCGGTGGGTCTCTTCCAACCTGGTTATTCTATGATTCTATGATATATTGAAAGCTTCTGAATCAAAATGTGTTCTTCTTATATGGGATCTTTTGTGTGTTTTTCTTCAATATTCATCATCTAACTTTGAGTTTATTTAAATACTTCAGATGTTCAAATGTACAGTTAATACTTTCTTAGAAATAAACTCATACAGTCGGTTAAATAATCCCTATGAAAGTCTATTTGACACAGACGTAATGGAATTTTCAGAAGAATTGTTGTCCTCAAGTTCATTTCATAAATATAGGGCTAAAATTACAGTGATATGGATTTGTGGAGCTCATCAGATTAACAAATAGGTATACATACTTACATGTGACAGTCAGGAGAAGTCCCTTGTGGCTAGAAGAAGGGCAACATTATGCCCACTTTTAAAAAGGGTACAAAAGATGACCCTGGCAACTATGGACCTGTCAGCCTCAGCTCTGTGCCTGGAAAGATCATGGAACAGGTCCTCCTAGAAGCTATGCTAAAGAATATGGAGTTCAGGAAGGTGATTTGATACAGCAAGCGTGGCTTCACCAAGGGCAAGTCCTGCCTCACTGACCTGGTGGCTTTCTGTGATGGGGTAACCACAGCAGTGAATACCACAAAAAGCAATGTATGCAATCTGTCAGGACTTCTGTAAAGCCTTTGACATTGTCCCCCACAACATCCTTCTCTCTATATTGGAGAGAGATGGACTTGATGGGTGGACTGTTCGGTTGATAAAGAATTGGTTGGATGGTCACATTCAGAGAGTGGTGGTCAATGGTTCAATGTCCAGATGCAGATCCTTGACAAGTGGTGTCCCTCATGGGTCCATGCTGTTACCAGCACTGTTTAATATTTTCATCAATGATATTTTGGCAAAGGTGCAGGTGATCAGATGGTTACATATCAAGTGTGAAATAGTCAACTGAATCAGTTTATTAAAAGAGTTGCCTTCAAATGAGTCATCAAAGGCAAATAATGGTGTGTTTTATCTTCAGTGGGCAACTGACAGTCATGATTTCCTGATATATATGAAGAGGCCAAGTATTGAATCCCATAAGCAGTTTTAATTTAAGTAAGAATATTATAACAGAAATTGAGATACAAGCTAGAAGTTTAGGAAGTAAATAGGCTGCAAGAATTTTGAGGGCATGTTTTAATTACAAATAAATGAAGTTGATAACCCAAAATTCTGACAGTAAAGAGAGTAGAATGTGTTGTAGATACTGTTAAGGATGTATTATAATGCCTTTACCAATTCACTGCTTAGATAAAGGCTGTTAGATCAATTATTTTCTCAGTGAGTAAATAAATTACATTAAAAAAAAAAAACTTTCACTTTTAACAGTGTGTACCATGAATGTGTTTTAGGGACCTAGAAATCTCTTACCTCTTTTCAATTTTCCTGACTTTTTATAGAAAAATAATCATGCCGAAACTGTCAACATCTGGACAAATAGCAGATTAAGAGAATGAAGCAGTCCTTGAAAAATGAAGGGATTTAATATAACAAGCTACTCTAGGACAATGCCTTATTTCTTTTGTATCCATTTTTACACCCCATATGATTCTGTGTATCACCTTAGCTGTGTTAACTCCTCAGCCAGGCAAAACTCAGGGTGGCAGTGACAATGCATCAAATATGAGCAAATGACAGACATCAACAAACCTGAGCTGATATCTTCATCACTGTTTTGGTTATGCCTAGTGCTTTGTCAGCAAAGCCTCTAGCGTGTATGCAGAGTATGAGCAGAAAGTGCTTTTCTGCCACCATAGTCTCACTAACCCTCTGAATGACACAAACTAAGTCTGACAAAGACTCTTCTCTATCAGCATAAATGCCTCTACATAAGTTATTCTTCTGACATAATAATGTCAGTAAGAGGTGAGGGGTTTTCACACCCTCAGCAATGGAAGCTCTACTGATAAATTTTTGAGCGTAATTTAGACTAAGACTGCAAGATTAAGAAATCAGCATAGAAGTCCCTAAAAACCCTCTCTCCTTTGTGCCTATGTTGAGGAAAAGCTGAGATGGCAAAAGCAGGATTTGTGAGCCACAGAAGGACAGCATCAGCATGAGTTTGATGGAGGGCTGTAAAACTAAGTGTTCGTGTCACCCTCATTCAAAGATGATGTCAAGAAGCTTGGGGAGAACTTAAGTAGCATTTGGGGAGTGTTAGTGATGTTAACCTGTGATGCAGTTTTCAAGATATCACTTTCTGTACAATGATATACTGGAAAGTTGTTTCTAGGAAATAGTTCATACAATGGAGGCTGTTGTCTCCTTTACTTTCTATAGGATGCTATGGGCCTGCTGCCATTGTTCTTAGTCCAATGTCAGTGACAGTGCTCCACAATACAAATGGAATCTATTATGAATACTATGATAAATTATAACATTTCATAACTTTCCCTTCTCAGCTACAAAAATGTGCTACTCTATTGGATACACAACAACATAGGTAAATAATATGCATAATATATCATGCATACAGGTACATATACACCTAGATAACACATATACCATTATATCAAATATAGTATGTGTAAACATATTGATATTGATATTGATATTGATATTGATATTGATATTGATATTGATATTGTATCTAACCCATGCCTTGAGATGCTATGTTTTAGATTGTTTAGACTTATTTAGTGAAGCACAAAATGCAGTTTTGCTGGAAAAGTCCTGATATACCTTTCCCTACAGTGACAGATTCTGATGCCATTAGGGGTGCTCTAAGGTCTGATCCATGAAATTTGTGTATGATAATTAGCTAAATGTTCATTTATCGTTACCATTATACACTAATATATGGTCTTATACTAGTATATTCAAAATAGTACAATTTCTTTATGAAAGCAAGGCTTAAGTTCAGGACAGCTTCCTCTCATCTGTCTGTTACATGTAATTTTAAACTTGTAAAGTATCCCTGGAATAGTTCTAGCAAAGTTCAAGAATTTAGCCCTCATTGTTTCCAATTATATTTCATCATTAAAGGTACTATTTTGAGGCACTGCTTTATTCATAGCATTCATTTCAAATTTTAGTTCTTCTCAATATTTGTTTTTTATTTTAGGTGCCTCCTGTTATCTATTTGTATTCATTTAATTTGGCATGTCTCTTTATCTGCAATTTGTAAACACTTTATTACTGCAACTAGGTAATTGAACTTATGAACTTGATTGAACTTATCACATGGACAGTAAATACTTCAGGCAGTGCCCGGTTGTGTAGAAGTCATTTTTGCTAGTTCTGTTTGAATATCCACTCAGACCATGTAGCCAGGTTTTCTTCTTTGCTGTCCATCCTTCTATCTCAATGCCTCTTGTGTACAGAGAGAAACACAAAAAGTGGGAAAAGGAGTGTTCTTTCTCTTTCTCTGGGGAAAGCTGTTATTGAAAAGATGAGAATTTACAATCTTCATGGAAGACATTTATTCTTATGGACAGGCTTAATTTTCTAGAGTATGAATGGTGCTTAACAGGCATCTCTGACTTGGAATACTGATTCTGGGACAAACCTGTGCTCCATAAGTCCTGCTTGTTTGCTGTGGAAGTTCCTTCCGCAGCTGGAGGAGTTTCAGCATCCTGTGAGGGAGTCTCCCTGATCTCTTGCTGGCCTGTAGATGAAAGCCAAAATATTAAACCTCCATGGTCTGAATTATCACTTAGTGAAAGGTTCCTTGTACCCGTGCCTGGTTAGATAAATGACTCTCACCTTTGGCTGATAAATTAATATGTTGTTTTCAAGAAATCTTTGCCTTTCAAGAAAACTGTATGGTGTTGAATACAGTACCTAGAACTCCTAGTAATGTAGATAATAATGTTTTATTATTAATATGTAATCATTTTAACAAAATGCTAATCAAACCTAATTATATTAGCAAAGGTTCAGCACTTGCACAGCTCAGATCCTCTTCAGGGATGTATAGATATTTTCTTTTTATTAGGTTTATCAATGATTTTTACATCAATAAAATCTCAAGTGCAATAAGACTAACAGTAAGTTGCTGTGGCCTGCATTCCAAGTCCAGTTTTAAAGTTACAGTAAAAGAAGAGAAGGGTTGACTTAGTGCTTTCAGAACCCAAGGGCAGAAAGAATAGGGAAGGGCTGTCCTTAGATCAGGGGCTTCTGGTGCTTGAAGACTGTGGACATAGCTGCTACATGTTTAAAGTATGTGAGAACAAAGAGCATATATTATATACTACTCATCCCTCAAAACAAGGATGAGCAGGAGGGTCTTCCTGAAGAGCTCCCCATGTGTGAGTATTTGTAACTTGCCTTTGGACAGCACAGCATAATACAATGCCAGGCAGAGGCTGTCCCATCTAGTTCTGAAACTGGAGGCACCCTCATGCTGCGCCTGTATCTGCCAGGGTATTAATGTGCTTATGTTTCTTCTAAGAAAGCATAAACCTGCAATCGTGGTATCGTACTGCTCTGTGCAGCCACACTGAATCATTTAGAGCCAGTTGAGTCTAACAGACTGCATGTTACTTCATGTAAGCATGTTCTTAAAGCCCTAAGAACTTGGACTGAAATCAATTCATCTGAGATACTTGATACCTCTGTTGGCTACAACGACAATGTTATGCTATAGTGGTTACAGTATTACTAAATGCAACTTCTTCCAAGAAAGCAGAAATGACTGTTCTGTGGATGGACATCGTTCTTTGTTTCCCAAAAGAACATGTACCATGTTAAAGTGGATATTCAAAATCAAGGACTGTCAGTGTAACTGTGATTTCCAGACCCTGCAACAAGGATTTGAAAAGCAAAATTCAGCTAATAGCTTGTCTACAAGTAAGATCAGGCACATTTTTAAACCCACTCCAGTAATTTCTCAGGAATATGTAGATGGTCTCCTCTTTTTCATCATGTCTGCTGTTCTGAGATGTCTGTTCTATCAATGTCTTTTCTATTTCTTAAATCTTATAAATTTATTAGAATCAATTATCTATATATTCTGTCCAGTTACAGCCTCAGCATTATTGGAGTATATTGATTTATTTCTTCTAATCAGTTTTCTGGATAGTATCCTTGTTACTGTCTCTGTATATGAGACAGTATTGTCTTGAATTGTAACAATAAAGTTTCAGATAACTCACTTTAATAGTCTCTCTCAGGCATCATTTCTTGTAAAAATTACTTAAACAAATGTAAAATTCAGTTTCTAGAGTTATCTCTGGGGTTTTTATTTATATTCACCCTGATGGACTGTTGTTATTGTTCTGCTACTATTGGAAACATATTTCATATCCTTTAGCTCCAACAGCTGGAATTTCTACATATGAATGTGATATTGGTGATATCTAATATATCTAATAGATTTTTTTATGCATAATTTCAGACAATAAATAACATAGTCACTACTAAAACCTTTTTAAATATTTCCCAATTGTTCCTTAGAACACCCTGCAGTACTATTTCTAAATTAGTGTTTTTCAGGAAGCTGAATCTCTTTCATTATGTCTAAACATCAACAACTACCATTTAAGACAAGGTGAAACTTTTGCATATAGTTGGCAAACAGAAGAATGGGAAGGTAAAGGAGGTATGGCAGACCCATGCCTCTCTGGACTAGCAAAAACAGGCCGGGCAGCATGCTTTAGGATTATAAAAAAAGCTCCAGACACCTATCTTTAAGCAGCTGTAGCTGTTCCTAGAGCATTGTCATAAAAGCAATACTATGGGCATTTTATGCATTTAACACTTATTTTTCCTACAGATCTTATTCAAATATTAGGGTCTCATGTAAGCATATGTGCCAGCCACTTCACGGAAAAAATACAAACGGCTGAAAAAAATTACATATCTGAAAGTACACAGAACTGAAGCCCATTTAAAAATGACAGATAAAAATGATGTATCAAACAGTAATCATTTCAGTCTGTGCACCTGCACTTGTCCAGGGAGAACTGGGAGCAGTCTTTTTTTGTGAATATTAGTCAGAAAGTGATGAGCTGTATTATGGATTTAAGAATTATAATTAATGTTTTCCATCCATTAAAAGAAGCCTCCAGAAAAAAAAAAAAAAGGAAAGGTTGGAAACATTTTCGTGTTTGCTGGCATAAATATACAGCTCTCTTCTCCAATAAGAAGAAATTCCTTCCCACAATAGAGTCAGTATTTGATCTCATTGTCCCAATACTGCACTGAATTAGACTTATGGGTCACTTAGCACTTCTGAAATGAACACCATTTATACGTGCAACAACAGCCTGTAATTAAAGTATTCCACAGTCTCTATTATGTGCCTTACAAAAAGGTTCAGGAGAGTAATTAACCCTCTTAACTACAGCAAAAAGAGTTATTAACCAACACTAAAATAAACACATGGAAACAATTGTAAACTAGTTAGATTGTAAATTAATAGGTTTGCAATGTGAAGATCAATAAAGTTCAGCAGCCTTTTGACAACTTAATGTAAAAACATTGCAGTGTTTTTATGTTCCTAAAAGCAGAGGTGAACTTTGTCTTGACTTAGGTAGATATATAAATGCTTCCGATCTAAAAATTTCAACACAGAGATGAACATCAGTTTGCATTTGCTATCTGATTTGATGGCAAATTACACAGGCATTATCTTGACTGTTTTATTTGCTAAAAGAGGAGATAATTTTATAACAGTTCTTACGTCTGTCAGCAGTCACATGGGACTTGATAATTTTCAACCAACTTGTAAGTATAATTACAGGTATAATGAGTGTATCAGAACTATATATATATAATGGATGTATCAGAGGTTAGCTTCTCACTTGACATGTCCAATTTCTCATAAAGTTTGATTTTTCAAGACTTTTTTCTTTTATAAAATCACAACATTTTTAATATACAGATATTTCCTGATTTTTTTTGCTTGGCTTTCATGGAATGAGGCCAGAAGGTGCCTACTGGTCACATAGTGATGTTAAGTACCCTCCTTGTGCTTTAACGCTACCCTGAGTCCCCTGACCTTTACTGGAATATGCCCCATTTTTTCATTAATGGTATTATCGGATAAAGGCCAAGTTGGCACTGCAGGCCTGAATTTTCTCAGTAACTGTACAGCCACCTTCCTTCCTGCAGGTCAAGCTGCCTGTGCTCCAAGCCAGTGTCGATGTGGTGCAGCCACCTAAACTTGAAACAAACTACTGGGAGAACAGCTTGAGTCGCAGAAGGACGTCATGGAGGCCTTGCTGGAGGCCTCTGCCTTATCACTCTGAAGCTGCACTTATGCTCAAACCCAGAGCCCTGGCCCTTGCTTGAGCTACGCTGCAGTTATGACCACACCGAATATGACTCTAGCCTGTTGACTCAATTCGTTGGCTCATGCTCAGATTGCCTGGCTACTGCAAACTTGCTTAGCGGTTGCAGGACTGTCCATGAGGACCTTCATTGGTCCTGCTCTGCTCCTCTTGCTCACACATTGAAGGGCACTGCCCTTCTCAGCAAGACCCCACTGCTCTGTCCACCTCATTTTTGCCTTTGATGCTGTATGGGGAGAGTGGAGACACTGATGTTCAGAGACCCACCATTGCCGATAAGCTTCCTCCTAAACGTTACTCTTGAGCAAATAAATACATAGTGTCTGATAGGCTACTTGGAAGGTAGCTTTTCAGAGTCCAAAACTGTGGACCACTTTCTCTCATAATGATTTACCAGAGCTACTGTTTGGGGTTTTTTTAACCCTTAAAGATGTGTGCTTTTTTTGTCTGCTTAAAATGAAAGAAGCAGTTGTTATTGTTGATACGGGTTGTCATCCTCTGGCGCTAAATAATCTGAAACACAAGGTAATTTTAAAACCAGCTCTGTGGGTTTTCCTTTTGCCTTCAATCTTCTTGATTTATATATTCAAGCTTTCTAATAATTTTATAATTTGATGTTTCTTTGCCCCTTTCTAACGAAAAAATCTCACATTCTCAGATAATGATATGAAAGTTAGGACATATGAAAACAAAATAATTTATTTAGTGGAATTTAGTGACTCCGAACAATGGTTTCATGGACTGTCATCTAAATCCAGATTGTTGGCATAGTGAGTTCAGAAAAACCCTTTACCCATAGTTCTGCAACGCTTCCCCATCTCCTGTGTCACATTTCATATGAATGGAAATGTGAGAGACCTTCCAAAATTTTCTTTTAAATTCTTGGCTCTCCTATGCACTGGTATTCAGCTTGCACAATGGTTTTTATTGTAATTCATTCCTTATGTCTCTCCAATTCAGTTTGAAGTCAAATCAGTTGAGTAGACTACATTCATGTAGACCAACTGATGATGTTCATACAAAGGAACTTATTTCTGCTTTCAGCAGCACCTAATACATGAGGTAGCAGCAGCTCCGTCAGTCAATATAAATGTCTTGGAAAGAAGAGTAAAACTGTCAGCTTTTACAACAGAAGTTGCCTAATAGTTTCCTTCACTAAGCAAGAAAAGTTTCTTACAGAAATGAGATGTAAAATAGCTGCCATTAGTGTCTTTAAGCATACAATGTATCAGTTTTACCTCCCTGGAGCAGTATAAAAAGAAAACATAAAAAGGTTTTAAAACTCAGACAAACACTGCAGAAATAATTACTCAACTTTGCAAGCTCTATTATTATCCATTATGAACACATCATCCTGAACAAAGCACTCACCTCTTATTTTTTTCAGTTTTTATAATGAAGTTATACATTTTACAATATATAGGTTCATGTTTTCCTGCGGTGGTTATATGAGCAGGTAAATAATTAAACTCTTAGTTGATAATGAAGAACAAGGAAAATTAATAGGGAAGACAGCATGCCTTCCACAATACCTTCTAGAAACTTCTCCTATACCCTAAAAATAGTCAGCAAAAGCAACAGCAACTTCACTCACTCATATTTCTTTTTCACCAGTAACAGTAATCCAGTATCCTGGATTGCTCTGGGAGGTCTGGGTTCAAAAGTTCAAGGCAAATGGGAGACTTGGATTTCCACATCAAGTCCACACTGACCAGAGCCTGACTGAGAGCAGAACAGAGGAATTTCCCAATATGATCTGCTGGTGCACCCATTTTCTGCAAAGCTATTATGGCCTGTGGCTGCATGAATGCACTTCCATTTTCTCACCCCTGCATTTAGGTCAAGGCTATATCTTCCTATGTACTACCAAATGCCAGAAATTGAAGTCATATAACAAGTCCGAAAGGATCTATCAGTGACATTCACTGTTAAAGGGTCATGAATGCATGCAGAAAAAATAAATGAAAAAAAGTCAGTAACTTCAGTTCTAAAAACTGACGCATTATATATTCATCTGTGCATAATATAAGGATGGAAACAATGTGCCATATTGAAAATATTTAGATTATCATGTATTTTTTAAATGATTTTTTATCACTGCAACCCTCTCTAGCCAATACTGAATTTCCACATACACTGTTCCACGTTGCTGAATTTTCTGACTGAAAGGTGGTTGTTGCTGGGGTTTTTTTAAATGAGAAATATTAGTCTTCTAGATGGCTGTATGTGTACCTCTTTGTAAGATGCCAAAGGTATTCCAGAAAAAACTTGAATTTGTTTGAGTTCTTTTATTTCCTTAAGTTTTTTGAATATTTACTTTTACAATTTTTGTCGTCGTTGTTGTGGGGTTTTTTTGTTTTTTTTATTATTATTATTTTGTTGTTGTTGAGGGTTTTTTGTTGAGTGGTCCAAAATAGATGAATATCAGGACTATTTATTAAATACTGTCTTTTGCTTTTTTTTACAAGAGAATTTTCCAGTTTTTATGGCAATGATTTGTACTTTATTTTAAATGTTTTATATTGGACAAACTACCTAAAGGCAATGTAATACCAATGTAGAATTACAGTAGAGAAAGGAGCAAGAACATTTATTTCATGTGCTTACTGCTTGAATTATTTTTTTCCTTAACAAAAGTTAAACCAATGCTAAGGCTCCTAATTAATGTAAATTTGATTTAAATATGATGCAGAAAGTTTCTGTCCCTGTGACTTTAAAAAACATAATGAGTATGATCAATACTCCTAGTTTTCTTTGATCTCTTAGAAATATATATTTATTACCAGAGTGGTTGCTTTGATATAAGAAAAGGTTTAGGGATAATTTAATCCCTTTTTTCACCTGGAAATCTTTAACAAATGACTCGATTTACTTCCTTACAAATCAGTTGATGACAGTAGGTACAAATTAAAATCATTAATCTCTCTTTAATGCATGATGAGCTTGGACTGTATCCAGGACGTGTGTTACCTAAATGTACTGGTCCAGACTAAAATCTTTGAAAATGACTGCAGTCTGGATATAGTAAAATAAGAAGCAGCTGTTTCATTTCTACAGTTTAACAGTAAAGATGTACATTTCTGGGCCCCTCACCACAAGAAGGATGTTGAGGCTCTGGAGCAAGTCCAGAGAAGAGCAACAAAGCTGGTGAGGGGGGCTGGAGAACAGGCCTTATGAGGAGCGGCTGAGAGAGCTGGGGTTGTTTAGCCTGGAGAAGAGGAGGCTGAGGGGAGACCTCATTGCTCTCTATAACTACCTGAAAGGAGGTTGTAGAGAGGAGGGTGCTGGCCTCTTCTCCCAAGTGACGGGGGACAGGACAAGAGGGAATGGCCTCAAGCTCTGCCAGGGGAGATTTAGGCTGGACATTAGGAAAAAATTTTCACAGAAAGGTGATTGGGCACTGGAACAGGCTGCCCAGGGAGGTGGTTGATTCACCTTCCCTGGAGGTGTTTAAGGCACGGGTGGACGAGGTGCTAAGGGGCATGGTTTAGTGTTTGATAGGAATGGTTGGACTTGATGATCCAGTGGGTCTCTTCCAACCTGGTTATTCTATGATTCTATGATTTCCAAAATCTTCACATCTAAATACAGGTATAAGTTTTATGTAATTTTGTTGTTTTTCCACTTTTATATAGGAGGGATGGATAAACAGTTAAAACAAGTAGCAACAGAGATCAAAACGTGTACAGCAGATGCAATAATGTTCATTGCTGCACGTAATCATCATCTCGATGACTATATTCATACTTCTGTATTTTCTGCATGTTCCTTAATTCAGTTGAACAGGCCTGTCCTTGTCTAGGGAGTGCTTTTATTTTCTTTTACTTTTTTTCTGTTTATTTTTACAATTTCTTTTCAGGCATTTCTTTTCTAAGTCTGTAGATTCATACAACAATCTATTTCCAGATCTCAGATTTTCAAGGTCCTGTGGAAGAATGACCAAATGTTTCTGACTTCAGCCACTGAATCTTTGACTTTCACTTATCCTTTGCATATGGACATGTACACATTTCTTTACGCTGCTGTCTGTGTGTTTAATACGAGCTTCCTGAGAGAAATTGAATGAAGATAGCATATCAGTTTTGGCAGAGCATTGTGTTAATGCAATTGGACTGCTTCTGATGTGCAAGGTAGGTAGCTCTTTCAAGCTTTATTTTTATCGTAGTCATAGATATTTATAAAGCTAACGCAGCTTTTGGGTTTTGTTCTTATTCTCTTGCAGCTGTATAATTCAGACATACTTCAGAAAATGTATTCCTGCATTTATGACTTCTCTTCCCTAACTAGTGTTTTCTTTCTTTCTCCCTCCAAGTTTACTCCCAATAACCTTGATGTTTCAGTCAGGAAAAGCCACAATCCCTTTCCACGAGATTTTTCGAGGATATTGATTATTCTTTTGAATAAGAAGGAGTCCTGGAATTTCAGTGAATCAATACCCTTAGCTCCTGAGCACAGCATCACTGATTCCCTAAATTAATTGAAATCTGACCACTTCAAACAAAGTGTACTTGTTACAGAAATCCTTTGTTTTAAGAAAAATAATAATTTACACTGAATGATTTAAGATTATTTTCTGTTAAATCCTTACAAGGATATCCAGATCAGTAGAAACTTAGCATTACTTGGCATTACTTCTGGTTAATTCATAATGACTTTGCAAAGAAATCTGCCAGCTGCCACAAATCTGAATAGCTGCAGCTATTCAGTGCTAATACCACTATTAGTCACATTTGTTCTCCAACACTGTATTTAAGAAGTTAAATACTTCTGTAATGATATCATTTCCACTTCACCAATTGTTGAATGATGATTGGTCTTTATGAAACACTTAGAGCAAAATTAATATTGAGTATATTCTGGAGTGATTAAAAAAATCACTGTTTCTTGAGCCATCAGCTATGTAGTTTCACAATTGTGCCTTCAGAAAGGTAAGAGTGAGAAATCAACCTAAACCTTTAAGAAGATTGTGAACAAATTAAAGAGTGCAGCAAAATACGTAAATTGGGAAATGCTGGTGAAAAAGGCTAGAAGACCTAGCCTAAAAAAAAAAGGAAACCAAGTTAAATTATCCAAAAGCCCAATTGTAGAGAAGCCCAGTTGTAAAGAATGAGGAAGTAAATTGTCATAATTGTCTAGTGGCTTTCCAAGATGGGGTAACTGCAGCAGTGGATGTGGGTAAACTGATGGACGTGATCTAACTAGACTTCTGTAAAGCCTTTCACATTGTCGCCCATAACACCCTTCTCTCTAAATTGGAGAGATATGGCTTTGATGAGTGGACGGTATGGTGGATAAGGAACCTTTTGGATGGTTGTATTCAAAGAGTAGTGGTCAATGGCTCAAAGTTCAGATGCAGATCCTTGACAAGTGGTGTCCCTCATGGGTCTGTACTGGAACCAGTGTTGTTTATTATCTTCATCAATGATATTGACAACGAGATCGAATGCACCTTCAGCAAGTTTGCAGTTGACACCAAACTGAGTGATGTAGTTGTCACACCAGAAGAATGGGATGTCATCCAGAGGGATGTGGACAGGCTGGAGAAGTGGGCCTCTGAGAACCTCATGAGGTTCAACAAGGCCAAGTGCAAGGTCCTACACCTGAGTTGGGGCAATCCATAGTTTCAGTACACAATGGGGGATGACATGATTGAGAGTTGCCCTGCAGAGAAGGACTTCGGGGTGCTTGTCAGTGAGGAGCTCGACATGAGCCAGCAATGTACGCTCATAGCCCAGAAGGCTAACTGTGTCCTGGGCTGCACCAAAAGAAGTGTGGCCAGCAGGTTGAGGAAGGTGATTCTGCCCCTGTATTCCTCTCTTGTGAGAACTCATGTGGCGTACTGTGCCCAGTTCTGGAATCCTCAACATAAGAAGGATATGGAACTGTTGGAACGGATCCAGTGGAGGGCTACAAAGATGATCCGAGGGCTGGAGCACCTCCACTATGAGGACAGGGTGAGAGTTTAGGTTGTTCAGCCTGGAAAAGAGAAGACTCCAAAAAGATCTTATAGAGACCTTCCAATACCTGAAAGGGGCCTACAGAAAGCTGGAGGGACTATTCATAAAGGCTTGTGGTGAACGTATGAGGGTGAACGGGTGTAAACTGGAGAGGGGCAAACTGAGGCTTCATGTAAGGAGAAATTTCTTCACCATGAGAGTGGTGAGACACTGGAAGAGGTTGCCCAGGGAAGCTGTGGCTGCCCCATCCCTGGAGGTGTTCAAGGCTAGGTTGTATGGGGCCTTGGGCAGCCTGATCTATTGGGATGTCCCTGCCCATGGTAGGAGGGGTGGAACTAGATGATTTTTAAGGTCCTTTCCAACTCTAACTATTCTATGATTCTATGATTCTTTGATTTTATAAGAGCAAGTTGAAGACTTTAGCTTTACTATGTTAGAAAGAAAAAGAGAGAAAAGAAACCTAAACCAGCTAAGAGACACAGGCATTTCAAGAAGTACTTTAAGGATGGGAGGTGACTATGGGTGACAAAAAAATTCAAGCAGTATATTGGCAAGGCAATGTGGCACTGGGACCTCTGGTCTTTGAGTCCAGGGAGGAGGAACATGCCTGAGCCTGTTATCTGTCCTTTCCTGACCTTATCCGGTGAGGAGCAGGGACAGAGAGTTTAAAAATCACCACAAATTCCTGCAACCTCTCTGTTTGTCTGTTGGTCTTTCTCTGTTTGTCTTGTCTTGTGTTTGTGTGTTGTGTGTGGACACCCATCATCTTCTGGACCTGCCAGACAAAGAAACACATGCTGCTACATGCGGAGTTCCTAAGGTGGTGACTATCTCTCATCTTTCCTATTTCTCTTGTATCTATTTCTCTCTTTTCTCCTTTCCTATCTTTTCTCCTTTCCTATCTTTTCTCCTTTTCTTCTTTTCTCCCTTTTCTCTTCGCAACACGCGTGGCTGCAGCAGGTTGTAGCTGGGGCTTTTGGTTTGATTTCAGGTTTGACTCCAGGCAGCATTGGGGCTCGCCGTGCTGTTTTGGTGGTTCAGTGAAGCAGATAGTTAAAATGGTGTCAAGTGTTGCAGAGTAACAGGCTGTTCAAGTAACTTCTGCTGCTGTGGCTTTTCCTGTCTGTGCTCTGTCCCGCAAGGGTTGTTAGATGATTTCAATCCATTGTTTCAAGGGTATGCATCTTGTTTAGTAAAAAGTTACACCACTCCCCCTGAGTGATTTTGAATTGCTCTGGCTCTGTGCCAGAATAGAGAGCTCACTTTCTTTTAAAGTGGGTTGTGACAGTATATTCTTGCCTTTCTTTTGTAATATTTTCCTTAACATAATGATTTTTTTTAGTTTTAAACCCTGTCTAGCAGAAAACATTTTTGGGAGATCTGTCAATGAGAACTGTGTAAATGAGTGGTAGCAGGGTGATGCAGTGAATTCATTCTCCAGAAGAGAATGGACACACTTCTCAAGAGTCTTTTTTTAATTCTGCTTTTTGTGTACTTGCTGGCTTACATGAGAAAGGGGGACTCTAGAGACCTGGCAAATCTTCAAGTAGCTGCAAAACTCACTTTGGGACAAGACTTCCCAAATGTCTAAGTTGTGGAGGGTTTTTATTGTTGTGACAGACAAAAAGAGTATCAATATTACGGTGGTGTGCATGATTGTCATGTTTGTCATTATATCCAGATCTGGCTCAAGAGACAAGAGAATACTCCCCAAACAAACCAGTAAAATCCCCTTCATTATTTGTTTCTGCTTTATCCCCAAAAGATTGTCTACTACCCACATCTATTGTGTGCTGGTGTTTTTATGGCAATAGGATTGCTACATGAGAATTTCTGATAAAAATAAAAATACTTAACAGAAGCATCTGTTAGAATGAGTGAGAAAGTATCATCCACACTTTCCAGAGCTACATTTTTCAAGATCAAAACTCCTGAAGCAAGTTAATTTATCTTTAAAAGATGCATAAAACATAGGCCAGTACTTGTTTCAGGATTCAGCCTCTGTGTCAGTCATAGATTTCCTAACCTGCAGTGATAAAGCAATTAACTCAAGTTTTGAAGTCATCTATGAAAGAAAATACTTAAGGTTTCCATAGTCTGGTGGAGATATCTGGCTGAAAGGCAGAAATTAGTGCAATTTTATTGTGCTAAGATAAGATACATTCCAGCCAACAGCCTTAACCAGGCTGATGCTTTTCAAGACTGAAAATATAATTTAGTAAACAGAGTTTCTGTAACTACAATGGATGTTTAGGCCCTAAAAATAAACAAATCTCTTCACTTCTTTGGAACTGTCTAAACAGTTTCATGTTAGGAAACAAAGCCATCAAGATGAACTGTTTAGTGGAATGTGGATATTCCTTTTTCATTTTAACTACCTTTCACCTATAACTGTTTTGTCCTTCATATTTATTAAAAGCAGACCAAATTATGGTTATAATGTGAGTATTCAATGTTTATTAAATATTCAATGATTTTCAGTTCCCATAGGTGGGATACATCATTGTGGGTGATCTCTCATAATTTATAAAGCCTTCAAAATAGCTTAAAAGAAATGCATCATTTTAGGGGTTAGAACTGATTAAGATGGACTGCATCTTTACTAATTAATTTGATATTTGTAGATTTTGCCAGATCCCCTTCTACTTTTCCATTAACATTCTTCAAGATGCTTTAAACAATTTATCTTGATTTCTTTCTTTCAAAGAAAATTGAGAGTCATACGATGCCATTTATGAAAGACAACTCCCAGTTTAAACTGTAACTCCTTTATTTACTAAAAATAACTTTCAAACTGTGTGGAGGCTCCTAAAAAAAAGACCAAAACAAACAAAACCAAAAACCAACTCAATAAACCAAATTTTAAAAAAAGGCCAAAATTTTAGAAGAGCAAGTTTATACTCATTTTCTTAACCTGTAGATACACTCATATGGGAAACTGAAAGGTTTTCCTGTCTTTATGATCAGTTATATTTACTCTTTTATCTCAGCAAATGTATGGGAATAATGAGATTAGTAGATGTAACCTGCTGTATTTCCTCTTTACCTTCAGATTTTAAGTCTTCATTAATCCTTAGCAGAATCCTAAAATTACATCCTTTTAGCGTTCACTTTCCATGTATTTTTAACTTGACCCATTTTTTTTCTGTCATGAATGGCTCATAAAATAGATGTTACTATTTTTGCCATTGAATTACCTAACCTGTTTCCCTTCTAAAGATTCTACTGAGAGTGACTGTGGCAGGACTGTGCTAGACCCTTCAAAGAGATTATTTCCTTTGAGTAATTACTTTCCCAGAAACAAAATACCTAAATCTTTACTTTTTAATTTAGTGATTAAGCTTAGGGATGTAGACAGCAGTTTTTAAATGGTTAATTCAAAGTTCTGGATTATGTGCTACTTCCAATGCAAAATAAATTATTAAATCATGCAATTCTCACAATTTAGATGGAAATTATTTTTTTCTTAAGGGAGGAAACCTGTTAATTTTATTAAACATAATAATATTCATAAGGTGCTTGTTTTAAAAACTTTTTTGGTATGATATGCCAACTAGGCGATATCAGTATAAGTACTCTCCTTTCTTCCTGGTAACAAGTTATTTAACGAACTTTTCCACTAGATCTTTAGACAATCTCTTTTTCCTTTGAGCTCC
This sequence comes from Phaenicophaeus curvirostris, assembly GCF_032191515.1. Lineage (NCBI taxonomy): Eukaryota > Metazoa > Chordata > Aves > Cuculiformes > Cuculidae > Phaenicophaeus > Phaenicophaeus curvirostris. Next base: position 155,231,053 of record NC_091392.1, read on the forward strand.
ATTTACATAGTCTTTGCTAGTACAGAGAGCACTTGATGGACAATTAGCTGTTCACTTAGGGTACCTTTGAACTTACAACCTTGCTGTCTTAATAGGACTTAAGCAATAGGATAATTAAAAACTGTCTTTTTTTCAGGCTGTTCATAACACTTCTAGTAACAAGAGAGGTTAGCAGACCAACAAATGTGAAAGAATCCCTGTTTTCAGAAGTAATTGTGTTTACCTTGAATCATGATGAGTAGGCTTGATTTCTAAAAAGCATTATGGACATTTAAAATTAATGTTAATCACTTCTGAAAACATATGCCTTACTATGAAGAGTCTAGTGTGCTTCCTTGAAATTAAAACTTTTAGCTCTCTATTCCTTTAATTTTCAGCTATGTATGTATACTGTGACCTGTATTGCTCCAAGTGATTCAGATACTACACTAGGCCAAAAAGTACAAATAATCTAACATAATTTGACCTTTTAAAAGCAACATCCATTCTTAGATTAAGAAGAGTTAGGTATTTTCATCAATTGTAGGAATATCTTGTTATAAGCTTCTGACCTTTTATAACCAAATTGTAGTCCTCTGTTTATTGGGAAGACCAGAAATAAAGAACAGTGGTAAAGGACTTGGAGGCTAGCAAATTGATATCTGGTTTAGACTAAAACTATAAGGTTTGATTCCTCAGTAATTTCCAATGAGAAACTATATCTAAACTTTCTGTATTGGCATTGTGGTTTAGCATTTATATTTTCACTTCACCCAGAATCTCATGAGAGAGAATGAGTTATGGGGACTAAGATGGCTGACCAAAATATTCCAATATGCACCAATTCTTTTTTTTCTTTAAGTGTTTTTTTCTCACATTTTCCATAACTTTACATGATACTCTCCAATGCAGAGTAGGTGCCTTTTTGTACCAATAGTACAAATATGTACAGCAATGATACAAGTGACTGTTACTATCTACATAGAGATAATATCTCACAGAATAAGAGGTGAAAAAAATAAACGCCTGAAGTATAAAGATAGACTGGAATTAGGTGAAAGTTTTGGACAAGCCTTTCATGTATTTTACTCTGCGTTCACTTTTGTTGAAAGGGAATTCTTCAGGGAGTATCTCAAAAGTGCTAAGGAAGTCCAGTCCCTTGTATAATTGATTGGGAAAAAGGTAGGATCCTGCTTTGAATCATCCCCTGGAAGAATCTCACTTTATAGACTAAATTAGCAGCTGAGAAGCCATTGTCTGTCTCCATTGACTGTTAAGGAAGAAATGAAGATCAGTCTCTCTAAGCACAAAGCAGTCTTTAAGAAGACCTTTCACTTAATTGAATCATGTCTCTAAGATGATGTCACATTTCAGGATAGTTCTTCGATGGTTCCTTAATGCAGGCAGCCCTGTGTGATAGTTTTCTCTAGGGACAGTACTAAGAAGACAGCAGGTAAAGGAACATTTGGCAAGCTACATCATGGATAGAAAGCAAAGGGAAAACCCAGCATATTTCAAAGTGAAGGGGAAAACAGAGTTCTTTGAAACACAGGACTCGTAAAAATACAGGAATCTTCTTGCTGCAGATTGTCAAGCCTTTCTGAGATTTTATTCCATCTATGTAGAGAGAAAAAAAAAAAAGCTGGACTGTGAACATATTTTTTTCTAAATAACCAATATTGTACTGAAAAAATACACAATTTATATTTCCAATCAAATACAGCATAATTGCATAGGCTTATGGTCTATATTGTCAAGACAGCTCATACTCTTAAATTTGTGTTCAATAAGATTCTATGAATTTGGAGCTATGTGGAGGTAGGTTTTGCTTTCCTGCATGTTTTGAAGGTTTAAAATAGTCTGCTTTGGAGGTTGTTTTCTTCTGAGACAGCTGGAATCAAATGCATTTCCATAAATGAACTGAATATACATTTAGTTTCAGAGAGGTGAAAGCTTCTTTCAATTGGGAGCAATTTTTCTCCTGTGGCATTCAATTCTGTATTCATATGAAAATAGAGGGATAAATACTTGATGCCCCTAGTCAGGCTCCTTAATCATCTGTATCTCTGAAATAGAAACAAAACATTTATACGTATTTTTCTCTGTTAGTATATCCTTACTTTCAGAAAACAGGCATTTCATTAACAAGGTCACTTGCATAGAAATGTCCGTATTTGGTTAATCAAAGCTGCTATAGGCAAGCTTTAAAGTGAAACAAATTTACCAGATCGTTGTATCCCTGCTTCACCAACCTAAAGGTCCGGTGGAACTGTATCATTTTTGGCAAAACTTGGAAAGTTTCTCTTGCCAAATTGATCCCCAAACTAGCCCCCTTGTAGTGGGTTGTCCCATTGCAGCAGGCTATGGCTTCTAGCCACCTGCTATGGGAATTGGAAACAAAATGTCAAGCCTGCAGCACCTGAGGATCCTGTTTCAGACTGGTGGTTCTGAATTAGCTGGGACTCCCCACTGCCCAGAAGAGATCTTCTCTTTTTGTGTCTGGGAATGGGGTTGCATTTGAACGACATGAAGTGCTCCTGTTGATCTTTTTTGTTTAGCTCTATTAGCAAGAGAATAAACTATCAAAATACAATTTGTATTCACAGCTATTTAGGAGACATTTATACCTATTCAAACTCTTAACTGTACAGGAGACATATACACTAAAAATTATTATTTATACAAGTTTTATAGTAATTACTTAACAAAAGACCAAGTAAATCACACTTCAGTCTTAAAATGTGTGAAGGATATAACTACTGCGTCTAAAATGCAACTGTAAGTATTTCATTGATGTAGTACTTTTCATATTATGCAGCCCTTTATGTTCCACAATGCATCCCTAATTTTCTTATGGTAGGATGTTTCCACCTTCACCAGTAGGAAAACATTGTAACAAACTAGCAAATTATGATTCTAACATAAGAATTGCAGCTGGAATTCAAAATCAGACATTGTTCTGTTCTAAAACTGTGCTTTAAAGGTGGTATATGTCTGTGTGTTTTATTAAGCCCAACAGTAAACAAACTCCTACAACAAACCTCAAGTGAAAACTTCAGTTTTTAGTAATGCTTCTACTTATGGACTTGTTGTGAACTTCCCCTATTAATGTCTCAATTTGACTGGAGTTGGTTAGTAAACCCAAGTGTGTAACCATGGATAAAACTGGGAAGCCTAGCACATCAAAAAATAGTCCTTCTCTAAAGTGATAATGTTCACGAATAACTAACTGATTAACACATACCCATTCATTGAAATGGATGAGTGCACAGGGACATTTTTCTGGGTTTGTTTATGCATATTAATTTGTTTATCTACTTCAAACATCTAATAACCACTCAGGTTTTAGTAGTTAAACAGCATTTGAATCAAAGAGGTAATTTTCAGACTACAAAAAGAAAAACAGTTGGCTAAATTCCCACTTCTTGATACAAAAGAGACTCATAGAAATATGGATATATTTGTATGAGTGTAACTGGGAAAAAATAGGACAATAATATTAGAAATAATGTATGTAGAAAGGAAGACTTCAATATGACATCTGATTCTTGATTGTTTTATCAAATATATCCCTAAGTAAAAACAAGAGCTATGACAATGACTAAATTAAAAGTAGCAGTCTGCACCATTTGTAAATCTGTATGTTAACATTTGCATTAGAGACAATCACTTTATTTCTAAATATTAAATGTTTTACAGTATGTCTTTTAAAAAAATTAAAAATAGTGTACATCAAAGATCTCTGTATAGCAGACACAAGCCGCTTCTTAAGAACTTATGAGCACAAATTCCCCCATAAAGATAATAAAAACAGAGCATATCTCAGTGGAGATGAGTAAAAATTAAGTTAATGCAGGAAACATTACATTGGATTAAGTACAAATTTGAGTAGTCGCATGCTGAAAGCACAGGGAAATACATGCAGTAAGCACTTCAGTCATATTTCAGTCTCTACTGAACCACATTTGATGATGGCAGAAATAGTCCTTTTGGTATTAGTGTAGGGTACCAACTCTTATAAAACTGGAGTTAAAATAATCTGGACTATTGCTGACATGAAGATAAACCATTTGCAAGCAACAATTCACATGCACATCAAACAAGTGTTCTCATAACAGAAGACAATCCTGGCATGAATCTCTTTGTTCGTATGTCCAAGCCATGGTTAATATGAATGTCAAAAACTGTGAAAGTGAATTCATTCTAAAAGTGTCCAGCCTGGAATTCCAAAATTAGGAAATATACTTATCATCCTCTGTGATTTTGAAATAAGTTCTGTTTAGGCTATTCATGTTGCTTAGTATCTACCAATAAGAAAGCTTTCCTCAGAAGTGAAACATCTTGTCCACTAGGGAAGGATACATCTCACTTAACTTCAGATAGCTAGAACTGAATTCAATTGCAATGCTACTTTCAGAGTTAATAGAGATAAGTAGGCGTCTTGAATCATACTCATTGTCTATGAAGATCATCTAGAGAAATAATCAAATGTAGACATCCTAATTCACTTCTTTGAATCATAAAATAAATTACTAATTCTAGATACAGTGTTTTCAGTGACAACCAAACCATCTCTCTCTTTCTCTCCCTTCACAATTCCTATAGTTCACTATATTATGAAGATACTTTGCAGTCCTATTAGGAATGGTTAAATACATGAGGTTCAACAAGGTATGAACCAACAGTGTGTCCATGTAGCCAAGGAAGACAACAGCATTCTGGCTTGTATTAAGAACAGTGTGGCCAGTAGAAGTAAGGAAGAGATCGTCCCCTTGTGGCTAGCACTGGTGAGGCCATATCTCAAATACTGCATTCGGTTTTGGGTCCTCGCTACAAAAAATGAAATGAAGCTGATGTAGGGTTTTGGGAATAAGTTTAATGAGGAGCAGCTGAGGGAACTTGGGTTAGTCAGTCTGGGAAAAACAGAGGTTAAGGTGAGACATTATTGCTTTTTACAATTTGCAAGGAGGTTGCAGTGAGTTGGTCTCTTCTCACAAGTAACAAGGGATAGGACTTGAGGAAGTGGCCTCAAGTTGCATCAGGGGAGGTTTAAACTAGATTAGAAAATATTTATTCACTGAAGGGGTTTTCAAGCACTGGAATAGTCTGCCCAGGGAAGTGGTGTAGTCACTATCCCTGGAGGTATTTAAGAGATGCGCAGATGTGACACTTAGGGTTGTGGTTTAGTGGTGGGCTTGGTAGCATTATGTTTACAGTTGGACTTGATGATCTTAGAGGTCTTTTCTGACCTCAATGATTCAGTGATTCAGTGATTCTATGATTCTGATTGCACTGCAGCCTCTCCCTTCAGCAACTCAGTCTTAATGGAGGCATCAGCCACCACTGGTGTAGACAGTGCAGATTCCCTTGAAGGAGCTGCAGCCTTTGCTCTCAGACAAGTGCCCACCATTCTGCCTTGAGGGTCAGGTAGGGTGAGTGTTCTTGATCTATGCAGATGGTCACATAATGGTGCCCAGTTGCCCTGTTGTGTGTACTTCATGTCTTCCACTCAGTGGAATGCTCCTCCTTCAAAGAGGCGCAATCTCTGTGCACTTCCCCACATGAACTGCTGCACCATGCCCCTGCTGACGCAGTGTGCTCTTTTTGTGACCAAGATTGTCACAAATACTTCCTAAGGCTGCTTTTTGTGGGAGTGGAGTGGCTGCCAACAACTGCACAGAGAACAACTGACTACCATAGATTATCTGGACATCAATACTGCATAAAGTTTAGAAGTAATATGGCTAGTTTTGTAAAGACAAGGGGTGGAATACATGACCAAAAATTTTAGTCCACAACTTTCCCACATATTTTGGTATAGATCACCACAGTCTCTGGCAGTTTTAAATGAAGTAAAGTGAAGTCAAAAAAAAAAAAGCCACCCTTTTGTCTCTGACATTTGTATAACAAATTTTACCATAGAATATGGAAGACAAACTTTTCTTGTACATGTCTGCTGTTCCTATAACCTATTTCTTTATGGAGATGTATCCTACTTGCGCTTTTACCTGCAGAACTGCCACCTTTACACAGATTTCTGTGATACAGAGCTGTGTAAAATGGTGTACTCTTTTACCTTCAGTATTATGTACAGCTGTATAGAAACTTTTCTTTTGCAATTATAATGCTTGGAATAGCATTATTATTTATATAATATTTATATAATATTTATATTATTTATATAATATTTATATTTGAACTATACCACAGTGACAGAATAATGTGGCCACATGTTCACAAGAATACTGGCATCATTTTCTTCCCCTCTACCTTCCCTCAATATCTGCCTAATTCACAGAATCACAGAATCACACAGAATAACCAGGTTGGAAGAGACCCACCGGATCATCGAGTCCAACTGTTCCCATCAAACACTAAACCATATCCCTCAGCACCTATCATATCCCTCAGCACCTATTCATCCCTTTATTTCTATATACTTTATTTATGTTCTTATCAAGAAGCAGGCTGTCTCTGCTTTTAGTAAGCAGATGACAGGAGAGGAAGAAAAGACTCAATTTCTACAACAGTCAGGCACACAGAATGATTTTTCATAAAGTTACCAAAAGGAAATATTTGAACACATTTTAGTACCATTTATGACTAAAAGCATGTTGAGCAGTAGACAACTATTGCCTGTTGTCCAACAAGTGAATAAAATAGAGGCAGATGGCAATACATTAACTCTAACGTGTTTATTCCAAGGAACCTAGTGCCAGCTGCGCTCACCAGAACTTCCCAATATTAACTTCCTTGTCCTTCATTGACACATGCCACCTAGTGACTTAACGCTGAATCACACCTTAAAAGCTGTTAAGATTTACAACTTACCACGAAGACGATTTTGTTTCTGAATGTTTAAGGATATGAAATTGGCCATGCAAACAGTTAAAGGCACAGTATTAAGCACAGCTTTACTTCTGAATGTAATTTCTCTCACAGACCTCCAAGGACAAAGAAGTGAAACATACAAAAAAATCAGACATATCTGAATGATCCACATTTTGTCTTCCATTATATGTGTCTGTGAAGCTGAAGTACAAAACCAGAGATTAGGTCGTTTGGATGTCAAAATAAAAATAAAATTGTAAGACAGCATGTTTGCTAAAAGGTCAAGCAATAAATTTAGTTAATGTACAAAAATAACAAACATTCCCTTCTTCTGACTTAGATTTAAGCATTTTACTTAACTTTCTTATTTATCTGTGTATATTTTCAGCTTTTTCAATGTCACGCTTTTGTTCATGTGAGTTCTGAATTTTTATGTTTTTATTTTACATAAGAACACAGAAAGTGGAAGAGAGTACCTCTTTCTGACTGCTATCTTAGGCTAAGTTACAGAGATGTTTTGATTTTTGAACACAGCATCACATTTCTTACATAGAATAGTGACAATATGGTCTTTGTCTCAGAAACTAGAGATCTGTAAGACATAATTTTAACTGTTCTACCAGCAGCAGCAGCCCTAGAAACTCACTAAAAGATACAGTTATAATGGCTTTAAAATAAAAACTGTTGTGCTTGAGCAGGCACTTCTAAGACGAAAAGATGTGGGTATCTCTAAGGATTCTTCCTGCTTAGGAAACAAACAGACAAACAAAACAAAACAAAACAAAACTATGGAGTACTCACGATGCTAATCAAAATACTGTGTCTGCTTTTTCTCAGGAGTATTTTGATTGAACACTGTCTGAGAGGTTCTTCATTACACAGGCAGTCCAGACATTAGAGATTCAGCATGACTTTATGTAATGCAGATCAGAAAGCATTTGATGGCAACTTAATAGTTGAAATGTAATGAATAATTCACTATGTGGATACAGAACATCATTCTGTAACTTGCTATGTTAATAAAATTAAACTGCAGAGAAGTATAATCTCAAAACAAAACAGGATAGACCAAATCAAAATTATATTTCTTATATAAGACTGTTAAAAGATCTTGTAAGTTAATACTGCAACATATTGCCCTTTGAGGACGGATTATTGCGTGACTCGTAATATAATAATTATGCCATGTTTGCCTATAATATTTCTTTCACCTAATAATTTTTGACCTGTTTCCCCAGAAGAAACTTCCCCTATTCTGCATTGAGGAAGCCAAAATCAAAAGAAAAAATGAATTTCTACTGCTGTAACTGTTGCCTTATTCACCTGCAACTGTACAATATTCAGCACAGTCCGTATTTCAACAAGATATAGGAATTCAAATCTGAAATGTATTTCCTCCTCTGTGGATTTTTTTAAGGTTCAGGGCATGATTCCACAGTTTTAATGGTGCATCTTGCCCAGCAGATGAATGCTCACTGAGATTTCAGGCCGTATTCAATGAGCAAAAGTATCTATAATCTTGAACCATATCAAAATCATGTGTAACTGCATTTGAGAATTTGATCCTTTGGTCTGTTTGCACTGGAGAAGACTGACCTAAATTTATTTCTTTACATTATTTAAGTTCCAGTCTTTCTCATTTATGAAGTCAAAGATTTACATATGGTTCAGAGGAAGTCTCAAATGTCTAAATCGGGAGTATGTTTGTAGCATTGATGTTACATGAAAACAAACCTGGACTGGTGCTACAGACCTGGGCTGGTGCTCCATCAGTATTTGACAAAAGACAGAGCAGGAGAAAGGCAGTTTTGGGTAAACTTAGGCATTGATAGCAAACATTCAATATTCTCTTTTAATTCAGGGGCTAAATATTCTTCCTTGACTGTTGGTTCTCCTTCAGGCTGTCATGGATATCAGCCTTGATAAATGGGAGGATGGGAGTGATTCATCCTTCCTAATGCTGTGCATTACAGCTGACCTCAGTCTCTCCTGAGAATTCCTAGAGTCTGCTGAATTTATCGGTATAACCTATGGCTCATAAATAAAATTCTGAAGTAATTTTTACTGCAATATAAATGTATTTTATATATATATGTATTGCAGTTAAGTGTTATCAGAGAGGGTAATGAGGGCAACATACACTGTACTGCGAAGGCTATCTGCCTTTGAAAGGCTATGTGTTCATTTGGTGTTTAATAACCATCTGTTTTACAGGGGAAGAAGAGAGTGCACAGCGTAACACACCACAGGCTGTCAGTGCTGTATTTACTAGACAAGGACAATGCCCGTCAAATTTTAATGATAACTTATTCTGGTCAAAACTAGACAGAACAGCTTCCTTCAGCTTCTTTGCAGGTGTGGTATTTTGGAGAAAAACTCTCAGGGTTTGACAAAGTAACTGAGTTTTTCAGAAACCTCACAAAGAGAAAGAAAGAGAATGAGAGAAAGGAGGAAGAGAAAGAGAATGAGAGAAGGAGGAAGAGAAAGAGGAAGAGATAGGGTCTGTGGGGTAACGATCAACTCTGGGAGGAGAACAGGAACCTGAGCTCACTGAAGGACATTTACCTAAACACTGGAGAATTTTTCCAAACAGTAAAGAAACTGCGGCAACTCTTGCTTGGGGTAGGTTATTTTTTTGTTCTTGTCAGCAGCACTCCCTGTTTATCATGTCTTATGCCGTCATAGGGATGACTGATAATAATGGTAGTGTGAAACTGTATGCTGATACTATCAAGTAATCCCTATGTTGCCCTAAAAGGGTTGCAGACCTTTTAACAAATGAGTAGTGGGTTAATAGCATGGTTCAGGCCACCTATATTCTCCCAAGCCCTAAAGAAGAGCTGCAGGTTGTCTACATTGCAAAGTAAAAGATGTTAGGGAGCAAATGCAAGCACTGGCCTCTGATTATAACACCACACAATTGTAACTCCCCCACTAACCCACTATTCAACTGTCCCAGCTATTTTTTTCCAAGATAAAGTCTGAGCTGGATGAGGTATATAGTCAATTGGCAAAAGCATAAGATTATAGCAGTATTGCTCCCCACATCCTCCAACACAATCCAAGGGCATCTTGGAGGCTCACATATATGTGAAGACCCTAAGGCATGCAACTAACACACTTAATTTCACATTAAGACACCATTCTGGTTAGCAGCATAACAACTCTACTTTATTCAGACACTCCTAAAGGAAACAGAATTGGGGGTAGTATAGACTGTACGTGTGGACTGTGTGTATAAACTGTAGGGCTGTATCTTATAGGACAGTGCTGTCTTCCTTTTCATAACTCTATGTGTGTCTGGAGCTTTTAAACCAAATGAACATACCACCAGGCTACACTTTAGGAAAATACGCTTGCTTGAGCTATGTTGCAGTTCAGTGGTGGAAGTGGAGGAGTCTAAACTGCTCTTTAGCTTCTGGTAGGTTAAAACTGACAGGTTAAAACATGTTCACATGAAGTCTAACACAGCACAAAAGGCACAAGGGACTGCTAGTTACCGAATAAACAGAGTCAGAGCAGTGTGAAGAAGGCACATCTTAAAGATCTAAACTTAGTTTGGGCAGCAAACTTGGAATTAAGCAACAATGCACTCTACTGCTAGTAACCTACTCCATATAACTTGTACATGGAACATTACCACGCTGTGTGCTAGAGAAAGAATAAATTGAAAATGTTAGTTGTGTAAGATCTGAAGAGTACTAAATTAATTTCTTTTGACCTAACTTATTATCAATCATTAATGTTATATCACTACTATGTGCCATTCCACATACACATTAATAATCTAATACTAAACAAAATGAATAATATAAATCAGTTAAGAACTTTAAATGAAATCAACATAATTCAATCATGGCTGTGTTGTTTTGGTTTTTTTTAAAAATGCAATAGTTTAACACAATTGAGCCAGAGGACATTGAACAGCAAAAAGAAAGCAAAGACATAGTTTATTAACTATGTGTTTACAATTTATAATGCTTACTATATAAAAATACAGTAGATTTCAAAGTGCAGTCAAGGGCTTATACAAGTTAGCAAGTCATTGTGGTGCAAAAGCTTCACACAACTCAGCTGATTTGCGGTAGCTGCCTGTATACAGTCTCTTAGCTTGAGGTAAGTAATCTGAGTTAGCTTAGCCTCCTTTCATTAACTTCTTACCCCATGGGAACTTTCTCATGTAGTTAAACTTTCTGGCTGACGCATAACTTTCAGACTAATGCACAGCACTGAAACATCATAGCAAGACCAGTATGACAGCCTATCCAGATTAAAAAATATGCATGTTATTTTAACTTACACTGATGGAAATAGGACTAAATGGGATCACATTTTTTAATTTTTATTTGTGTTTGAAGAACATATTCTAGCCTTACAATAAAGTGAAACATCCAAAAGACAGTTAAAGAAATCCAGATGCATATACTACACATATTTTACCAAACCAATGGATAGCTTGGTAAAAGCAGCCTTCTCAAACACCGTTAAAACTCCTTCAACTTATGAGCTATCTTCAAGAATTCATCAGTTCTTAATCCTTGTCTGGCTATTGAGAACCTTTTCTTTCTGATCTTTCCATTGCTTTTTATCAAAAATATCTGAAAACAATAACAATAATGATGATAATTATAATAATAATAAAAATAAAAATAAAATAATTACAAAAAAATTGTTCTTAACCTTAGGGGGGGGGGGGAAGCACCCTTTCTCAAAATGAACCCAATACTTCTAAATTTATTTGTATTAAATATTTTATAAATATATCTATTTTTTTATGTTCCCCTAAAATAACAGTTGTTTCTTGCTCAGCTTATTCCATTTTCACGGATGACTTACTTATTTTTTCAAGTTTGACTCCTTTTATCTGGTTCATGGAAGAACTAGAAACTACCTCTTCTGGGTCCCATTAAAAGCTCTATATTCACAGTTCTGCTCCTCTGTGCTTTGTGGTGTATCTACCTTTGAAAGGGCTGAAAGCAGAAATGTACTTGGTTAGGGAAAATATCCCATTTTGAAGAATGAGATGGGTGTGCTTATTAGTTTTTATTTTGCAAATATGTACAGGAAATGTAGAGGAAGGAGTATTATTCTCACCTGATTATAGACATCCAAAATGTCATTTAAGGCTGATATCATCAATTTTTATTGATAATAGATTGAAAGAGACCCTAAAGAATAAGTTACACCACCCCAACATAGATAGCTATGACAGGCCAGATTAATCTGAAGATGCCTGTGTCTTTCCATCCATCATCACCAAAAAGAATTTACAATGACTACTTCCAACTTAGGCACCTGACTTTCAGACACCTAAACTGTGAAAGAGGCAAATGTTGCCTTCAGAATTATTCAGCCTTACTGAACTGATGAATTTCATGCTGCTGCAATCAAGTTATAAACACTCCCTTTTGTAAGCATTTTATAATGTACATACTCCTAGTACTTTAACTAGCCCATTTTTTTCATAATTTATTTAGACAACTCATCCAGTTACCTTTTAGACTGATTTCTATAGCTTCCCTTTCTTTTCCCATAAATGCAATCTCTTTTTTTTCTACCAGAATATGATATCTGAAATAAGTTTTCCACATATACAGCACCCTTCTCTTAGCATCCCTCAATTAAAATACAATCTGTCTTCATATCGTATTCGAAAAGGGCATTCTTTCTGCAATAATCTTAAACTGGCATCTATCAACTACCCAGAGAAGTCTGGAATTATTCCATCATAGTTAAACTACTAAAAAATGTCAGTTAGCACTAAGTTAACTATATTTTAAATATGTATTATTTTAAGTGCTTCCTTCTACAGTATCAAGAACTAATTTTTAATGATAACAATGCTTTAGTGATACCTCTGTAGAACAATTCTGTAGCTATTCCTTTAAGTAAAATGGACACCAACCAAATGAAAATATTTATGTGTAAGCAGGACCTCACAAAAATATGTTATATATGACTAGGAAAGGAAAAATGAGCAGGGCTGGAAGAATAACAGCAACAAGAGATATCACTATCAGAAATAAAATTACATGTAGACAGGAACATCAAACAAGACTGTTGTATTATAAATAACCATGTCCCTAACTGAAACCATAAATCAGACTTTACTTATCTTTAATCTCTCTCTTGAGCATTGCAGATGTATCTTCAGCTGCCTAAATACAGCCCTGACTGTCATTTGGTCCCTGGGACAGTCCAGTTATCCTTGAAGCAATGCATTCTGTCTCACATTTATCCAAGCCCTGGACCAGATTTAGGTTTCACTTCTATGTATCTTTTCCCAGGCTGTTTTTAAATGACTTCCCTGGTTCACCTCAAGGAAAATTTTAAGAATATGCATTCTGTATGATTCTCCAGGAAGTGTCACGCAGCCAGCATAATATGCTCTGGCACTGGCCCACTAGGGCTCCAGTCCTGCTTCCAAAATCCATCCTTGCCTGCATTTCATCCTCAGCTCCCACTGCAGCCCAGCTACCTCTGCCAGTTCTATGAGCCTTTAAGGTCAGTAAAAAGATCAAAAGTGAGTATATTAAGATAGGCAAAAATCACAAAGTCTAAATGTATAAAAATAATCAGAAAAAAAGCAATACAGTTGTACTACCAGAAATAACTGATACAACTTCTGCAAAAAAAGTAGATGCAATGTCAGTTACAGCTAATAAATATATGACTGCCTTTAAGTCTCAGATTTCTTCTGCATAATATATCTAAGTTAAACCCATTCCTACCCACCCATAAAAGAAAACACACCATTTTATTTCATTTTTCATGATTATTTTTGCCTTGAAAATTGCAATATAAGTCAAAAGTTTCCATTCAAAATGTTCTTGCAAAGATAATTCTCCTTGTACACAGCTTCATCATTTTGCCTGCTGCTCTTAGTCCTTTGACTGTCCATTCTTAGCTCAACTGTAAGCTATTTGACTTTCAAAGGGTTATATATGTACACCCACCTGTTATTGTGCTTTCTTGAATACCTACCCATTAACAAATCTGGGTGACTTAAACTAAACTTTTTAAGAGATTACAATTTGTTTCTTAACATCATCTACCTTTCAAACCTGCAGTTAATTATTTTTTAAGTGCAATCAATGAAAAATGAATAATAAAAATAATGTAAAATTGGTGGGAGGAGAGTTTAGAAGACAATAGAGCTGAGGAAAAGTCAGATTCAAAGATTTTAGCTCCTGTGGTGTGGTCCCTGTTGCAAACACAAGCAACATTGACATGCTCTTTTTACACAAAAATAGAGTTCAGTGCTGTACAACTTTGGGTGTAAAATTATTTGTAATTACACCACAACTTTAATAGTAACACACCTATAAATAACCATATTGAATTACACTGAAATAAACTAAATATGAAAAAGTAATTCTGATTTTTGAAGTCTTTAAGTGGTGAACTGCTATAAAGTCATAGAACAGAAATAGTGATCAAGCTAATAAATAAGAATGACATATGTTAAAAATTTAAAAGAGAAGAAAGGAAGATGAAAAATAGTTTAGATATACTACATCTAGGTTCATTAGTTTTTAATTTAAATTGCTAAATATAATATGCCTTTGTTTAAAAGAATAATTTTCCCCAATAAAAAAAAAATCAGCATGTTCCAGGTGTAAAAAGGATGTACCTCTGTCCTTTTTCAATTACTCCACTCTACTGTCCTGACTAATCTGCAACATTGTTGTGATGAATGAGTCAACAGAGGGTAATATAAAATCAAGGTATTAGTTTTTGAGGAGTATTGTAACTAGAAGTCATAGAAGATTGTGACGTGCTGATGGAGGAATTTGAGAAACAAATGTAAAGAAGAGTGGCAGTACTCAGAATCTTCAAAGCTTACAATGTTGCAGGATTGAAGGAAGTTGTACAACAACACCTAAAATCTCTGGATTTTTGTCAAGCTAAGTGCTAATAAGAAAAATGTAAAGCTTGATAGATGCATACTTCAGCTTCAAGTCCAGGTTGGATGAGGCCTTGGGCAGCCTGATCTAGTGGTACGCGTCCCTGCCCACCACAGAGGGGTTGAAACTACATTACCTTTAAGGCCCCTTCCAACCCAAACTATTCTATGATTCTGTGATTCAATGTACTTCTGCAGCAGAATTACTATGTGTTTTAGTGGTTTAGTATGTGCCATAACCTTTGAGGATTCTATTTAATTTCCTTCCAAAGTCAAGTTAGGCATCTGTTTTCATAAATAAAGTTGTACTTATCTTGTGCATATCTTCCACACAACAGAAAACAAAGATGCACTTTCACAGTGTGTTTGATTATTATCAAGAGCAAACTTTTATTCAGTAATCATTTTTCTGTAATTGTTATTAAAGTGACATATTGAGAAAGGCTGACAGCAAGTAAGAAGTTCCATTAATAGTTGGTTTGAAATAAATAAACACAGGAATAGACTTCCAGAATGAGAACAACAGATGCAACTGAATGCTCAGGGTTGAACATCATCTAAAAGTGAACTGGAAGAATTATTTCAGAAAACTAATGTCCATTAATGGCACTTTGACACCATAATTATAATATATAATTAAAATGGATCTTCATTTGTTGCACATTCTATGGAGCAGATGACTGTGCTGTAAGACATCACAGCACAGAAAGGGTGATTGGGCACTGGAACAGGCTGCCCAGGGAGGTGGTTGAGTCACCTTCCCTGGAGGTGTTTAAGGCACGGGTGGACGAGGTGCTGAGGGGCATGGTTTAGTGTTTGATAGGAATGGACTCGATGATCTGGTGGGTCTCTTCCAACCTGGTTATTCTATGATTCTATGATTGTATGATTCTAAGACTGAACATGACATCAGTCAAACTAAAATTACTAGTTACCTGCCAGCTATATTCCAAACTTTTGCAAAATATATTTTGCATAAAACACATGTAGAAAAGTACAGTTTCTTGGGGTTTTATTATTATTAATTTGCTTTGTTTTTGCAAAGCTTCCTTGATATTTGAGACAACAGATATCAACTAAATTTGAGCCATACAAGTGCCATTGCAGAGAACTGCAAGACAGATTAATCCCTACATGGAAAAATTGTACAAATAATTACCGAAAGACTTGCACTAAGTTATTTGAAAAGTGAACAGCAGTCAGCTCCTGAACTTGGAACTCAAGCATTGTAGTTGCTGCCTGGGCTTAACATCCATGACTGTTGAGTGCTCATTCAGTTCTTTTAGAAAATTCAGGACAAAAGACTATTTCGGTTCTCCTACAAGCACTTTTGACAGCTGAATAGGTTTTATTCTAATACAGACATTAAAAACAGCTTTGAAAACTGAAAAAAGAATGCTTTTGACTGTCGTAGAGACAATTGTTTACTGATGACTCCAATTTAATTTACAAATACTCTTATTGCAGATATTCACTTTCATTAGCATTTTATTTTGAAGATTAATTAATAAACACATATAACAAATGCATAATTAACAAATGTATTTGCTTTTATGTGACTGTAGGTACAAAACTTGAGGGCAAACCCATAAGTTTATTATAAATGTTATCGAACAAAAGGGTAAGCACATACTTAAATGTCAAAAATTATTCTTAGTGTGTCTCAAGGCAGTTTTAAATGCCTGCTTTTTGTTAATGTGATTAATGTGCTACCTTTGAAAAGATATTCACGGAAGAAGTGTGGCAATAAATTTGGTTAAAAATAACCAGAAGTATTTCAGGTTTTGTTCTTGGTTTTCATTAAAATCAATGGTATTTCTATAAACTTTACCTATTATTCTTGACAAAATTTTGTCCTTTGAAATTTCCAGAATTGGCATATTTTAATAATATATATAAAAAAGCCTTCCATTTCTGAAATCAAACCTCACATAGTCTGTCTACAATTTTCTACGGAAAATGTTTTTCTTCCCATCTAGCATTCAGAAGTGTGTCTTACAATGTTTCCATTGCTTTACAGAAGCAGAAAAATTACAGCTGGAGCCTAGACACTCTCTACCTTGTTTTTGTTTGGTAGACTTCCTTCTTATATGGCCTTGGCTGAAATGCTTTTACCTGCAAGGTAGAACAAACAAAAACAAGGTAGAGAGTGTAGAAACAAATTAAAAACAACTTTGCTGACCTTATGGAATAATGTGTTCATGCATGATCATTGTCAGTGCTAGTCAAAGTTTTTTTCTGAAAAATACTTAATTCAGCAAGAAGGCACATTTTGATATTATAAAAATAATTTTCAAATATAGAGGAGTTTAAAAAAATATTTAAAGAAATATTTTGAGAATGAGTTGGTTTGTCTTCAAAATGAGAAATAATATATTTTTTATATTTTAAATTAAACATTTTTATAGATTATTTCTTTTGTATATTTATCTCCATTAAAACCACAAAGGGCTCAATAACTTGAAAATGAAACGAATATTTTCATATGATGAAAAGAAAGTATTGGACATTAGTCGGATTGGCAAAGTTTTCATGTTTCAATAAGAAAAGAGAGGAGGCGTGGTAGTTTGACCCACAAGAAGTGCATTTCCCACAGTCATTTTCAGGAAAATATTTAGTATCAAACAAAAAAATACATTTTTTCCTATTTTATTAATCTTAGGTATTCTACTTTCATTGTCATATCATACTTTTGAAACCAGAATATTTCACATTTTTAAAATAGTGTTAACTGCAGAATTAGTCTTTTCATAGTTATTTATATACTTAAATTGAAAACCATGTCAGCTACTTAAAATAACATTTCAAGTAAAACAGTTCAATTCTAGGACCAAAGATTAGGTCAGACACAACTAAGGTAATCCTTCATATTCTTCTCCTCAGCTCTCCCCATAAATATTCCACCATTGCTACTTCAGGATAAATGCCATTGTTAATCAAGCAAATGTCTAAAAAATTAGATTGGAATAAATCGAAAAAATCTAATAAAATAATCCCAGTATGAAAACACTGCTACACCTTTTCTGGCAAGTCTTATTTAATTATGGGCTGACTATTTATCTCTGGACAGTAATAAACAACAACCAATTCACCACAGCAGTAGTTAATTCCTCCTCATTAGTTTCTTTCATTTTCATCTGAGAACTTAACTGTCTGAACACCCAAGCAACTATCTGTCCTTCCACTACTACTGTTAAAGCAGCAAGAGCTCTTTCAGCTGAAAAATGACAACAGTGCTTTTCCCTCACTTAAGCACAGTAAGTGACCCAGTCATGTCGACTACAGTCCAGCTGTGTGGCCCAGGAATCAGGCACCTTCCAATTGCATGTCTGAGCAAGAGTCAGGCACTTTCATAGCTCCTGTTCCAAACGATTGGCATTGTCAGATCATCTTCTGGAATCACAGGTGCAAAAAAGAGACTTCAGTGCGCTCTGACAGTTCCTTTGGAGAGAGACTAAGACTGCAAAATGAAATGGTGAGCCACGCTACCAAACAGCTCAAAAGCGATAGCAGACTTAGAGTTGGTCAAGGCATTCATTCATGTACTTTAGTTTTATAATTTCAAGACAGGATTTTGAAATTCCAGCCAAGTTTGTCTATATGTAATAGATTTCAGATGTTTGCAAGATGACTGCAGTGTTTGTCTCTGGTGACACTGAAGAGAAGAAGACTGTAGGAGCACCAGCCAGTACTACTGCTATTGTCTAGAACTGAAAAAATTAACATAATTTGTTTGTAAGAACAGATGTTTCACAAGATTTTAGGAGATGAGTCCTCATATAAAAGCTTGAGCAAAGGCCTTCACCACAACACCACTGGCTGAGACTTGACTTGGGACTGTACATTTACCGTATTCTAGACATTAATATATGGCTGTATTATAGACTTCGAGAGATGCTGTACCATTGTGTGACAACAATTTATCCAGCTAGTATCTTGCCTGAATTGATGTCCTGTTCTTTATGAGCACTATTGACATTGACTGCTTTGGATTGTTGTCAGGAAAAAGACAAAGGACCATTTATAGTTAACCAGTTATGGGAACGAGCATTGTGAAACCATGAAATTAATTGCTGAATTCTGGCATTTCACTTTTCAGATTTCAATAGCACCCTCTTTTGAAGCTACCATGAGCTATGTAAGAATTTGTAACTATCATCAAAATATCTTATTCCCATATAAAAGGCAGAATTTTCTCCCATTATGATTTCCTCCTGGAAATACTCCCTGCAGGAAAATAAACATATGGTAAATGTGAAAAAGTTAATTGGCTATATATTGGCTGTAAAAGTTAATTAGCTGCATAGTGTTCCATATATTGGTATTTTAACAATTTACCTTCAGATGTGAAAACTGGTCCTTGCATTTTCCTAGGTCTGTTACTTCAAAATAAGCTTTCAAAAAACTTCAATGCAATAAACAAATCTTTCTGTCCAGAGACTGCATGCATCTTTCAGAGAAGTGTTATACTCTTTTATTAGTCATCACAGGGAAAAGAAGTGGATCCTTGCCATCTGAATTTGTGAATGGATACTCAAATGCTAACATGGTAAAAATGTAAGTTTTAAGCCAAATCAGCTCCTTGAATCAATTTTCTTGCCACACAAATCCTAGGGCTCAAGAAAAGGGGTGGTAAGATAGTGTCAGACATGATTTGAGTGGCCTGAAACTACCAAGAAACCATGGTTTAATTCTTGTCATATTCTGTCAACATGACTACTCTACTTTTTTAGCCTCCTGTGCTCAAGCTTAAATCAGTCTTGGATTTAGGCTTTGAGAAAGCTTCAAAATACAGTATGTTGGGAAGAGAGGGGAGCAAAGATCCCTTATGACAGTGTGTCAAATGCCTAACTGAGATGTACAGGCACATGGTAAAAGCCATAGCCAAACTCTTTCTATTTCTACATTTCTCATACTGCCCACACACCTAACACGTGGCTGATGTCAGGCAGACAAATCCATCAGATTTCTTCATTAGAGGCTCAGTAGGGCAAATCAGAATTCTGAATTTCTGGGTAATAGAAAAAAAATCTGTGGGTATTACCATTATCTGTCACAGCTCCTGTGAAGAGATGCTTATGCAAAAAGCTGCCAGATACTTGAAAGTCAGGTGTTAAATTAACACTAGACCTTTTATTTGATTTAAGACCTATCATACTCAAGTCGGCATTTTGCTACAAGGTCAGCACTTTGAAGTTTGGTATCATGCTGAACATCGTGGTGGTTGAAACTGAGAGCACTGTTTACAAAAACTGTCAAGACAGAACTCAAGACCTGAACCTCTGACCGTCAACTCCACTTATATTTGAACTTATCGCTCTTTGTCTATTATGGACTTCTCCAGGTGGTCGTTTCCAAGGCAAAGCTTCTGCAGAGACAGAACCAAGCAGCCTGGAAACAAGATAGTCTGCATCACCTGGCTTTGAGGTCCTTTATAATTATTACAACATTTTATAATAGTTTGATAATAACTTGTTTCTCTTTTGTGCACTAGAAATTTGGACCTGACAAACAGACCACTGAAAACTTCAGATAGTAGGAACTAGAAAGCCTTGAGGAAGCCTGGCAAAATTAGACCTGTGGGAAAGTTTTTTACTTCTCTCTCTTGA
This sequence comes from Phaenicophaeus curvirostris, assembly GCF_032191515.1. Taxonomy (NCBI): domain Eukaryota; kingdom Metazoa; phylum Chordata; class Aves; order Cuculiformes; family Cuculidae; genus Phaenicophaeus; species Phaenicophaeus curvirostris. Next base: position 155,251,378 of record NC_091392.1, read on the forward strand.
GGGCAATGGAAAGGTAGAAAGGAGACTGCCATTAAAAAATGAAATTATTTTTGCTTTCACTGATTTGTGCAAGAACCTTAAAGCATTTATGAAATTCAAGTACTCATGCGACTTCCTTGTGAAGGTTCACTTTTCCAAGTGGCTAAGGGTTCAGAAGACAACTATCTTCTCAGTAGCAGAATACGTACTAGATCACCAAACACACTCCTGATGCCAGTTAACAAATTATTTCAGAAAGGAAAAAACAATGGAAGGTACAAGTTCTTAATTTGGACTGTGGCCTCAGCTTCCATTAAAGATGGAGCTACTTTTGTAATAAAATTTGTCATATTCTTTAGAAATTCCACTCATTATGTCTTCAACTCTTCTTTGACTTCATGTATATGATTTTTTACCCTATTGATAGATGTTTCTGCAGTTACTTTTCACATAAAAACATCCTTCCATCAGAATCTGAATACAAAAGACTGACGATCTTTTCATTAGCTGTCTTGGTTGTCATGAAAATAAGAGAAATATACGACTATAAATAAATGCTTACCAGTGACTACCCAGCTCTTCTACCCAGCACTGCCTATAGGCTGACTTAATTTGCTAGAAATTCTGTGATGATTGCTTTTACCAAATATAAATTCCTTCTTTCTATGAAGACTGTTCCCAAAGAAAGAGTAGAATTTTCAAAGGCATGTTAACTCTGTTTATTTCTGCATATTTGAAGCATTTCTCCTTGAATTTTATATACAATTTTAGTAAACTTTTAAATCAGAATATACATAGCCCAGAAAATCTGCCTTTTTACTGCTCTACTGACAAAACTGGAATAGTGTAAAATGAACTTGTTATGGTCAAACAAAGCATTGACCTGTTTGTTCAATCCACATTTGTCTTTGACAAAAATCTGAGGTGTTAGACTAGAAACAGCTGAATAAAAAGATAAATCTGGACCAGCTTCAAGAAATGTTTATACTTCTTAAGTCAGTGTACATTAAATTTAAAATACTTACGTGCAAAACTAAGAGCTGGCCATCTCTACAATTATTTACAGCTGAGCACTTCTTTGTCTCCATCAGATAGTTCCACCTTCAAATTTGCTTTGCAGTGGGAGCAACTTCGATCACTGCAGGCCCGATAACGTAGGTGTGTTTTTAAACAAATCTAGTGCAAAGGCTTTAAAAAATGAAATTATTTTCTTTTTAAAAGAGTGAGGATGAATATATCCACTATTTTATCAAATAGATGTCGGTGATCTAGATTCCTGTCCCTCCTCAGACTAAGGAGCTGTAAATCCACGTACTAAGGCTACTATTAGAGCATCAAGATAGAAACTACTTTCCTTTCTATGCAACGAGGCTGTGGCAATGTATGTTGAATAATATAAAGTTCCAGGGGCTAGAGAACAAGCAAATCAATGTGTCCATTGGGACATGAGGCTCCAATTTCATTCTAGCTGAGCAGGGAATAGAATTTAGGCTTTTTATTTTGTGGTTGAATGCTTTACTAATTTTGTAAACAAGCCCTGAAATGTGGAAAGTATGTCACTGCTATGTTCTCCTGATCCTTCATCAGCTTGCTTGAGTCTTTTGGTACACAGTCATATACGTCGTTTCCAGGATCTGGATCCTAAGTGGTGAAGATGCTTGGCTTTTTTCTCCTAATTTTGGTTTCCTAAGAAACTAGTAATTCTAAAAGAATTGGGATTTCAGGTATGGGTATCTGTTGGTTACCATTAGGCCTGTCACTGCTTTAAATACAAAATTTTTCATTCTCTCTTTTTTTTTTTTTTTATTTTAGACTGGACTTTTCCCCTGTTGACTATATTAAGATTTTCCTTCAGAGTTCCTCTTCTACATGGGGTTTGGCCTCCAACTCTAGGAATGATGAGTTCAAGGAATATTAGTGGTAACACCACTAATATCATACCTGAAAGTATGACTCACTAATAGGCTTTCTGAATGAAAGGGAACTTTCCCTTAGCCTGTCTCTGTAACATGGTTATCGTTACATTGGTACTTACCTTGCTGGCTTTCCTAGTGGTTCCCATGAAGATGTGGCATCCAGCTCTGACAATGGCAAGCTCTTAGATGGCTGCTATTCTGTGCTGGAGAGCATGCCGCCGTATCTCTACTGCACTCTTACTGCTGCTAGCTAAATTAAAGTTATCGTGGATACAGCAACCATGCTGTGATCACTGTAATATGTTAAAATCAACAGGTCACTGCATGCCCATCTGCCCCAGTCTATGAGATTTGGAACTCCCTCCTAGTCCACAAGGGCTACACACTGAGATCACCTCAGACTTAGATTGGCAGGTCATGTCCCTTCTCCACAGACTGTTTTTATTGGAAGAAGGAGTTACACCACATTCAGGTGAGTCCTCTGATCAAAACTGTAATGTGCTCAGGGAGGACATTTGCCTCACCATCCTGACACAGGGACAAAATCTGCCAACAAGGAGCTTGGTCAAGACCTTTCCAAAATACTGAATACAAAAAAAAACCAATCCAAAATGCAAACATCGACACCCTCAGAATGTACAAAGCTGTATGTAAACACAAAGCCCCTAACTTTCAGCACAAGCTACTTATCCTACAAATGGACTGAGAGATCCTATACATCATTTTCTTGTGAATTGCTCCTCATAAACCTGCTTGCAGGAGTCTCCAGAATGCTAAAAGATGCCCACTATGTTTCAATGTCCTATATTTGTATGTGCCAAAATCCTCCTGAAGAACAAGGGGGCTTTTTCTATACTTCTGGTGAGTAACGTGAAAGGTCTTGTGGGTTTACCAGGTCAGTCTGGACATTGTCAACACAAAGGAAAGCTCTTCTTTTTCAGCCTAGATGAAGTCCTCAGATACAGTTTTATAGATTTGTGACAGATGCCAGGGACTTGAGAGAAGTGCTTTTTGACACCTCACATGCATTGTTAGATTTTATCAATCTCTGCAGCTGGTACACATTTACAGGGGGCAACTAAGCTTCATTACTAAATCAGGCATGCAGGCATCGCAAGTAGCCACAAGTCTAGCTAACAAACCCAATATGAAAAATGATAAGGGATAATAGGCTGGGTGATAAAAGAGAGATATGCAGATTAGAAGTGTTGCCTGAAGAGACCAGAAGCTGTGTCATTAGGGAGTTAATAGTAGACATTTGCACATTATTTTGTTTTTCTGGAATATAATTGAAGTTAGTAGTACTAGATACAGTTGGACTAGTGCTCGGAGACTGATACTATGAGCTTCAGAAAGCTGTTGGTGGACCCTGGGTTTGCTATTTTTTGCCTTGCCTGTAACTCTGATTAAAATGTAGCTATTCATCTGTGCTTGTTTTGCTTATTATGGATAAACACAATTGTATTATAAACTGCAGTATATTTTACTTAGCTGACTTTTTCCGAGTGGAAGATCATCTTTGCTGTTTAATATCCCTTCACTGTTTATACTTTTATATGGTGTGTACATTGGTCAATAAAACTGCATAATACCTGAGTTACAGAAAAGTACTTAAATAGACTTGTCCCAAGTCATTCAGCGGTAAATCAGAAAATAGAATCATAGAATCATAGAATCACCAGGTTGGAAGAGACCCACTGGATCATCGAGTCCAACCATTCCTATCAAACACTAAACCATGCCATAAGTTGCATTTATGCAAGAAACACTTGAATATTCTTACATTTGAGAACTTTAATTGCTGATGTGTCATTACTTTCCATGGTCTTTTTAATTCCTATTTTGTCTTTTTATTGGTAGACAGTAGTGAAATAGTTAGCAGCATTGAACCTTTGTCCTAACGCTTACAACCCACAAGTACTCAAAGAAACATATTTAGGTTTAATTCCCTTCTTTACTACCTTTTTGCCTATCATCTCATTCAAAGCATTCACATTTTCCAAATGCATACGTAAATACAATGGCACTCGTGTTGATCCCCTGTTCCAAATGTTTAAATCCCATAATGATTCTAAGAAACATGTTTAGAATGGAAAACATCTCTACCATCCCATGGTTTGATTTGGGGGCAGATACTCTGATAATTTTTCTCAGTTCAAGGTGAAAAAAATATCTGAAATATCAACATTTCATGGATGTCTAAATAAAACACTATCATTCTAAAAATATATTGTGCATATGCAGACTGCACAAAATTGAAAGCAAAATATTATTTCAATTCTTGTTAGTTTGACAAACCAAAAATAAGTCATTCTCAAGCTAAAATTGTTTATGTATTAGCTAAGGGTAAAATCAATGCAGAACTGTGAGTAAAAAAACCCAGAATCTCAGAACCAATTTCTTTTCTGGAGTTGAGGAAAATGGAAAACTGAAATAAGGAATAGCTTATCATAGACACAAACTTATTTTTAATTTTTTTTTTTTATTTTGCTGGAATACACAATGTTTCTGCTCTGTATTAAAACTGCTGGCCTCAGAAGCTCACAGAATTGCTACAGGAAAATATTTTTTTTATACATAAATTTTGAAGTAGCTTTTTGGAGAAGAAAGATATCCACTTGAACTAGGGCTGTAATTGGAAACAAAGCTGTCAGACACAGGATGGAACAACTTCATTCTTGATATACTGCTTTAGCCTTCCTTCTCTTTATAGCTAAGCAAAAAAATCTATTTAGTCCTACAAAAATTAGAACAAAATTCCTAGGGCACGTCTATGAGACTATCCTTATGAGATGAAGGGGATCAGGCTGTGTCTTATACTTTTCTTGTTTAAGGGTTTTGGAAGTTCTCAGAACTTGGATCAACACTTCTTCCAGACACATAGAACTGACACTGGAATTTGAATGTAATTTTGCAAGTAGTTTTAGCACACTGCTGATGCAACTTTGAGTAGGACATTGATTGTTCACTGTACAACACAACCTTTATTATGTTGATTTTTTCCAGCTCTTTTAAAAAAGAATGTGATGTCTTTGCTTTCTCCTGTATATATTTTTTAATAAATGATGAATTTTATAAAGCTCAAATAATAGATATAAGGGAGTAGGAGAGTAAATTCTATTTTCTAATCTAGTGGTCATTTCAAGTTTCAATAATGGGTCTTAGTGATGGGTTTCTGATACAAATTTTCAGAGGAATCACACTTTCAAAATACTGATTTTCTATTTTCTGAAGGGTAGTCTGCTTTTAAAAGTTTGATATTCAGTAATCAAAACCATTGCTTTTTAAAAAAATTAACACATATGCACAAAAAATTCATATTTGAGTAAAATATTTCCTAGTTTTTCTACACTTCCAGCTAAAGACAATACAGGAATAAACAAGCCTGGAAAAACTGTGAATATTCCCAGGTAAGTAAGGGAATTAATTTAATATAGCCCTTTTTTCATATTTTTCTTCAGGAAGAAGGATATTGCTATGTACTGAACTCAGAATTCTGATGAGATCTTACTGCTGTAAAAGTTGGATTTATCTTATTTAAACAGTAAACTGTGCTCATCCCTTCGGAAGATAGGTTCTGTTAAAGAACTTGCATTGATTCAAAATTAAATCCAAACAGAAAGAAAACTAAGATCTAAGGTGATGTTAAGACTTATTTTCTGCATATAGCATGCCCTCACATTATAAAAGAAATTGAGAAAAATTGCTCCTTTTTTTTAATGTAAAGTTAATGTTTTTAATGAGGTTTTCTGCTTTCTAGAGATAGACTCAGGCTAATCATTTAGCTGAAGTTTAGTTTATAATCTGGTTATACCCATTTTGCATATTTGGATACTATTTGCATAAACAATGCAGCTACTATTACCAGCTTTTCCCTAAAGATTACAAAAATACTAATTAGTCTAATTTACATGAGGAAAAAGATAGTTACCTGAGTTCATTTTCTATTACTTTTTCCTTTCTTAAACTTGGCAAAATGCCTCTTTTTTTACAATTCACACTGTACCCTTATAGAACCGTGTTGCTCTAAATATTGTTGTTTGAAGTTTTTGAACATGGGGCTAAGTTCCCTCCAAATGGATTATTCTGCGATTATATTCCCTGTGTACTGATACCATGCACCCATTCAGCTGGACATGAAATGTTGGAGTCCTGAGCATTCTCAGCAGAATAAATAGCCTCCCCTTCAGTCTTATAGTCTCACATGCATGCTCATAAATGAAGAATTTGTGGAACAAGTTAACCCCACTGCTGTGTTTGCCTTTGAACACTGAATTCCTCTTTTCCATTTTTTATACCTTTGTGCTTCTGGTTATCTCTATACACATGTTTTTGTCTCCAAAAAGGAGACACAAGGCTATTTTAAAATTTGTGTGAGTGAAAAACCATTTGTGTAGCTGAGTGACGAGTGGGGTTACAAAGATTTAAATCCCTAGATGATTGACAGGTACATTGTTTGCACCCACCATCATTGTAGTCAGTGAACTAAAGGGTTTCAGGGAGAGTGAAAACAAAGTTCATACCCAAAGGACTGTTTCTCCTACTACCAGCAATAATAACCCCAAGTTTTATCCTTAGGCAACACGCATGAAAAAAGGGCATGCATAAATAATTTACAACTATTAAACATTAAAACAGAAAAGTTTTTTTCGGAGGGTATGATGTGTCAATAAAATAAGACAAAAGTGAATAACAGCATACTTTGCTGTACTCTCTGACTGGCATCCAAACTGAAGGGAATGTGGCAAGGACAGAATTTCCAAAGTTAAGCTGCAGTAGTTCCTTGAGTTATAAGTATGGGCATATAATTCATATAACTCAATTCTTCTGTTATCTGTAGTATAATTTTTTTTCCATGTGGTATACATTGTCTTGTAGGCTTACAGGATCTCTCACAGCATTCCTGGTATAATACAATTACTATGGCTGAATAAATAAATTTTCCTGATTTTCTTCTATAGCTGCACATCATAGATATGAAGCAATCATCATGTTTTGTCACAATGTAGAGCTGGAACAGCTCTACAGGATCTGTACAGGATTAGCTCTATACTATACTACTTGAGGTGGCACCAGATACATTTGCCTTGGTGCCAGGCTTCCTTCTTCTGCCTACCAAGACAAAATCACCCAATTCCCATAATTCAGGGTCAGACCTCATGTATCATCTCTTCTGCTGTACATCCCCATGATTAATATGATGGTCTGGTCTTGTACCTGGGTTTCTGCAAGGATGCTGCAACAGACTGATAAGTCAACTGCCCTAATGCCAGTAGGAACAAGGTTTCCTAAGGACGTGAAAAGAAGCAAAAAGCTTAACATATCAAAGTGCACAACTAACTTATCTTTCCTTAAAGGTGCACTTATTTCTTTAGATAATGCTCCTGTTTGCCCAAACTAGCTCATGTGCCTTTCTGAGAAATTAAGCATGAATCTTCTCAGTCTTTGGCTGAACTGGCAGTACCAGGACCATTACATTTCAGTCGGTCCTTCAGAAGATTTGCACTATTCTTACCTGTTCTCCCTTCCTCCTGTCCCAAATTGTCCCCAGAACACACCCTTTTCCTGACATTTTTTTGGAATGAAGGTGAGGATATGAGTTTTCAGCGGGAACAGGTCCCTGAATAAATTGGCATGTTGCATTATTTCAGGGGGACTAGCACACAAAGAGGCAAGAGGTGGTGGAAGAATAATCAGGTTTTGACAATTATGTTGCAAACGAACTAGTTTTCTAGTTAATAATTTTTCCATCCTGCATTGTAGAGCAGCTCCATATTTGTCAAGAAATCATTCTCATCTTGTCAGTAAAAATTACTAATAATTTTTAATGTAGGCTAAAGTTAAATGAAAATGGTGAAAAATACTAATATGATAAAGATGATTTTATCAGAATAAAACTTCAGAAAGGATTTTGAGATTTTTTAAAGACTGAATTTATTTATAAACACTGCATTTTCATACAGCACATATATTTTGAAGTTTATGTGTTGTACACAAACTTATCCCTGAAATATTACCTCTGCTTGCTTATGGGTCTTTCATTACTGTTTCTTGTTTTAAATGCCTCTGTGAAGTTTCAGCCTGCACTACATGAAAAAGCCACAACATTTGAAGCCAAAACTTTCATAAAATATGAGAATGAATAATATATATTTGAATACCAACATGACAGAAAAAAAATTATCTTCAATAAGATTCATTTTCTCCTGTCCTTTTAGACCATATTTTAAGTCTTGCTTTAATTGATTAAAAGTTTTAATTTTTGGTTGGTGTCTACAATATATGCTACAATGAAAGAACCAAATGAAGGAGTCCTACATTTATCATATTTTTTTAAATTGTAAAGCAAACAAACAAACAAATTAAATCATCACACCTCCATGACTTCTTGGAGTAACTCAAGCATTGCAGTCATGGAATTCTGAGGCTTTTTTAATGCTAATTTATAATGTTTTCAGAATTTTGTCTTGTTTTGATCCCTAAGGTTGCTTCAGAACATTACAGAGCAGCATAGTAACCAAGTGAGGTCAAACCTTCAGTTTTTTCTCTAAAACTTGCCCTGACAATCCTGATGTTGTCAGACATTCCTGGGAATTTGTCATTTTACATATCAGTTGGGGGTCTCAATACTATTAAGTGCTATTAAGTACTATTAAGTGCTATTAAGTACTCTTTTAGGAGAGAAAGACAAAAGAAATGCTGATCCTTTTATTAATATCTTCTAGTCTTAAAAACACGAGGCATTCATTACTGACTCATTTACTGATTTCAATTTGATAATTTCATGCATGCAATGTGTGACTTGTACACATATATTTGCTTCAAAATTAGGTGGAAATCATGTTGTCAACTGTTGCTGACAACTGTTGTTGACAAGTTATTTCTTACAACTTGGTCTATGGTAATGTGGCTGCAACATTGGCAGCTAATATGAACCTTAAGTGTTACAGCAAAATCACTTGAATGTTTGATTTACAAAGTTTGAGAGGCTTTACTTTGTGCAATGAGATGATTTAATAATGATTTAATAACATGTGTTTGCAATTATAAGCATGAAAAACATAGCTCTGTGTTCCCTGATTTCCTACCTGACCCAATGAAAAGTTAAGACCTTGGTTTTACTCATCACAGATCCTGTATATTTTTATAAAATTTACTTAATGCAAGTAGGTCACGGAGAACCTCAAAGTTTCTGCGCTGTTTGGATGCTGTTGTGTAAATGTAAAATGGTATTTCATTTGAAGATATGCAATTTGCTAAAGGGGTTTAGAGAAAATTATGAAATTAGACTAAACTATTTGCTGTGCAGCATCCTTTTTTGTACTCCCTCTCCATTAGTGAAATAAGCTTGAATGGTCAGCATGGTAAATTACCTGAATCAGCTAATATTAAATTGCTGTTAATTAAACTAATTTATGACTTCACCTACTTATTTTTATTAAGGTCAGCACATATTTTTTAGTGTTGTTTGATTAATATTTTATCTCCCCATTTACTAAATCAACTCCCAACAGTTGGCAAAAGGATATATTTCAAAGTATTATGGTTATATCTTTTAAATCCCCCTAGTCTGTTTAACTGAATCCACAATGTATTTTATGTCAACAAGTGACAGTCTTTACAACCTCACAATACAGTCAAGGATAACACATTCCACAGATATAAAGTAAATTGATTTGAAATATTGTTCCGTTACGGCAAGAATGAGTTACTGGTGTTTCTCTCAAGGGTTTGCTTCTGTACATTGTCATATACTACTGATGTATTTTTATATTAAGTACTGACCAGTGAGTTGTTCTATTTTGCGTTGTCTTTTTATTACTGACTGGAACATCACAAGGGCTGAGTTAAAATTTTATCATGTCAAACTAGATTAGGTGAATGAATAGTCTCGTTGTTTTTGCTCTACTGTCCACATATCTGAACCCCAAATGGTAAGAAACAGGGTAAAGAAATCCCAGTTTCAAAGAATATGGAATAAAATCTGAAAAAAAAAAAAATTGTGGTCTCAAAAAGCAGAGAATCTGAGGCTGATTGGGTGGTTTGAATCTTTCTCTTCTTTGCAGACAAAAACGACGTGATACTGAATAATGAGATTTAGGATAATGAGAAGGTGGGGAAAATGTTTTCTGATTTAGGATTATTAGTCACTTTAAAAAATATTTCCTAAAAATTTTTAATGCAGTGATTATCACATTTCTGTTCAGCTACAAGACCTCTATAATATTTCATGAACCGGTTAATCTGATAAAATCTGTTTTGTAAATGATAAGTACTTGCTCTTTTAACCTATTATCTTTAACTATGTAGAGGTTAGTACATTAATATGTGACCCATTAATCCAATCTGATAACGCAAGCTGCACCACAGAGGTTACAGCAGGGACACGTGCTGTCCTGTGGGGAATAGGCTAGCAAGGTAGGGCATCTGTGTCAGGAGCACACTCCCTTCACCAGACCACCCAGGGCAGGAGAGGGCAATGCATGTTACAGAGCTTTATGTAGAAAGAATTATCCCCTCTCTCATTGTAATGGCTATTGTCTATCACCTTTTCCTTCTACTTGGCACTTGGAGACAAAAGAAGACCCAGGGCAGCTTGCTGGCTACATGTGAAAATCCAGCCTACATAAATTATGATGCATCCACTGCAGTGGGGTGCGTGCATGCGCTTATAATTTCATCCAGCATTTCCTGGATAGAAAAACGAGATGCAGCCCCAGTCTTTGCTATTTTAATAGTACTTTTCCTTGCTCTTGTATTGTTGAGTTGTCATAACTCCTTTTCTCAAAGTATGGCCAAAGTTATGTCATTTTCCATTTAGTGAGGCACTGGAACAGGTTGCCCCGGGAAGTTGTGGACGCCCTTGACCCTGGCTTAACCCCGTAACTGCATAAAATTCCACTTAATAATCTCTTTATCCAATCTACAACTTCCAGATTGTTTTCAGACATATACAACAGATTTAAAGATTTTCAAATTATAAGAAATTGACCATTTCCCAGTGTAAACTTCTGAGGACTAAATGGCATTATCATATAAGAAAAATCTATGCCCTCTGTTTGAGATTTGTCCACCCTCAGTTTCCTAGCATTGCACCTGTAATGTTTTTGAGTCTTTGAGCATTCAATTTGAAATCTTTTCCTGTATGGGTATAGGTAAACTGTAATGCAACAATCTCTTAGGTAAACTGAAGAAATGGAGTTTCTAAAATCTAACATTGACTAGTATGAAAGGGATTTTTTCATGTACCCTCTAATCCTTTAATGATTCAATAGGAATCCTGATGGGTGAATATCAGAACTGCAGATGGTTTTCCAGTAAGGGTAATTTATTCCCAATAACAGCTTCATTGCTTAAGATATGTTTGTAAATGACTGGGTCAAGGAATGTAGTAAATTACTCTGCATAATGCAAAAATACAAAAATCATTACCATTATTTAAAGTCTTGCAGTTCTACTAAAGTCTATTCATTTTATGAAAAGGGGCCTCAAGACTTGTGCTAACATACTTTGAGTATATTTCCATTTCCTTTATACGTAATGTCTAAGAGTTTGGAATTTTTTCAGTCCAGTAAAATTAAGTACAAGAGAGCAGGCATAATGTAGCAAGTGTGGGGTTTGTTGAAATGAAGGATAAGGAATGATTTTCCTGAAAACAGGAATGTTAATTTATGCTTTTAGAATCTTCTTCATTTCCTGTTCTCTGCTTTTTTCCGGGATGACTTAGAAGACATTTGAACAGTGCTGAAAGCAAGAAGAGTGATGCCACTGCAAACTTTACATACACTATCTCCAGTATCACGGAGATGGGATGTAATCTTTGGAACTTGTTCCTGTGTTGGAATTATAAATAGTTTGTAAACTAGGATTCAGTACATTAAACCAGCTCAGGTAAGTAACAAAACTGAGATGATTAAGTAGTGCTTTTGCTGGCTTCTTTAAATAGGTAAATATTGTCGGTAAAACTCTGTCCTTTTCCAGCATCTGGAGAATTATGCTGTGACTCAAATGGCATTATTCTACCACCCACAGAATGTTTTTGCTCAGAGTTCGCAGAGAGATTGAAATGATAAAAACATATTTTAGCAGTGAATGTGTTACAGGAACATTTCTATTGCAAGGATACTAAAATCTGAATCAAAAGAATATCTACTTCAACCACTTTTTTCAAAGAAGATTATTTCCTTTCTTGTTTTCTATAAAACTCTAGTGAAAAAAAAAGGATTTATTCATCCTGTACAGTATTATTGTTGTGGAATAAATATTCTTTTTCCTATTTTCCTCCTGTTATCTAAGGTTTTGATCGCTTACTGTGAATATTTATTCTACATATTTTCAATCGTGTTATCAAAATGAATATTCTTACTACTCTGTCAACATTTTATTCCATCACCATGGTCTTTAGTGAGAAATAGTTTCTTTAGTAAATTCAAACCAGTTAGTTTTATAAGGGTTTTTTTCTTCCTAAAAAGAGTAGCTAGCTTTGTTTTCTTTAAGTTTACATGGATAAAATTTGTACAGATGTGTTCAGCACTTCATAAATTGTGACATTCATAGAATATTTTATATAAGAAAATCAGAAAGGAGAAAACACTAATATAATGAGGGATGGCCCTCAGGAGGAATATTAGTTCCACATGTTACATGCAGCCTTTTCCTTTCCAAAGTAGGAGATGGGACAACTGAAGTCTTGCAGGTTGAAACTTGTTTCAGTTTTATATTTTGTGGGATCTGATGGCTGAAAATGCCTGGCTTCACTCATCAACTACAATCACTAACATTCTGAATTTGCCCTTTTGGAGATTAAGATGTATTTAGTGGCTAAAAAGATAAGGTAAAGCGGAACTGTATAGGGTCACTTCATAGGTCACTAATGTTTTGTTAACAATCGTTTAAGCAAAGGTCACCCTCTTTCTGTTTAGAGACTTGGTAAACATCATCCTCCTCTGCTGAGTTTAAATATTTTATTTCCTTTGGAAAGTAACTGTCTTGTAAAATTCTGAGGTGCTGATACTTGGGCCCAAATTTACTAGGTTCAGAACATTTTGCCTGCTACTAAACTTATACCTCCATAAATATGTCTCTGGTACAAGTCTGATGGTTATTTTACACTGAGAACATTTTTACAGTGATGACTGTCAGAAGAGGTAGGGTCTGATTAACACTCGTCACTTTTTCTAGCTGTATCACAGACACTGCAATAAACAGAGAAAGGTAAACAATAAAGTTGCAGATACAATGAAGAAATATAGATGGGAATTAAAAGTCCATTGATAAAATCTGGCGATTATTTCCCATCAAGACTTTATGTTGTTATCTTCTTCACCTATAACACAACCCAGTAGAATTGAGTGGCCAATTATTAATACACTTTGCCAAGCTAAAAAACACTGAAGAAGTTCCTCTCAGGTATTTCTTAAGCCTTGTGTTTATTTATTTGATCTATTTTTTAAATTTAGTTATTTCTTGTGTCACTTCCTATGTGATTATCTATTAGACGATCATTTATGTACACTAATTTGAAGTCTGCAGTGTTTGTCATTATAATTTTATTGTAACCGAATATTTCAGGTAGCCAAATAACTTAAAGCATTTCTAGAAAGTGGTCAAATATCTTCATTTAATGAAAGAATCATAGATATTTTTTTTCTTTCCAATAAATACGTAAAATTATTTTTATGCTAAATGTTACAGTATATAAATTTCTCAGAAAAAAGCTACCCAATTCCCTTATGTCAAGTAATGTTCTAAAGCCTAAATTTCTCTTTTTCCTCCTCATTTTTTTTAATACTGTGAGGAGAGAAACCCCAAACCCAAATAACAACAATAAAAATCAAACAATCCCCCCAAGTATTAAATATGATAAATGAGATTTTGTGTTAGAATTCTTTTGTTTACTTTTGTAGGAGTTACATACAACCATCAAGGTCCTGTGGTGCGGGTAGTGGGGGAAGGACTAGAGCTCTTTATCTTAAGTTTGACTTTTTTATTAGCCATCAATTTAGTAATAAATCTCTCAATGTAACAAATGCTGAAACTGAGGTCATAATCCAATGTATATGTGCATAATATATAGAATACATCCAAAAAATCTAAACCTAAAGCATCATTTTAAAGAAGTAAGTTTATTGTTCAAATCTCATTTCAAAACAAGGAATGACACCATTGCTCTTGACAGTCAGGGAACAGACGCAATATTTTCTGGTGTTTTTATCAAATAGGATAAAAGGATAAATATGTCTACTATCCTATAAATGCATGATAAACTGTTGTTATTTTCCAAAACCAATTTATCGTTGATAAATTTAAGCTAGCAAATTGAACATAACTTTTATAAAGACATATATGCCAATCTGCCATATTCAAGATATTGTCATTAATTATCTTTAAAACAATATCCTGGTTTTACGTTCAAAACCCTCACACTGTCTCTGCAAAAGCAAAGTAGATTTCTTTCTCATGTTATCAGTGCTTATTTCCAGAAATACTTTGAAAAATATGAAGTACGTTGTGGTTTTCAAATTCAGAAGATCTGCCACATTTTTGAGAGCAGATAAACATATTTCTAGAAGATTTGCAAAGATATTTCAGGGCTGAATTCAGGATGACAATGGATTTAGTGAGTGAAATCTTTCTTACCCACCACAGCAGAAAATGTGCACTGCACGGTACTCATCGTGCTCTCTTTCATTCTGGTAATCACACTGTATTTCAAAATGCCAGTGTAACTTTATTACGAACTGACAAAAATGAGAATATCATATGATGAACAGATTGCATATGGGATATGGAAATGTGCTCTTCAGCTAAATATTTGCATGTGCCTTACATGTCCCCTGCGTTAAGACTTAAATTATTCAGTCTACTGCTTAATCCTTGCATTTTTGCAAGATGTGTGTAGTTTAGTATTCAAGTGATGTTCAGACTTGTAGATTACAGATATGATGCAGCAAAGCTCTGCCTCAAACTTCTCTGACAAGACTGTATGAAGTTTTAGGCTTGCATGCAGATTAAGTCCTTGGGTAGATACGCAGAGAGGAATCATTAGGACATGGGTTAACATAACTTGGGGGGTTCCTTGAAGCTCCTGGGCTGCAGCGCTGGGTACTCAGGGCACAGCTCTTCCTCCTTACAAGAAACAAAGGCTGCCTTTTGGACTGATTTCAATCATAGAATCACAGAATCATAGAATAACCAGGTTGGAAAAGACCCACCAGATCGTCGAGTCTAACCATTCCTATCAAACGCTAAACCATGCCCCTTAGCACCTTGTCCACCCGTGCCTTAAACACCTCCAGGGAAGGTGACTCAACCACCTCCCTGGGCAGCCTGTGCCAGTGCCCAATCACCCTTTCTGTGAAGAATTTTTTCCTAATGTCCAGCCTAAAACTCCCCTGGCGGAGCTTGAGGCCATTCCCTCTTGTCCTGTCCCCTGTCACCTGGGAGAAGAGGCCAGCACCCTCCTCTCTACAACTTCCTTTCAGGTAGTTATAGAGAGCAATGAGGTCTCCCCTCAGCCTCCCCTTCTCCAGGCTAAACAACCCCAGCTCTCTCAGCCGTTCCTCATAAGGCCTGTTCTCCAGCCCCCTCACCAACTTTGTTGCTCTTCTCTGGACTTGCTCCAGACCTTCAACATCCTTCTTGTGGTGAGGGGCCACAAGAATGTGGATTTTGGATTTTCCTTCACTTTTTTCTTTTTTTTTTCATATATTTTATTCTAGTGTCTGGTTAAATATCTAAGGTGCATCAGCCCATTTTATATCTGGCCATTGTTCTAGTTGTTGCTATCTACTGTTTGACGATATGTTTTTGCTTGTTATCACTTACCCAAGTTGTTTATTCTGGGTATTGATCTGAAATTTTTCAGCAGCTAGAGTCACAAGACTCCAGTAAATCTAACCTGAAATCCAGACAAAAGGATTCTGATCATGGATAGCCTATGCACGTCTAAATGCACATAGCTAGACAGACTGTACAACATTTAGCCTACCCATTTAAACATACGCAATCTGCATACATACAGTAAGTCACAGGCAGGGGTTGGCGTGTGTGAAGAAATCAATTATAATAGTACTGCTGAGATCAGAGTAATTTAATATTTTTTTTTAATAAAAACTACTTATGGCTTTTGGAAAAACCTTGTTAGATTTTTGAGGTTTGCCCTTAAAAATAAGTACAACTTGTAGGGAAAGCATCCAGATACTGTTTTGTAGCTTTTCCATGGTAAAAAGGAAATCAGATGTACAAAAAGGCATAGTGTACGTGCCAACACACCAAGACTGCCTTAAATAGACATTAAGACACCTGTGGTTTTAAAGGTCTCCAAAGGCACTTTACGAATTGTGAGTTTTGTCACATGAATTTTCTGTAAATATTTATTGTGACGGGATTTATACATGTTTTAGCTTGGAATCAAGCAGCAGGAAGCCATTTCAGCTAGGCAAAAGGATGTGCTACTTAAAGAAACATAGAAAGGTTTGAGCTAATGCTTATTTGTGAGCTGAGTCCAGTCGCTCCACATGCACTGAAAGACAACAGGAGCTAATTAAAACATTCAGGATGAAAAGAGTACAGAAGATTGCATTCTAGGCATAGATATCCCAGAGCTGTTGTTCCGCTCAGCCTCAAAGAAGTACATCCCAGTTTCTCAAGCCAGCTTCATTGTTCCATTTTGACAAACAGCAAGAAAGGAGTCATTGCTGTCAATAGAGACATGTTCATGACCCCTATAGTTGACATCTGTTCTACAGAACCATAAAGAAAGATGAAGCTTGGCGCCAAGTTCTTTTCAGAGGTCTTTTTGTTTTTAATTTGAATAACTTTATTGCCCACCCAAAAATCAGCATATTACCTTGAGGTTATAGAGTCATAGAATAACTTACCTTAGAAGGGACCTTAGAAAGTCATTTGGTCTGAAAATAGTGATACTGATCCGTAAGAATTCCAAGTTTTTTTCTAGTAAGCACAGAGAACAGTAGAAATGAGCTTATAAATGACCTTCTGCATATTCAGCGATCTTCATGCACAAAACTCCCACTGGAATCACAGATAACGCAGAAAAATGTCTTTTACTTTTCTTCTGTTTGGAATTGATACCTGACTTGATATTCTGACTCTGCAGAGAAACTTATCTTCAAAGATTTGAGATTGAAACTGATTCCCCAGCCACCGATTTCCAGACTCTCTCTTACCTCAGCACCTTCTCTCCTCTAGGGAAGGCTGCCTTCACAAAGACACCACTCTAAGACTTTATCAGATAACAGAAATGTTTTAGTCAATTATCTGCAGCTTGTCAGGTTAGGCAAATGGTCTATCAAAGGCTGCCTGGAGGCAGCTGGCCACCTGCCATGCTGCATTACATGTCCATGGGGTCATACTTTTCTTAGGTATCCTTGGGGAACAAGCCATGCACAAGGAGCAGGTAGACTGCTGGATCCTATACAAATACGCACACCTTTATCTCCTTGGTTCCCACAGTCTCTCTGCTGTGTTTTATCTGCTTTGAAACTGATTTATTTTTAAGGGTCACAGTTTTGTGGTTGCTGCAGAGGAAACTGAAACAAGTACTTGCAGTGGAAAAAAAAAGTGTCCTGCTTATTTTTCTCTTGCTTTCTTCAAATAAATTCCTGCCTTTCCCACTCCTAGCACTAACATTAAGGCTCTGAATTTTGGAAAGAAAAAAGAAAGATGGTGATATGATTATACTAATGATAATTTTGCTGACAGAGGAAAAATGTATCAAAGGAAGATACACTGAAGCATCCTGATGAAGGGTTCACGTGGGGGTAATGAAAATAATCTCCAGAGAAAGAGGCATTCTCTCGAAACCTGTCAACCTGGAAATAAAAATAAAGCATCTGAGCTATATAAGAAATACACATTTTATAATTAAAGCCAGCTACTTTCTGAAGATTGGAGGGAGGCTGAACATGATACCTAACTTTCATAGAAGAGCTAAAGGTAATGCCTAGAACTACAAAGCAGTACTAGAGCAGTACAGAAAAAAAATAGCTGCCACTAATTTAACCAACAAAGAACTGAATAAGGATAGATCAATAGCCATATCTGACTTTTTCTGTAAAAAAATTACAAATCAACAGAAATCCCTGAACATGAGAACTGTTAAAAGAATACAGTCCTTTCTTTTGTAATATCTGCAAAAAGTGTCCTAAAGGAAGTGAGGTAAACTTCTGATGAAAGAAAACATTTTTTCCCCATAGATTGTATTTGTAGCTTGCTGAATATAAACACAATGCTGTAGGATTCAGGTATTTATCTGAATTAGGTGGGTAAATATAGAAGAGGGCTTCTGAAGGCTTTCCTTTCCCTAGGAGGGGTGTTCCCTTTATTCAATTAAGTGTGTGGAATTTAGTGTCCTGAGGATAAAAAAATACCCTAAGACTTTTACAGTGACATTAATAAAATCTTAGCAGTTTTGCCATTTAAAGGTCAAATGGACATGAGTTCTGTTGAATCAAACTAGAAACTACTTCTGGGACTGAAAATAAATTCCATCCCATGGAATACCACTCAATAGTCAGTCAGGGTTACTTCCTGGAAGGGAGGGAATGGAGGGAGTGACTCCGCTTTCCTGTGAATCACAGAATCACAGAATAACCAGGTTGGAAGAGACCCACCGGATAATCGAGTCCAACCGTTCCCATCAAACACTAAACCATATCCCTCAGCACCTCATCCACCCGTGCCTTAAACACCTCCAGGGAAGGTGACTCAACCACCTCCCTGGGCAGCCTGTTCCAGTGCCCAAGAAGCAGAACATGCTTTTAGAAGGAAGATAATCTATTTGTCCAGCCAGTAATCTTGTAGACTATGGTAATTCCCATGAACTGCCCTGACTGTGAGAGGTGGAAAAAAGTTATTTTTTGACAATCTCTGTAACACTTGTAGGGTGTGGTTGGTAAACTGGAGGTTTTTGAGAGATTTACCAGGTGTGTACATTTGTTTCTTGGGAAGGGTCTGCCCTGCTTCCTGCCGGAGGTCATAATTCACTGAACGCACTTTTAGAGTATGTTTTTTTCCAGACCCGAAGAGATAAGTATTTATTTTATATTTAGGATATCATCTGTTCTAGGCACATAGATCAAATCAAAATGAAGAATATAAAATACGAATGGCCACACTGTCTTTGACCAACGTGTAGACCTAGCAGGTTGTTACTTCTCTAACAGTGGCCCAAAGTACATGCCAATGGAAAGTATAAAAAAGGACCAATTTGTAGAGATAATCCATCATCTTGAGCAACTGGTTGCTCAAGTTATTCCTAAAACAGTAGTCAATTCTGCGTATTTAGCAAATCTCAGCTAATTTCTTTTCCATTAGGTTGTCTAGCCTCTCCAAGAACCGATGTATATCTGTTTAAAATATCCGTGGGGAAGAGACCAGATTATCCATTCCTTTACATTCTATACAATATTCTGTTTTTATTATTAGGCATGCTGTGACCACCCCATGACAAGAAGGCCATGACCTTCTGTTAAAAGCGCCAGGAAAAATAAAATTATATAACTGTGCCTGAGGTGTATTTTACTTTAATCCTCACAAGAGGTTTCTCATCTGTCTTTACCTACAAACCTGGCCTTTTCTCAGAGGCTTCATGTACACGTGCATGCGCACAGGAACAAAGGCATCATTGCAACCTTCTCCTGCACTCCATTCACTGATATTCCTGAAAGATATTTTGGTTTAGAAAACTAAAACACCCAAGAAAGCTGGCAAGGACAGCATGCCAAGGAATTAAAAGAAAATTTATTCTCCAATAAAATCTCAGCTATTACCATAATGCACATTCAAAGTCAAGTCTAAGAAGTCCCATATTTTTGCTGAATATATAAGACTGTGTGATTCATTAGGCTCCCATTTGTTACGAAAATAGACCAGTAAATTGCATCTTTTGCAAATGTAATCATTATAGATGTGATTTACCAAATAAGCCCTTTAATCTTTGTCAAAGAAAATATCATATACTTTTAAACATATTGCCTGAAAATTGTAATTTAAAAACTATAACCCTTACATTCACAGCTTTAATGCATACATTGTACTGTAGTTTTCTACCAAAAATAATGTGCATGTTCTGTCTATTGCACAACGTTGCCTCAAATTTCAGTTGAACAGAAAAAAAAATGTGATTCTTCAAATTGATAAGATATGAACAAAAATTGTTGCCCATGGACACCTGTTGGCTTTTGCATTA
The DNA here is from genome assembly GCF_032191515.1 of Phaenicophaeus curvirostris. Taxonomy (NCBI): domain Eukaryota; kingdom Metazoa; phylum Chordata; class Aves; order Cuculiformes; family Cuculidae; genus Phaenicophaeus; species Phaenicophaeus curvirostris. The sequence continues at coordinate 155,271,487 of NC_091392.1, forward strand.
CTCAGGCCTATGTTTTAAATAAAGTTAGTCTTTCTAGTGATAATCTATTGCATATTGAATATTTTCAGACCTGCAGTATTAATACAATATACACTGTAGTTTGTTATCTGATATATGCATGTTTAAAAGTAAGCAACATTTCTCAAAGGCATTTGTAACCAGAATTTTTCTTTGACTTTGCATACCAAGTGCTTTTTTGTTTTAGTTGTTACTTTCTAATGATAGTGAGATGGTACAGGAAAACAACAATAAAAGATGCTTAGCCATTTTAAGAATCTCTAAAATAATCTTCTTGTACAGTAGAGAATCAGAACAGATGTTGCATCTTATCCATGGATTAACTACAGAAAAGCAGATTCATACAAGTATATGTTTGAAAATGAAGTGGGTTTTGTGTATATTTGTTCTTGTGAAAAATTGCATTTCCTCTTGAAAGATCTAGTATAAAGTCAAAATCCAGCCTGATATGGAGACCAGTCAATTAGAAGAAAAGCATTGTAACAGCACAAAGAAGCAGTGCATAATATTTAAAATTCTATTCCTTGGTCAGTATAAGTTCTACATAAATATAGAAATGGTTGAATTTGGGAATTTTGCCAACATTTATTCAAGCTTTAAAAATGTTTTGGACTTCAGTGAAACTGACCATAAGAACAGAATTCATCTATACATGTGCACTTCATTCTGATGATTTCACTGTTTATTGTAATGAAAAGTTACGGTTTTCAAAAACATTTAATTTTTCCCCTATTTTTGGAACTGACCTTTCCTAGGGAAATAAGAACTGCGGGCATTTTTTTTTTAAGAGAGCGAATAACATTGTGGCCCACTGTTTTTTTTAAAAATAGGCAGATTAAATGACACAACCTTAAATAAATAGATAGAAAATTATAGTTTTTAAAAAATATTACTGTGAACAACAGCCCTGGATAGTTGCTCTAATCTTCACCTAAAAGGAAGATTCTGTCTGGAACGGTTCTGTCCAGCCTTTGTGTACTGTTGCTGCACAGTCCAAGCGTTTCACCTTACCCGCTCAGTTGCTATGCATAAACTTCTAGCATTTGTTCACAAAAGGTTTCGTAAAATGAACAGCTAAAATAAAATGCCACCATTTGCCCAAAATAGCATAGCCTGCAGATTTCATGAGTAACCACAACTGCTTATAATTAATACGATATCACTGATTACCACTTTTAAACCTTTATTATGGGAGCTTAAGCCTCCTATATTATGCATAACTGAGCATATGGAATCTTAGATCATTTTTTTTACCTTCTGTCCCTGAAATTTTTCAGAGGAAAGCAAGCTAGTTGTATTTCATTATTCTATATATTTAGCAGGTCTGTTTTCCTGGCCACGAGTCTGAAAACCTTTTCTAAGAGGACTTATCTAGCAGCTGTGTTGACAATTCTGCTTCTGAGTGCAACATCAAGAGCAGGATGAGTTCTTCACACCTGTGCCTCTAGAGATTGCTTTTTGGGAAAAACTGGGCTTTGCTTTAATTTTGCAGCAAATACCATACAGTGTAAAAAAAAAAGTTTCCCTTCTAACACAGAGTGATAAAGAAGAGCAATTCGTGCTGTGTTGAGGAAGTTTTTCTATGAAGACTCTGGACACAACATGAAAAAACAGTTAAAAGGGACCTTTTGCTACTGCACTGTATGCCTTCATTGAAATGATCTTTGGAAAGTTTCACTGGGACAAATTCATAGCTGTTTCATTCCCAGAGTGTTACCTCACTACCATACAATTAATGATTCTTGGGCTTTTAAAGAACCATGTCTACCAGTAGGAGACACTGTAGACCTAGAGTAAGAACATTTTCTTCATGTGATTTCTTTATATTTGTCCACAAAATTTTACAGAAAAAGAAGCATGTTCAGACTCCCTGTTGGGGTGTACAGCCTGGAGTGTGGGTGTCCTCATCTTTAATATCAATGACATGTTCCATACTTTAAAGAAATGCATTGGAAACCAGTGTGGGGTTGGATCTCCCCCTATGATGAAGTTAGGATCCTGTCAGACCCCACAGACAGAGCTACAGCTTCTGTGGTGCTTCAAGGCATGGTAGTGCTGACAGGAGTTAATAGCACAGAAGCAGTCCTCCTCCTGCAGAAATCAACAGAAACATCAGAGCCACATCATCAACAGCATTCTATTGGACATCAGAGAATCTCACCGATTACTGCCTCAACCCATGAAACCTTCTTGCTAGAAATCCATTATGGGAAAGCTGAAAATCTGTGGAGCACAGATTTAACAGTGAATCTAGAAGTCAGCTCCTTTTTTGTGAAGTTGAGTTATAGAGCATTTTGACATTTGCCAAAGCTTTATTGTCAAGTCAGATGAAAGATGCTTTTGCCTATGCAGTCCCCTTAATACCCATGACATCAGTGAGAGGTTTTTGATAACACCTGATCAGCGCATCTTTCAATGTAACATCATTTAGCCTGTATCAAAAGTGAAGTAATTAAAAAAAAAAGCAAAAAAAAAGCAAAACTTCCTTACACAACCTCAATCTCTCCTCTATATACTACATACTATGTTTAAAATCCACAGCCATGTGTTTTTCCATCATGTCCTTGAATTATTCAGAGCTCAAGATGATGATTGCTTGGCAAATGATGCAAGAATTTATTTTTGTCCTCTTTATTTAGAAATTCCATAGCTCCTTTACTGCACACAATGAAACTGCCCCAGCCATATGGGGCAGAGCATTCCAGGGGCTGGAGGAATTAATGCCGGCTACTGCTCCACTTTGCATTCATGTGTTTATTATGATGGAGTGTGAATTATCAATTTTAATCCATTTTTATATAAGTATTTGGAAACAAAGGTTAAAAATCCTTTTTCTTCAACATTTTTGACATAGCTTTAGTAAAAAGTTTGCAAAAAATCAACCAGTACAACTTGATATGAATGAACACCTTCTATTTGGAATAACTCGGGGGGGAAAAAAAAAAAAAAAAGCCCCGTTGTGGTAAAGTTGACATGTAGATGCACCACAAAATCTTCATTCTAAGCAATCATCTATGTTACTACACTGAATGTGCTTAGCGTAGGGGCCTCTCTAAGAAGGTAACTGATTAATTTTCAGTCTGACTGCCAAGCAACCAAAAATATTAGAAATATTTTTTTTTTCAGGGCTATTATTTCTTTCAACAGAAATGCAAAAGAAGCAAAAATGTTCCCTGGTGATTAAAATGTTCCATTTAACTAAAATAAAATGCTTCATTTTGGTGCTTATGCAAATGAATAGAATGTGTTGTTGCCTGCTACTAATGAAAGCAAAGCCAGTCTTTTAACCGACAACTTAAAAGTCTGAATATTCACTGATATGCAGCAACAAAGAATCAAGTCCATCTCTGGAAAACACTAATCACCATGTCAAGAAGGAGGATGGAGGACTTTATTCACCATCTTGTATGCATTAAACTGTCTCTTATTCAGAAACCAGTGGTTGCTTGTATCTCCTTCTGCAAGAACAAACAAAAGGGGTATTTTTCATTAATTTTGAGTTTTCATAAGGTATGGTGTGACCACCTCAAACAGCCTAATAGTGGGTCCTGAAATAGGGGAGCTTTCAGCTCATGCCCGCGGATGTGGCTGGCAGTAGGAGTTGCATTTCTAAGGGACTACTAAAGCCACTGGTTTAGAGCATGTTCTGATCTGGATTTCCTTTGCAGCTCTCCCACTTTGTACAAAATTAATTGCATGTGTACACACAGTGATTCTCTCTTGTGATGACTAGGAGATTTGTTGAAGCGGTAGAAATATTTGTGTTCAAACATGAGCTCTTAGGAGGGTATGGTGCTCCTTCAACATGCAGGACTATGATGCAACTGACTGTCTAGGCTATTTACATCCAAGACAGGGTTTAAGGGTAGAAATGAGTACGATTTTCCTATAGCTGGTTTCCCATGTTATATAGAGTTTATAACAGCTATCATCACCTTATGTAAAAGTGTTATCACATTGCCAATGGTGTGAATTCAACTGGTATTTGCAAAAAATGCAGGGGGGAATAAGCCCCTCTTTTCCTAGAATATTTACGGTTTTCCTAAACATAATTACATTGCTGCACTCCTGAGTTAATCACAGGTTCTCTTTTGCCATTTTACAATGATTTGTGCACTTCAAATCACTTGGCTGATTTTCCTTTCTGCATCTTTGAATTTGTGTCAAATAAATTTCCTGTGGGTTGAAGAAATGTTGAAGACTGGATTGTGGGGGAGTCTGTCATGCTTGATATGTAGAAAGACGCTTCTCTACTTCTACTACAATGTAAAGGAAAGTTGGAGCAATCCTGAAGAAATGAGGTATGTGTAAAATTTGTAGCACTCTCTTCATCCTATCTTGCAGTGAACCCTATGTATCTTACAAATGATCTGTCAGAATTTTTCTACATAGTAAATATAAAGAACTTGCCTAACTTTTCATCAATATGATGTCACTAACATGTACTAAGAGTTTATTATTTGTAGTTGGTTGGTAACACATGGAGTTCTCTATCTGGGGGTTGCTAAAGCAGTGACTTCCATCCTGTCCTCCAGGAGTTGGGGCTGAGTGATAGAACATAACACGGTTACAATACCTATCAACCAACTCCCCTCCTCCCCATCCCTAACTACTGCTAGGATTGTGGTATATAATTAAACCTTCTGAGCTAGCAGATCCACAGAGCTTTAAATGGCTTGTGGATTGGGAGAAAGGAAGTAAATTTGAAGTAAATCTCTCTTTCATGTTAGCCTCAATCCCAAACCTTCCAAACTGATCACACTGGGGTTTGGCACCTGCGCCCTAGAGCCATCACACCCTAGAGGGAGGCTGTAGGGACGGGTGTTAATCCCATCTTTCTGACCAGATTGCTGGATTTTAATAATACCCACTCCTTACCCACCCCTTTCTGGTTCCCACTGGCCCTGCAGACATAGGAACTTTGCTAGGAAGAGGGCAGACAAGGGCTGTGCACACAATTGCTGTTCCTCTGCTGTGTACACAAGTAGTGTCAGTGTCAGAGCATCATCACTCAGCTGAGCAGGAAAAGGGAAAGGAAGACGGAATTACAATGTGGGAGAGGGAAAATAGTAAGGGAGGCTAGGGGAATGCATGTCAGGTGGGACCTGGCTGCATGCAGTGGCCCAGACTGAAGACTGACGCTGCAGTTACCGGACACTGCAGCAGAATTGGCATATAATAATTTCAGCCTAACTTGAATGCATCTTGAACTACGACAGTGGCATGATGATGCTCTACAGCTCCTCACTGGTAAGAGAGTCTCCAAGTCTATACTCTTTTCTCTCTTTTGTTGGCCTTCACTTCATCCTGGGTCTGACATGTTTGTCTGTATACCTCTGACAAAATATCACACTTCACAGAATCACAGAATCACTAGGTCGGAAAAGACCCACTGGATCATCGAGTCCAACCATTCTTATCAATCACTAAACCATGCCCCTCAGCACCTCATCCATCCCTCTCTTAAATACCTCCAGGGATGGTGACTCAACCAGCTCCCTGGTCAGCCTGTGCCAGTGCCCAATGATCCTTTCTGTAAAAACTTTTTTTCTGATGTCCAGTCTGAACCTCCCCTGGCCATTCCCTCTTACCCTGTCACCTGTCACTTGGGAGTAGAGGCCAGCTCCTTCCTCTCTGGGCAGCTTTCTAGCCACTCTTCCCCTAGTCTGTAGCACTGCATGGGGTTGTTGTGCCCCAAGTGTAGGACCCGGCATTTGGCCTTGTTAAACCTCATGCCATTGGACTCTGCCCAGCAGTCCAGCCGGTTCAGATCCCTTTGCAGAGCCTCCCTACCCTCCAGCAGATTAACACTTCCACCCAGCTTAGTGTCGTCTGCAAACTTGCTAAGAGTGCACTCAATTCCTTCATCCAGATCATTGATAAAGACATTGAACAGGGCTGGACCCAGCACTGAGCACGGGGGAACCCCACTTGTAACTGGCTTCCAGCTGGAGTTAACTCCATTTACCACCACTCTTTGCTCCTGGCCATCCAACCAGTTTTCTACCCAGGAGAGTGTGTGCTAACATCACCCAGTTTCCTAAGCAGAATGCTGTGAGAAACTGTGTCAAAGGCTTTACTGAAGTCCAAGAAAACTAAGTCCACAGTCTTTCCCTCGTCCAGTAGGTGGGCCACTTTGTCATAGAAAGCGATCAGGTTAGTTTGGCAGGACCTGCCTTTCATGAACCCGTGTTGACTGGGCCTGATCGTCCGGCACGTGCTTTATGATAGCACTCAAGATCATCTGTTCCATGACTTTTCCCAGCACTGAGGTCAGACTGACAGGCCTGTAGTTCCCTGGATCCTCCCTGCGACCCTTCCTGTAGATGGGCACAACATCCCCCAGCCTCCAGTCCAGTGGAACTTCCCCAGTCAGCCAGGACTGCTGGAAGATGATGGAAAGAGGTTTGGCCAGCACATGTGCCAGCTCCTTCAATACTCTTGGGTGAGTCCCATCCAGCCCCATAGACTTGTGAGTGCCTAGCTCACTTGCTTGCTGGGCAAGCAAGTCTCTAACCACCTCATGGATCATGGGAGCTCTTTTCTGCTCCTCTAACTCCTGTGTGTGTACACAGAGGGAACAACTTTCCTTACTATTAAAGACTGAGGCAAAGAAGGCATTAAGCACCTCAGCCTTGTCCTCATCTATTGTCACAGTTGTTCTATCTCCATCTAGTAGTGCCTGAATATTCTCCCTGCATATTCTCCTCTCTCCTTTTATTGTTAATGTATTTATAGAAGGATTTTTTGTTATCTTTCACTGACTTGGCCAATCTACTTCGATACAGTAGTCATAAAAAGCGCAACAACAAATCCTTTCAAACTGTAACTTTGGATTTTACTACCAAATACTAACAAAGAGAGTATTTTTCTTACTCCCTAAGCAGAGATTGAATTGACTTTGCAGGAATTTTCTTCACTTCCTCCATTGAGTTCTTTACAGATGCCCATTTGTAGGAGGGAATTTATGGGTTTGTCTCCTGCTCTCTTCTCCTAGCGTGATGCAAATTACCTAGGTCAAGGGTGGTCTTTCTTGTTTACTCCTCATTCTCCCCTGTTTGATTCACAGAAACATCCTTAATTCTCTCAACTTTAGATGATGAACTCATCATTGTTCTAGCTCTTCAGCCTGGACATTTCAGTGTGCAAAAAATAACAATTAATGTACAAATGCACTTGTGGGGCCCACTCCAAATCACAGAACCATAGGATCACAGAATCACCAGGCTGGAAAAGACCCACTGGATCATGAGTCCAACCATTCCTATCAATCACTAAACCATGTCCCTCAGCACCTCCTCCATCCACCCCTTAAACACCTCCAGGGAAGGTGACTCAACCACTTCCCTGGGCAGCCTGTTCCAGTGCCCAATGATCCTTTCTGTGAATTTTTTTTTCTTAATGAGAGCAATACCACTGAAGAGTACCTATTTTGACTTCTCTCTAGCACACCGTTTTTAACTTGGGGGCTAGGAGCAGCTGGATTCGTGGTGAGGATGAAGTTTTCGGGGCTGTGGGTGCTTTTCCTTCTTTCTGCCGGCAAAGAGCAATCCATGCCAGGATTTGCTTTCTGCTCCTGTATTTCGGCACTGCGATGTGTAGCACGTTTCTCTCTGTGTGTGTGTGTGTGTGTGTGTACGTGTGTGGCTCTCCCTGCCTGTGGCCGTCTCCAGGATCCCTTCCTGCCTGGCTCAGGAGGCTGGAGCAGAGGTTTCCCTCGGATCCCGTAAATGCAAGCACACGCATCCAGCGCGCGCGCACACACACACACACACACACACACGCACACAGACGGACACACAGACGCGCAGACACACAGACACAGGCGCGCACGGAGCCGCTGTCCACTCCATCCCCACGCCGGCGGCTTTTCCCACCACCTCCAGCCTCGCAGAGGCGGCAGCAACAGCTCCGCTGCGGATCGCGCTGTCGCTGGCCCGGGACTCCGCGCCTGCGGTTTCAATCTTCACAAGCCAGATTTTTAATCCTTTTTTTTTTTTTTTTCCCTTCTTTCCCTTTTAATTTTTTTTTTTAATTTTTTTTTTTAATTTTTTCTTTTCTGGCGGGGGCTGAGAGCTTTGCGTTTGGAGAAGGAGCCGAGGCGATAGGAGGGGAAGACGGAGCCGACCACGCCGAGGCTGCCTCTCTCCCTGCGCCCGCCGTGCGCGCATGTGTGCGTGTGCGCGCCCCTCTCCCCCCCGCCCCGCAAAAGTTTGCCTCGGCGACCGGGGGGCTCCCGGGCCGCCCCCTCCGCGGCCTGGGGGCGCGGGACTTGCGCGCCCCTCGGCACCGGCGCGCCGGGCCATGCCGGCGGCGCGGGGGGCTGCGCGGCGCTGCGCGCTGGCGGGGCTGCTGCTGCTGCTGCTGCCGCCGCTGCTGTCGCTGCCGCCCGCGGCTGCGGGGGGCGAAGGCAAAGCGCGGAGCTGCGGCGAGGTGCGGCAGGCGTACAGCGCCAAGGGCTTCAGCCTGGCCAGCGTGCCCTACCAGGAGATCGCAGGTAAGGGGCCCGCGGGGAGCGGAGCGAGGGAGGGGGACGAGAAGGAGGAGGAGGAGGGTGAGGAGATGGGGAGCGCTCCCCATCCTGGATCGCCGCGTTGCCTGCGCGGAGCGGCTCCGCCAGAGCGGGTGGCACCCGGGGCGGGGGCTTCTGTGTGTAAAGAAATGAATAAATCAATATAAAAAGTAAGGAGGAGGAATAAATTTTTTTTAAAAAAAAAGGAAAAAAGAAAAAAAAAAAAAGAGGGGTTCTCGGGCGAGCCGTTCTCTGGCTGAAACTTCTTGAGAGTTGCGGCCGGGCTGCGAAAGGCAGCGAGCGGTTCCGCAGCGGCTGCTGCCCCCGTCTGCCAGCGGGGACGGGAGGGAGGAGGAGGAGGGTGAGGAAGGCAGCCCTGTGTGTCCCCTCGCTCCCCCCTCCCCAGCCCCGGATCCCCCCGAGCCCCGCCGCCGCCCCCCCGAAGGGAGCCGGGGTGCTCGCCCCTCGGAGGCGCAGCCCGAACCCCGCAGAGGCACCGGCTGCTGGGGAGAGACGCTCCCCGCCGCACGCCGGAGACTCCAGGCAGCCTGTTCCTTAGCTCTACCTTCTGCCGAGGCGTGACTACAACAGGTTACATCTCAATCTGTCCACGAATGTGCTTGGGTTGTTTTCTTCTTGTGATTTTATTTTCCTGCTTTTCCCCGCACCCTTATCCATATTGCATCCTCGGGACTGAATAAATAAAAACACATACAGGGTACATAATCCTTTAGCGATGAGTGAGCACGATAAGAGAGAAATGATATCGAAAGGCACGAGCTTGGGCTGCTTGAAAATTGGGCTGCTCCAGTCCTCGAGAAACATTTCTGCTGTGCCATAGGCACTTTGCTGCTAGGTTCTGTTGTTTGCAGAGTGAATTAGATGCCCCTTGGTTTGCTTGCTCCCTTTTTAAAGTTGGAAGTGGTAGATCTATCTTCCTCGAGGTGAGATAAAGCCACAGTTATTCACTGTGCACTTCACATGAGAAACGATAAATGTGGAAAATCTCAGGACAGCAAGGATTTAGTTAACAAAAATACAGGCAAGGTTGTCCCGTATTTGCCAGTGCAGAACAGACTAGATCTCTGCATAGCCACGTTGGTTCCTTCAGGCATATAGGTCTGCCCCGCTGATGTGCTTTAGGGCAAGGCAGGAGAGTAAAGGGCCTCTGAATCTAACTATTCCACAGGCACCTTCATTCCTCAGGCTCACCAATTCTCTAGTTTTTCTCTGCTCTTTAATTTATTTTTTTTTTAGGTTGCTCATCAGTTACATCAAATCATCAAATCTCTCCTGTGAGCCACAGATACTTTGAATGTGCAGTCATGCTTTCCCTTCGCGTACTGTTAACTCCATCTGTTTTGAGACAGAATGTTGGGATATGCCCTATCCCATTTTTAAAAGTAACAATAATTTCCAGTGAATTTCACTCTTACAGTAACTTCGGGTAAACACTTGTTGCTTTCTGCTCACAGAGAAGTTTTATGGCCTTATTTATTTTTTGAATGTACTGTGCAAAGTTGCCATGCATTTTTTAAGGAATCCCTGTGTTTGCAACTTTCTGCTAGCATGTATCAGTACAGAAAGACTCAGGATATAAGTATTTTATAGCAGTCAAATCCAACGTTACTTTTCAGTTTCTTGCCAAGCTTCATAAGTAACATCTACTTTTATGTTTAAGAAGTACATGATATATTCAGAGATGAGTTATTTTTTCTGAGCTTCCTATTACAAGTTGTTGTCTTTCTTTGTGGTTTATTTGCCTTGTTACTAGTTGGTGTATCAAGTTTTGAGCAGTTCTGTGTGTGGCTTTTCAAGCTACTCAGTTGTTGGAAGACTAGGATCGCTTTAAGGTGTGTTTTGTAGTATGCTCTACTTGTGCAGTGCTGAGGTCGTGTAATAACTGCTCATGCAGCATGTGCTCTTGTTAATGTGAAAGCTACGTGTTTGCAGCTTGGTGCAATGTTGGAAGTTTAATTAAAGCAATCGACCTACAGATTTCAGAATAAGATTTTTTTTGCAGTTTTTTTTTCTTCCCCATCATACGGAGTTGGTTAAGGAGACAGTTTGTTACTGTTAGGAAACAAGTGTAATCTGTCAAATATATCATGTTTTATAGAGTTCAGAGAACTTTAATGGGAGTCATATTTCTGAACAATCATGTTTTTGTAAGGTTTTTTATCAATGGCTTGATAATATGGTAGAAAACAGTACTATACAGTATGGTTTATGTGTTTTGACTTAACAGTAGTCATATGTTTTCATTTGTCATTTGTTTAAAAGCTGTTTTCTAGCTAGAACTCTTGAAACTTGATAAACTGAAGAGGTAGTGCATAGGTACTGACAGAAAGTGTGTATGTACTAATGCAAAGTGCTGAAGAATCTGTTTAAATTAGAGAGGCTACAGACACAGAGGTATCCCCCTGTTGAACAGAGATGCAAAGCCAAACTTGTTAGATAAATTCTCTAAAATTGTTTATACTGGCACTTACTTTTGGATGGAGAACATAGACGTTACAGATTTAAAACCTGTCAGTTTTTGCACTGTAAGGCAAGGTTTTCCTACAGTCTTTTGTTGCACGTGAAATGTGTTGAAGTTGGTAATAATGTGATCACGGTTGTCTGCTATGCTTTTACAACAATGCTGAATTGTTCAATGCAGTTGTATAGTACTTATTTGTAATTGGCCTGCTGCGCCTGACATCTTGTCTGATCACCAAATTGTGGTGCTGTGACCCACATTCGAGTACAGCATATAAAGCTGGTTTCCAACATAGGTTGTGACAATAAATCCTCAATAAAGGAACTTTGCCTGAGATTGGGGCGAGGAAGAAAATTTGAAGTATACAGAATATGCTGCGGTGGGCTTGATTCTGTGCATCAGTCATATGTGGGGGGGTGGGGGGTGTGTGCAGTAGCTTGTCGTGTATGCTGAGCCAGCCTTGTAAGATTTGCCCTCTCATAGAGCTTCTGTATCCTGCATGTGAAAAAGAGTTGAACTGTCAGGCTCATGCTGGTGTGACCCTGCATTCATGAGCACTGAGTGGGGCACCTGAGGACTTTGGAGGAAATGTTTTGCTGTAGGAATACCTGTCACTTAAAAGTCAATACAAAAGAGAAAAATCATAGCACATACCTGTTAGCAATACTTGTTTAACTCCAACCATGATGTCAATAACTTACGGAATCTTAGAGGAAGCCATGAAAATGTCAGACTTAGAGGTGGAATGTGTCCTTGCCTCAGTTTTGTGAATGTAAGCGAATGTCTCACTGTTTACAAGTAAGGGATGTGTCTCATTTGTGCCTTTCCACTTCCAGCTGATTTAGAGATTTTGAAAGATAAAGGGTGTGGTTGTTTTGGTTTTTTTGTTTGTGTTTTTTTTGTTTGTGTGGGTTGTGGTTTTGTTTGTGTTTGAAGGTGGGATTTTTGTTTGCTTGTTTTCCTAGGTGCTGAATAACAGTGTATTTAAAGAGGGACTGGAAGTTTTCTGGTAAAATGTCCAGCTGTAAAGATGTTGAATTCTAAATACTGCGTAAGTTAGTGAGCTTTGTTCTCCTGTGCAGATGATGAACGAGGTGAGATTCTGGCAACACAGAAACACCGTAGTGAAAGTAACTGAAATGAAAGGAGAAGCAAACCCTTCATTTTGAAGGTCAGGAGTCACTTGAAATTGTGCTTTGATGAATGGGCTTCATACTGGCATAATACAGAGACGTTGACTGAAGAAAGCTAGCAAACATAACACAGTTGCTTGTAGCTCTAAAGTGGTAATAATAATAATAAACTCAGTAGTCATTCATGCAATTGAGCTATTAGTCCATGTCAGATGTTCCCAAGATACTCTTGCTGAATATTTTGCTTTGCTTTAAGTAGCTCTAAAATGTAATGGTAGATTGACAGGAGAACAGCGGAAAATCCTCCTGGCTGAGTCTGGATCAAAGCACTTGTTAATTAATGCCTTCTTTTACTGTTTCTCCACTGCTGTCACTGAGACCTGTGTGAAGAAAGTGCCCGTAGATCAGGAGGCAAATGAAGATTCACAGGCGCCTTGTGTGGTTGTCTCAGGAATGTAAACAAAGGAATAGATTTACTGAAATTAATAATATAATGAATGCAAATCTGTGAAATCTGAATAGGAGCATTGGAGATTAATTCATTCCTGGTCTCAGTAATGACAATGAAGATGGACATAGAATTTCATGTAAACTTTGTACTTTTCTTGGTTTAGTGCTGTTGCAGTAGGAACTTCTACATTGTGTATGGCTGCTCATCACCTCTGTGATTTCAGTAACTGCAGCATCAAGAGAGTCTCTGGTCACCTCCCCTTACAGACTCCTTATTTTCCTGTTGTGAGTACATGGTGCACACTAATAAACTGGTGTGTGCATTTAGCTGGGAGGAAGTACAGCTTTTCTAAGACCTGGCTTTGCTGTCACTTTTGTGCATATGTATTGGTTTGCATGTGACTGATGCCTTTAATAAGAGTATAATTTATGTATACACATCTAAACCTAAAGGAGCTGTTTGTAAGATCAGGGCCTTTGAGGAGAAATTGTATGTTTTTAACGCTTATAAATAATTCATTTTTGACGGAGAATTTTAAACCTCAGCATCTGGAGTTTCATGATGTGACTTTGTGGTAAAGTATCTTCGAAAGAGGGATTTCAAATAGAAAAGGCAATGCTTTAATAATTAGTGTAATGATGAATTTCAGTGTATTGTACTCTAATCATCTTTTTTTCTATTGTCAGTCTGATTTATAATCAAAAAGCATACCTAAAGCTATAATATTTTCTATATTTCTGATTGCTAATGTGTTAAGCTGTTCTGATGATGTATTGGTACTTATTTCATCATATGCTGTTGTGAAATACTCTTGAGATTAGGTGGTGTTCAGACACCAGAGAGGTCAAGCACTATGTTAAAAGCTCAGGCCATTCTTTTTATATTACTGCAATAAAGAATATATTCATTTCATTTATATTACCACTTGGCTCTCATAAAAGGTCAGTTTCAGCTGAATGTACAATTACTTGCAAATGGCAAATCTTATAACAAGTGATCAACAATAAAAGCTTTTCTGGGTAATTTGTCTTGAAAATTACCACCTGCCATTTCTTTTGAATGCCTTGAGCATCTTGCAGTATCACTTTGAGATCTCTGTCTTATTCCCCAAGATACATGTAAGAAAACTATGCTTACTAATCTTTCTTTCTGCTTAGTAAAGTAAAAATACATAATTACATTAAAGTTTCTAGTTGAAATAACAAGCCTGGTGCTTAAAACTCCATTACAGTATCAAAGTATCAGCAATCCCATTACTAGCAAAATGGAATCACGTTTTCAATGAACTCTGACTGCATGGTCCCCTTTGTATCTGGTTAATGGGTGCTGTCTCCCTGGAAAGGGAACCTTCATTCTGTGGTTTTAACTGTTCATACTACCAGGCATAATTATTTTAGCAGCTTAAGTAAGTGTAAAAGAATTAACACTTCTCAGAAATTTCTAAGAACAGCACATAAAGGTTGGTGTTTAAAAGCAGAATAGTTATGCTAAACAGAGAGAATACATTACAAGATGCAAAAGCAATTTAAAATGTGTTGCAGATGGCAGGAAAACATATGCCTGGTAAAATTCTTAGTACTTTATTCCTCTTATATGTAAAACCAGCTTAAAAACTACTGAAACTAAGGTTTACTTTCTTCACTACTTATTGTTCCAGACTTTCTGCACGCATCCAAAAAATAAGTTTCCCGAATAAATTTTTTACCTCTCATTATAGGTGGCTGTCACAAAGACCGCTAGCTCTCTCCAATGAGCTTCTTTCACTAATGTGACCTTTTCCTTCCAGCAAAGTGAAACAATAGTACTTTATTCTGTTGAACAATTGCAAAACACAGAAGACAGCACTTGAAGGCAGATGTTGCAGCTCGGAACGGGAGCTCCCACTCCCTGTCAGGGCAACAGCAATTCAGGCCCTACCACTATGCCCCGGCAGAGCAAAGTGAGGAGTTATTAATAGCGGTGGGGGAGTTTGCATCCTGCCTGCCTGCTGTAGAAACCCAGGTGCCCAGGAGGAGGCTCTGCAGCACAGCGCCAGCCCAGGGTTGGAGACTGCCGTCTCCCCTTCCTAGCATCAATGAATTTAGGACAGGAGCCACTTTCTTTCCGTCAAAAAGAAGAGTTGAGGGCTGATACTCCTAATGCAAACAGCAAATTGCTTTCTGACTCGCCTAGCCTGTGAGGTCTGTCACCTTGCGCTTCTAATGGCCTTTTAACCGTGTCTCCAGCTGAGCAGCAGATGTAAAGGATACCAAGCATCTGGAGCTGGGTTGGGTTTTTTTTTCCCCTCCTGAAAGAAGTATTTTTACGGATGCTCGACTAACAATGGATCTTTGGACCTGTTTGCTGACCTGTTGTGTTTAAAATACCAGGGAGAATCTCCTGAAATAAGTGGAAGTCTCGACTGCTTTTAACAGGTGCCTTGTAGGGCTGTTACATTAAATTAGGTATGCTTACAGAATAACACAATCGCATCTATGCGTGTGCATGTGTGTGCATGTAGGGGTAAAATCACGTCTTTTACATTTAAGCACAGAAAGAAGTAGCAAAGCTGCACATTACCAGGATAGGTATTTGCAAACCAGGTTGAAACTTTGTTTTGTGGGTCCCATCTGAAAAAAACACATGCAAACACACATGAATGCAAACATATGCACAATAAAAAACTACACAGGGCTCAGTTCATATATGCCAGAAAGGTGAAAGGGTAAGACAACCACGCTATTCTTACTGTTTGGGGAGTCCAATTAGTCCAAGCCTGATGCTTGTCTAAGCAGTAGATAATATAACCTGCTCTCTAAGTCAAAGCTAGACCTCTGTTGCCCGAAACAGATTCATCAGTCTCTGTAGCTATAGCTCTTGCCATGTCTGCAATGGTAGCTCATGTTTCTCTGATATTTTTGGCCATGTCCTTCTGACTTGTATATTGAGTTTCTAACATACAAGAGACTGCAGGGACACCCATCTGGCTTTTCTCTGAGTTTGTCTTGGAGTGAAGTCACCTCATGAAATGAAGCTGTTGCACATGTGCGTATCAGACAGTAGTACAGTATAGCACAAGGATGTACGTGGACACTGCTGTGGTTGGAAAAACTGTGGAGGTATGTAGAAGTTATGGCAAAATGCAGTCTATGAATGTCTTACTGCAGTTCTCATGTCATGTCAGTGGTTGGCTTTTGAGTTACAGTATCCTTTATGATCATAGAATTTTTCTTTGAAAGCCTGTAAGCAGTAATTAATATAGGAAAACAAAATGGCTTTCTAAAACAGAATCATTTTTTTAAAGAAGTGAAGCATAGCATTAGGGAAAGGATTTTTCTGCACAGTTAACCTACTAGAAATTCGATCGTGCTGACTGATGGTCATGGACAGGGAGGCTTCTGTGAGGTTTCTGTGCATTTCCTGTAGGTTCTTTTCACTTGGGCGAAGATGCCAGCTCCCTCCTCTCTACAATCTCCTTTCAGGTAGTTGTAGGGAACAATAAGGTCTCCCCTCAGCGTCCTCTTTGCAAAGCTAAACAACCCCAGCTCTCTCAGCCGCTCCTTGTAAGATTTGTTCACCAGCCCTTTGCAGAGCCTCCCTACCCTCCAGGAGATCCACGCTTCGTCCCAGCTTAGTGTCATCTGCAATCTTGCTAAGGGTGCACTCAATGCCTTCATCCAGGTCATTGATAAAGACATTGAACAGGGCTGGACCCAGCTGTGAGCCCTGGGGAACCCCACTTGTCACTGGCCTCCAGCTGGAGTTAACTCCATTTACCACCACTCTCTGGGCCAGGCCATCCAACCATTTTTTTACCCAGGAGAGTGTGCACCTGTGTTAGCCAGTTTCCTAAGCAGAATGCTGTGAGAAACTGTGTCAAGGGCTTTACTGAAGTCCACAGCCTTTCCCTCGTCCAGTAGGTGGGTCACTTTGTCATAGAGGGCGACCACATTAGTTTGGCAGGACCTGCCTTTCATGAATCCATGTTGACTGGGACTGATCATCTGCTTGTCTTGCATGTGCTTCATGGTAGCACTCAAGATCATCTGTTCCATGACTTTCCCTGGCACTGAGGTCAGACTGACAGGCCTGTAGTTTCCTGGATCCTCCCTCTGATCCTTCTTGTAGATGGGTATAACATCAGCCATCCTCCAGTCAAGTCTTTGAGCTGCTTTCAGAGAATAATACTACTAAAAAATTCATTTTTTTCTGGTGATATCAATCAAGTAATGCAGGTAACATTTTGTACAAAGTGTTGGTGTTTATGGCTGCAGCATTTGAATCTAGAACAACAATTTATCTTTCCCAGAAAACGCAACGTTGATCTGTGTTTTGGTTTCAAATAGTCTTTTGTGGATGTAGTAATCTGTGGCCTTGGAGTCCGAATATACAACTCTAGACAGAGGTAGTGAGGCTAACAAAAGCCTAACTGAGGAAACCAGGGAGACTGTATAGAGTAAGATGAATTGTTGAAGAAAGGACTGTTACTGGAAGATTAATGAAATAATAAATAGGAGTACTTCTTTCTGTCATTGCTTGAGTCACTTCGCATTAATTGTGTTAGGTATTAAGACCTTTCACACAGTTAAAGCCCTGTCTAGGAGGAGGGAATGAGACTGGAAAAGTGCTCTTATGCTTTCTTGCAAGGATTCAGATAAATAGAGTGCAAAGAAGGAGGGAGGGAGTAGAGGTGCTCCAGTTATTTTTTTGTTATTTTATTTTTTATGCCCCACTTGGTCTTTGTCCATACAGTCCATCAATTTCTCTTTTTCTCACCATCTAAGTGGCTAAACATCTCATCTCAAGCAGATTGTGGCAGCCTGACTGATCATGCTCCAGAACGGAAAAAGTTATAATCAAAATGTATTGGCATTTCCATTGCTGAACAGTTCCTTCAGAGCTTGTTGCTCTGCTAAGTGTACAGTTCTCAATAATTCAGCCTCAATATCTAATAAGTAATTCTGCCATTGCAGAGAGAACTACACAGCTTTATCATGGTTCTGTCTCTCATCATAACTTTATGTAACTGTGCTACATAACCTGAGGGAGCAGCCTATGAGTTTCTGACTTATACCTCCTTTAAACCTAAAAAAAAAAAATTATAAAAGAATTTAGTAAAAAAAGAATTGTAAAAGAATTTAGTTCAGACTTTCACAGATTTTTTTCAATTTACGTCTCACCTTGTTACATGGGAGTTGGCTGTCAGCAAAGTTTTATGTTCCCTGTTCCTGCCTCTTGACTGCTTCGCTTGCATCAAGTCTAGCTGACATACTGACTTGGACCAAAAAGTTGATCTGATAGCTAATCCAACGAAAAAGATCTTGAAGTTACTCAAGAGAATATGTGGAGACACGTGCCTGCAGTTGTAATGAGAAGGTGGGGCTTAGATGTCTTGGAATTATCATGAAACTGCAAGAGGGAGGCTGTCCATCTTTTCTCACATGGGAGCAAAATGTAATGCAGCATTAATATAGCACCCTTATGGTGTAATTGAGAAGAAACTACCAGCAGCTGAGCATTCTTGGCTATTATCCCCACTTTTGCCCTTGACTGTCTTAAAGCATCACCAAAGTTTGACAAGTCATTTTAGCAAAGTCATCTGTTGTCCAAAACTGAAGAAGCTAAACGTCTACTTGGGATAAGGGATGATACTGGGAGTGCTTCACTACCTTAGGGAAACTCTCTACTTGTTATCATGTCAACGTGTTATAGTTAATGTGGTCAGTTTAGTGGGTGTCTGCTGATTTTACGGTATGTGGAAATTGGGGTTTATGAGGCAGATGGATTGGATTATTACACCACAAGTACTGCTATTTATCATTGTTTTCATGTTTTAAATCTTTTCTACACTTGAGAGTACCCATTCCCAGCTATACGTAGCTTTGACATGTAAAATAAAAATGTGCTCATAGTAGTGCTGAAATACAAATTGTTAAAAGCAATGGCAGGACACTTTTCTACATGTTGTAAGTATCCAGTCATCATTCTGCAGACTTCAGAAGCTTTTGAACAATTTTTAAATGTCTTTTAGTTTGTGAGTATCCTTATTCTTAAATACGTGCTAGTCCTTAAGAAGCTTAAACAATGCAGTGACAAATCAAAGATAAGGGATGCTGAGCACCCAATGTCCAGTGGTTAAACATGAAGTGTTTACTATCTTTTTTCTTAAATTGACACAATATCTCACAAAGAAAGGAGCTGTATGTACAAACTGACTGTATCTTATTTAGTTACTTAACATTGATTCACAATACAAACATGTAATATACATATCCATTTATCTGATATTAGCTTTTAGCTTTACAGTTTTAGCTTGTAAGATAATACTGTATATGAGCAATTCAGATTCCTTGGATGAAAACAGCTATATATTATTTTGTCTGTCAGCATTATCTGTGTTGTGGAGAAATATGGAGAATACCTCTTGAACAGTTTATGACTCGGACAATATTCTCTTTAACCAGTTAGAGACATTGCAATTTACTTATTCTTATCTTGTCTAAACTTTGCATTACACGCATGTATTTAAAGGAGTTTCAAAAATGTAAAAGTAGGTGCCAAAGGTGGCCCATGGGAAAACAAAATAAAAACTTCCTTACTAAAATCTTTTGCTATCTTCTGATAGCAGCCCAGCTGCAAAGAAAAAAAAAAAGAAAAAAAAGAAAAAAAAGCAGGGAAGAGAGGTCATGCTAATCAAATTTGCAAAATAAGTTTTATTGGCTTAACAGAGATTTATGTGTTTCTGAGCAAAGAATCAAAACCTAATTTAAAAAATGAAGGTATTTAGAAGAATGATGCAGGTGAGGTTTATTTAGTGAATTGGTGAAAAGCCAGGAGCAATATTCCTTGACTGCCGCTGTTCCAAGATGTTCCATCATGCTGGCTGTGGGCTGGCAATGAGCACTGTTAATTGAGTACGTGGAACATAACTAAAATGCATTGATTAAATACAAACACCTGTCTTTGGAATGTAGGATGGGTGGTGAAGCGAAAAGACTCCTAGAAACAGCTTCCTGAAATTGAATGCTCAAACAGTGATTATTTTGTTCTTAAAGCTAATCTTCAGAAGTCCTGTACCATTCTTTGAATAAGAACTCCAAAGCCTCTTTCTTCTTTAATTACTGAGACAGCATACTAAAAGCCGTGTATAAATTGACTGTAATCAGATCGGTTGTGGGGCATGTGCACACTTCTGTTGCTAACGTTTTTAGTTAAAGACTGCCAAACCTGATTTTTTACTATCTCCATTGAATGAAGATTTAATTGCAGCTTTTTTTTCACAAAAGTGAGCACCGAAGAATTACAAAGGGGCTGTCCTGTCTGCAAAGAGCTTCCATTTTATATTTATGCTAATATTTTTTCATGAGATTTACACAATCATTATGTATATACTGTTTAAAACTTCTTCTATTTCTTAAACTACTAATGTAGTACAGATAAATATAATGCTTAATTTTTTTGATTGTCCTTGTAAAGGACACCAGCTTCATAGCCTGATGAGATTACTACAATAATTGATGGATCTTTTGTGGAAGCATCATTGTACCTGGTTAATTAGTAATTTAGAGTCTGAGTTTGCTTTTTAAAGCAGCTCCAGCTGGACATTGTAAATCATTGTCTAGAGCACAATCTATGATCAGTACAGAAACAGGCCAAACCACAAACTCTTCGGAACCTTTTATGTGAAAACTGGGGTACTAGTGAATGCGTAAACACATAAATACAGATCATTGCTCAAGTGGAGTTTTTCCATATCTGATGAATGGATATAAATAGCTCTTCTCTCATGATTTGCCCAAGAGATTAATGCCTTCTCTTCAAGTGAGAAAAATGCACAGAAATACATCCACAGTGGGCATATGGATATCCATTCATATGTACATCCATTCAAATGAACATCCATGTACTCAAACAACCCCTTATGTTCAAAAAGTCTGTTGGAATTGTACCATATACAGGACAGCTTTTTCCCAAGGTATATTATAACACTGTAGATAACTTTTGGATTATAAGGGAGGTCTAATTTTTCTTTTAATATTTGCATAGTTTTCCTTTCATTGTTACTTTTTGCTTCTTGGAGTATTCTAGAGTAATTTTCATTTTTCTGGTGACAAGATGGTCATTGTCATTACCTTCATATCAAATGTACCTTGCAAGCTAAATCTGCTTTTGACAGAAGGGGAAACTGTAGAATTTCCTTGTCCGTTTTAACAGAAACACCAGCAAAAATCAAACTCAAGATGAAAAAAATTATATAGTTAAAAGCAGATGCATCTAGATTTTAGTGTGTAATGTGGTACAAATCCAGTGCAGGTCCGTACACTATAGCTGGGCTAAAGTATTATATATGTAACTTTGTGACTGATTTATATACTTGTAGGGTTTTTTGTATAGTCCTTTCAACTTCGTTATTGCAGGTATTGTACAGCACAGACAATAAACCTTTCTAGAAAGACTAATGGTGCTGGCAGATTAGGATCATCATCGTCTTAATGGCTGATGCATAAGTGCTAACCATTTTATTCATTCTGTGGCTTGCCCGGTGTTTGGAGCTGATCAAAGTGTTGCATGCAATGACTATTCAGATGAGTCATATGGAAAGGACTAATGCAGCAGAATTACACTTCCCAAGTGACAGGGGACAGGACAAGAGGGAATGGCCTCAAGCTCCGCTAGGGGAGATTTAGGCTGGACATTAGGAAAAAAATTTTCACAGAAAGGGTGATTGGGCACTGGAACAGGCTGCCCAGGGAGGTGGTTGATTCACCTTCCCTGGAGGTGTTTAAGGCACGGGTGGACGAGGTGCAGAGGGGCATGGTTTAGTGTTTGATAGGAACGGTTGGACTCGATGATCCGGTGGGTCTCTTCCAACCTGGTTATTCTATGATTCTATGAAAAAGGTACTTAGAGTTTCTATACCGTTGTATTAATTCAATATGGAGATGTAGAGGTACAATCTTAATTAGTTTAAATCAGCAAATATGAGATGAATTACTTACAGTTTTCAACATTAAGCATCTTGGCAAGGTGATAGTAACCACTAGCAGCCACATTTTCAGTTTAACAGATGTTTATTTTTGACGCTCTCATATGAAAGGCAAATTTGTAAACATTACTAATATTTATTCCACAAATATTTGTTTCATTTTTATTCACCCTACTGTGATCTGCAAGTGCTAATCATTTGGGCCCGTTTGGAGCAAAGGTACTTACTAAGTTGGCTTAGATATAGCGGGAACTCAATATTCAAACAAGTTTTTGTTGAAAAACCATCTTGGTTGGTCTGTTTTTACAAGAGATACTCATGCATGCCTTTCAACAGTGATAAGTTAATTTGCAAAGGTAGGCTAAAGAATATATTCTGTATATTTTCTTAGTTGCTTATGCCTCTTCTTCCTTTTCTTTCTAAATCATTCTTTTATATTCTGCCCAGAATATTTTACGTTTACATGAAATACACAGACGCATACACATCTCCATATTTCAGAAGAAATAATAATAACAGATAATTGATGTTTTAACATTACTTGTGTTTGCTGGAACACTTACTGCTTCTACAACGAGATAGAATATCGATGTATTTGCTGATACAGCCCCTTATTTTTAGGCAGTTTCCAACCTTGTAGGATAAAGATTTCACATAGGTGCATACTCCTCCAGGACATAATGCACGAGGAGAGTTAGTCACAACAACTGAGTGAATGAAACCTAGGAGAGAAGTCCCTCAAGTGATGCTGATGAGTGAGAGGGTTGAGTCGTCATTCCTTGCCTTTTGGGAGGACATCTTCAAAGGCCCTTTTTAGCGGGATGCATGCGATCTTTCCTTTCAAAGCAGTTCCACTGTGCATAAATAACAGCATGTTCACTAAGCCAGAGAGGATGTTTGGTTTCGTGCTTGTTAGTTAACACATTGGAGGACACTGTTTTGAAAGAGCTGAAACAGTCTCTCCAGCTCCAATCCAACAAATGCATAAATAATTTGGAGTAAGGTAGCTACTGGAAAACAGGCTGAAGCCAGCCCCGCCCCCCGATCATCACTGAGGTGAAGGCAGGCTGCATTCAGCTAGTTTCTTCATTCTGTTTCTGCCCAATGAATAATTATTGCTTGCAAAGCAAAATTCTTTTAATAGAAAAGATTGAGAGCAGGTTGTCAAAAATATTTTTCTTTGCCAAGGATACTCCTTTCTACAGTAAATTTGTTTAAACATAAGGTAGCTTTGAAGTAAGCTGGCATTGGTATTTGATCTCAAAGCGTTTCTTAGTAAAAAACTTAATCAACTTGAAAATTGATCAGCATAGAAAGCTTCTCCTCTCCCCCTTGTTCTTTTCTCCCCTCTTGAGGAATAATTTTACAAGTCCATTTTTCATCTTATGCTGATGTTATTTAGATTATTAACAATCAAATGCAACACTGCATGCAGTGAGCAATAGTCTGAAAGATGTTTGACAAACACTTTGGTTTATGGCATAATCTTTCAAGGGTTTTGATGGGAAACTGGTTGCTTGGGCCATTATATCCAAAATTAGACAAAATACAATGAATCATATGTTCCTGTGTCCTTGCTATGATTTGTCAGTAGTGGTAGCAACCCTTTTTTCTTTAAATGCTATAAAGGAATGAACCACAAGTATCTACACCTTGAACTGTGGGGTTCAGTAGGGGTCACTTTGGACTGCTGACCCTTTGGGTCATGTAGATCCAGGTAACCCAGTCCCTTTGATATATCAGCTTTGCTCCAAGCAAGCACATGGCCTCAGAAGGTATGTATTGCTTACTCCCATTAGGCAGGTTCCTCAAAAAATGATATTGAGTTAGCATAAGCATCTACACACATTTTCTGTTTTCTGCAAGGGTGAGTTTTTTTGTGAAAAAGCAGTTGGTGTAACTATTGGAAGTGTACATGAATAATGTTACGAGTTTTGGGTAGGTTGTAGTTTCAGAAATTGGTTGATTCTTCCTCAAGCATGTGCATGAAACAGAAAGCATCCTTGGGAGATGTTTTTATTTTCGTGTTAGTGGGAGTGAGTAGCGGTGTAGACTGGTTCCTCAGACCACTGTTAAAGGGTTTAATGTTTTGCATCCTGTAAATGTGTGTGTTTGTTGTTTTTGGTTTGTTTTTTTTTTAAATAATACTATAAAAACAAGTAAAAAAAACATTCCATTGAGAGTCAGGAGCAGAAATCTTAGTGTTCTATGCAGAAGGTGAAGCTATTCTCCTTCTAAGGTGTTCCACTATGGTTAAAGTAAAAGAGAGAGGTCTCGAACACCCTGTGGGTTCTGCCTGTTTACACTAGAAGTTTATTTGCTTTCTGAACCTAGACACAAACCTGGCAATGGGAATAATAGCAGCTTTAAAATTTTCTTCTGGGGAAATTGTTTGACTTCAGAAGCACCTTAGAAGGTTGCAAAGGTATTGCTGGCCAACAGGCACGAAATAATTTGAATTAAAACTCAGCTCTGAGTTGTTGTTGGAAACCGCCAGGATAATGAGTCAGTTTCAGGAAAAAATAGGTTCATTATTTTTTAATTGGGCTGCTTTTCAAGAAATCCAGGGGCTGTTCATCAAAATACAAGAGGTGTTCCAAATATCATAAAGTTTAAAGATATTAAGTAGTGATGAATTCTGTGTACCTGACATGATGACATGTGCACTGCTGACCATCACTAGTGAGTTTTCCCTCATCTTCAAATGTCTTCTCATGTGAAAAACAGCGCAAATATCAATTTAAGCATTGTATAAATATGAACTGAAGTT
This sequence comes from Phaenicophaeus curvirostris, assembly GCF_032191515.1. Lineage (NCBI taxonomy): Eukaryota > Metazoa > Chordata > Aves > Cuculiformes > Cuculidae > Phaenicophaeus > Phaenicophaeus curvirostris. The sequence goes on from NC_091392.1 coordinate 155,295,818, forward strand.
AAGTACTTAGAATGAAACTTTAACAAGACCAAAAACATTTTGGCAAGATTATTTCAGGGAACAGTTTAAATAAATGAGAACAGCTTTCCTTTGTGATTAACACCATTATAGTCTCATTCATTCAGGACATTATATTCATTCAGGACTTACACAGCAATTTTCAGAGGAGCTTTGTAACAACAAAATGAGAAAAGCACTAGAAATAATAATAACTAGATATTCAGAGAAAGCAGGATGCCGAGGGGGTTGGGAGGACTGGGGTATGTCTACATTCAGCTTGCTGCAGAACTGTCACGCAGGCAGACGTAGGAACTAAAGAAACATTTCTTGTACATGTTACATAGGTATAAACATAACTGAGTAGGTGGATATTTGGTGAAACATTAATGGATGGACTTAAGAAGCTTTCTGAAATTATTTTTTTTGTTTTCACTTGAATTATGAATTCTCTCCTTATTGCTGTCTAATCCACCTCCTGAAACTCTTCTCTTACTAAGAATTTTTTAGCAGTATGGTAGAAGCTTAGAACACCCCCTAAGTTTTTGATGTCTCCACATCTTTCTTAGCACATCTCAAATATTTTTTTACTGTTTCAAAGTGCTCTTCCCTCTGCATCCTATAAGGAGTCCTTTACCTCTGCAGACAATTACCCTGTTTCATAAGCACAGTGTTGTAGGGAGAGTTTCTTTCTTTGACTTATTTTGATTTCATATTAGATACAATAATCTCATAAAGAAATCATTTTCCTTGGGCAGTCAGGAGTAACTGACTCAATGTCCGTGGTTTTTGCTGACTAGGCTACTAGAATTCCTCTACCTATATTGTTTCCTTTGTCCTTGCCAGGAGTTTCTATTTAATTTGTTGCCTTTATAAAGATAACCTGACAGTAAATACCCAGCAGCTTCACTCTGTGTCATTTTTTTTTCCAGTTGCTTGATCTTTTACTAATGGTTTGTTGGTTTTTAGTCCATCCCCATCTTCCATACCCCTTCAAATTATTCTGCTTCTGCAACTCGAAACTGTAGTTTTATCTGCCAGTTGCTCCGAAAGAGGTATTACTGAGTGTGGTCTTCTTATATTCATGATTTAGCCCTCTTTCAGTGCATTTTCTGTCAACCTCTTTTAGGAGTACTTTCTTACCATGCCAGGCACATGCCTGGTTTTATCTGTATTTCAGAAATCATATGAGGATATGGTCCACCATTGCAGTTCCTCCTGACTATTGGATATACTACTGATTTTTATCAAAGTTGGTCAAAATTCTGTTGGATTTTAGTAAGGCCAGGATTTCTTTCTCTGTCCAGGCTTTTCATTCTTGAACTATTTATTTTGGGAGATTTTAATTATTTGCTCAACAGTTAAACCAATATGTAAGAAACTTATACTTGGAGATATGGAGGGAAGAGGATTCACAGAATCACAGAATAACCAGGTTGGAAGAGACCCACCGGATCACCGAGTCCAACCGTTCCTACCAAACACTAAACCATATCCCTCAGCACCTCGTCCACCCGTGCCTTAAACACCTCCAGGGAAGGTGACTCAACCACCTCCCTGGGCAGCCTGTTCCAGTGCCCAATGACCCTTTCTGTAAAGAATTTTTTCCTAACGTCTAGCCTAAACCTCCCCTGTCAGAGCTTGAGGCCATTCCCTTCAGTCTTTGTGAAGGAACAAAGCAGTGAGGAGCAAAAGGAATGCACCCAAGTTTGCTTCTGCAGCGCTATGTGGAAGTAGAGGAACATAGTCCATGTCCAGCGATACCTGTTGGGACAAAGACGCAATAACTGAAGTAATCTTTTGTGATTTTTGTGTGTGTGCTATTTATAGTACATTTGCTTAAATGTTGACAGTACCAGAATGTTGTTTACAAACTCTGATTTTTTGACCCTTCTATAATTAGTCCCTATATTTTATTCTTAGATGATAACACTAAAACCCAGTGAGTTACCATTCTTTTTCAAAAGGGATATGAAAACCACTAGATATCTTTCCATGCTGTTGGCACAGCAGAGGCCCTAGGAATTACGTGCTAAAATCCTCATGTACCCACAAGAGCTGCAGAGGCAGCTGTCATGAGACAGCAGAAAGGGCAGGTCTGTGAACCCTTCAGGGACGAGATGACCATGGCTTCCCAGTGGTCCACTCAGTCTGCTGTGAAGACGAGTCTTGGACTGACTCCCGTGTCCAGGTGACAACTCCAGGCGCCCATGCTATGCAGCCTGCTAGCAAATGATGTGGCACGGTCCAGGTAGGGGTGTCCCACCTGGCCTGCAGAAGACCCAGGCTGGTCGACTTGGCGTGCATACATGCATGCATGCATAAATGTGTTTTTGAAATTCACAGAATGTCAGAAATTTGACTTTAAAAATGCCCTTAACCACTCCTGACAGAATATATTTACTTACGCTGAGTAACAGCAGCTCTTGTCATATTCAGTAGTTTGATACTGTGTGGAAAACAGCTATGCAGAGTGAAAGTGGGTGTTAGGATTGGTTTGAATTTGGGTAGGAGGTCAAATTAAGATACTAGGAATAACAGATTATTACTTTTTCTTCCTCATGTTTGGAGGAGGAAGAAGTATTAATAGCAAATAACAGTGTAGATGTATTTTTGCTTCTCAATCTTCAGCACCGCGGGAAGACTATAGACAGAGGACAAAACAATAAAAAAGCAGTAGCAAGACAGAAGTGGCAGGATGTGTTGAAAAGGCACTGTCTTTGCCATTCTGCTCTAGTCAGAAAAGTCAAAATCCACTTCAGAATACAAGAATAAAAAATGACAGTTTGCTAGACTGCAGCCTGACAAAATTGCCATGAAAATAAGCTAGCTCCAAGCAAAACACTGCATGTCAACCATTTACAATGATGTTGACTTTTAAGATGAAAAATATGATCTCTGTTTGGGGAGTGGAAAAATTATTTTTTTTCATTAGTACTGCAATTTTTAATGCCATTATTTCATAATCACTCCACCAAATTTGGAATAGAGATGTCTAGCATTGCCAATAGCTTTTCATCCTGTTGAAAAACACTGAAAAATAATCAGTATAATCAAATCCAAATGTAAAATTAATAACCAAAGTTTTGGTTTTCTTCTGTTTTAAACATGAACTTTGAAGGAAGCTTAATTTTTTTTTTTTTAAAGAATAAATATAAATTCTCTCTTTTTATTACCAAAAGGAAAAAATAGAGGTTTCGACCAAAGGAAGTGATTTTGGAATAATGCATGAAATAAGCCATTCTTACCTAGAAGTGTGGAGCACCAGAAGTGGATGCAACCTCAATCTAAATCAGGACTGTGCAAGCACGCGCAGTGTGTGGCATCACAGGGCTAACTGATACACTTACTGCTACTTCAGTCTTCCCTCCTGGCCTGCACTTGGCCAACAGGTGTGAACTCTGTTTGTTAACGTATTTTGTGTTAACTGTGTTTTCAATAACAGTGAATAAATCCAAATTTTAGGAGAGAAACACCAAAACTTTTTTTTTTTTTTAATTTCTGTAATCCCCCCATAATTTAACATGGTAGTTTATTGAGATTATACTGTGAACCTGTGTGATGTCAAAAATACTGAATCAGCAAACTTCTTCTTATGTTATATTCTGGGGTTAACATTAAACAGTGCTGGTTTCCTGCACCCCTTTGTTTACCTGTGACTAATTTGCCTTTATAATCATGACATAAAAAACCCCATGGTCAAGGTACAGCTATTTCACTAACTCAGATAGGCAGAACAGCCTGGAGGTCTGCTTTTTGTCATGCTATATATCTGTAGAGCCAGGAAACAGTTCATTTAAAAATGAAAAATCCACTTTCATTGCAGAAAATTAATTGCTATTACTGATTCAGGTTCTGGGCACAAAAAATGCAAATCATAGAATCACGGAATCATAGAATGACCAGGTTGGAAGAGACCCACCGGATCATCGAGTCCAACCATTCCTATCAAACACTAAACCATGCCCCTCAGCACCTCGTCCACCCGTGCCTTAAACACCTCCAGGGAAGGTGACTCAACCACCTCCCTGGGCAGCCTGTTCCAGTGCCCAATGAGCCTTTCTGTGAAGAATTTTTTCCTAATGTCCAGCCTAAATCTCCCCTGGTGGAGCTTGAGGCCATTCCCTCTTGTCCTGTCCCCCATCACCTGGGAGAAGAGGCCAGCGCCCTCCTCTCTACAACCTCCTTTCAGGTAGTTATAGAGAGCAATGAGGTCTCCCCTCAGCCTCCTCTTCTCCAGGCTAAACAACCCCAGCTCTCTCAGCCGCTCCTCGTAAGACTTGTTCTCCAGCCCCTTCACCAGCTTGGTTGCTCTTCTCTGGACTCGTTCCAGAGCCTCAACATCCTTCTTGTGGTGAGGGGCCCAGAACTGAACACAGGATTCAAGGAGCGGTCTCACCAGTGCCGAGTACAGAGGGAGGATAACCTCCCTGGACCTGCTGGTCACACCGTTTCTGATACAAGCCAAGATGCCATTGGCCTTCTTGGCCACCTGGGCACACTGCTGGCTCATGTTCAGTCGGCTGTCAACCAACACCCCCAGGTCCGTCTCCTCCAGGCAGCTTTCTAGACAGACTTCTCCTAGTCTGTAGCACTGCACAGGGTTGTTGTGCCCCAAGTGCAGAACCCGGTGTTTGGCCTTGTTAAACCTCATGCCCAGCGGTCCAGCCTGTTTGCGGAGCTCCAGCTCCCTTTGCAGAGCCTCCCTACCCTCCAGCAGATCAACACTTCCACCCAGCTTAGTGTCGTCCGCAAACTTGCTAAGGGTGCACTCAATGCCTTCATCCCGGTCATTGATAAAGACATGCACATGCTGAACCAGGTACTGTGATCACCATTGTTTAAAACTATTTCTTCCACTGCAATTCATGAGTGTATACTGGTAGAAGAAAGCTTTACTCTGAACAGAAACAGAGCTGGAAAAGAAATAGAAGATAGAAGTCTGTGAAGTGGACGGAGATGATGGTTGAATTAGCATTTCTGTACTATGCAAGTAAAGGAGGCGGGATCAAAGAGAAAAACCCATTGGCTATAGGATCGAAAGGAAAGTGCATGGGAAATAAAGAGGATGAGGAAAGGGAAGAGGCGCTCAATGACAATGCACAGCTGCATACAGAGGGAAATGGAGGTGAAGGAAGTGACATGTGGTACCTTCCCTTTGGATGTGAAGTTTTAATTTGGTTTTCTGTGTTTTGCACATTAATTCTGTAGAATTGTATTTACTTTCAAAAGTCTCATCAGGCACAAGTGCTCGTTTAAGTATTTCTGACAGTTTTCCTAGTCTCTGAACTTCAGAGTTGTGATTAGTTCCTTCAACAAATCTTCCATATAGTTGCTTTGATTCTCATAATTAATCACTCTCACTCAGTCAAGTACCTTTTTCAAAGACTGGAATTGTTAAATATAAACTGTTCATGGTCCCATAAAGGAAAGGCAATTTTAGATGATTTGAGTCTCAGTATGTGTTCCTTCTACGAAGAGAACATAACCACCTGGAAAAGAACAGAGTGCCACGTTCCAAGGTACTCTTCATTTAAGGATAGGTTAGGGTTGTGGGGTTTTTTTATACACTCTTAATCTGTTAAGATGCCAGTCAGTTTCCAAATACTTGCAAAATCCTGGAACTGATTTATTAAAGATGGAATTCTGTATTGTCTTTGTGATGTCAACATATGTATAACTGTGTAGATGGTTAAAGCAAAGCGTTTATTTGCTGATGTCTGTTAAACAACTTTTTTTACTATGTGTGTGGTATCAGAGAGTCTCAGCATATGAAATGATGTGTGATGCTAGCAGACAGAAAAGCAAGCAAAATGGAAGGTGGTGTTCCACCTAGCAATGAAAGCTGGAGTGGAGGCTGTATTACAAGTGGTTTATTGTATGCAAGTCCTATAGTCCAGTGCAGGATCTGTGTATATGCAGATCTCCTAAATTGGAATTTACAAGGGCTTTATGCATAATTTAGGTACGAAAATCTTAGAGGGCAGTTGAGGCAGCTTCCTTTCAAGAACTCCATGACCTCGGTAAAAACATAAAAAACCCTACCCCCCCAATTGCATTATGTGTTTTGAGAAGAAACTTCAACTTGCTAGCCATAAGACTACTGAGACAGAGGAGTGCTATTCTCCTGTGTATGTTTATCACCCAAAAAGAAGTATTTGGCACTCTGAACCCCAATTTAATTTGAGCATCTACTTAATCAGGTTTATGAGCACTCCAGTGGCTGGTGTTCTGGTGTATGGATGGATGTGCTGTGATTTCCCTTGAAAGTATATAGGTTTCTAAGATCTGTATGGTTGTTGTTTTATGGGGTTTTTTTTTGTTTTTATAGTACATAAAAAAACCCCATAAAATATATGTATTTTTTTCTGTTGCAGTTATTTGTACTCAGTGTAGAGGGGAAGACTTCTAATTAAGATGTTCAGCCTCATTCCCTAGAAGCATTGAGAGGATGTACCTGCATTAGCATTTTGGTACGAATTAGGAGTCTGCTTTTGAAGTACAGGTCCCTATTGTCTCTACTTGCTGTTGTTGGATTCACATCACAGAGCAGTCTTGGAGAGCACAGGATGGACTTTTTTTCAGGTAACCAGAGGATGTGCTTTAACCATTACCAGATACTCAAATCCACAGTCCCAGATCAGAATAGATCCAAAGCCTTTAATATGTGTAGTGTGGATGTCGGGTTCTCATCACTAGTGTTTTATCCTAAAGATTTACTCCTATTGCACTTCACTGCTTGCTGATGTAGATATAAGCACAGATTTTTCAAAGCTTTCTCTCTTTTAGCTACAGGGCGAGTCTGGGTCCTCAGCACAGGCAGTCTGAATCACTTTGCTGCAGTTAGGTGCCTAAATTTAAGTCACTGAAACATTCACGTTAGCTGTCTAAAAGTCGGTGATATAAGTACAGTGAATCGTGTTGATATCGTAAAATAGAGCAAGGCAGTGCAGGCAGCAGCTGTGTATCCCTTCTAACTTCAGTCCCTTTCAGTGAGTTATGCTCCCTGTGGGAGGATGCAGTGGGAATCGTACCCCATCTGTGCTAATACATGTCTTGACTGTTTGTTGTTTGAGATATTATAATATTACAAAAAATATGAACCAATAGAAGATAGGCAAATCAGCTCTCTTTTTTTAATGTATTGCTTTTTCTCACCCTTCCCCGCACTTACATTCACTTGGCTAGCACAAAACAAATAGTTGGATCTTGTACTAGGATTATTAAGTAAACCATCTCAGTTGTTACTAGCGTTAACTCCTGTTTCCTACCTTGTTCTCTGAAAAGCTGTTTGGTAAATCTTGTTCCACTGTCAATTTAGATATTGTTCTTCACTCTGAGAAAACACAGAGCTCTCAATTCATTCAAAGCATAGTTTAACAGTATGCATTTCTTATGCCACGAATGTAATAAATCATGTATGGAATGATCCAGGCTTTTGTGAGGTACTTTTTTGACAACTTACTGATTCTCATAGCCTTTTTTGCATAAGTTTCTATTTTAAACACTTAAAAAATATTGCATTAGCTCATATGTAGGACCAAAAACCAGGCTACCAATATACTCACATATTTTTAGAATTGTAAGATAAAGAATTAAAAATTTAGATAATTAACATTATTGCAGGAGCTTCCATTTAGTTCATTTGTATGTATAAGTAAAGATAGTTCTAGCAGTATAATCCTGCATTAATCCTCATACACAGCCAGTGGTGCTTATACAATGAATTATTTTGATGTCTTACATTTTAATCAGATTTTGTTCTGAAGACAAAACTATAGATATTCTCATAGCCTCTTCTCTTGTAACTACCATACCTGGAAACTCAATTAAACCCCTTTATTTTCACAGTACTTTCTGAGATGTTGTTTTCCTTTTATAGGCGAGAAAGAAACATTTTAAAAGTTTCAGATGGTGAAAGAGTACTTAGCACCTTATGTTTTCAGAACATCACTAACACTGGTTTCAGCAACACTCTCTGAGTAGATCTTCTGCATATCAGGCTCCACTGTGTCTGGTTTTGGACACCAGAAACTGTAAATCTAAATGTTAAGTGTAAATGTAAATGGAGAATAATTTGTGAAAGTTTGACTGAGATGCAGAGAACTATAGCAAGAAGAATGGTACAATGCAGTTCTCTATGCAAATGTTCTTGATGTCATACTCACAAGATTATGCTTTCTCTAACTGCAACTGTCATCTCCATTCACTAAGTGCTTTCTGAAAGAAGACTGAATAATACCCAATCCCACCCATTCTAAAACTAGCTCAGTCCTTTCAGCATTGTGATGCTTATGCACACGGTACAGAAGGTACAATTTTATTGTATGAATGTTTCATTTTCTATCTTTCATAATGATCTTTAAACGAGACTCCTTAGATGTGTATTAAAAGGTACAGTGAAGGTGCTGGAACTTAGACTTTCTTACTGACATGTAATGTTTTCATATAAAAATTCACTTCACACCTTTTTCCCTATGGTATTTGTTCTGCCCAAATCACATCTTGGAACATTAAGAGAGAAGTCCTTTACAGACCGTTTGTATTGTGACAAATTTCCCTGAAATTCATATAGTAGTATTGTAGCGAGAATTGTATTAAAATTGACAGGGAATGTGATGACATTCATGGAAAAATGTGAGATCAGCTGCACACTTCAGTCTTCTATGACTTTGATTGGTTGATAAGATTGGGAAATTTCCTTCAAATGATGTCCAAAAGAGCACCACTGGACACACTATGGCACTCCTGCCTTAGCAATACAAGGAGGAACTTTAGAAGGATGTTTTGGGGGAGGGCCAGGGAGGAGAATAAACGCATAGTGTACAATTTGATTCTTTTAAGCATCTGAGTGGGATTCGCGTCCATGCATGCAGGAAGAGGATTATTTGGGACTTGACTCACAGCTCCTTTTCTTTGTGAAGCCTATTCTGCTCCAAGACTGACTCTTACTGGGGGTCCAATAGACAGCTAATAAAAAGAGCACATTTTGCAAGTGGAGCGGATTTGTCAGCAGAAGGGCTGGGGAAATGACAGTTGAAGAATCAATGTTTGGTTTATGCCCAAGCTCTTCCAGAGAGGGGAAACCCACAGTTTTCAGATCAGGTGGCAGCTGCTGACTGCTCTAAGTGTATTGTAGCACCAGGCTCATATGGGATGCAGACTTATTTTAAGCACTTCACAAAAATGAGAATAATTCTTCAAAGTTGAAAGCTAAAGCACTTATAATGTTTCTCAGAATAATATACTTTTGGAAGACTAAACTTGTAGTTTACTATTGAGTAGTTTATTGTTATTTCTGTTTCCTTTTGAGAGTTAATCTTGGATATTATATTGCAAAGCTCGGGACCTCCTTGAGAAGAACATGAGAGAGAGAGGAACTGGCTTATCTCCTCTTCTCTGGTTAGTGAGGTTACAGCTATGACTGAATTTCATGAGATCAGTAAGTGGTAAGGAGAGATACCATACCAGTGGTTTGGGAGACATACCATATTGTGGTACCCCTGATCCAGTGTGTTTCACATGGTACGAGCCTCTCCTGTGTTATCAGATTACCAGTTTTCCTGTTTCACATATCTGCCTTGATGATTTTTTTTCCCCTATTGTAATAATATTTCAGACTCATGAAGATTTTGTTTTCATAGGTCTTGGGAATGCTTTTCATTATGCTGAACTTTGAAGCACGTAATACAGCTTCAATCTGCAGATCTGTGACCTTGTACCACACAGCAGTATGGTGTCTGTAAAAGATTTCACTCATTGGTAACAAATGCTCCTCCTTCTCCATAATTTTACCTGTCTCCACAGCAACTGACAGCTCAGATGGATTTCCCAGTAGAAGTTCTTTCGTGTTGAAGGCTTAATTTCAAGGCTTAATTTTAAATTCTAATTCTAAAATGTGTGCACTGCCCACATCTAATTCCATTTGTGCCTTCCCTGTGTGCTGAAAAAATTTCATCTTCTCTCTTCTCCCTCTCCTGTCTTCTCACATAATTGTAGTAGCTGGTGCCCCAGTAGATTTCAAGGAGCATACTAGCCACAACCCCTCCAAACAGACACAGCAATACAAACCAAAAAAAACCTACCCTAATCTGTTTTTCTCCTGTTTAACTTACATCCTCTATCCCTATGAAAACATATAACTAAATATAAGCAGTTTGCATCATCGTCCTGAAAAGGCAGGACTAAATCAGAAAAAAGTATATGGCCTACTTCAAGACGTGTACAGTAGTCAGTATTCCTAAAATAAAATCTAAATATCTGTGTTTTTTTTTCAAATTAAAGTTTCTTAATCTATTTAATTTTTTTAGAGATTAATTACAGAGGCTTTTCCTAATACTGATTCACTGTGATCTTCTTTCTTTATACTTTGCTAAGCATACCATCCTTCTGAAATTGTTGTATGTTGTGCATCGTAAGGTTATATAGCAAATAATTTTCTGTTTTGTCTTGTTACTTAATAATTTCTATAACTGCATTTTGACTTTAACTACAACTGGGCATGAAGAACAATAGTCGAAGGGTTTAATTTGACTATTAATACTAATGAAAGTTATAGAAACCCATGATTGTTTATCTGCAGTTAGGGCTGGCCTTTCTTGCCTTGCATATGCAATATGTTGCAAATAGCTACTCTGAATTTCATCTGTCCTTTTTCAGGGAGATTGAACTAGATGGTCTCCAGAGGTCTCTTCCAACCAGTTGCATCTCACACACAGTGTTTATTCCTTCAGAGAACCGATAACTTCTGTTGATATGTCTGATGCAGAGGTTGGGATTCCTCTTTCAGTGTTTCTTAAATACTTGTGGAGATAAAAAACCCACCTCTGATACAAATGCAGCCTTGCCCTGGTGTAGAGCTTGATTTACCTGATAAAACTGAATCTGTTATATGCTTTCCTGTGTTCTAGACTAGTTTGGAGTACAATGCAAGTTATAGGGAAGACAGAACCAAAGATGCCTGAAGAGTTATGAAAACTTTCTTTTGTGGACTATCGGAGAATTACCAGCGGTCTCACACTGCTAAGAAATTCTTCATTCAGTTATCTTACTTCAAAGAGGAAAACTGAACTCATCGTAATCCTCTGTGTAAGAAGGATATGGAGCTGTTGGAATGGGCAGATTTAGACTAGACATTAGGAAGAATTTCTTCACCATGAGAGTGGTGAGACACTGGAAGAGGTTGCCCAGAGAAGTTGTGGATGCCCCATCCCTGGAGGTGTTCAAGGCCAGGTTGGATGGGGCCTTCGGTAACCTGATCTAATGGGATGTCCCTGCCCATGGCAGGGGGATTGGAACTAGATGATCTTTAGGGTCCCTTCCAACTCTAACTATTCTATGATTCTAATCAGAAGTCCTAAAAAGGCATAAGCAATGAATTTTTTTTTATGGAAAACCCATAAATGTGCACTAATCACCACGATAAATAAACAGATGCATAGTTTTTAGAAGATAAGTAAGAAGGACGTGTTGTGGTTACCTGAGTTAGGAAGAAAGCATTAAGTGAAGTTGCTATACTGTGATACCAACATATTTGAAGAAAAGCCTCTTTCCTAGAAATGCCAACATTAAGTTCTTTCTTAAGGTTACTTCTTTTATTTCAGACCAAAAAGATTAAGGCCTTGGAACATTATTCTTGTAGACTCATGAAGATCAGAGAGAGAGAACTTTCCTGAGATACCACTGCAAGGAAGTCAGTTTGCCTGGAGAAGTATAACCGCAATCCTCATGCAAATATCTTTTTTTGAATCTAGAATCACTTACCAATAAGATATGGGATCTACATTATTAATTCAGATGAGTACTTGTCATAACTCACGTCACATTAATTTTCAAAATAAATCTGAATAGCATTCTTCCTTTCAGGTAAGGATCAAAGCTTTTATGACACTATCAATCTGAGGCAGAGAAGTCATGACTTCTGTTTTGAGATCTATAGGAATGAATGCATGGCTGTCTGTACATAAATTCACTATTTCTGCTATTGGTCATACAAAGTAGAGAAAAAAAGAAATTATATTTAATATATGTTTTATTTTGAATTTCCATATTTACAGTATGGTCTTGTTTTCCAAGCAAGATAGAGCTTTCCAAGCTCATAAATGTTAGAAATTGCACAGGAATTAATTTATGGACCTTAACGGAATGGAAGGTAGAAAAGTGTAACCATGCTTACCTGGAGGTTTCCTTTTTTCAGCAATAAAAGTCCTCAGATCAGAATATTCTAGAAAAGCTGTGCAGAAATATGGAGATTTATGTCATTATGGTGAATTCTTCTTCCTGACAGTACTAGAAACCTTTTTTTTTCCTTTATCCTCAATTCATTTATTTGAAACAGTGTGTTACTTAGGAATGTAACATTGAATTAACTTCATTGTCAAAGTCTGCTGATGTGGTTTGAAATGTCAGGGAACAATATAGGTTGTCACTTGTTTGATTTTGGCCTCTCGTTGCAAGGACAAATCTGTGTCAGTCTTAAGAGACTTGTGATCTTTGTAAGAAAGGGGAACTTCAACAACTTACTGTGACGTAAGGTAACAAGGAGAGGGATTTCTATTCTTTAACTCATTTATTGACAAAACCCCCTTAGATGTATATGAGGACCATTCAATAGCCATGAAATATTCTGAATGTTTTTTTTAAGCAGCTAAAATATTGGCACTAGAAGACATATGAAACTTTCAAACATACTTAGATCTGCTTTCTCTGTTCCAATTTCCCCTAATACCAGGCCGGCAATTCAGCTGAGGCATTTTGTTGCAATATCCAGTTATGGTGTTCTTGGGTTGTTGAAGTTTTCATGGTATAGTTTGCATATATGGGATTCTTTTCCCCTTCTAACCACACCACATAATGCAATACGTTAAATTGTGCATTAAGGTAGACAACATTAATGGTAGCCTGCTTTCAGTGGGTTTTTTTGTGGCCACAATTGAAGTGCCAATAAAAAATTAGGAGCCTCACAAGATGAAGACTTAAAAGATACAAAATTTCACCTTCTACCTCATACCTATTGATGTAGGTAGTAGAACAACTAACATGGTGGTCTCGGCTTTATATGAGCCTTCCTCAGGAGTATTTCAGTGCAAACCAGTTGAAAAACTACCATGCTTACCAGAGATAACTGGGAAGTGATAGCTATGCCTTGCCTGTATCCTGGTACAACAGCCTAAGGGTAGTAGGCTATTAAGTATTAGGAAAGATTTATCTTGAAAGAGTCTAGTTAAGGCAGTTTAAAATAGTCTTGGAGCAAGAAGCTAAATAAGCACTGCAGAATTGACACTTTAGCTCACTATGTAGTCCTCTATTTTTTTTTCCCAATATAAATGTTAAATTGCAAATGGTTAGAGAACAGTACTAAGTGATTTAGTGGACCTCATGTATCCTCCTCGCTCAACACTGTGATAGTGCTTCCCTCCCTTTAACAATCAGATGTGCACTCCCTTCCTGAGAGGAAATCAGTTGCTGAGTTTATTTTCTATGAGTGTCAGTATTAACTCAGAATCCTAGAATCACTAGGTTGGAAAAGACCTTTGAGATCATCAAGCCCAACCGCACCTGTCCGTTACTAAATCATATCACTTAGCACTTCATCTGTCTGTCCTTTAATACCTCCAGGGATGGTGACTCAACCACCTCCCTGGGCAGCCTTCTAGTGCTTGATAACCCTTCTTGTGAAGAAGCTTATCCTAATGTCCGATCTGAACCTCCCCTGGTGCAACTTGAGGCCATTCCCTCTCATCCTATCACCTGTCATTTGGGAGAAGAGACCAACATCCAGCTCTCTACAACCTCCTTTCAGATAGTTGTAGACGGTGATAAGGTCTCTCCTCAACCTCCTCTTCTCCAGGCTAAACAACTCTGGTTCCCTCAGCAGCTTCTTGTAAGAGTTGTTCTTCAGTCTATCAGTTTTGTTGCCCTTCTCTGGACACACTCCAGGACCTCAATGTCTTTTTGTAATGAGGTACCCAAAACTGAACACAGTATTCGAGGTGCGGCCTCACCAATGCTGAGTATAGGGGCTTCATGACCTGCTTCATGACCTTCCCAAGCACCGAGGTCAGTCTGACAGGTCTGTAGTTCCCTGGATTCTCTCTCCAACATAAAATTTGCCAACCTCCAGTCAAGTGGAACCTCACCACTCAGCCAGGACTGCTGTTATATGATGGAAAGTGTTTTGGCAAGAACTTCCACCAGCTCCCTTACTATGTTTTGGTGCATTCCATCCAGCCCCACAGACTTGTGAATGTCTAACTGGTCGAGCAGGTCTCTAACCATTTCCTCTTGGATTATTGGAGCTTTGTTCTGCTCTCCCTCCCTGTCTTCTGGCCCACGAGGCTGGGTACCCAGAGAAATCTTACCTTACTGTTAAAGACTGAGACAAGGAAGGCATTAAGTACCTCAGCCTTATCCTCATACTTTGTCACTCCTCATCCTTTGTCACTCCTGTTCCCCCTGCAACTAGTAAAGGATGGAGATTCTCCTTGGCCCTCCTTTTGTTGCTGATATGTTTGTAGAAAGATTTTTTTCTTTATTATCTTTCACAGAATTAGCTAATCTGAGTTCTAGCTGGGAGTTAGTCCTTGTGATTTTCTCTCTGCATGATCTCACTTCATCCTTGTAGTCCTCCCAAGGTGCCTGCTCCTTCTTCTGAAGTTCATATACTTTCCTTTTTTTTTTCTGAGAGCCACACAGATCTTTCTGCTCAGCTGAGTTGGTTTTCTTCCCCACTGGCTCATTTTTTGGCACGACTGTTGCGTTGCAGTCTTATGCTCAGGTTTTTTTCTCTGCTTGCCAGTAAATATAACCTTGATCCACATCCTATCGTCAAGTTTCTAACTTTGCTTAGCTTAGACCTCCGCAATTTCTTTAATATAAGCTTATGACAAGAGCTCATTGTGCTTGTTTGTAGTCTAAAATCACTCTCCAGGCACTACGGAAAGTTAATCTCATTTGCTCTATATGATAATTGTACAAGGCGCCTTGGAGTGGGACCAAGTATCCCTAGTGGGTGTAAAGTACACACTCAGACCCCACTTGCAGGGTCTTGGGGCCACAAGAGAGCCCTTGTGTAAACAATTGTCCTGAAGCAGAATATCCTAGCCCTAGTCCTAGCCAGCAGGACCACATACCTCTATGGTTAAGATACTCCCAACCAGTGTCTGAGATATGGAGGTAAGTATCTAAGTGTTTTCGTATTAATAGATAGATATTTTATATTAATAGGTATCTATATATACGTAGCTATGTGCACCTGTATATTTAAGTATGTACATACACTACAGATATATATTTAATCAAAGGATGACATTTCCACCTGGGATGCCTCTGGCCATACATGAAATGCATTAGGAAGGTTCCCCTCATCAGACTGACAAAATGAATGGCTATGAGCACTTTATTTATTATTTTTTTTAAGGTCTAAGAAATTCCTCAGTATTTCCCAGGCCCCTTTTCCCCTAACTAAACTTTCTAGAGCCAGTCCATGTCTTTCTCTGATACAGGTCCCTTGAAGCTCCTTCAACAGGCTTTCATGGTTCCTTGTTGATCCTCAAACCCCGCAAATGTTTTGCTCTCAGATCAGTGTTGACTGTTTCCTGGACTGCTTTGAGGGACTAATATTCACCATTGCATTAACCATTACTGAAAGCAAGTTGCCTGAGAAGTCTGAGGTTTCGTTAGTAAGGAAATTACCAGTTTTCAAGTATGTATTCTTTGAGAAAAATAGTTTTAAGCTTTTGTGAGCAATGTAACACATATGAGTGATAGGTACTGTGCAGGCGAGCGAATATAGCTGTTGAGTTGTGCTGTCACTGGAGCAGCATGGATGTTACAGATTGTGACTACAGAAAGGTGTGAGATAGAGTGAACTATTTGAGGTCCAGTACTGAAGCTGTGGTCAGAAAAGTAAAATCTGGTTAGAACATTTATTATGTTGCTTGCTAAAAGGATGAAGAGGATTTAATTCTTGGTTGGCAAAAAAAACCCCAAACTGTGTACATCTCAGTATTTTATTAGTTTGTGTGGTTTTAATCCTTCTGTCATACACTAGCTTAGTTTTCAAGTATGCTGCTTACTGCTATGTAATGTGCTAGATAGTTTTTCCTTGATATTGCCAGGGAACCACTGGCAAATGCTTCTTCCTTTCCTGTTCATTGTGCTGATTCTTAAAATATCTCATTCTGAAGAAATAATATTTGTTATTCCTTGGATGCCCTAGAAATAGTCTGTTGTGGGGATGGATACTTTGAAGTGTTTCTATACCTGTGTTTCAAGATTTGCTATGTACTTCCATCAGGAATGTCTTCCTGTCTGTTGTGTCATACAGGCAGTGTTCTCCATTTAAGAAATAAATAGCATGTCTTTAAAATACAAATTTGCATTAATGGGACCTAAAAACATAACAGTACATCATGCTTACTAATAGTGATCCTCCTTGGCTGCTCTAGCCTATATGGAAGTTTTCATCTTTCTTGCTCTTCTTTCAAGAGACCCTCTCCCTCTATTAATTGAACCTTATTTTCAGACCCTTTTTAGTTTGTTTATGCATGAAGAAAATGACTTCAAGTCACTGGCACTTTCCTCCTCTGCCATCCCTCAGATAGAATGTTCTTGTCTTTTTACTCTTTGTGTCAGAAAGGCTCCTTCTTTTTTATTCTTTGCTGAGCTCTCCTGGTGATGACTACTCCTAGCACCGAGGAAGAGGTGAAGGGATTAGTTTACTTCCTCCCCAAGGTTCTTGGAGTAATGTTTCAGTGACTGCTTACTTCAAAGAGATGAACAGTGAGAAGTGCCTGATGGAGATGTGTGTACTTAATTTCTATGAGAATTATTCCTAAGAAGACTTATAAGGATTTGTCTAGGATCAGCAGACTATAATATTCTTCTCATTTACAGGAAAGTGAATTTTGTGACTTTTCTTTTGTATTAGAAATATAATGAGTCAACAGATGTTTCAAGCTTTGTAATTTTTTTAGGACACTCAGAATATATAGCTTTAGCTTTTATAGTATTTTAGACAGTAAAAAGTTAAACAGGTGCAAAATCTCCGACTAGAAAAATGAAACAGTAATATAACACCAAAAAAAGTCTGAAGCACAAAAGGTGTAAAGATTTGTACAACATACATAAATGTAGAAGCGGTTTTCAATTTTAATAAACTATCAGTGATACAGGGGTTGTAACAGCAGTTTTCCATATCTTATTTCTGAATATCAATAAATCATTTTAGCAATTGGGAACTCTCACCTTCAGCCACTGTTTTGTTGTTTTGTATTGCTTGGGAGTAATTCAGTAAATGAGGTCATAAAAATTAATCCTTTTTTATTCTGGCAAATCTTCAGAAATAGCAAATACACAATCAGAAGAATAGGCGAGGGAGTCCCTGATCACTGATCCTACTAATTTTATTCATATCATAATACACCATTAGGAAACCCACCATGCATCTCTTGCACATTTATTTACGTTAGGTGGATGTTGGTACAGTTCGGCTTACCACACTAGTTTCCGAAGAATTTCTTATCTGCTGTGAAGGTTTTGATTTCAGCCAGCGGGTCTCTAAATGGGAATGACATCAGCCAAGCAATATGAAAACAGACAAAAGCAAACAACCTTCCTTTTCCATCAACAAAACCCATAGATTTCTCACAAAACGGGAGTGATGATCTAATTGTAGTTTTTACAACAATACAATGGATAGAACGTACCATAGAGGTACATTTAGATCCCTTTCAAAACCACTAGAGAATATATGTAATTTCAGTAGTATTTTCTGCTATTGCTTGCTGTGAGTAGACTGCACTCCCTCTTCTAAATGGGAACAAACTCCGTCCCTTCATATACATGTGCAGTTCCCAAAGAAAGTGATGGCTTTATATTAAAGTGGTTTCCTGAAAATGTTTTCAGCTACGGAGAGGCTTAGAAAGAAATGGTTGATACACCGTCTCTGATTACCTAAAAGCTGTACTTTGAGTATGGAGCTTTCAGAAGCTCTTATTGAGGACCTCCACAAAACCTGTGGGAACAACCAAAGACAATTCTGTGCTGTTTTGAAAATCTGCCTTAAACACGTGAGCTCTCCATGTGCTATATGAGAATGTGAATTGGTCTCTCTTGTCCCCAGGAAGAGCCCCTGAGACCACTATGGATATGCCCTTAGTCTGTCATGGGGGCATTTCTGCATTCTGCCAAAACTGCAGAAATGGGAGTTGCTGTAGCATCGAAGGGCTGTCATGAAATTAAAAACTAGCAATTGAATCCACATGGAATCAACTAATTTTTTTCCTTTATTTAGTTCAGTTGTGTGGCTCTGTCTAACAATAAAATGTGTTATTCCTTCATGAGATTGCATTTCCACTGTAGTTCCTTTAATTAAATGGTACTAGATAGGTACCGGTGTAGGATAAAAACATGGCTAAATTAGACATTCAGGGGCATGCAGACATTCCAAAGAGCCCCAGGCAAAAGTTGAAATTGTGGTATTTTCTAAATTGGGATTTATTATTAGTGTCATCACACAAAGCTCACTGTGCCTACTCAAAATATTGCGAACTGTCTTTCCTGCTTCCTCAGCCTCATCTCCTGGGGAGCCCTGGGCTGTATTTATGAAATACCTTTTTTCTTTCCTCTTTTTTTCTGTTTTAAACTTTCTTAGTATCCTTTTTCAAACCAGATGTATGGTCATTGCTATAGCGACAGCGGAGTATATAGTGGAATGGTTACTTGTGGTTGGATTTAATAATAACAGGGAGGACAATGTGAGGTCCATTTATAAATTATAACAGATTGAAATGCATTGTATATAATAGCTTGGGAAATGCAGCAGATGCATTGCCCAAGTTCAAGAGCAATTGATTAAAATGCTATCGAGAGAGACATAAGAGTGCAGTAACTCTGAGTCAGTGCTTAAATTCTGTTTTCCTGACTGCTGGATCCAATTGTTGTCTCTCATTTTCTGTGCATGTCATAAAAGCTACTTGAATGTGTTGCTGTTTCACCTAATCTGAAGAAGCATGCACCCTGACCAGTGACACTAGGTTTTATCAAGATACACAGTGAAAGGAGCAACTGGTAACTGTTGCATAGATTTCATAGAGGTAACATCACTTCTGTTGAGCATCGGCTCATTCTTTTCAGTGCTAGACTGTGCTTCCTGCTTATATCTTAATTTCTTCTCACTTGAAGGAGAGCAATTTTAATTCCCACTCAATACTTGAAGTCTTTTATCTCCTGCATTATATATTGGGTTTAAAATAATATATTAATAAGTATTTAAATATTTTATAAAAATACGAGCTTTATAGTTAATATTGTTTCTGCTGTTTCTGCTAGTTGACCTATATTGCTCATTCTTTCTAGATGTGAGGACAGTCTAACTCTTAGAATTAGATACATGGGCTCCACTGTTCAAATGATGTTCACAAAATGCAGAGGGGGTTCCCCGGAAATTAGTAAACCTATTGCTTAATCATAGGAAAAGTGAACTGGCTGTGGACTGCCCATCAACACCCGTCTCTCACCTATTGTTCCTTTCTAAGTAAGGTCAAATTGAGTGGGCAGTGGGTTAACTATGGTATTTTACAGACCTCAGTGTCTGTAAACATGCTGTCTGCAGATTTCTCTTTCAGATGCCATTGTCAATGTCACTACTATATATCCTTACCACCCCTGCAAGTATATGTTTCATTCCAAGCCTTCTATACTTATCATGACTGCTAATTTTATCTCTTTTATAATTTTGTTTTGCCGTCTGCTTCTTTGGATGGCCTTTTTAAGGAGGTTGGAAATAAAGTTGCCTTTGCAGTCACAAGAAGAATTTTAAAAAAACCCCTCACTAATAAAAATAATCTACTGAATGCTGAGCATAGCTACTGCTAATCTTTAAATGCAAAGACTGGACATAATGTTAGGCATCACAGTGCTTTATCTCATGCATGAGAATAGTATAGACACCAAGGGTAAGAACTGAGTGTGAGATGGCGTAAGTGCTGCCGGACAAACAGAGAGTTGAGGGTTTCAAACCTGCCTCCGAATTGGGCTACTTCCTTATGCTAACTGACTGCTGAATAAATTTAATTAACAGTTGTCACAGAAGCAACTGGAGCATACTTCTCTTTCACCTATCTTCTCTGCCCTTGAAACTACAGAATACTGCCCTTCGCTTTTTTCTGTCTTGTCTCGACTAAGGAAAAAGCTGGAGGGGGCTCTTTCCCAGAAAGAAGAATGTGCCCATTTGTGAAGACACTTTCTAGGGAAGCTGGATGTTGAGGATAAAGCTTCAACTCTCCCACCTCAAAGAAGCATCACATGCGTTAGACAAGATTATATCAGGGAACTGGAAACATCATATGAATTTTCACTAGTGCTGCCTGATGGAAAAGAGTGATCCCAAGTACATTATTGAAAGTAGTTTCTTCTTCTTAGGAAAGATTTTTGCCTTGTATGTCTCTGCTGAGATCCAGATGGGTCTGCTTTGCTAATTGCTGGCTACTTCCAGGCTAGCTGCAGCACTGTTCTCTGAGGTTAATTGGATCCTCCATCAGCCTGTGTTGAGTATCCACTTCTGTGATAGTACTGTACAATGTAAGGAGCTGTGCTGCAAATACCTGATTTCTTAATCAAGTCACATAGACTGATGCTTTGCATAACCTGCAAGGCAGTGGAAGACAGGGGCATTAATTGCAGTAGACAGAGAAAGGGGATGAACCATCATCTCTTGAAAACATTCTGAGTATATCCTTGACTTACTGAATCAAGAGTTGAAAACTTTTTTTTTCTATTACACTATTCTGGCTCAAATGTGTAATTGTAGCAAACTTAAGTCTATAGATGATGACAGGTGTACTCTTAGTTATTTTTTATGGATTACCCTGAGATAGACTGTTGTTGATTAACTCCCGCAGATTGCAAATTGAGAATGTATTAAGCTACGTTCAGGTATTGAAAACCTGTAAATCTAGCACTTTGTGTTAGATTTTAAAAGTGTTTGTTAACACTGTACTTCAAAGGTACTTGGTCTTGGTCTGGTGAGTCATAAGAACATCTAATGAATTCAGTTCTTTGTGGAAGGTAGGCAGGAGATTGTCAACCTGATTTTTATGTTTGGATTTAACTAAATGCTGACTTCTCAGTGTTTTCAAACATGGAGAAAATCTATGTATGTGCTAGAGGAAAATTTTAGGCACATAGGAACTTTTAAAATAGCAAAAGTAATTTCTTTGAGTAAACTTTGATCTGAGTTCAGGTCTCCAGGATTACATTCTTGAGTATAGGCATCTCTGGTTTTGCTGAGCTACTTTAAGTGCCTGGTTTCCTTCTTTACTTCTTTTAGCTTTTTCCATTCGGACAACATGATTAACCTTACAGTGTGCCTACAAATGAGTGAGTTAATACCACTGCTGGTATTAATACCAATGCTGCTGATGGCTACCTTAGCATCTGTCTGTCTATGGTCTAGCAGCAAGTTTAACTGGACAGCAGCAGCTCCTTGCATTAACAAGTCCTGCTGGCAGCATGCATCTGATTCCCAGCCTGAGCAGAGGGGATGCAAGAGAAAGGCTATCTGACATTGCGGACAAGAAAAAGAAAAAATAGAAAAAAAGAAAAAAGGTGAAAGAAGTTCATCTTCTTACTTTTCTTTGAGAATTAATAGGTAGGGATGAAACATCTGTTATATTTCTGGAACTACTAGCTGAGAAATACTTTTTAGATTTTGAAATTTTTTGGCTGAGAACTTGAAATTTGTATCTTCTGTCTTGAGAAATCTTGGAACAGAACAGTCTTATTTATAGCAGACACTGGCAGAATATTGGACATATAATGAAGAATTATGCTACTTCTTTGAGTAACAAGCGACTTCTCATATCACTTCCCTTAGCCAAAGCATGCATTTCAGCATGGTATTTTTTTCAAGTGTTTTTGAACCAGGCAAGGAGAAATGATGAAATAGATAATTATGATAGACCATCTCAAGCTAATCACTAAAGAACTGTAAAAGTGGGTTTGATAGGGGAATCTCTGTTTATTAACCATTATATTGCTATTTGGCTGTGGAATATAGAAAATGAAAAGAAAATGATTTTCAACTTAACCTCATGTATTTTCCTGAAAAAAAAAGTATCATTAAACATGTTATTTGGTCACAAACATCTTTAAATGTATATGTGTGTGTGTGTGTGACTTCTGAACCTGGTAAAATCTGAAAGACATTTAAAGGTACATTAGTACATAACCTTGGTACTATAGTAGCTGATAACCTTGTCATTCCACCGATTTACTCTTTTCTTTTGCTATGCTCCATATGATTTTTATCTTTATTTAAACTATTCCTCTTTTTTTTTTTTATTCTTTCCCTCATCGGCCTGGCATCTTTGCTGTCTAGTTAAAGGAGAAACGTGCTAGTAGAACCAGAACCGAAGAGGGACAGTTTTCTATAGATTCATGTCTCTTGGTTAATAATTGAATCATAGAGATCTTCTTTTATCCCTGAATATGCATATATTCTGGTAATACTATGCAGACTGACACGCTTGACAGCAGAAATGAGCTGATGAGACTGTTAGCATTCTTCATGTTAATGCTAGGATTCTGGTCTCTCTTCTATCCAAGACCTACCGTTTCTAAAATTTATAAGAGTGTAACTATCTTTTATATTTCTGTCTTCTCAGTCACATTTTGTGGAAATTGGACTACTTAGTTAAAAATTACAAGGAGAGGGCAGGCAGACTGTATGATATTATTGTGCCTCCTTGTTTCCATAGGAAACTAGGCTAAAAATAGCCTGATAAAGGCAACTTTATGTTCTGCAAAAACAATCCCCTCCCGGTTTGTATGTTATAGGGCTGTAACATAATTGAGGATACTCTGAAGCATTTACTTCTAAGGAAGACAGTATGTATAAGCACACATCTGGAAATGCCTAATACTCCTCTTAGAAAATACGCCTCTCATTTGAGCAAGTGTAGAGAGGAGTCATTCAGTTACGGAAAGTCTTCTCTGGCCAAACCTTCCTGTGATGTCTCTTACGGATGAAGGCTGGCATCTTGTTCCATGTGTCTGTTAGGGGCAAAAATAGATGAAGAAAGAGAGAAGAGGACCACAGAAAGGTAAAATGTTTTTTTCCCTACCTACTGTTGAAGATCCTTTTAAGTCTCCTTCTTCTGCCTACACTCTGCCTCTCTGATCAGAGCTTCATTCCTCTACAGATGTATAGGGAACATTATGAAACTAAGTGGAAGTACATTATGAAAGAAATCAGAGGTACTACCTTCCAGTTGTATATTGCAGCAAAAAGAAGCCTTAATGGATATATGACAAAGTGAAAGAAAGAATATTTGGCTAAATTGTAAAACAATGACCAAAACTCGGCATCTTCTAGAGATACTTGACTCAGAAAGCAGGAACTTTTAAGAATAATCAGGAAAGAATGTTATATACTAAACACTTCTGAAACATAGAATTATAGAATGGTTTGGGTTGAAAGGGACATCAAAGATAATATAGTTGTAACCCCCACTTCCATGGACAGGGACATCTTCTGTTAGCCCAGGTTGCTCAAAGCCCTGTCCACCCTGGACTTGAACACTTCCAGGGATGGGACAGCCACAACTTCTCTGGGCAACCTTTTACAGTGCCTCATGACCCTCCTAGTAAAGAATTTCTTCCTTAGATATAAGTTAAATCTACCTCCTTTCAGTTTAAAGCTATTACCCCTTGTCTTATCACTACATGCCCTGGTAAAAAGTCCCTCCCCATCTTTCTTGTAGGCCCCCTTTAGGTACTGGAAAGTTGTTATAAGGTCTCCCCAGAGTCATCTCTTCTCCAGGCTGAACAGCCTCAGCTCTCTCAGCCTGTCTTCACAGGAGAGGTGTTCCATCCTTCTGACTATTTTCATAGGCCTCCTCTGGACCCACTCCAACAGTTCCATGTCATTTTTGTACTGAGGACTCCAGAGCTGGTTGCAGCACTCCAGGTGTGGTCTCACCAGGGCAGAGTAAAGGCAAATCACCTTCCTCAACCTGCTGGTCACGCTTCTTTTGATGCAGCCCAAGATACAGTTGGTGCACATTGTCAGCTCATGTTGAGCTTTTCATCCACCTTGAAGCTATTCTCAGCAGGCCTACTCTCAATTCCATCATCCCCCAGCCTATATTGATGCTGGGGGTTATCCCTGACCCAGGTGCAGGATCTTGCACTTGGCCTTGTTGAACTTCATGAGGTTTGCACATGGGCCCATTTCTCAAGCTTGTCCAGGTGCCCCTGAATGTCTTGTCTTCCCTCTAGTGTGTTGACCGCACCACATAGCTTGTGGAGTCACAACATGACTTCACACATCTGAGAAAATATTAAATTGTCTGGAAAAAAATACCACTATGTCAATGATACAAATGACACCGGAGTAGCATTCAGAGTCTATTAACCAAGTCCAACTGAATCAATGAATAAAAATAGCTTAACTTGAGCAGTGCAAAATTTGTAGAATTTTAGCTTGGCAGACTTGTCAAAAATTTGACTTAATGTTTCTAATTTGTTCTGTATGCTAAAATATGTAACACATGACAAGGGAAAACATGCCACCTCTGGAGTATTGATGAATTATAGAATCTTTGGAGTAAGTACTCTTCACTCATGTTTCTCAGAGATTGCATACATTATATGTGCAGTACATGTAACAGGCAAGTTATACATATATTGGCTTATTAGCTTCACTGTTCAAACTAAAGACATAGTCAATAGAAAGTATCTATATGTTTTTAGAAATCCAAATAATGATGTTTTATGTAGTAACGCATTTGGAAATATAAAATTCTGGGAGTGACCTAGTATGTCTAACTGAAGACTCTCATAAATTGAATACAGCCATAGATAATCCATCTTGTTTATATTAGATACACAGAATGCAGCAATTTGTTACAGGATTAAGCCTTTAAATCGTTGCCTCAGCTCCCTCTGTAGGCAGTGGAGAGCAAAGGGCATCTTCAGGGTGTGGTTCATCCCATGCCAAGTGTGTGACAAGCATAAAAGTGGACAAAAAAGAAAAGAGGTATTCCCATTCTGAAGATAAAGAGTGTTTAAAAAGTCATTACTTATCTTAAAGCATGTCTTTCATGTTCAGAGCGGTACTTAAGAGACATGCTGATTTTTATGGCAACATTTGCTGCATGTAACACACAGGCATATTTAGATACCTGTAGGTAATGGCAGAGGAGCTATGCCAGGTGAGGTTTGTTTTTTTTACAGCATTTTGCAGATGGACCAAGGTTATGACAAGATGCAGGTATGATACTTCTTTCCCTCCATTTTACTCCGAGATCCTTAGTTTGGCTTACTGAGTTCTAAAAATCCTTTTCTACCTATTGTTATTTAATCAGGCTTAGTACTAACAAATGTATTCAATGGCAGTTTTATCATCTAAGGAGCAGACTCCAATTGCAGATTCGCAGAGTAATGTATCCAGGATATGATGTTATGACAAGTGTTATTTTTATTTCATTGATTGAGGACAGTAATGAGGTCAAAATCATACACCTAAAACTGATTCATTTAAGCCTCTAATGAGCTGTGTGATATTGAAAGCTTTTTTTCATGTCTTATGGCATAGACACATACTGTGCAGTAGGAAAAATACAGAAAAGCAAAATGCCTGAAAGTGGTACAGAAATAGCAAGATCATAGCAACACATTTTGAATTTGTTAGTAGTTCTAATAACATAAAGGAAATTCATGGTTGATTAAGGAGTTTCAATGTAGTAAATTGTGTCTGCAATGCCATGTTGGCTTGCAGCCAGAAATTATTTGCCACTGCCACAGGAGGAAGATACGTACACCGAAACACATATTTATGGAGTTTGTGCTGCCCACAGGTTGCAGTGGGTACAATCAGAGGTCCATTGTGTGGAAACCTGTAGAGATGTGGATCAGGAGAGCAATGTTGATTGTTGTCTGATTTAAGATGCAGTTGGGGAGGTAGGAAGTACTCCTAGAAAGACAACTGAGAGGAGGCAGCTTCCAGTGCCAAGGAAACAAAGCTGTGGAAACTAGCTCTGTGCAATGGTCTTATATGCATGTTTTTGCTTATCGGTGTTCTTATATTATTTTTAATTATTTTTCAAAGTTTACTGTAAAATGGTAGGAACATATTAGTATCCATTAAGAGACAAGTGTGTTCACATACCAAGTACATACTTAAGTGGCTTCTTAGGTATATCACTCCTACTTTACAGGACTGCATTCCTTTGGTTTGCAGTTTATAATGGGCTGGCACACCCAGTAAAACCACAGATGTGTGTTACTGTCTTAAGAGGTTATCTTAAAACAACCCATCTTGTGGTACCTTGCTTCAAACTACTGCATCTTTGACATTAATCACAGTTGAAAGAGTTGCAATTTAGCTTTATTCTGTAGGCTAAACACAGAAAAAAAATTAAGGCAAGGATATAAATTACTGTCTATTTTTTTCGTTCGCATTCATTCATGCAGTACTAGTCCCAATGTGCTGATGGTTTCATTCATGTCTTCCAAATCCCATGAGCAACAAGATCAGAAATTAATTTTCTTTAGTTTACAGTAGTTTATCTTAAAACTAAGTACTGAACTTAGTAATGAGGTGTTAATAGTTATAATAAGAAGAACGATTAAAAAAAAACCCAAAACAGAATTACCCATCCTTGAGATCTCTCCAAGTCAATACACTGTTAGTGTCATGTATGCTCGTATTTGTCTGTAATTGAAATTATTTCATATGGTTTTAAACATAGCATTTTATTCTTTATTATCTTCCTCTTACTGTTTCTCTCTGTCTTCTAGGGAGCTCACAATCTCCTTATCTAACATTTTTTCCATCAGGTGGACCTGACATTTTTCTTTCTCAGTAACTCATCTTTCTAATTTTTTTTTAAATGTATTTCTTGTGGATACTTTTAGCAAACGTTGTTTTCCTCTCGAATGCCAGATGTAGTGTGGAGATCAAATCAAAAAATATTTAAATTAATTAATGTTGATAAGTGAAGGACAACTCTTTCCCTCACCTATTTTCTTCAGATGATATATTGTAATACAGTATATTAACAGTTTCATCACTGTTATTCAAAACAATTGAATTACATCACCATCCTGAAACCTAATGTAAAAATTTTTTTACATTTTTAAAAAATCCCTTTAGGACAACACCACATTGACTGCTTTAAATCTTCAAAGATGTCTCTTGAAAGACTGTCTTTTATTGTAAAGACAGGCTGTCACTGCTGGTTCTGTTATGCTTGCCTCTCACTGGTTTTTGTGGGATCACACGTAATAAGGCACTGGAAGATTTCTGTCCGTAGGGAGAATACCAGCCATTATTTCAGGATCATTCTATTTATTTCAGCCTCCTCTGATGCTTTTTTCTTTCAGTCTAAGTAACCAGCCTGACCTGCCTCAGAGGCCAAGCAGCAGTCATCTCCTCTCGTCAGGAGATGCTGGATACTTCACAAAGGAAAAAGAAGCAGCCAGTACCAAAGCAACAGAAAGCTACAAGGCCAGAAAAAGCTTTGCAGTTTTGTTGGTGTCTATCTTTCCCCACTGCCCTTTTCTTTTTTCTTTTTGAAAAAATAAAGTTCATTGTCATCTCTATCCTTGGCTTTCCATGCCTGCAAAAGGAGATGGAAAATTAAGACCATTTTAAGCCATCTTTCTTCCAGGCCTGAGAAGAGGCCCAGTATGGGTACGGATGAAGGTGGATGTGCTGGGTATGGACAAAGATGGATATACTGAATAAACAGAACTACTCAGGAAGTTCCCATGCGTCAGCAACCAGCTTTCTTTCCCTTACCTACCTGATGCAAGGCTTTCCGTCCTTACCTTGCATGCTTAGTGTTGCTCCTCATCTTCCAGTTCTCTTCATGCTCCCTTTTCCATCTTTATCTTAGGTATGTTTTCCATCAATAAGCTAACCATGTTGGCCTAACACACCTTTCTTCCCCGTACATGTCTCTTCAGTTTACCACATCCATGTCAGCTTGCCTATAGATAAAAGTTTCATTACAAGCTGAAAGCTGGACCACTGGACCAACACTTCGTTTTTTAATCATAGTGTTATGGATCACTTATTTTTTTTAGATGCTGAGTAGCAGGAAGGAACACCCCAGGGGATGTCCTGCTTAACCATGGTAGCTTTGAACCAGGGCACATTCAGGCAGTGGAGGATTTCTCGGAGCATCTAGTTGCCAAATTAATTTCCACAGAGCATGTAAGGAGAGAAGTCTTCCAGAAGAATTAGTGTTTTGTTCAGTCACTACTTTTTTTCAAGGAATCACAGAAAGCAGCTTTGTTTACGTATTTCAGTTTGCTGCTTTGGACTGTTAAGTGACAGTTGTCTGATGAGACTGGAGAAGGAATCTGTAAAGCTTTGGCAAAGCAAATATTTTCCTGCCATTCCCTGTCTAATTTTAGTATGGAAGGGAATATCTGAAGAATTTTACATGCTTAAAATCCCCAAGAAACCTCAACCAGATAACAAGTGAATTTTTTTTTGTTGAAAAATTATTGGCAAAATTAGAAATTCCTGAAAGGAGGAAATGACATAGGAAATTCTGATCAATGAGTGCTGAAACTTCCCATCTCCTGTAAACAGCTTCAAGGGTTTGCTTTTAGCAGTGTCTCTAGGAATATAAGAAATAATGCAGAAGATTAATGATACTGTCATGTTCGTAATGATGATTTTAATCGGATACACATTATAATAGCTTCACAATATAATTAGCCATTCAGATTAGGATTATTGAAGGTTTAGAGGTTTTGAATTTTACAAGGATTTATCATGGTAGTTGGTTGCTGTGACATTTTTTTTTATAGCTTTAGCAAGCTTTAACAGGGAGAAATGAAACAGAAAGGGTTCTTCCTTTATGCAGACTGCTGTTACTTGATAATTCTGTTTATACACTTACAATAGCGTCAGAGTAGTAGAGGAAGAAAGAAACCTTTTCTATCTTACGTTTTAAAGACATTTCTAAAATTACCACATGCCATATCCCTCTAATGACACTATGTACTAGGCATAACAGGACTATTACAAGGTAACTGTGAATGAGTAGTCCACCTTCCAGCTCCTTTGAACTTGTTTTTAGCATGTGGATATATGTATAAATTGGCACCAGAAGAATCTTTTCTGTTTTCTAAGTATTGCTGAAGAGAGAGGGAATGAGAGACAGACAGGTGGACAGACAGGTGGCTCCAACACTGCGCTTTTTGTGTTTGATAGTCGCATGCACTCTAGCATGGATCTGGGATATAATTTTTTAATGAATTCAGCATAATACAGAGTGGATGCTGTTTAATACACATGGAAATGCTTTTTATGTCCTTTCCTCAGATGTTTTCTTGCAGAATTTTAATTTAGTTATTCATAATCCTCTGAGTTATTTAGAAACCAGTGTATTTTCAGCTACTATTGAGCTTTACCAGTTTGTCTTCAGATTCTTGTGTTTTTCAAGGGAAGACAAAAACTCAGCATAAAGTTTAACAACCTCATCAAAAAATTAGTACTGTACAGTACAATTAATTTTTACATAGAGATGTCTCCATCAAAGTGATAGTTCATATGAAAAAGTATAATAAATTGGTAATTCTTTAGTGAGAAGACACCATATTTCTCATGCAAAACCACTTTTAAACAAAAAAATACAGTCCTTCACAGAGCTTTTTTTCTTCTTTGTTGGTTATGATTTAGAGAAATAGAGGGGATGAATATGGGGGGCAAAAAGAATTTCAATCATTTTCTAAAAACACTGTAATACTGGATTAGGCCTCCTGAATAATCATGTCCAATATCTATCGTACTCAGAACATCTTGCAGTCTCTTTGTAAATATCCTCAATAGTATTTTAAAAAGAAAAAGCACGTTTTGCCCACTACGTTTTTTATCCTTACTCCATTCACCTGTGCACTGTTCCATTTTCACTTCATTTCACATGGGTATCTGGCAGAAATATTCCCAATAGGGTGCTTTCTGAAATAGTACAGGCTCTTTTCTGTTTCTTTTCTGGGTTTCCATAGGTTCTGAGGGTAGTACATTTCCCCCTTTATTTTTTTTGCTTCATCATCTTCTTGGCATCTCCTAATCTTCTGGAATGGATTTCACAATAACTATTCTGAGTCACCTAAAAAGTGAGCATCCTCAACATCTAGGTTAGGCTAGACATCTTTTAGATGTCTGAACTGGGTAAATTGATTATGCTAGTCTGTGACCACTTGTATGCAATGACTTTTTCTTGCTTCTCCTAGTAACAAAGAGAGTTCATTATGCAAAAAGCCAATAGATACATTTATGTAAAGTATGCTATTGAGGAAAAAGCTGTGCAGGAGCCAGAGAATCATTGCCTTTATTCTTGCATCTCTTCCATCTTCACAATGCCATGTGATACTAGCTATACTGGAATTAAGTGTCAGTCCACTAAAAACATGATAATTGTCAGATTTTGAATTAGTGCACTTCTACTTTAATAAAATTATTTCTTCTGTCTATACTGTTTCCCTCCAAAATTACTCTTGGGATAAAGTGGTGGATTTAACCTTAAATGACAGCCTACAAAGAACTACATGGGAGAATTGAATATTGATATCTCAACAAAACTGAGATAGCAGATTTCTTACTATGAAAGCTGGTAAGAAATACCAGAGAGAAGTTGCATTGTAAAGTGGAAAGCATAGCTTGAATCGTTCTTGGCATGCACATTTGGAAAAATCAAATCTATTAAGAAGAATCAACATCTAGAACTCTCCAGTGGTTTTCAGATACTTCATTTTTTTCGCCAGCTTTAGTGCTAGTGATATCTCATGTTACAGAAACATCAATGAAGTAGAAGCTTAATTTTTCCTAATGCTTTATGTAGAATTAAATCCCTTAAATATAATCTTTTTATCTTAAATAATTGTTAGAGTGTTTAAAGTAGAGTTTTAACATTGGTAACTGTCAAATAAGTTACTGTCAAACTATTGTTTTTTACTCTTGGGAGAGCTCGTTGTCTTTACGAACCTGGCAGCCTGCTTAAACATTACCAGATAATGAAGTAACTTCCCAATTAAGATCAGCATTCTATACTTAAATCCTGATACTACATTGATAACCAGCTATAACGTGAGATGACTTCACAGTTTTTATACATAAAGCACCTTTCTTTATACCTGGTACGGCATTATAAAGGGTTGCTATTAAAGGGTGAAATATTTTCAAATCTGGGGGTGAGTTTTTATCTTAGTATTTCAAATGTTCATTAGATGTAGAAAGAATTTCCTGTTGAATAATCTCAGCCATAAAAATTCTTCCTTATATTTGAAGTGTGAACAGTTCACATACTTTACAATACACACCAACAGGAATAACAGAGGTCAGAGTTGAAATCAGTGCCTACTTTTGTGTCGTACGATGTATTATTACAAATAAAAAGCAAAAGTACTTTAGGAGTTGAATATAGAATATCATTCTTCTGATATAATACGCAGTTTATCTAAAGGTTGTACACATACAAACAACTACATCTTAAACATCAATAAGCCTTACAGAAGCTTGCGATAAGGTTGCTTTAAAAAAAGCAGAAGAATTCTTACTTTTAGTGTTTCTTCGTGTCAGTATATTTGTTACTAGTTTTATCATTACAAGAGTCATCTTACTTCTTTTATAGCAACCAGAAAAAGTCATATTTATCTTGTAGTAGCAAGAGATAATTATGTGCTGTTATTTCCCTTTAAACTGGGGAATGCTGTAATTCCCAGATTAAAACCTTCTCTTATCTATACAATACAATTTCCACAGGTTTGCAAATAATTGAATAGAAGCACATAGTGTAAAGGAACTTTAACTGATTCTTGAATGCTTTATGCTCAGATGGTAGCAGGAGAACAAGATACCAGAGCTTCATGACTATTATTTATCAAATGAGCCATGGGAACTGATCGTGACTCTGTAACTGTAGCCACGCACATGTCTGAAGTAAAATACGCCAGGGGCACTCAACCTTTTTGATTGGGTTTACAATGCTTATTATAGTTCAGTGACTTCTGTCAAGAAGCACCCATTAGGTGAACAGCATCAGTAGGAACTGGGTCAGAAGAAGTGCTGAAGTGCTGGAGATGTCCTGATGGCTGTAAAAAATATAAGCCAAGGTTTTGCTTAAATCCCATTGGAGTAGGTAGTGTCAGTTTTAGCTTTTAGGTTTGATATCTGAGTAAATGAATTTCTTTTGTCTTCCCAGCAGTCTGCAGGTACCAGCTTCTACTGCCAGACTTTTAGGTGATACATTTTGCTGGTCACTCAAATAAACAATGGAGAGAGTCATATGCACCTTAGTTTTACTAACATGATATGAAGTGACGGCATGAGTTTCAATGTGTGCTGTATGAGGCTGGTGGGGTCTCTGCGTGCTGAGCTTTTTCTGGCAGGGTTGCTATTGTGGTTTCCATTTCTTCACTGCTGTTGCTATAGGGTCACCTGGATTAAAGCTAATGTGAGCAGTCTTGTTCTGATTTTAGGTACAGCTGTGTACACTGTGTACAAATGCTCTGTTCCTAGTCATGGGTCATCAGCTTATCTTTCATAGTATTGTGGTAGGGCAAATCATATTAATACATGGATAGTTGGTATTCATAGGATGTGATCATACACTGCTCTCCAGTTTCTGCATCAGAAATTATTTATTTAACTTTTATGCAAGTTTAGAATTTTTCTGTTGTAATTGACCTTTGCCATGTGCAATTAAAAAGCTATGCCTCTACCTCGGTTTGAGCTATCTTTTAGATTTCTTTTCAAAGTCCTAATTCCTTTTATTCATAGCAAAAAGAACCAGTATGCTTTATCTACTACTGATCTTTTTAATTGTTAATTTTTTAATTTTAGATCATGTCTTTTACAATACATGTGCAATGTTGCTTCTTCATAGAAATGTGAAAGCACTCATGAATTTGGTTAATTTTACTTTTTTATTTTTGAGTGAAAAATGTAAATATAACCATGCAAATACAAACATCACTTTGTTTGCTTAAAAGGCTAAAGTGTTGGTGTTTTGGACCATCTGAAGTGTTTTCCCAGGTGACAGAGATTATTCCCAGGAGACACCTATTTGACAGAGTTTAGGAACTAACAAAGCTGAAGATGAATACTGTACTGATACAGAAATATACAGAAACAAATATATGAAGGAAAGTTCAGGACACTGATACTGGAGAAAATGCATGTGGTACTTGTTTGTGTTTTGCTACCAGTAGATGAGCAGGCAAATTACTGGTAAGTGTAATAGTAATATGGAACTAAGGGACATATAGGGAAATATACAACAGTGGGTATCATTCAGCATAATTTCTGTTGAAGGATTTTATCTCACTGTGCGTTAAAAGTCTTCTGAAAGAAGTAGAGAAGTATGTGGACCAAGGCTTACATAATTAATTTAGTCTGATTGGATTTTCACAAATCTTTCAGCAAAATTCCTTATCCTTTAATAAGAAGTTAAGCTTCCAGGGAAGGGAGGGAACGTTTTCCCATAGTTCTATATTTAGGGATAGGAAGGAAAGAAAAATAATGAAATTAAGAGTAAAAATGGACAGCTTTTGCAGTAGCAGGACAGTGGAATGCCACAGCTATTTATCCCAGTATAGGGAGGTGACAAAATTTTGTGGTGATACTGAACTATTCAGAGTAGTGTACACAGAAGTGAACTCGGATTTTAAGATACTGTGTAAGTAGGTGATAAAATAGAAGATGAAATTCAGTAATGATAAATCCAAAGACAGACGTGCTGGGGAACCCAGTCTTACCTATTCATATGTAGGGACTGTCTTTAAGCCACCTATTGACGCTGTGAAAATATATTTTCAAGCTTGATAATTCTATAAAACACTGGAGAGGGATGACAAGCTTGATCATAGGTATGGAGAGATGTCTGGACAAGGAAATGTAACTAGACTAAGCATTCAGTAAGAAAAAAGAAGTGGCTAAAGGTGGATAGGGTAAAAGCATATAAAATCATGGCGGGGTTGAGTAGAAAAATGATTATTCACTTTAACTTCTATCATGCATCGTTAAATTATCAGGTAGCAGGCATAAAATGAGGAAAAGGAAATATTTTTCATGCATTGCATAATGAATTCATGGATTTGTTTTCCATAGGAAGTTCTGGAGTCCAAAAATACACAGAAGGTCAAAAAGTGACTGAATTCACAGGAGAAGATTCTCACAAGGGGTGTCAGACCCTAAGATGCAAATCTAGTTTGCAAAGTTCTGAAACTACACATTGCTGGGAACTGCAAGCAGGTGTTCTTGGAGTCTTGTTGCGAGGTTGTACTGCATTTAATAGATTTGTAATAGTAGTTGTATTCATTATACTGTTTCAGGCACAGGATACTTTAAAGGATCTTTGTTCTGGCTCATGTGAAAATGTGGAGATTTCTTTCACTGCTCTGAGCAGACAGACCAATATGTATACACTGCTGTTGTCATGCTAAGCTTTGCATCAGCAATTACAGAGAGGAAAGCCAGAGTAGAATATACATAGCTTAATTAATGAAAAGAAATATTTTGAAATTTTTTTGTTTCAATTTTTTCTGCAGTTACTTCTTGTAATATAATTATCATTACTTGAAATTTAAAATGCACATACAAGTCAGTAAAGATAAGGGTCCTTGAATGTTCCCTTCTGTCTTCATGCTGCGATGTAGTGGCCAGGTGTGGTTTCAGATCTTAGTGAGCTGCAATGTAGCAGGTTTTCTTGATCCAATAGGCAGAAAAGCAATAGCTTCCACTGCAGCTGAAGAAAGGATTGATGAAGGAGACTGCAGAGCTCTTCTGCCCTCCTGGTGCCTGCATAGGCGTTGCATCGCGAAGCTTGCTGAGACCCCTTCTTTCCCAATCCACAGCAGAAAGGTTCCTGTTTGTTGAAGCAAATCCTGCCAGACCTCAGACCATAAATTCAGTGTTTTCACTGTTGTGTTAATCCCTGTTCTAGGTCTTCTGTCATATCTGAGCTGATATTAATCCTGGCCAATCTGAAGGATAATAATGTTCTTAGATTTCCAGTTCTCATCTGCATTGTTAGCTGTACTTATCTTTATGCAAAAGTATTATTCTTTTCTCATATATTTGTGTCTTCAGAACATTATCAGGAACAATAAATATCTCTTCCTTTATGCTGTACAGCATCCTTTGCACTTTAAATTAATCTTCTTCAAATCCATTACAAGATTTGTTAAACCCTTCATTGTAACACTAATCCTTTCATGCTTTCTTTTTTTCTGATTTATTCTTCTTTCCATTTCTCTGTTTTCTTAGGGTGTAGGTTTTGGGATCTAACAATATAGTCAAAAGTTATAAACTAGAATCCCCTAATCATGGAATTGCACTAAAAAAAAACTTCAGTGTTTGTAGCGGATCTTTTTTACACGTAGTTCTTAACATTTTTTTGGGGGGGTTCCTTATAGTAAGGAATCATTTTTCAGATGAAAGTTGAGTCTTGAACAGTTATGTTTAAATGGATATATAAGGACAGTGCTAAATAATGTAAGACTTATGGCAACACTGTGTAAGCTTACACCACTGATGATGTTTCATGATCTGTTTGAAGTATATTTCATACTTGCAAATTTGCCATATTTATGTAACAGAATAATAAATAATGGGTATGAGAGGAAGGTGAAGGTCCGCAGACAAGATTATTTTCTCAATCAAGATCTTTTTAACTTGGACATTCAGAAGAATTCACATTATGTAAAGATATTCATTCACTTGAACGATGAAAAAGGGGAAGACTTTATTGCCTCTGTTATACCATTGTCTCCAGAGCAGGCTTCTTGACTGGCGTGAAGTGTTCCTTGTGTGATTTGACCCTCAAATGCTGCAATTCTTTGTCTTTTTATTTTTATCCTTTGAAGAAGAGCAGAATCTGTGCTATTAAAGGCATAGCGGAAAATAGTAGGCACTTTTATCTGTTAAAGAAAGAGTAAAAGATCTGTTGGCAACCAACGCCAGGGTTTTCTTAAAGGCTTTTTTTTCCATATGTGTACTTTTACAGTAATAAATAAATTATTTTTTTATATTATAAGGAGAAGAAGCCAAGATAAGATTTAAAATTTTCAATTGGTTATTTTGTATCATATGATCATCAATTTAGTTTTTACAAATTACTGTGAGTATATAGGCACAGCATATTTGCTAAAAATGTACTCTAATTATGTGCTAGGCTAGGTTTGGGGTTTTTTAAATAAATAGTACTATTTATAGAAATTAAATTACTATATTACTGTAATAATAAACTTTTTTCTTTTACATTTGATTTTCTGCAATTACTCAAACTGACTAGGCACTTAAAACATGAAATTAAACAGTATTTTTTAATGTGTGCAATTTAAGCAAAAAACTGGAACAATTCCCAATCCTCTTTGGTCAATGTGTACAATTTTTTTTTTTTTTAAAGCATAAATTACAACTCTGAAAAAATATTTTTTCAAAAGATTTCAAACCTGATATTATGTTGGTGTTATTGCTTTGAATGATGTTATCTGCGAAAGGTTAATAAGTAAAATTCAGGAAATTGAGTGTCAAGACTGATGCCCTATGTTTATATTTTTTGTGACATTCTTATTCAATTATATGAAAGTGAACTTTTCTTGGAGGTTGTACTGATTTTCCAGGAATTTAGACTGCATTTTTTAAGAAGCAATTACTCTGAAAGCTTCAACTCATTGCACTGGTCCATCCCTTTCTGACCTGTCTACTTATTTTTACCTCAGAGTCAATTTGACCTGAACAACACAAAACAGATTTTATAACATGATTAAGAGGAAATGACATTGGGGGAGGGGGAGGATTTTATTATCTAGAGCGTTACCAAGATAGATAAACACAATTCTGATTTTTTTCCTTTTTTTTTTTCTTTCTCCCATTAGCTTTCACTGTTTCATGATTTGTGTCTTACAGTCTAAAAACAAACTAACAAACAAAAATCACATCCCTTTCACCCCCAACAAGAACAACAAAGACCCTCTAACTGTAAGTTCAAGTTCTCTTATTATGTAATAATACAACAAAAGTCAGTGATTACAGTTAAAGCTCTTAGGTAGACAGTAATCTACCAACATCTCTGTTGCTTTGAGGTAAGACTGAGAACATAACTGTTACTTCAAGCAAATGGAGGGAAATTAAAAACTTTCTTTTCATGTTTTCAGTCACTGTGAACTCTATGGAAGCAATTTAACCTCTAAAATTGGATCGGTTGTGTAAAAATAAATTAAACACCGATTTTCTTGATTTCCTTAAAGTTGTTGCAGGTTTCCTTTTTTTCCCAACTACAAAGAAACTCACATGTTGAAATGGACATTGGATTTTGTGCACTGGATTTCAAGCTATTACACTTGGCAAAATGATGCACCAAAATGCAGGGCCAAGGTGATGTCCTGGTGGCTGGTCGCATAAGGCTGGACTTCTGATTATTGCCACGTACAGAAAATGGTGAAGTCCCTTAATGCTCTCAAAGTATTTGAAGACACTGTGTTCCTATACTGTGTATTGTTTCCTGCAGGAGCTGACTGACAATGGACCTGGAAAGCATTTGCTAGCATCTAGCATATGTGTAGTGAGTAGAAGCAGAGAGATCTCAGTTTGGTTTAAGGACTACTGCCATCTACAAATTCCCTATATTTTAGTGTGTGCACCAAGCCTCTGTAGTACCCTTGTACAAATGGCACTCCCTACGAATCAGATTTTGCTCATACTTGTGCATAGGAGCATTTTAATTTGCCAGGAGCAGTTCAGTTTGCTACTTTATTCAATTTTCTCCCAGCACATAATTGAAAATTCATTAAAGGTTGGATTCAGTTTCAGAATAAACAAACACCTCAGCACAAGTACATACTCTAAGTGTGAACTAGGGGTCTAAGCTCCCCGTATAGTCAATGTAATTTTAGGCAAGCTAGTTGACATGACCAGGAGCACTCTTCAGCTTGCATTAAAGTTAACACACTGAATATGAATCAGTTGGCTGTAATAGTCCCATTTGAGATGCCCAGCTGGTTTACAGATGCTACTGCAGAAGGTTACATGCAGCCTATCTGCTGGTTCCATTGGAGTGGTTTGAATGTGCTGTAAAACCTCAGATGGCACAAAGCTCCTGTACACGCAGCTTAATTAGTCACCTTTGTTCAACTGAGTAACTCAGCCTAGGGTAGGTTACAAATTTCTAGGCCATTATGATTAGCAGAATATCTGTCTCAGTATGCATACAGTTTTTAACTAAAACCAAAGCAATTTCTAATAATTGATTTTTGCCCTCCTATTGCTTTCCACAGGGAATAATGATATGCATTCCTTAATTTGTAAGTATGCTTGGTGTAATTCATTCTTTGTGTGATATCTAGACAAAAATTACTTCTTGTAGGGTGAGAGGACTGGAGCTTCTTATCCTGCCCATGCTGCGCTGTCTTCCCCACAGGACCAGGATGAAGAGTAACAGTTCTTTGGAGAGGACTTCCTGTTAAATTCACAATGGCTATCCATAATATAAGTGCAGTATGCTCATCAGGACTGACAATATCCTATCACCTTTACATTGTATATCAGCACGGTTGGCTCTCTTGACAAAGAAAGAGCTCCTTTTATGACTCGGAGATCTCTATATGTCCTGTGAATAACAGTATATTAAAACCAGCAGTACCAGAGTAAGTCAGGGTCATTAGTAATCCTCTGCGTCTGTCTGAAGAATTAAATATGAGAGTTTGAAAAGGCTTTAAGTGTTGAAAAACACCAAAATAGCTCCCAATATGGAAAAGTACTACAATACAAATATCAAAGTGAGGCACAGTGAGCCACCATTATTTTTTTGGACTGATACCAATCATAGTATTTTAATTTTAAATCTTTTTTTTACAAGTGGCTACTGTGTGCTTAGGCTGTATTTACTCCTGTCTTCATAAACATCTTCTCAAAAACTAACACTTAAGGAAGAGAAGGATTTCCAAGCCATGAAAAAGTGTTTGGAAGCACATACAGACCTCCTCGTATGAACAAGTTCTTGGTTTTGCGTTGGTCAGCTGTATAGTTGTCAACTGACATGTTATTTAGGACTATGCATCGACAGCAATGGGAAAAAGGAAGCACAGGAGCAGCAAGAGGGTTTGTACTGGTCTTTACATACTTCTACCTTTTGGCAAAGTTTTGGTTTTGCTATATTTACAGTTAATGTTTGTTTGCGATTGTTAGTAAGTGTACATTAGCTGTCCAAAAGCCTACAATAGAATTAGGATTGCCAAGGGCACTTTCAGCTCTTGAGTTTTATTACTTTAAATTCTCACACAATATAGTAGTGCATTTTAGAACACCAGAAAGTGATGAATTAAAGTAATGCTGTCTTCAAATTATGAAAAACCCTTGCAGGCATGCCACAAAATATTCTAACAATGCCTGCCTGAACTAGGTAGTAGCACTTGTGTACTAGTACATCTAAGTAGCAATGGAATTACTTGTTTTGTGTGAGAAGTACTTGAATTTGTTGCATACGACTTGTTGGTGCTCCATATTCCAGTCACAGTATTAAGTGCGAGTGTACTGAATAGTAAGGGATTAGTTGAAGGAGGTTGTCATTGTTGTGAATGATGTATTAAGACATGGTGGAAGCCTGAGGCTTCCAGTTATTGTTACCTAAGTATAGGTAACTGCAAGTGAACTTTGAAGGTAAGGAATTGGACTCAAGTTACCCCAACTTAGGTATCTAATGCTATTTGAGATGTCCTGGTGTATCTATGGCAGGCACACAGGGCTCGTGAATGTGAACCAGGCCCAGACGGAAACTGGAACAATGGGTCCAGGTTCTCACCTGTTTATTCAAGAACATCAGGGGTAGCACTTGTTTCCTGAGTGCCATTTGAACTGGCCTAATGCATCCCACTGATGAGTAACTAATAAATGCTAGTGAGGCTTACAGGTTTTAGAATCATAGAGTTCACTATACTCCTGTTTTCAATGCTTTTCTGTAGAACCTGTGTTGTATACATGTTATGTCATCTCCAAGCATGTGTTATTGGTACTGCAGAGCTTCTCAAATCAGCTTAGATGCCTGTATTGAAGTAATCAATTCTATACATAACTCTGTTTACAACAGTGGGAACTTCTTCATATTTAAATACCTAAATATATCTCTATGTAGAACTGAGTACTAGGATTCTGTATCACTGAAAGAAACAAAATAGTAATATGAATGATATAGATCATTGCCGTAATAGTATTTTTAGGAAAAAAACATTCTTCTGCAAGGGAGACGTGGCAAAGTTTGCAAGAGTAGGCAGTTTGATGAGTAGCAGATTCAGAGATAGAGTGGAAACCATACTTAAGTGGTTTCCTTTTAGCTTGTGCCTAGCGCAGTCATCTTACTCTCATGTAATGCTTTGTTTTCCCATAATGCTTCTATACTATTCTGCAGCATCTCTAGTGAAAATTTTCTGACCTCATTGTTACAGAGGGCAGAGCTGCGTTAACATTGTTAAATCTTTCTTTGTTTTTTTTAGAGATTTGGGGATATTTTAGTTCACATTTTGACACTAGCAGATGACCCTGACTATGTGTGAGCTGATGGCTTAAGCTTGGCTACAGTGAGATGCTCACCCTGGCCTCTTGCCACAGAGGCCATCAGTGCAGCCCCCTCCACACCTACCAAAACCTTGCCACCTACATCTAGTTTGGGGGTTTTTTTAATTCTTTTATCTTTACTTTTATTTGACCTTTCTCTTTTAAGGCGAAGAAGAGATGTAAATAGAGTTTCATGAGCTAAACAAAAGAGACAGGCACATGAGAGAGACTGAATGAGATCTGTGATGACATACTATTTGAAAGAAAGGAAAGGAAAAGGAGATCATCCTGACATGTACATCTCACATGTTCAAACTCACTCTCCTCTTTACACTGTCCTGTGTTGTGTTGGCAGTACTTCTGATCCCTTGGAGAATGTTCGCTAGCAATTACGAAGAGAAATCTGGAGTTCTCTGTTCTAATCACAAAGAAACCAAGGATCCTCACATGAAAAACTGAAGCAGATGCTGAAATTAAAAAAGCAATTATGGAAAAATAATCTTTTTAAGGGAGTTTGTTAAAGGATACAACAAAGTCTCTCATCTCTTCCTTCATGTTTGTAGTTCTCCTTTGCCAGAATCTCCAGGAAGCAAAGGCCATTTCAGACCATTTTTCATTGATGAGTCCTTATTTCTAGAAATAGGGTATTTTTGAATCTCTGTTTCTTAATTAAAGCTATAATACCCATATCATATACTCAAGAATGTAACAAAAAATACCCCTAATGCAAGTGCTCTTTAGCTCTGCTTCACAGTGCCAGTATGAGTCATAAGTCAGGTTCAGACTGAGACAAAAGTATGCTGTTCCTCTGTTAGTATTTTTATCCATGTTTCAGTGGAAAATTATTATTAATGACATCTTGAAAGAGTTTTAAACTTTTGAATTTAAAATTTTGAACTTCAATCTTTTGAATTTAATAGAAAACCAAACCAAAACAAATTTCAAGCTACTTTCCTAAATGTGAACACTAAAAAGAGTGTAAGAGTTTAGCAATGTTGTAAATAAGTCTTAATATAGCTAAAAGTAGTATTTGCTGTCTTAGCTGCAGCAGCAAACTTGAAATGCGTGTTTACTTGGTCATTTACGCTTAATTTTAAGTCCTCAACTTCACTAAATTCCGTTAAAATTCTTCTACGTGTGAATATAATCTGCATTATCTGATTTGAGATACAGCCTTGAAAGTAAGCCTAAGAAATTAACATTGGTTTAGACATTCCACATTATCAAGGAATCTAAGTTTTCTTTATAATTGACCTATTTCATTATTGCTTAATGTCTCCAACAAGTTTGGATTATCTACAAATGTTTTCTGTACTGATTTTTTAACTAGCAAACACTTGTTACAACTGGGTTGGTTTCTAATATTGCACTGGCATGATACTGCGAAAACATCCAAATTCAGGAAAACAAAACAAAAAAAACTACAGTGAAGTAGAAATTGATTAATTAATTAATTATCTTTTCCCCCCAAAGTTTGGTTTGTTTTTTTTTTTTTTTCCTCTATTTATGATTGTACTTAATTAGGTGTATTTCTTAAAAAATATTCCTTCTATTTATGCAGTTCAACTCTGGAAGTACTTTGTATTCACGTAGAAAATAATTTAGGAGAAATATTAAAAAATGTAAGACAAATCCATATTTTTTTAATTAACTATTTAAAATCTGAAATTTCAGATACTTGAATATACATGCAACACTAAGTGCTAGAATAGTTTTAATTCCTAATCATCTTTATGGCATTAAGTTATCTTGCTGAGAACAACAGTGGGTGCTGATTGCACCCTAAAATATATATTTTTGATCATGTCTTTCACTGGAGTATTTCAGCATTGGTAAGGTAGTAATTTATACCAGCTGAAGATATATCTTATGGTCTCAGGTGATAGCTGGCATTTTCCCCATGCTCTCAGAGAAAATACAGGGAACTTCAATCTTTTACTCTTCACACAAGCAAGATTTTCCCATCAGTAGCTTTACAAGGTTATCTGTTTATGATCCTTCCTGACTTCTTGAACATAATTTTGCTCTTAATGCTAATGTTGAATCTTCTTGTAACGGTTGTGTTCATCTTTTGTTACAGGGGCTTTAAGTAGGATAATAAAATCTAGTGATGTGGTCATTGTCATATTCTAAAAGCCTATAGTCAGAGAACTTCTGCCAAAAGTGAAATTGGAAGCATTATCAATGATGATGTTTTTTAAGATAAGATGGGTTTAATTACATTTTATAAGCTCTGATGAGAAATAAGTGTACTTATAAAGTACCATTTCATCCCATTTACTCACTAAACTTCCTTGAATGTACAGTATATGTTTCACAGGAAGCTTACCAAAGACAATATTTTTAAATTAATTTTTTTTATGACTTAGTCTTTTAGCTTTTAAAACTATAGCAGTGCAGAGAATCCCTGGACTGCCCAAGGGCACAATACTGGGAGCTCTTCTGATGCAAGGAGGGTTGTGGGACAGTAAGAATGCAGCTTGCACTTTTCCCTGTTTACAACCCCCATATGCAGAAGAAAATTTGTGAAACTATTGCGTAATCTGCCTGGTGGTCCAACTGAGCTGTGTTCCATGAGGGTAATTTCTATGCCTGCTTGTCAACAAAGAACTCTTTTGTTAGATTTAATTTTTGTGAATAGGTGATGCAGTGCCTTGTTTATTCTATTTCCTATTGCCCCTGAAAATGCTAGGCCCATTAACTCTTATTAGGGAAATACCCTTGTTTCGTTCTTTGTGTTCTACATTGTAAAGCTTGCAAAAAAATTCTGAAGTCCTGAGACAATATAAACATTTTTAGTGGGGATAAAAATCCATTGGGACCAAAAATAAATCAAAGCCTTGATTTTTCTTCTCATAGCTTGATAAGTGGGTTAAATTTATAATTCTATCTTTGCAAAGTGTTCGTGTTGTATTAGTTATACAGAGCTTTTCAGAAATTTACTGCTTTTGCCAGAAGCTCGCCTTGGTTTGCTAAGGAGTAATGGTGATAAAGCAGCAGGAAAAGGAGCTCCTCTTACCTGACTTGAAATGTCTGCATCACAGATGAACAGGACAGTAACTGTAAATGCCATTT
Source organism: Phaenicophaeus curvirostris (assembly GCF_032191515.1). Lineage (NCBI taxonomy): Eukaryota > Metazoa > Chordata > Aves > Cuculiformes > Cuculidae > Phaenicophaeus > Phaenicophaeus curvirostris. The sequence continues at coordinate 155,339,463 of NC_091392.1, forward strand.
TAAGGAAAGAAATAAATGCTTCTTGAACGGTGTTAATCTGGTCAGCTTTAGGGTGAGATACCTACTTCTCTAGACTAGAAAAAGTGCCAGGATAAATTCCTTAGAAGTATGTGTCTATGGTATAAACATTGGGACAGATAAATTCCCATTCAGAACATCTGTCATTTTACACTGATGGAAACACAACATTTAATTAATGCTAACTGATATTTTGCATAAATAGAGGCAAATATACATACATAACCTACATTTTTTTGGTATCATTTAAGGAGATATTTTTCTTCTAACTGAAAATTCTATTTAAAGATGAGTGCTTCTGAAAGTCAGTTTTCAGCCTGTTTATGGGAGGATTGATTGAGTTGAGCAGATTCTGCATTTAATGACAAAATAACATAAAGCTGTAATATTTTAATTACAATGTAAGCCTACTTGGTAAAATATTTTAAATACGATTGGAATGCAAAAGGAAGGTATTAAATGAAATGGAAATTTTTTAGTGGTACAGAAGCACAAGTTACTAAGTGACTGAGTATACTTAGGGAACTATTCCAAGATCCAAGCTGGTTTCAGTATACGTAAAACATAACAAACTTCTCATTTTTAAACATCTAGATATTGAGTTAAATGTATATATGAATGTAAACAAATCAGCAACATTTATGTGACTTGCATCTTCTGAAAACTTAAGACCCTGTGTCACGTATATGCCAAGAAAAGTATTTAACTTTGGATTTGAAAACATATGTCAGCAGATTGTGATTTTTTTTTAAATCACCTTTCATTTTCAGTACTTTTTTGAAAGAAAGTGGTTTTGATATGGAAAAATTTTAAGTTAGAATTTTTGAATCAAGTACAACAAACTGAATTCCATTATACTATCTGATACTTACAGACAGTATTAATAATATTCTTAAACAGGGAACATGAACGGAAACATGTTTTAGAAAAGCTGTTGCTCTGATTGGTAATACCATTCATGTATAGATAATAGAAACCAAAGGGGTAATGTTTTTGAAGTAAATTTAGTGTAACAGACATGCCCAGCAATTTCCAATTTCTTCAACAAATTGTTCTGTTCAATGTTAGGTTCTGAGTTGACAATTTCCATGAACAGCAATTTTCAAATGTCTTCTGGATACATATGAAATTATGGTGAAGCCTCATATATATCAATGATCAAATGCTATTTATAGAGTATTTCTATCTATCAAGAATAATCAAAATCCCTGCTGCAAGCAAAAAATGTGCCTCTCAGGCCTTCCTGGCTGTCTGTGACAAAGAGGGTATGAACTAAAGGCCATGGAGGTTGTCAGAATTCCCATATATCTCAGCCCGTTGGATTTGGCTTGTGGCCACTTGACTCATCACAATTAGCTGCATATTTTAGTTAACAGTTGTTCAATGGCAAGAGGCCTTTCTGAGAGATGAAGAGAGAAACTAGCAGCATTACTTCTGTGTCAGGGTCTTCTTCACTATCCAAGTCATGCTGAGATAGTTGTCTTTCAGGAGCTGTTTCCAAAACAATCAAAATGGTTGTAGTGCTGACAGAGGCGCTGGTTTTCTTTTTGGATTGACTTGCGTTTGGAAAAAAAGGGTTGATTGATGAATGTGGAGTCTTAGTTCTCTACTTCCTTTGGACCTTCTTGGCCTTCTGGTTGGCAGCTGACTAGGTTCTGAGTTGGGAAGGGGCATAGGTTTATAGTTAAAACGAACATTGATGGCTCATGTTTGATTTTGTCCTTTTAGAATCACAGAATCCTACAACAGCCCAGGTTAGAAAGGATGTCAAAAGTCAATGTTGTCCAGCATTTTTAGAATGACAGAATTGTAGGTTGTTCCACTTGATCTCTTTAGACCTGCAATACTGATCCATATCAAAACCACTGCTACTGACTGGTATTTTCCTACCACTTCTTGAAAAAGACTGAAACTGCCTTCTAGGCAGCATCAAGGATCATTTCACAGAGTCACAAAACCACAGAACAGTGATTGTCCATCCCAGAATGTGGAAACATGGCCCTCTGAGGCCTGTGATACCCAAGCCTACTCAGCACAGGTCAGTAGAATCATGGCAAGATTGTATAGCAGCACATGGCCTTACTACCTTGAATCTAAAGACTTCGCTGGATCAGTTATGTGCCCCAGCTGATAAGCATTAGTTCTTCATTGTTGATCTTATGGGGCAGATTGTGACATAACACTGCAGATCTTCAACATGCCTATATCAAAGATTGAGTTAACCCAGGGAAGAACTATAATGCATCCCAGATAAGTTTTATGATCAAGTGAAAGACCAGAGAAAAAGTAATAGATTTCAAAGCCCTTATAATACATGTATTTTAAAGTAGACATAAACCTAAATTGTAGCTAACCGTTCCTTTACAACCTATGAACTTCTAAATATGCAGTAACAGAATATTCGCAATCAGAAAGCTGTAGAAGAGAAAACTGATAATTAAGTTTATGTTACCACAACAAGAGAAATTCTGTAGCGTAAATAATGTCTCTAATAATCTTCTTTCATGTGATTAATATAACAGTCTGTTGGATATATTGTGTTCTGTACATTGTTTTGGGGAATATTTAAGTGGAATATGAAAAATGCAAAACAATATTTTATGAAAGTGGCTTTCAGAGAATATTCAGGTCCTCTTTCTTACATATTTTATTTATTTTTACGTGCTTTTTACGTAATGTGTCAGAATAAATTTACATTTAAGAGTATATCATATCATTATAGTATCCAAATATTTCTGTAAAATGGATTATACAATAAGAACCAGAAGATCAAAACAAATTTTTGTAGCGACTAAACTATGAATAAGATGAAGAGCTAGGAAGTGGAAATTTTAAGAAGTGTGTATTTACTGCATTGATTAAGTTACTAATTGAACAATTATTTTAGATTATGAAAAATATCAGGTTTTATAACTATTATTTAACTAGAAATCTTTGTTGAAGAATTATACCTGCTAAACAGTCAGATTGCTAAATCCTTAGTGCAAATAAAAATATTCAACCACAAAACTATTGGAAGTGAAATTAAAAGTCTGGTGCTCACTGATGCAGGAGAAATTTATAGAATATTAAATATATGTTTACTTTGAAATTTATTATGCCATTAATAAAGAAAATACAAATAATATTTTCTATATGCAGTCTAGACTAAAGAATAAAAAAGTTACCCGGGCAAGGATCATTTTCACCCACTCCCCCAACACCAATGAAAGAGTAAACATTTTTTTTTAAGTATGTTTGGTTTTCAGTCAGATGTACTTCAATTGTTTGAAAGTACTTAGTGATTTTCTCACTTATTTTGAAGGTTTCTAGAGTGGATCTTGTTCATATATAGCCTAAGAATAAATCGGTTTAAGGAAGCAAAGGGGCAACTGATCTCATTGATAAAAGCTTGTTGGTTTTATTAACAGCTGAATAAATCAACTGCTTCAGATGAATGCTGCATTAATTCTCATACCATTTTACTGAAATGTATAGGCTTTCCTCCTGAAAGATGACAAATATGTTAGAAGGCTTAATTTATTTTATACTTATTACTCTAATTCCCCAAATGTTTTGTGAAATAGTAATGAACTATACATCTTTTAACAGATTTTACTAGTGCGTATATATGCTTTGCATGTATATTGGTACAATTAGCTTCTGCCAGTGGGCAGTAAAATGGCTGTTATATGCTCTCCTTTCCATATGGGAATTAATTTCAGAATTAAACTTAGCTTATTGCAGACGAAATGTGCTCATCCACTGGCAGGAGAGTGTTGTCTGTACCAATGTTCGTCAGGACAGCCAGGGCAGTGGTAGTTCTGGCATCAGTGCCTGGCAAGTGCTGTTGTGACAGCCAGCACCAACACCTGGTGTAGAAACATTGGCAGGAGGAGAAAGGTAGTCCAGGCAACACTGAAACAGTATTTATTCCCAACAAAGTGTATGTATGTCTGTGCATGTGCATGCATGTGTTTGTGTGAACTTAAGATGTGTTTGGGGTTTTTTAATGATTATTTTTCTTTCGAGATCACACATGAGAAGAAGAGTTAAAACATACTGAATCCTGAGAAAAAAGGAGAAGGGGATCCATTTAGTTTGCAGTGAACAACAAAGGGACTAGAAAATGGACTTTTAAAGACTGGGAGCAGAACCTGCCATAGCATCTGCATCAAGCTTCTGGTACTATACAGGTTTCTAGTTCAGTGGTACTTTCGAAAACCTGTTCACTTACATTACTATCAACTTACCTTAAATTATGTAAATCTTGGCCTTCAAAAGCTTTAACGCCCTTTTCTGAAGCTACTCCACTCAGGTTTACATTTGATTCTGTTTTAATATTTTAGCTACTTCTGCAGAAAGTCTGCATGAAAAAAACCCATATCGCAGTGATGAACAGAAGAGATAAAATACATCAGAAATTCTGTGTGTCTCAAATGATGGGGTAACACAGCCTTGAATAACAAACTTTGTAGTGGTGTTATTTTTTGAGCACTTCTAATGACTACAGACAATGCTTGTTGACAGAAATCCTGCTTTGATGCCTCCAGCCAGTGATAAGGCTGAATCATTCAGAGGGCTGAAAGTGGGATGAAGAACAGCAAACTTTGCATTCCTAATTCAGAATATTGTCTTATTAGTATCTATTAATTAGTATCCTGTAATTTCTTGTTGTGGCTAATTTGCTATAGAAGCATTTTTCTTATAAGCAAATATTCATATCACAACTCAAAAGTTTGTCAGATCAAATCATTAAATCATGGAAATGTAAAGCTCAAGTTGACTTGAAGGGATAATCTAATTCATCACCTATACTGAAAGCAGGATCAAGCGTGTCCATATGTGACAGATGCTGGTGTTTATTCATTTCCCAAAGTGAGAAAGCTTTTCCCAAGATCGGACATAAATCTTCTTTGCTGCAAATTAAGATAATCTCTTCTTATCTGCCATGGCCACAGGGAAGAACAGATCACTGTTTTCTACACCAACTTCTGCCTACTGCTAGTTAAATGCCTCTTTCATTACCCATTCCCACTGCACTTCCTCCTGGATGCACCTCGTGGGCCCCTTTCAGTTTTCCTTCATTAAAATTGCATGTTTTGGCCTTTCAGAATCTTTATGTTTTCATTTGGGCTTTTCAGTTTGTCTAGACTAACTTGCCCTAAACCAGTGATGATTCTCTAGAAAAGGTGCTAAGCAGAAGAAAGATACTTCCAGTGTTTCCTATGAAATATTTGTTAGTAAATCCAAAGCAATACTCATTTTTTTTTCCTGCAGCAGTGTCACATGCATTCAGTAATGACTCGTGTATATTTAGGGATCCATTGTAAAAGCCCGGACACTTTTTTATTGTGCCTCTGAGTTTCAAGGCTGTTGTAATTTTGGTATATGTTTGAACCCTAATTTTAAGTATCTCACTTAGCTCTTATGCATTGTAGATCTGCAGTAAGCAGTAAGCACTGTCTCTTCTATACTGCTCTGCAAATGCTGGAAGAAGCTGCATCCAGGAGAAGCTTCTGTAGAGTTACGGTTGCCCATTGTTCCACAGGTTGTTAAAGAAACATAAGCAGCTTTTCGTGTGTTGTTTTTCAAGATTCTTTGCACCATCTGGGACTCAACCTGCACATCCCATGTAGACATTAGGTGTGTTTGAGACATCCTGTGCTTTCTGCTTGACTTACACCTGCCAGGACTTGTAGTCTAGCAGGATCATAGAATCATAGAATCACTCGGTTGGAAAGGACCCACTGGATCATCTAGTCCAACCATTCCCATCAATCACTAAACCATGCCCCTCAGCACCTCATCCATCTATCTTTTAAACACCTCCAGGGAAGATGACTCAACCACCTCCCTGGGCAGCCTGTTCCTGTGCCCAATGACCCTTTCCATGAAAAATTTGATGAGGAGCTCCCAAAAGTTCTTATCTACGAGCCTCATGTCAGGAAACCTACTGCCCCCAGATACCACTTTCTCTCATTGCCCATCATTTTTTCAGATGTTATTATTGCCTTATTCTTCTTTCTGCCTCTGACCCTATTTCAAAAACAATTTTTATTTCTCACAATGTGAAAATATACACAAATATATAAAATCTTCCTGCAGGCTCTTCTTACTGCAGTTCTTCAGACCTAGCTGTAGTCTTCCTTATTGCTTTTGGGATGGTTTGGCAAATTATCATGTTTTCTTATTTTCCTTAGAACTTGAAAGAATCCTCTGCTCCACGTTTGTTTTCTTATGCCTTTTATTAAGATCCATTGGGAAAGAATTTGCATTAAGTTGTTAGAATCATGTTAATGTAAGGTTTGGTCTAGCAAGTAAAAATACATTTTTTTAGTTTGATCTCTTCACCTGCAAAGGTAAATTATTGTGTTTGAAACAGGATAGTAGCCTAATTGAAATTTTGTTAGATTGAAATGTCAGTATTTACAGAACTGTCACACACAAATCAAAGATTGGATTCAGTGATATTTTATAACTTTCTTCTTTTCTGATTTTAATTTCTCTTTACGAAGGATCAAGTGCTTTCAGAAGAGATCCTTTCAAATGGCATAAGCCCTATGTAATGACAGTCAGCAAGGTTGATAAGGATAATTTTAGAAATGAAACTAGCTCAGTTTTTGCTATGAAAGAGATGTATAACTTCAATAAATGTGAATATTTATGTTTGGCTTGCAGGATGTATCATTTGATTTGAACCAGTTGTTGCTGATCTTACAGTTTCAGTTTTTAATATAAATTGAAACATTTCCAGTAACGACATAAATGTTGATGTTAAACCTTCCACTGAAGATAGTAATCATGTTGGTATAAATACATTGCACAAGGATAGTAACACTTCGAAGAAGCAAATTTTATGTTAATCCAAAATGGATAGATAGAAATAAGTTGAAAGCCCTTTCTGGGTATCATTTTTCAACATTATTTGAAATAATGGGGATTGTTTGAACTTTTTTTATCAGTATGGCTCCAGAATATATGCATTCATTTTAGTTCCCTTTGAAGATGATCGCCTCAGGAAATTAGTCTTTATTATTGCATTGGTCTTCTGCAGCAGAATAAAGCTTGAAAAAACAAAGTTAAAAAAAAAAAAAAGTACATTGCTTAGTATGACTTCATTTTTTTTCCTTTGTTTTTTCAATGAACATAATGGATTAATTTCTGGTTAAACTACTTTCTTCTCATTTGGCAGTGTTTTTAAATTATGTTTGAGATTAAATGAACTAGCTATAGATTGGTTAGATACTACTGAGACTTATAAGTTGGATATAGATTTTAAACATTTAAGTGAATACCTATTGTTGAACCTGAGAAATCTTTGTCAAGCACTAGGATTTAGCATCCATATAAAGAAATTTTTACCTTCCCAAATAATTCTGTTTACATTCAAGAGTTAAACATCTGTATAAAGTAAGAAAAAGCAATCAGGGGAGACACGTGAAGGAAAAAACACATTTGTTCTTTGGTATGTTTTAAGTGATGGCTGAATTTTGTTTGCAATCTCTTTATTGTTTCTGCTGAAAAATAAATGTTTACTGACATTTTAGAGACCCTGTGCAGCAAACACAAACCAAGACATCTATATTGTAAGTTATGGATCCTATGGACTGCTCCACAGTGTGCAGGAGAAGCCTTCTTGAGGTAAAAGGGGGGCACTAGAAGTAATTTGAAGGACAACTTCAAGCTGCCTTGTCAGGCTCCAGTCCTGATTTGAACTCTTGTAAGCTGCAATGGAAAAGTGTGATTTATGACTGATGAAAATGGATTAATGCTCCTGTACACAGAGGTATCCAACAAACATTTTTACTGTGGAGATATTGGACTCCATATTCAGACAGTTTCTGTCAGCATCTGGGTAAAAAGCAGCTGAGATGCACATTGCCCTGACAGCAGCTTCACAGTCTGTCTTCAAGTTGCTGGGTCTACCCTCACCCCCTGTTATTTACTTTGACTTGTGTTATTTATTAATTTCTTTGCAGTGGCTGTCAAAATCCTTGCAAAATATCTAAAGATGTGTATGGGTGAGATTTTGAAAAAGTGAGTTCACATGATGCTTTAGAGAACACCACTATATCATGGCCTTATAGACATGAACCCTTTATTCTGTTTCTAGTGCCAAAGTGGATGTTCACTTTTAAAAAGAAAATAAAACATCTTTTTACAGTAAAGGTAATTATACATTTTGAGTGCCTCAGCTATGCATCCGTTTGTAAGATTATGCCATAGATATTATGCTTTAGCAAAGTTATTTCAATAGTAAAGTCTTCTTTCTGGTGTTTCTTTACTGGTTGAAGTTCTAGATGAAAGTTAGACAATTAAGTTTCTCTTTGCTATAATGGGAACATTTTTGTGATGAATCTTTAACATACTAGCTTCTGGCAGGTAATGCAATTGCCTGGAGGAAATTCTAAAAGCTTTTTGAAGTGCCATGTTACCAGTAGATGGTTTGCAGTATCCCATTTTCCCTTTTAACACTGACTTCAAAATGAACAATGTTCAGTCATTATGCACAAGAATACATACTAGTTTACCTCTAAAGCAAATCAGGTTATATGGAATGAGTTAAACAAAAAATATAAACAGACAGCCAGGAACTTTTTAGAAGTGCTTGAAACAGTGAGGGACAACAAGAGGAGTAAAGAAGGAGTGATCTCATAACAATCTAACTCGATTAGTCTGGAAGATTTGTACAGTGAGTTGCAAATAATAGTAGCAAAAATTTCATTAGGTTTACAACTTCAATATAATTACCTGTATATTGAAAATTAGAAGTTGATGAATGTGACCTCCCTGTCTGTGGGGATGAGGATGTTTCATGAACAACTATTTGAATTATCCGAAGCATAAATTTTGAGCTGATGGCAAACTCCAGCCATCTGCTGGGAGAGGAACACAGCGACATGTGGAAGTGCTTGCAGTAGAAAGGGTTAGGCAACATGATGATGCAGGGCAGGGAAAAGACTGGGATGTTCACTGTCTGCCTTCTGCTAGATCTGTGCTGGCAAGTCTTACCTCAGGTCCATCACGTACAGGAGTAAAGTTTTCAAAGAAAGGTGCTGTCCACCATAGATAAGGATCAAGTTAAGGACTATTCAGGTGAGCTGGACAGGCACAAGTCCATAGAGAGTGGCTGGCTAGTGTTATTTTGATGTAATTGTATTGTTACAGCAATGTCCCCATCCTTTCCAAAAAACGAAAGAATATCCTGGGAACTATACACCAGTCAGTTTCACCTCAGTCCCTGGAAAAAAAAGGAGAAAGATATTGCAAAAACTGTTTACAGATTCATGAACACAAGAAGATGATTTGGAGCAGCCAGCATAGATTCACCAAGCAAAAAGCCACACTAGATCAGGCTGATTGCTTTGTATGATGAAATGGCTGTCTTTTTGTACAAGAAGAGAGCAACAAATGTCATTAACTTTAGAAAGTTTATCTATGCAGTATCCCATTAGACAAACCAGGGCATTATGGACTAAAGGAGTAAACTGAGGGTTGGGGGGAAAATCATCTGAATCATCAGGCTGCGAGGGCTGTGATTTGCAGTACCAAGCCCTCCTGTCTGTGCTGCGCAGGGTGTTGATTCAGGCTGAGGGTAGAGTTGATACTATTTATCTCATTGGTAGCTGTAGGAGGTGTATAGCTAGCTGGTGACAGGGAATGGTAAGATTCCTCTGCTTGACAGTGGTGAAACTATATTTAGGAAACTGTCCAATTTTGGACTCTCAGGTAAGGGATACTGGCAGACTGGACAGTTTGCAGTGGAGGCCATCAAGACTGTTGGTAGGCTGGAGAATTATGTACAAAGAGAAGCAGTGAGACATGGTTTGCTGAGTCTGGATAAAGAAGTGCTAAGTATGATCTCACTGCAGTTTGCCTCTACCTGTAGGACATTATAGAAAATACGAAGTGCATAATAGAAGGACAATAAGCAACTATCACAAGCTGCAGTACAAACTATTTTGAGTATAATGAAAAAAACATAATTTAGAGCACAATTGGTGTATCATAAGAAAAAGCTGCCCAGAGAAGTGGTGGAATTAACTTCAACCTGTTCCTCGGAGATATTGAAAAGTCCGCTGGCTTGAAGCCCTGAGTAATCTAATCCAGTTTTGCAATTAGCCTTGCCTTGAGGAGAAGCTTGGACTAATCGCCTCCAGAGGTCCCTCCCAATGCTGTTTGCTCTCTAGTTCTATGCAGGCAGCTAGCAGGAAGCCCCTAGAAAAAATGTAGTTGAAAATACAAAGGGGGTTTACTCTCACTTTCTTTAACCTGCTTAGTGAGGACATAAAATGATATATTCCATCAAGGAGCAGAAAGTGCAGATCAGAATAAAACCAGTAAATTATAAGAGAACAAACTTGTAGGGCTGATGAGTCAGATCTCATTTCAAATAAATCAAAGGGAAAAATATTTACAAGCACGGGCAGTTCTAGCTAGAAATTCTATTTAAGAGAGATGCACAAACCATCTAGAAAACTGAAGCAGCTCCCTTAAGTAAGCCTTGATTTTGGTGGCTTAAGGCCAAGGAAAAGAAATCCCTCAGAAAGTGGAAACCTGGTCAAATTACCAAATGAGTGTAAATGAAGTAGCAGTAATATGAAAGGTGAAAAAACTAGAAAAGCCAAGACACAGAATTATGCGTGATATAAAAAAAAGACATAAGAGGGAACTAATTGTCATTTTATAAACACATTAATAATAAAAGCATGGGAAAAGAGCAGCTGATGTTCTAGCCAATAGGGAAGGAAAGGATTAAAAAATTGTATCAAACTTGCAAAAATGTTTAATTTTATTTTACGTTTTTCTTAACTGGACCTACTGTGCTTATTTAACACAACTACTAGTCCTGTGAAGGGGTGAAGATGTCAGATTGGAATGATAAAAGAGCTTCTGAAAAAGCAAGTAATGAGATTAGATATTTTTAAATGAGTCAAGTTTAATGAAGTTTATGGTATGTTATTTAAGTAACTAGATGACTCACTCTCAAGATCCATTAGCAGTTCTCTTTTGTGGAGAATGGCGGAAGTTTCAGGAAACTCAAAATGTGCTTACTTGATGCCCTCCTTTATAAAGGAAAGGAAGTAAGATCTGGGGATTTGTAGGCCCATCAGCATAATTTAAATTTCATTAAAAAAATACTGGAACAAATAATTAAATCAAATTATTTGTAAGCACCTGTAGGATAGCAGGGAGATGAGTAATAGCCAAAATGAATTTATCAAGGAGAAATTGTGTAATACCAGTATAATATCCTTTTTGTGACAGGGTAACAGTTCTTGAGAAGTGCGTGAACAGGAGATGTTATCTGTCTTGACAAATAAGTGTTCTGTCATCTCACATGACATTTTAATAAGAAAGCATTAAAAAATAGAAATTACACTGCTATTATGTAAGGGTATAATTAGTAAGGAAACTATGCAGAGTCAAGCTAACGTGTGTTCTGTAGGAATCTGTCCTTCATCTTGTACACGGACAAAGGAATAAAGACTAATCTAATTAAATTTCCATGAAAATCGGTGGAGGGGAGGACAAGCTGAATCTGTGAGCAGGCTGAGAACTCAAAAACCAAACAAAACAGTTCTGTAGTGACAAAGGCAAGTTCTTATTTCAGCTGAAAAAAAAGTCCTCATAGAAGGAGGAACATGTATAGAATTGAACCTTGGGTGATCTGGGTTTGTCCTGTATTATCACTGATATAGTTTCCATGATTGTAATAATAATTCTTGGCCTCATTTTTTAAAGAAAATTTTCTATTAATGTAAATTAGATAATTTTACAGTAAATAATCAATTATAAAGGTAAATACATACAAATTTCATATAGATCTTCCAATATCCTTAACTGTGATCTCTTTGCAAAGTTGTTGCTTGTCAGAACAGAAGAGCTTACACTTTTGAATTCTAGGAAAACATATTTTGCCTCTTCCCAAAACTTATAATACAGGACATTTTACTTCTAACTCCATGAGTCCTTGATTTCTAGATAATAAATGATAGTTTTTCATGTGCCTAGTTTATAGTCCATTCTCATGAGTTTAGGTTGCAGTCTCATAATAATGTTTTTGATTACTAATACAAAAAAACCATGCAGCTTTTATAATGTTTTCAGCCAAGAATTTTCTAGATTATATTCCTGAGAAATGTTAAGGGTCCAGTATTTTTATCAAGTCCTCATAGCTGCTCTAGAAATGCTCTGTAGTGGATGCAAACCTGAATTTTAAGGCATGGATTTTCACCATAAGTAAAAGATTGTAATGATCTTCTGTATGAGTTAAAAAAATATTGGAAAGGAATCAGTATTAATGATGTTAAAATGATACTTTTGTAGGTGTGGTTATTGTAGGTTCTTTATTGCTAACATTTTTATTTACATTACATTTCTACACAGATAGTTTTTTTGCATTTGTTTTTTCTAATCTTCATACATCTTCACTATGTGCTAACAAAGTGTATTTGGGAGAGATGTCTCATAAAATACAAAAGGGAGAGTAAAATTAAATAGTAAGTTCATCAAGACTGAAAAATATGCAGCAAATAAAATTATACCATTTAAATGTTGGTTAAATTAAATTTTGGTTAGCTAAACTAACCTTATTCTAAGATGGGTAAACTAAGAAAACTTTCAAACTAAGAATTCTGCAATCTCTGCTCAAAATGCACAAGACCTAATGTTAAATGTTACAGTTCGTATCTGTTATTTAAATACTATTATGTTCTTTAAGAGGAGACCAAAGGCAATAAAGTTCCAAATGCTTTATTTCAGGCAAAGCATTCATCTCTAAAGGCTCCAGATTCGAAGCAAAGGGATCAAAAAGAGTACGCTGAGTCATGAAATTTACTTCTTAGTTTCCTATTCCAGGAGATTTGTATGCACAGATAGTTTAACATTTTGAAATCTTTGAGCAAGATATCCAGAGGACCAGGAAGGGAAAAAAGAAGTTGCTGCTAAAGTCAAGAAGAATTTTGCCAGATTAGTGACATTCAGGTTATACTCCAGGGCCTGGATTGAGTTCACCTAATTCTAGATGTTTAGGCATCACACCTCTTTTAAGTCAGGCTGGGCGACTGTCACTGGAAAATATTTGAAGTACTGAACCTTAGCTACTTCACCTAGATCATGTCCTGTTCTTAATGCAGAAACTCTTCAGTCAGCAGTAATCTTATATTTTGTATTGCATACTTTGTACTGCAGATTTTTTTATTTCACTACATCATATTTCATACAGAGCAATGTGACTTTCAGGTCAATCTGAGATGACATGTCAAAGATACAGCATACAAAGCAGGCAAAAGCCACAGAAATACATAAACCCAATAATAATGCTCTACAATAACAACTTAATCATTACCAATTTCTTTGGAATTTGTTTTAATAACAATAATCATGAGGTACTCATTTGAGATTAATGTTCATGAAGTACTTAAAGGGTTTCAGTGTTAATTGACCATCATTTTGAAATGTTCCTACATGAATTTTGAACTTGGGAGCATCACACACTGAATATTACTTGATTGTAAGGTAACTGCAGAGCTGTGGAAGTATGTTCTGTATGAGAATATGATTTAGGTCTGGGGATGATTCTCCATGCTTATTGCACAAATTGAAACTGCATGTGGCATCTTTTGTGATCAACTTTTGAAGTTGTTGAATCAAGTAATGTAGACCTATTTAAGTCAATGAATACCTATGCATAAAAAGATAGGAAGTTTAATCAGCAGCAATGAAGCATTTACAACTAAATTGCCTGCGTTTTGGATTGTCAGCCATTGGCTTTTGAATGATGTTTTGTTTTTAGTAACTTTATCTTGAAACTGAGCTGCATGATTCCAGTGTAGATTTTTAACTGATAAATTGTGCTTTTGATTCAGAAGCAACTTCTTTCATGCTGAGCACCTGTCAATGTGTAGTAGATTCAAATAATCTGAAATCAAAGGAACAATGGCGTTAGTAGCTGCAAGTGGTTATCTTTATGGGTGCAGATTGGTTTTCTATGTACCTACTTAGGTTTTTTATCTCATTCTCACATCTTTCTGAAACAGTCACCTTTTAGACTGCCCAAATTCAGGTTCTTCTTAAAATATGTTTTCAATTTCTGTTTTGGAAAATCTTCAGTGGAGTTTTAGTTCTTCATGTGAATTGACACCTTTGCCTCAGAGGTTATCATTCATCTTCTGTCTTTCACAGTCTTTACTGAATTGGGAAATGCGCGATTTTGTCTGAACTAGGTTAATTTTTATAAGAATACTTAAAGTTTGATCTACACTATGCAGCAGAATGCAGAACCTTAGTCTGACTTGCATCTACTGTGTATTGCAGTGCAGTACTCTACAGAGACACTAGCTGTTGTTCCAGAATGTGTATTAACTGAAGGAGTTAAGGTAGCTACCCTTTCTAACAGAAATATTGAAGGAGAAATAAGTTTTCCAAAACTGATGTTGAAGAGAGCCCCCCCCAAGAAAAAAGATTATTCATGCCTGGGAAGTGATTAAGGAGATTGCTGGAAGGTACTAGAAAAGCAAACAGAAGAGGTTATCAACCACATTGCCCAGAAGCCAGAAAGCTTATGTATTCTCTCTGCAGTATCTGAAAGGAGGTGTACAGTTTGTGTGTGAGCGAGAATATTTATAGTATTCTATGTTTTGGGGCTGAAGTAACAGAATCTTACTTCTGTAAGCGAAAAAGTCAGAAAACAGACTAAAACCATAAGGCACTAAGGTTGGTTTTTTTCAAATTTTCTTGGTTTTAATCATATCATTTGTGATTGACAACTGAGAAGAAACCGAAGCGAAATTCAGCACTTGCTGTGCTGTAATTAAAAACAAAATCAGAAGCTGAAAATTACACTTGCTTAAGTACTTCTCAGTTGTCAAAGTTCACAGGCAGTGCAGACTCAGCTGCCCATTTTTTTCAACAGCCAAAACAATAAATACAAAACTAGTTCAGTGTGACTGAGTAAAGTTTAGAAATTTTAGAGAATAATTCAGGTCATATATGATATTAAAAAACTCTAATATTATTTCACTAGAGTGTGAAATATTATTTAGGAAATGAGAGAATGTTATTTATAATTTTGCAGGCTCCCTACTCCACTCATTTTGGTAAACGCCTCCTCGACTGTAACATGGAGCAGTAAATGTTTCTGGGTAGACTTTATGAAGAAATGAAGCGGTAAATTGCATTATGTTTTGTATTATCTCTGTCTGCCACTAAACAATGCAGCATCAAATTGAACTCATATGTACAACAGCTTTTACTGGAAAAAACATCACTTCTGATAAACTCATTCTGTAAATAGCAAGTTTTCTTCCTCATACAATCTCAAATTGTTTTTCTATGCACTCTGTGAGTGTTGGGCACAAGTTGTGAGCCCAAGTTCAGCAGTTTTTGAGGTCTGTGAAGGTTTTTTTTTTGTTTAGCCCATCAAACCTGCCATGTCCAGTTCCTGAGAGCTACCTAGATGGGAAGGGAGGATGCAATCATTCATCTGAATTTTTCTGGTTGTGGCATCCAGCTGAATGCCCACTTACATATGGGCCTCTTATCAACCCTTTATATGGTATGGGAAGCAAACAGTATAGACATCTGTTCCAATAGCTGCAGTGCAGCCCATGTGCTGTAGCCTTGGTCATGTGTCAGGAAAGTGGTGATAACCCATTTTACTGCTGGGAATATATCTGATTTTGAGAATCCAACTAGCTGAACCAAGAGTAAGAATTTAAAATGCTTTAGCTGAGGAATGCTAAGTCTCCATCTGGGTATTTTGGTAAATTAAATGGTGTTTCTTCACAATAAACCTGTCTATATCTGTGTGGTTGTATGCTTGCATGTATATGCATATGCATATGCATTAAAGATACACCGTTGGTCCATTGGCTCACATCCCATCTAGAAAAACATTACTTCTTGTGGAAAAGGAGCGGTTTAGAGTATCAGACTGCTCAATGATTTCTTTAAGCCCCTACAAAGATCAGAAAAATCATAAAGCGGTTGTTTGGAGTTACTCCTTTATCTGTCTCTGAGCAGGTTAATTTCTTCTGGAGTTAACCTACAGTGGTCATTCTGTCAGTAACACTCAAAGAAGATCTGGACATACTCTAGGCAAATAAATAAATAAGAGGAGCTGGAATTAAATACCTGACTGTGATATACTGTTTAATATACAATTCATGGCAAGTCACAAGTTAAAGCAGACCAGTTCCAGTCATCACAGAGTTCATTATTCTTCATTACCACCCATTTAAAGATCATTACAGTGTAAGTAAAAAGCACTTTTGGAAACAAAGAGGGATGAATGAAGCTTGAAATAGAAGCACCCAGAGGTTTTTGTGTTTCCCTGCTGTGTGCCACTTTTTAGTGGTCCTTGTGGCATATTTTCTTCCATTAAATAAATGACTTCTAAAAATTTGCTACATCTTTCACCTCTGAAAATGAAGATGCAGTGCTCCGTAGCTCTCAGCTCACACTAAAGTACCTTGAAAGCTTTTTCTTGACAAAATTCCTTTCAACTTGTGGTAGAGGAACAGTATGAGATAAAAATAAATGTTCTGTGTCATTGGTTGTCTAAAGAATTTGAAGGAAGCCTTCCTTCTTGGTTGTCTTTTTTGCTGTGCATTTCATTTACACAACATCTTTATGTATGTTGGAGAAACTTCTTTGCTTTAACTGTAAGGGCACTGTCACTGATTTAGTTCTTTAATTGTTTGCACATAGTTAAAGAATTCTCAATAAACAAGCCTGTAAGAGCAAAGAGATTGGCTAGTCATTGTGGAGTTATTAATAAAAATTAAATACAGGATTTTAGAAATAAAAACCTCTTCGCAAAATCGTGTTCCAGAAGCTGTACTTGTGTAAAAACCCCTACTGGTGTGAAACAGTTAAACTATAAAACAGCTGCATGCTCTGATGGCTGAAGAAATTCCCATTTTAGTGTAATGGCTCATATTGTTGAAAAGCGCTACTGAAGATGATGAAACAAAAGAACAGTAAATGTTTTTTATTATAAAATATGATTAACTTTTCACATGATTGGGCCATATGAATGAGATGGAAGAGGAAAAGTTAATTTAAAAAATAATTAAAATTGATATTTGCAAAAGGTTTATTACCTTGATTTTTATTAAGGTTTTCTGCTAGCTGCTCTACTCCCTGCTGTGCCAGATTTTTCTGCAAGAAATCAGTCATAGATTTTAACAGTAATTTGCCTGTCACCAGGAATTTTAATTGTCAGTGTGATCATTTGTTAAAAAACAGAGGTTGATCTGCTCTCTGCTATGCAGCATGTATTTCCATAGATTCAAATTAAAGCAATTGTGCAAGCATGTGTTATACAATAGAAATAAAACTGCAGGAAGAAAAACTGCTGTGTATAGACAATTCTCTAGTGCTAATAATGCTGAGAGTGTAGATACCACTGAGGGATTTAGTACTATAGGCTATGGTATATGCTAACTTGAGGAACTTCTTTGGTATCACTAGGGAAATTTGAAAAGTCTTTTCACCAGAAGAGTCTGCGCACTAAGAAAAAGGGACTTTCCAAGAAAAAACTCTGCTCCAGGAGCAGTGGAGGAGCAGCCAGGTGGGGACAGCTGCTGTCCTCCTGGGGTAATAGATGCTTTGGTTTGGAAATTGAAACCCGTGGTCCTGTTTAAGAGGCCACATGATTAAATTTACATAGACCCTCATTAATAAGGGCTGGAACTAAGTTATTTTTGCAGTAAGGAGAAAAAAAGAAGATCCACGTGAAATAATAAATAGAGATCTCTCTCCCAGAAATTGTCTTCTACTCTTGTTCTTTAACCATGCAAAAATACTGTTACACTTTTTCATATAGGAATTAATATTTAAAACATAATTTTGGTACAAAACCCATACGCATAAAGAAACGTGCCCTTAACTGTAGGCAATGCAGGCCATTCTCATCTTTATTTTAGGCTCTTGCTTGAGGCACTAGAGCTAGAAGGATTGTTGGCTACAAGCCCTCTACCACTAGAGGATAGCATTAAGACTTGAACAGCTCTGAGGAAAAATTTGTGTACCCTTCCTCATTGGGTCTAGAAGGAACTTCAGGTCATTAAGCTTCAAATTTAGATATCTCAGATTTCATAAGTGATGGATATTGTAGCCACATTTGGGGCACCATGTTCTTTGGCCCTATTTTGAAACAGCCTTCTCTGACAGTCTCCACCTTTTTTCCTATAAAACAAATAAGTTTTAAGGAACAAGGAAGAGAGAACACAATATATAGGTGAAATCTTATTTACTGATTTTAAGACTACGTATATTTATACACAGTCATTACTTAGTGAAATCTATTCAAGTATCCCTGATTGTGAAGTGTCCCCTTGCTCCCATATAAATGAAGAATCCTGCCTATACATCTAGCCATATAAAGACTGAGGTTAACTATGAAACTTGTTAGACTGTGTAAATTGCTGCACCGCCCTTTCACATTCTCCTTGCAACAGCCTTGCACTGGTCTGATTCTGTTAAATCAAACAGAATTTGACTGAAGTAAAACTGCAGCAGCACAGGTACAAGCCAACACAGTCCTTTGAATTTATACAAAACAGGTTATTCTATTGAACATGAAAATAAACAGGCATCATTATTTAGTAGCCAAGCATTGCTTTAACTGTAGTTCTCTGCACCTGTGGATGTTTTAGCTTTCTCTGGAAAGAGCTTCCTTTCATTGTGGACTTGGTGGAGTCCTTCCTATGAGCCAGAAATCTGTGGTGTGGTAGGAGGAGGATTTTGAATGTAAAGAATGAAAGCACTCCTCACAAGTTCTCAGAAACAAGTATGCCAAGAACAAATAATCTACACCAGAATTCATTGTATACCTACTTTGTATTATCTGTAAGTAGGAAATTATGAGGACAATGTGGTGTTCAAGAAGAGATCTCTTTCGGATCTTTTAAGTTTTGGAGAGGGGAGAGTTGCAGCTATGCCATTAGCTAGGACAGATAGCATTTGAGACCTCTCAGCTGGCTGATTATGACGGAGTTCCACCAGGAACTTCTTTCAGAGGTTTGCTTTCATCAGCGATCTCCCACCTCTAGCAAGAGGGATAAATCTAGGCACTGCAATATAACTGCCTTATGAAATAAAATAAAACTCGCTCCCCTGACCTGCGTATACCTGTGCTTGGCTAGCAGGATATTTTAAATAGGGAGTTTAAAACATCCCTCCAATAGAGATTTATGTTAAATGGGCAAGACTGATACAACTTTGCAGCATGATGTCTGGAGTCCACAGAATGCAGAATAAGTTCAAAGAGCTGAGGCTGTAATTTTCTCTTCTTCTCTGGACCCTAACCAGGTTTACATTTCTCTCTCTGCTGGTGAACACTATTTTCTGTTGTTCTTTTTACTTTTTTTTTATGCCTCATTAAAGTTTTCTTGCAATATTTACTGATGCCAGGATCCCCCACACTTGGATGACTGCCAAGAACTCAGAATTTCACTTAGCACCAAAAATTAATCTAGTTCTGATCAGGAAAAAAACTTCATTGGTGGAAGTGATAGTCGGGTAAATTCTAAAAGGCAAAATTTATTAAACCCTTTGCTTTTCAAAGGCTGGTTTAAAATAAATTAAAATGAAGTATTATTTAATCTCTTTTATTATTTGTATGGAGCATTGCTTCAGTTAAAACTGAAATAGTATTAAACTAAGTAGTTGTCTAAGTAATTTTTATGTGACTCCTAGCTCTTAATAAAAATACAGCTGTTCATGTAACTCAGAATAACACTGGATAACAATAAAATGTCTTCTTCTTTACAATCAATAGCTATGAATAGCAAAGACCGGCAGCATACCATGGCCTTTCTCAACCAGTAGCCTCACTTGGTGGTAAGGAAAATTGCTATCATCTTGTATGAAACCGTTTTAACATCACCCTGAGCTTAATAGAGCAGTCGTTCATCGCCTGTTAACAAGCTGAGCTATTGCCAGAATGTGTTTAAACTGACAAATGTTGTCAACGCTCTTTTCTTACAAAGGGTATTTTTTTTTTGGTTTTCTTAGTGTGTTAACATTCGTTTGAATTCTGTCATAGCACATGTTGATTATTTTATTTTAAAAAACAGTTAGTCCATTAGTTCAGGGCACAGAAATTCTCTAAATAACAATAACCAGATATCAGCATACTAGTGGTGAGTTGAAGCCCATATGCTAGCAGTTAATTTTATCATGACTTCAGGTGAATTAAGATGTGGAGCAGGTATGGACTTTAAGAGGTGTATTCTGTAGCCCAGCCTTTTGCAAAGTAGTCAAGTCGTTGTTCCTATGCAATCTACAAGACATTGCTGTTATAGTGACAACTCACATATATCAAGTGTTTTGGAATGACAAACATCTCATAAAGCCCTGACGTGCTGACATTCTACAGGCATTTATAGTCATATATGTGCTTGCAGCTGCATATGATGCATACTGATATGGTATACATAAAATAGGACAAATGAAGGTACAGGAGGTTTATAGAGGTTTTGTGTGATGTAAATGGTCACATAAAGAAATTCAAGAAAAGGCTCATTCAATTGCTCTGTATTCTGAGAAGGAAAAGATGGAACGTAAAACTGTCCAAATTTCTTAGCAGGAAAAAAAAAAACTATGAAGGATTTGGGCAAACACATTTCAATTTTATGATTTCATGAGTTAGGAGTATAATAAAGATGGATTATTTGTGCTGCAACAACTATCAAATTACATGAATGGTCAAGCTGTCTTTGACCATCTGCCCTCCATTCATGCAACACTTTCACGGGCAGTTAGAGACAGGAAGAGACAAGAG
This sequence comes from Phaenicophaeus curvirostris, assembly GCF_032191515.1. Classification (NCBI taxonomy): domain Eukaryota; kingdom Metazoa; phylum Chordata; class Aves; order Cuculiformes; family Cuculidae; genus Phaenicophaeus; species Phaenicophaeus curvirostris. Next base: position 155,360,257 of record NC_091392.1, read on the forward strand.
GACATGGTAAAGAAGTAGATGGGCTGTTGTGTACTGTGGTAGGTAGCTTTCCTCCTGCTTTATCTTATTGAAACCTGAATTCCATAATTTACCACAAGGTAATCCTGTTCATCCTTCATGGCACAAGGTTATGCTATTGTGTTGTACTTATCCAGCTGCCTACTTTGTTGAGTCCACATCAGGTACACCTGGTGGATAAATTGTATTATTTTTTGAGTGTCATAAGAAGTAGTAGTGGTTTTGCTTGTAAGACTTACAGTTAGGTTTTTACTTTTCAGTAAGCCTAACAAAAAGAAGTAATAGTTTTTATTTTATATTGGAAACGTACTCATTTTATTCTTGATTCCTCCCCAGGATCTTGTAGCTTCATCAGATTTCATAGAATCATAGAAGAGATACAGAATTTCACAAAGAGGGGAATTGTCTTCCTTCGGCACTTTAAAAATCACACGGAGTCAAAAGGAGGACAGAGCAGTGCTATATAGTCCCCTGAGAAACAGTCCTCCTCTATATCCTGAGAAAGGAAGATTGTACATCAAAATCAGGCTCATGCTCCAACAAGCCTCAATACAAGCACTGTATTAGTTGAGGCATGGGGAAAATAAGAGGAGGGAGTAATGAAAAGTGAATGATACAGGAAACTCCCACTTCATTTAAAACACTTCCAAATTGCTAACTTTCTGAAATAATGTTTGAGGCAACTCTGAAATTTCATGATTATAATTAAATAGAGCAAAATAAGATACAGTTTTGTCAAGAATCTGATCTCCGTTTTTCTTTCCCATGTCTGTGAAATGCCAATGATGGTTCAATTGAGTGCTATTACTGCATAATAACTATGTTCTTCATAAAGTGTTTGTTCTATTGTGGGCCAAGGGTTTCCTGTTTCCCTGGGCTGCGGGATTTAGCACAGTTGTTTTAGTGCAGAGAATTTTATGCAAAACCCAGTAGTTTCCAGTATCTATGCTTCTAATACCATAGAGATAGCAGGAGTTTTAACTAGCTACACTTTGTACAGATTGTGAGAAAAATTTGGGGACACATAATTAAATTTCTAGTTCTTCTTCCTCAGGAGTTTTTGAAATACATGTTTTAAAATGCCAAACTGATTTGGTTTTTTTGGAAAGCAAATACATTTTTGTTATTATATTTATAACCACTTACCTGAGATACCTCATTTTGAAAGTGTAAATCAAAAATGGGCCAAACCAAATGATCAAATATAGTGTCTATGGTACATTATATACATAAAATGTGAAAAGTTAAAATACTGCGTACCACTGAGGATGAGACCAAAGTTTCCGCCATTTGGTTCTCATGACTATTTAAAGAAAATACGAAAAACATTTAGATACAGTGTACCATAAAGCAGTTTGGAATCAGAAATGTTTTTCTTCATAAACACATAATTGTACTGCTATTCCAAAATATGTTTATCCATACTCAGAAGTTTTGGAGTCTGGTTTTCTTTGTAAGTTCTGAATTGGACTTAGAAACATTTACACTTAATTTGAGCAGTAATTTTTGAAGAAGATTGTCAGTGCTAAACAGAAGATTTTCATTGAAGATTGAATCTGTTGTAAAGGAACAGCGAATGAGTTAATATCAGTGAAGATATTTGCACATGGGGGATTTTCTTGGTGTTTTTGTGAAGTTTGCATTAAATATCTGGAACATTTTTCAACTTATCTTCCTGTTCCAATACATTAAAGCCTTTCCAGAACAGCTTTCTTTGGGTTTAAATTACATTCATAAAATGATCATAGGACTCCTTTTGGTCAAGTAGATCTCACATAATCTTTATAGCTGCAGATGAAAAGATCGAACAGCTTGCTGGCCGCAGAAGGAAAGGATTTCCTGGAAATCTGAGGGTGGCTCTAGCAAAAAAGTAAGGCTAGGGAGTATGGATCCAGATCAAATAGTTTCAAAAGCATGGGGAATTGGGACAAACAGGAACGTTGTCTTCTGAGAACTGGAATGAATGTCTTAATTAAAGGTTGCCATGCTAATTGTTTAAGAAATCCTTGTCTGATTGCTTTTGGCTGCATGTGGGTGAAACTTCATTATTTAAAAAAACAAACCAAACCAACTAAACAAAAAAAAAAGCCCTATGCACTTTCAAATAGTTTGTGGTCAGTCTGCAGTTTCTGCTGCTTTGTACATTAAGCTATAAGCAGTGTAGTTGGCTGAAGAAAGGGATATGCGAACAATCCTATGGTTTGGAAGTGGATAACTGAAATCCACAATGTACATTTCATTTTCCTGCTTAAGTCATTCAGTCTCTTATGGAGAAATAATTTAACAGGGCAATTATAAGGAAATGTATGCACAATTTCATGTTAACCAAGGCAATACTGAGGTCTTCTAGGAAAGAAGAGGATTTATTTTGGAGTCTTATAATAAAAATGTGTCCTAATTAATATCTCAGGACTGTGTCTGGAATTTGGTTTCCTGTTTTGACATTCAGTTTCACAGGATCTGCCTGTGTGAGAGCTGAATCTCTCAAAAATGCTGACGTTATTTTTTATACTTTAATTTTGAGGGAAGTTTTTACTGTGGGAAGCTGAGTTAGGGAGCTGAATTATAAACTGTATAGGCTGTGATGACAAACCAAAAAGGTGTAGTAGCTTTCTGATTACAGACTTAAATTTTCAAATGCTGGACACTTTTTGAAGCTTTATGAATGGAGTCTCTTATTAATTGTCCTCTGAATTCTTGCTGCGGAGATGCAAACATTGCCTGGACAAACAACAGTTCCAATCCTCTGTCTTAGAAATGGAAATATCGAATGGAAACAAAAGCCCACGTCACTCACAGGTAAATGTCCAGGCTTTCAAACAGGTTGCAGGGAGAAGCCTTGCACTGGCAGTTTAAATTTAATGCTGTTAAAGACCATGCTATCATGTTGCCTTGTATCCAGAAATGGGGTTGCACTAATACGCCACAAAACCTCTTCTGCTTTTCTGTTCATTTTCATGTAAGGATTTGATTTCATTAGTATCTCAAAACCTGTAGCTTTTGGTTCTCAAGCAGATTTTTGCCCTTCATATAGTGTGCAGTTTAGCTGTGATAGTAGTAGCATAATTTATTTATATGAATACAATTTTGAGGAATGATCATGCTGATGGAACTTCCTTGGTGGAACTGTGTGAATACTGGGCTTCTGACTTTGCTGTTTAAAACCAGAAATTCACATCTAGTATCTACAAGGTCAGATATCTGAAGCACTTACAGGATTTTGTGTTGATGAAATATTGCAGCAGCAGTATATAAATGATGATTAAGTGTTATTATTGACTGTCGTTTAATTATTGGCTTGTTTTTGCTACTACTGTTAAAAAGCTTCAAATTCTACAGACTTCTTACAGCATAGGTAAACAATTTTGCATAAAAAATAAGTGATCACATAGGGAGCTTCGTACAAATGTATTAACAAATGGTAAAATTGTGTCTCATTTATGAAATATAAAATGGCGATATTTTGTATTGCAGGATTCATTATTTTTTTCTATGGATTTGTGGAAATGAATTCACAATAATATCACATATTTTGCTAAACATGCCAAGAAATATATAATGGCACTTCAAACACAAAAATGTGTAGTCCTTTTTCTTGAAAAACTGTTTATTCCAAAGCCTGTTAAACTCAAAGCCTGTTACTCAGTAAGAGTAATTTTGTTGACTCTTAACAAAATGGACTTTTCCTTAATAACTTTTCAGCTTTCCTCCCCAAACCTTATGTTTCCCAGGCATTCTGAACCTACCATAAATACATTGTCTTCCATGATTATGAATAGATTTACATATGATATGATATAATATAACAAAATACTCCTCATGTCCTTTCTGCCTGTCATCCATTCTTCATTTATTTATGCAGTCTCTCAGAATTGTCTGTTTTCTGGTATTTTCTAGTTAGGTCATACTTCTTCTGACAGATGTGCGACACCTCACTTACCTCAGCCACTGCTCGTAAGACTTGTTCTCCAGCCCCTTCACCAGCTTTGTTGCTCTTCTCTGGACACGCTCCAGAGCCTCAACATCCTTCTTGTGGTGAGGGGCCCAGAACGGAACACAGGATTTGAGGTGTGGTCTCACCAGTGCCGAGTACAGGGGCAGAATAACCTCCCTGGACCTGCTGGTCACACCGTTTCTGATATAAGCCAAGATGCCATTGGCCTTCTTGGCCACCTGGGCACACTGCTGGCTCATGTTCAGTCGCTGTCAACCAACACCCCCAGGTCCTTCTCCTCCAGGCAGTTTTCTAGCCAGACTTCTCCTAGTCTGTAGCACTGCACAGGGTTGTTGTGCCCCAAATGCAGGACCTGGCATTTGGCCTTGTTGAACCTCATGCCATTGGTCTCAGCCCAGTGGTCCAGCCTGTTTGGATCCCTTTGCAGAGCCTCCCTACCCTCCAGCAGATCAACACTTCTTCCCAGCTTAGTGTCATCTGCAAACCTGCTAAGGGTGCCCTCAATGCCTTCATCCAGGTCATTAATAAAGATGTTGAACAGGACTGGACCCGGCACTGAGCCCTGGAGGACATCACTTGTGACTGGCCTCCAGCTGGCATTTACCACCACTCTCTGGGAGCAGCCATCCAACCAGTTTTCCACCCAGGAGAGTGTGCGCCTGTCCAGGCCAGTGGCAGCCAGTTTCCTAAGCAGAATGCTGTGAGAAACTATGTCAAAGGATTTATCCATCTGTCAGAAGGAGATCTAAACCCAGTTCCTTGGGAATGCTTTGGATTCCCCAGAGCAAAGTTGTTTTATAGTCACTGAAAAACGTCTTCATCTCTCAACTCTTCCATTGCAAGTTCTGAAGCTCTTTTCTGAGGAGAGAATAGTTTATTGTGCTTTGAATACTTTGGAAATTGTGGTGAGGAGATAAAGTTCTCATTTTAGCATGTCGCAGTCCCCCCTTTTAAATCTGCTAAGCAGTCCTGGATGAAAAATTCTGGATCTCACCTTTAGCTCAAATCTATTGAAAATAAAAATCAAAGACCCAGAAGAAACTCTGTTGACATACTGGCTACTTTGCATGTTGTCAATGTTTCTAATACCTAATCTATAAGTGAAAGAAAAAATGCTTTATTTTCTGGTCATCAAGATTAAAACAGAAAGGCATCTCTATGTCTGCATGCATTACAGAGACAATTATATTTTCTACATTTGGGTAAAGAACTGGTTTTTCACAGGACTATTAGCTTTATAACAAATCTCCTTTCTTGAATGTCTGTCCAGTGTTGGATAGATTTACTTATTCTCCTTCACTTCTTTCTGCCTTATTAACTTCTACCTTTGTTAGCTCTTAGTTTTACTGTTCTTCCAGCTGCAATAGACATTTTCTAAAGGGAGCAAACAAAATGTTAATGGATCAGATATTAATTCCCGCATTTGACAATTTCCTCTGAGTGAATGAGATGGGGTTTCGCACTGCCCTCCTATCTGGTGACCTGCTGAGAAGTGACTTCATCCAATAAGTGTCCACTTACATCTTATATCAGTCTATATACTAAGAATATATTTTATGCAGACATGTATAGGGAGTGATGTATGTAGTCATTACTGAATCATGACTGTTCTTAGCACATTAGTAACTAACAACTTTAAGAGGACAAAGAATTTATATCCTTGAGAATCTCCAGAATATTTTTACAAAAATATACCACTACTGAATCCCATAAACTAGTAATGAATCTAAAATGTATGAGAAAACTGTAAGGTTCGTAACACTGAGGTGTGGGTCAGCACAGCATATTGCACTTTCTAGACTGCTAATGCGGATAACCATATTTCAGTCTAAAGGTGTCACAAATGCTTACTCATGAAATAAAGCCATAGTTTCACTTAAGCAGTAAGAGCATGAAAAAAGGTCTCAAAAAGACAGATGAGGTAGAGTAATGCTGAATGACAGCTCTAAATACAGATTGTAGCCGGTACTTATGTCTGGTAGTAAGGCAAGAGTGTTATATTATGCTATTTAAATATATAGGAGAGAAGGGTTTTGGAACCAAAGTCCATTTTAATCTGGTTTTCATTGTTTCTCTGTGTGATGGATCTGTGCCTTGGAATTCTGTGATGAAAATGCTTTTAAAAAGTCATGTCTTAATGCTGTTGCTGGAATTAATTCCTCTGTAAACGGTATAAGAGGGTTAGATCCAGTATTATTTCCATAGTGTTTTTATATGTGTGTGCAGTTTTGTTTTTTGTTAGTGTTCGTGTTAGTATTTTTTTTCTCCAGACTTCTAATAAACTTGCTGAGGTTTATCTTATTTTCTTTCATTATTGTTCCATGTCTAAGATACAATATAAAAGTGTGCATTGATGTAAGGAAGGTAGGTGGCTTAAAAGATGTTGAATAGCAGAAACAGAATGCTATATCATAAAAATAAAAAAGTATTATTTTATTAATAGAAACGTTATGAGTTGAGTGACAATAATTAGCTAGACTGAATTTTTGTTTCAAACTAATGATTCAAGCTAACATGGCTCAGTTGGTAAAATAGCTGTGGTAACACCGTTCTGGAAAAATGCAGTCCCAACCAACTATACAGCATCATTTTCCAGATGCCATAGTAACATAACTGTATTTCTGAGAAATAAAGTGACCAAAGAATGCCTAAGAATGAAGCTTCAATGACATTGAAAAAGAGATGGTACATCAGCAAGGTGACTGAAGAAAGATGAGGCTGCACCAGTCATCTGGATAATGGAAAAGTCTTACAGCAGCACGGGAGCTAGAAATGCATATAGATTTTTTGAAAGGGTATCTATCCTATTTGAAAAGTAAGGTTATAAAAGAAACCACATTTTTTTTCAAAAAATGCTACCATCTACCTATTCCTAAGTAGCAGATGTGAATTTTATCTGGATTTGCTGGGGACAGTTTGGTTATTACCTGTGGAGACTGCAGCCAAAGATCATGTCTGACTAGCAGTTTGGGAAGGAACACTTTGTCCTTTGCTATGCCTGTATAAACTGGGAAGCTGGAAAATGATTGAGCTATCCCAGAACTAGTTGGATTTGTGATTGCTTCAAATTTATACATGAAAAGAGCAAGGACGGAGTAACAGTCACAGTGATCTGAGGGGAAAAAGTTCAGTGCATTCTTAAAGTTAGTTTGAATTCTCGTGAATGCTATCAGGTGCCCGAGTACTTAAATTACATATTTTAGGAAGCTAGTCAATCATATTCTAGCAGTGCTTTCAATCTGTACTTTTCACTTTATGCTCTAAGTAGAGGAATGAAGTTATACTTAAAGGAAGACTATAAACATTCTGATTGCCTGTAACGGGAGTGATAGATTTTATGTTGTACATCTTTTCAGAGAGTTCTCTCAGGGCCCCTTCCCCTCCACAGTATTTTAGGACTTTATGGATTGATTACTAAAGTTAGAAAAAAAAATATAAATCTGTTTCAGGACCATTTTTGCTGCATCTTGCTTTTCTGTCAAATTGATATATTTACTTCTGTAAAAGAAATTTTTGAGATACGTGAAAAAGGACTGTTTGAACTCTGCCTTTCCTAGTGTAAAGTGCAAGCAATTATTTTAATATCTCTTTGCCAGAGATAGTGAGAGAAGTGAATAACTAAGTGAAGCAGGACTTATACAGGATGGAGGAAAGGATGTTGCACCAATGAAGATACAGTTTCAGAATCTAAGAAATGCACAGGCTGTATATTTGGATATGAAAGGCTGTGTCTCTTAATAGTTTTGCTGAAAAGAGTCTGCAGGTTGGAGATACATCCTGAATATAAGTATCTAGAACTACCACTTGAGATAAATCTTAGGCTTTGTATCTAAGGATGAGGACGATGGATTTATTCACAGACATGTAGAAAAGAAAGAGTAAAGAGCTCTCAGAGTGAACAGTAAAAGGAAGAATTCTCTTTGAGCCATTATTATCTTAGTTAAAAACGTCTTGAAACTTATTGGAGTGTTATGTTCAAACAAAATTAGAGAATTAGGAATAAAAGTAGAAAGTAATGATCTCATCAATCTTAGACTCTATTTCAAGAAAAATCTTGTGACAGAAGTAGAAAAATCTTGTGGCAGAAGTATGTTAAAAATTGGGGGGTGGGTTGAAAATTAAGCCTTTATTCTGCTTTTGGCTAAAAAGAAAGCACAGGGAAACTTCTGGCCAAAATTGTGTCAATGGAACACAAAGACAGAAGTCATGCTGAATCAGAAGAATTCCAGTCAGATAGCATAATTTGAGGTAAGTATTCACTCAGAGATAACTGTAAGACAATATTTAAGATGCTAGTGTCAGGGAATGTAGGTGGTTGATTCTAACTAGTTTCTGTTGTGTTTTTTATAAACCAGAAATGACAGAGGGTTTGGACAGATATGTTCTGCCTAAAGAAATTACCATATCTGTCTTTACTTTCATGTATAGTACTCTACATCTGAGAGCCTCCACTGTTAGATGGAGAGGGAAGAGTATGGGATCAAAGGAGCGTACAATGTTGTCCCTGACTTCTTGTCCAGACCCCAGCAATTTGTCTTGTGTCTTTTTTTCTTAGCAGCTCTTCATTTAATTTTATTCTATGATTTATGCAACATTGCATTTTGCATTACAATAAATTTGATAATGAGGCATATCCTGACATAATCCTCTCAGTCATCTCTGTATGGAAAAGGTAGCTATACGTGGAAGTTGACATCTGCCCTAGTTGTGCTCATAACTCTTGCTGTAGCAGAGAACTTTCTCTTACAGATGCTTAACTCAGTCTATTTCTCTTTGCATGATTTCCTTGTTCTTTTTTACTTTTTTTCTTATTTGTCCTGATGACAGAAAGACAGTATCAATGACAAGATTTTGAAGGATGATGAAAGATAAGGGTTTTGTGCCTTTGTTTTCTGAAATGTGAGAAAGTAAAGGAAAGTTCTTTCTGGAAAAGATTCTGTTACCACATGTTCTTTTATTATATGGCCTTATAGCTCTGAACTGTGTGTTTACACAGCTAAATACCTCTCAGATTTCAAGGATTTGGTCTGAGAATCAATATTTTAGCGTCAGACTTTCAGGCCTATTCCTCAAATCTCAAGTCTTAGAGTAAAACCCCTAAACAGTTGCGTGACATAAAGCACGTCGTACTGTTCTTGTCTTGAAATGCTATGAATCTTTTTCTTTTTTTTCAAAAAGGATTTTAAGTATGTCATTGTAACTTTTATTTATTTAGTTTGTTTTATTTTTGAAAAATCTGTTAAAACTTAAGGTGTAGTATTTCTCATAAGTGAATTTTTTAGTGTTTTTTTTTGAAAAGCAAACCCATTATTTTTTCTTCAACTTACTGAATTTCCAAGAATTGATATTCTACTATATAATATACTATATAATGTATCTAATGTGCCTTCCAAGTGCATGGCACTTGTAAATCATGTAACGACATATTCTTCCTTCTGTCTTATTGTGATGCGGTTGATTTTTTTTTGACGGGAAAATTCAATGTAGTTTATTGAAGATCTTATATGGCAAAAACTTGAGACTTGGAGGGGTGAAGAGATATGCCTTCTTTTGGAAGTCTGCTGTGTCATCTTTGCTTAGTCATAAAAAATACATGTCAACGGTCCCCAGACTTATGATTTACTGACAGTTTGACTTAGTATCTCAAGGATTGCTTAGGAACTTTTGTATTTTGTCAATGAAGGTTGTAGTAGGCTAAATTAAAAAAAGATAAGTCCATAAAACCACTCAATCCCTTTTGAGCAAGATGTGACAGAAACAGCACTAATTCATGTCATTAATACCAGATATACCTGTACTTGAGTGAAGTTCAGACATTCATTTTTGTATTGATAAACCCAGTCACATCGATTATTAAATGTTTTTAAAGCCTTACACTTGCAATTTTGACTTTGTTTCCACTACTTCAAAGAAGCAATATGGCTAATGCAATCAGAAGAAAATGGCTTTGTTTTGCTTTGTTTTGTTTTGGTTCAAAATCCCATAGATAGTAATTTGGTGATGGAGTAAGAGGGCTGACTTTAGCTAAGTTATATCCACATATACACTATTTGGTCCAAGTTAGTTGATGCAGAGAAACACCATGTTGACTAGTAAATCTGAAAAATAGACTTCTCAATTCACCAAGGTATATATTGTGAGCTATAATGGGGAACAGGGAATCAAAATGAGAGACAGAAGGCAGAAAATCTTAGAATACTCTGGGATTCATTCTTCCAGAAAAAAAACTCAAACCCCTCTTTCTGTAACTTCACTTTAAACATTCTTATTTTTGACACAAATAGTTTATAACAGTAGAAGAACAGAGAGAGCAAATATAGTGGGGCATGCAAATACCTTAGGGACCAAAGATTACTATACGACTAACATGACCTCCTTTAAGTGAGCATGAAAAATGTGGCTCCAAAATTCTGCTCACACTAGAATGCAAAACAGGCTATGAAGTAGAAAAATAAATTACCAGTAGCAGAAGTAAAAATCAGTGCTGCAATCTAATGTAACAGTCATTGCAAAATAATTCTTGAAGCTGTCACAAATAAAGGAAGGATAATTTCTAACATGCATAAGTTACTTGAAGTGCCTCTAGTAAATGTTTGTACTTACAAGAAAAATGGAATTTAGGCCCATTTATTTCCATATATCTTAAGTTCATTCATTGGTGATATTGAATCATTTTGCAGTTTCATTACATTCAGACTATTTTAGGGCATTTTTATGTTAGCTGCCAGACAACACTTTAAATTAGTTTATGCAAGTTGATAATATTTGGTTGTATTTTATTTACAGAATAAGCTTGATTTATAAATAGCTTTGTTATGAACACCATGGCAGATATAGCCTGTATGTATGGGAATTTTTTTTTTAGTTCTATAAACCAATTACTTTGCTTTACTATATACAGAATTTATAAAATTACTAACCTACAATTTGCTGAAATCCTGAAATCATTAGGAAACTCTTTACTGGCATCAGAGAATCTGACAAAGCCGGTGAAGAGTCTTACCACACACAGAAATTATTTCCTCAAGGAAGGTAGCTTTCCAGTTTGGTGAAAATAATCTGAAACTGTAATTGTGATTTCATGTGTTCTACAGAGCTCCCTTTATCAAGGAGTGAGGGGATCAAGTGCACCCTTAGTAAATTCACAGATGACACCAAGTTGGGTTGGATTGAAGGTTGGCTGAAGGAAGACTCTGTAGAGGAATCTGAACAGGCTGGGTCAATAGGCATAGTCCCGTTGATGAGATTCAACAAGGCTAAGTGCTGAGTCCTTCACTTGGGCAACAATAACTCCACACAATGACATAAGCTTGGGGAAGAGTGGCTGGAAAGCTGCCAGCCAGAAAAGGAGCTGGGGTTGTTGGTCGGTAGCGAACTGAACAGGAGCCACAGTGTGCCTGGGTGGCAAAGAAGGTGAACAACATTCTGGCTTGTAGCAGAAACAATGTGGCCAACAGGATCAGGGAAGTGATCCCCTTGCTACAAGAAAGATACCAAGGTGCTGCAGTGTGTGCAAAGAGGGGCAGTGTAGGCGGTAAAGGATCTAGAGCACGAGCCTTACGAGGAGCATCTGAGGGAACTGGTGCTGTTTAGTATGGAGAAATGGAGGCTGAGGGGAGACCTTGTCACTGTCTACAACTACCTGAAAGGAGGCTGTAGCAAGGTGGGTCTTGTTCTCTTCTCCCATGTAACAAGTGACAGGACAAGGGGAAATGGCCTGAAGTTGTGCCAGGGGAGGTTTGGATTAGATATTAGGAAAAGATCCTTCTCCAAAACGATTATCAAGCATTGGAACAGTCTGTCCAGAGAAGTGTTTGAGTCACTATCCCTAGAGGTATTTAGAAGATGTGTAGATGTTTTGCATAGGGTCATGGTTTAATGATGGCTGGGTAGGGCTAGGTTTATGGTTGGATTTGATGATATTAAAAGTCTTTTCCAACCTAAGCAATTCTATGGTGTGTTTGTTCATTCCCCTTTTCCATTGTTCTATAACTTGCAGAAGCCAAAACAGTAGACCATAGGAGCATACTAAGACTACACAGAGATTAGAATATGATTTTTTTCACTTTTTCCCCATAACTTTTTTTATAGTTTTCTGTCAGTCATGATTTAATCAGTGTATGGCAGTTGAAGCACTATATTTTTTCCCTTTTACTATTTCTAAAATTAATGTCATCCTTCTGATTATCAAAAATAAAAATTTCAGATAGATATTTGAAAATGCCTTATTCCCAGGCAGTGTTTTAAAAAAAATGCTATATATTGATTTCACATCTTTCAAACATATTTTTCAAGGAGCTTTATTGCTAACTTTGATATGTGACTTTTAACAGAAAAAGCAACAATCTCTCTACAGTGGACAGCTAAAACAGTAAAGGCTATTTGAGAATAGGACACTGTCTGGGAGGTTTAGCTAAATATGAACTTATTTCTGTAATTGAAAGAAAATCTTAGGAAACTTAGGTTAGTTCCTTGTCCAGGTTGTCCTCTGGTTGTGAAGTCCATTAGGTTGCCTCCCACTGCATGAATGACCACAGGAACCAGAGCAGTTTGCTACCTACAGAACTCTGCCAGAAGCGAATCTCAACCTGCAGGACATGTAGCAATAACCTAACATAGTTATTATCATTTCCAAACAGAAATAATGTGCCCTTTCCAGCTGTTTTATTTGGAATGACACGTTTCAAGCTCAGTGGCATCCTCCCTAATTAGGAGGCCTCGAACATCTTAGCCTGGGGGTTGTTCAAGCAAAAGGTATTCTCCAATACAAACATATTTTATTTCCAATACAAGTATGCTTTTGTGGTCTAACTGCAGTTAGTTATTATAGAGACATACACATTTAGCTTTGGGCAAACACCGTGAGCAGCATTTGTATTCAAGACAATAGGCACTCATCAGTGTAAATTCCTGTCTACTATGCAAGGTGCATCTTTTGATCTTTTAGAAAGAGCTGGAAAATTGGATGGTGTTTGCAAAAGTCTTTCAGCTGAGAAATGTCAATAAAATAATCGTGTTGAGACCAGTACATGGAATTGACTTCTTGGAGGGGCCACAGGGACAGTTACAGGTGCAGGAATGGAACTGTGCAGCTCCTTATTACATACACTGAAGTTCACAGATGAGAAGTTGTGCACAGGCTCAGTATCTCTAGGCTGTACCATAGTCTCTCATTTGACATGGTGAATTGGAATGGAACAACTGAGATACAGGTTTTCACACTTCTTTTATGCAGTGCGTATGGAAATGCTCTGTATGGTAAATACTTTGCGTTCAACACACTGATAAATGCATAAAGGCAACAATGAAGTGTGACTGCACTGTTATGGTTGTGCATGTTAACAAATGGGAGTAAATGCATAAGATAATTTCTTACTGAAATGTTGTTTCACAGTCTGGCTCCCCACAAAAACTCTTCCTTTGATGATTTTGGCAAATACACAGTGTTTAATATGTGTCGCTGCAAGTCTCTGTTTCCTATCCACACTACTTCCGTAAATAAATAGAAATAATTGCTGGTGGTTTAGAAGTATTATCATTCGTCTATTCCATGTGATGTTGTTAATCCATTACTTGAAAACATTAATGTTGTTTTATTTATTTATTTTTTAAGTGCATCTGGAAAGAGCAATGCAATCAGTATACTTAAGTCTTTTCTTCTTCTTAGGCATTGCTACTTTGAATGCAACATTCTTCAAAGTTTATTCCTTTCATAATCCTATAGAAATGTCAGGATGTCTGTGAAATAGAAATCCAAGTGCTGTACTCAGTGCAGCATTGCAGGATTGCCAGGATAAGCTGATGGTTCATTAAAAGGCTGGTTCTAATATAGGAGAGAAGCAATCAAGAAGTGGAAATGAGAAAATAATCCAAACGGAAATAGAGGTTATGGAAAAAAATGGCTAAAGGGAACATGTAATATCAGTTCTCCTTGCTAAGAAGGTGAACATAAAATATATAGGAAGGAGAAAGTGGTAGATCGCTGACTCCACTGCTAGAAATACAAAATATTCCTGATATCAGTTGAAGATCGTCAGTTATACTGAGTGATACGTGTCTTCTTTGCTGTCCCTGAAGTATCCAGCAGGATGTAGGTATTTAACAGTGCATGAGCTGCAGAGGAGCACTTCAAAATAGTCTCTTAGTGGTTTGCACATTAATATCTTCCTTTAATTTTCAGTAAAGTAGTTCTCAGGAAGGGTTCCTTAGTCACTGGCCACAGAGGAGAGAACCTGATGATGATGCAAAAGCTGCTGAAGATACACATATCTAAAGATGACCTCTAGTGCGTGAGACTGATAATTTATTTATTTTTTTTTAAATACAGATCTTTTTAGCTATAGGATGTACGAATTAGCTTTTTGAGATTTTCACATGTGAGTTCTGGATTAGAAGTACTTCATTTCTTCATTCAGGTTTCTGTAAGTATTAAGCACAGGTCATGCTTAAAGAATAGAGAACAAACAGAAGATAGATACTGACCTACAATACTTGGAGATTTCAAGCACAAGACAGTGACATAAGAATGTATGTAGAGGCATATTAGATTAGACCAAATGTTCAGCCAGTTTGTATCTTGACTAAAACAGATTAACAATAAGGTATTGACAGCCTAGGCAAGAATCTAAGCAGAAAGTAACATTGCACAGAAATTTTCCCAGAACTTTCTGAACCATAATGGTAGATTTGTAGTTAGTGATCCCCAAATGGGCTTTTTTCCCATAAATTTGTCCAAACAGTTTTCAGACTTTGTAGAAAGTTTACGAAGAGTTCTTACCTTAATTTCATGTTGTACGAGACGAGTTATGTCTCCCTCCTTCCTTCCTTCCTTCCTTCCTTCCTTCCTTCCTTCCTTCCTTCCTTCCTTCCTTCCTTCCTTTTGTTTGGTTGTTTTTGTTGTTTGTTTAGATAATAAGTCATTTTCTTACTCCCTGTGTTAGAAAAGAGGATGAACAATCTATATGCATCTTCTTCAGATCACTGACAATTTGGTAGGCCCTTGCTGTAGCTCTCTCCTCTATTTATCTATGATCCAGGCTGAAGCATCCTTGACTGTTTTGTATTTCTAGGTACAGAAAGCCTGTAAAGAAGCCTGATATGTTAGGTTCAGTTTAATTATACAAAAAGACAAAACTGTATTTTAGGCAGCTGAATAGAAAGAGGTCACTGAGAATTTCTAGAGTTCTCCCACACATTAGCTAATTTTACTCATTTGAAGTTCACTCAGTACTTTGTTTCTCATTTAGGAATCCTATGCATCCTTCATTCTATCCTTTATAATTCTTCCTAGAAATATAGGTTTGATAATAAGAAACAGCAAATCTAAATGATTTAAATGTGATCTTTGTGGTAATCTAAAATTTTAAAAAATCAGAGTCCTTTAACTGTGCTCTTTGACATGCATAGATTCAAACAGGGCAAGATCACCATACTTACATTGAAGTTTATTACCTGACATGGTATGATATTAAAAATTACACTTCCAGGCTTGATATTACTGACAGAGGCTTTATTACTTAATTCAATTGTTCAGACTTGATTTTTGGAACCTTTCGTCTGAGTTTGTGTGAAAATATAGATGGAAATTAACAACAAGACTAGAAGGTGTGAAAAAATGAACTTCACTTCATTGGATTCTTACTGGTTTGGGGTTTGTTTTTTTTTTTACAGGATTATGGAGATTGCATTTGTTGGCAGATGTCGTACAAGATTTTCCAATTTCCCAACTCCTAGTTTTTGTACTGTATCTTGTTAAATAAATACTACTTAGCTCTAGATTGGCACTTTAAGCTGGATTTTAAATACATTGTTGTCAACTCTTTCTATATGCAATCCTAAAATTTTATTGATTCTGTGGAAATACAAACTATGGGAAGTTGGGAAACAGAGCTACTCATTCTGCAGTTCCAGTCTTGCTGTGATGTGTTACCCCAACACATTCTTCTTGGTTAGGCAGATCCAAGTCTTCTCTGAATTATGACGCTTTGATGCTAAGTAATTGTTGCATGGACTATTATGGACTGACTACTTGCTTGGAAAAACAAAACTAAAAACCCCTGACCCAAACAACTTCTGACCTTGGGGTATGGTAATAGATGTGTTGGAATGAAATCACCCTAACAGTTAATCAACTGTCTGCGTGGAAATGGGAGTCTTCATTGCAAGGGCCTTTGCAATGGCTTTGGACAAGACTCCTCAAACCACTCTTCCACTGATTTGTGCCACTACTTGACCACTCCAGTGCATGCATGTTCCATTTTCAGGAGCTATCTCAAATGACATAAAAAATGTCTTCTAACCTTCTTAAAAGTATGTGTGAAAGACTATCCTACCAGAACGTTTCTCCATCTACAACAAGATTCTACACGCTTTTTTAAAGTGGCTTATCTATGTATGATTTGACCAATTCCCCAGTAGGAGCTGACTGGGACACTCTGCTTAGGATGTTAATCAAGACATGTAAGTTCACAAATTGAACTAGGCAAGGCAGGAGCTCCCTGGGAGAATCTCTGCAACTCTCTGAAATTACCACCTGGAGAGATCCTGTATTTGTAGCTCCTCAAGTAATTAATCATGACAGAAGGTGGCTCAAAGTTCCATCAGTCACTTAGCTTCAAGTCAGTCCTTTGTCTTCAGCAAGTCCAATAGTTCAACTGTGCATGACTGGCCTCGGAAGTCCTGGGCCACTCAGGGAATTACAGTTGGACTTGGTGATCTTGAAGGTCTTTTCCAGCCTGAACAATTCTATGATTCTGTGATTCATTACTGGGTGTGCACACAGGCACAACTGTAATATCCAGTTGTAGCACAGTGGCAATTGTGGGCAAACTTGAGCCTCTTCATCATGGAAATCACGCTGTACCAATCTGATTGCCTTCTATGATGGCATAATTGCATAGGTAGATGAAGGGAGAGCAGTCAATATTGTCTACCTTGACTTCAACAAGGCTTTTGATGCTGTCTCCCACAACATCCTCACGGGTAAGCTTAGGAAATGGGGGTTAGATGAGTTGACAGTGAGGTGGATTGAGAACTGGCTGAATGGGAGAGCTAAGAGGGCTGTGATCAGGGGTCACAGTCTAGTTGGAGGCCTGTAGCTAGTGATGTTCCCCCAGGTCAGTACTGGGTCCAATTGTGTTCAGTATATGCAACAATGACTTGCATGAGGGAACAGAGCGTATCCTCAGCAAGTTTGCTGGTGATACCAATCTAGGAGAAGTGACTGATACACCAGAAGGCTGTGCTGCCGTTCAGTAAGAGCTGGACAGGCTATACTGCTGAGTGGAGAGGAACCTGATGAAATCTAACAAAGGCAAATGGATTCTGCACCAACGCTGCACCAGGTTTGGGGTTGACTAGCTGGAAAGCAGCTCTGCACAGAAGGACCTGGGAGTCCTGGTGGGCAACAAATTAACTATGAGCCAGCAATGGGCTCTCAATGCCAAGAAGGCCAGTGGTATTCTAGGGTGCACTAAGAAGAGTGTGGCCAGCAGATCAATGTTAATTATCCACTCTCTAGTGAGACCACATATGGAGTACTATGTCCACTTCTGGGCTCCCCAGTTCAAGAAAGACAAGGAACTACTGGAGAGTCCAGCAGAGGGCCACAAAGGTGTTGAGCATCTCTCTTATGAGGGTATGCTGAGAGTCCTGCGTTAGAACAGGGGAGGTGCCTCAGCTGGGAGGAACATGGAATGAGAACAATCATGAACTTTCTTGCTTCCCTAAACTCTGTTATCTCCAGAAAACTGTTAGTATCCACAACCAAATTGACTTTCCACCTTCAAAACCTAAATATTTTGCCTTCTTCCACTTACTAATTATACGGTGTTTTTATTCTTAGTGTCTGTATATGCTATAAAATTCTTGCTTTAGGACCCTGTGGCATAAGGAAAACGTCTGAATTCCTGATAACACATGCACTGGCATTATTGGAGGTCTGTCTTCAAGTTTAGGGGATTAATTAGATAATAACCTGTGATTCTTTTTGCTAAATTGTGTGAGCTTTGCAGTTATAACTAGTAGGACTGGGCCTAGTGGGTACAGAAAATGATTAGTATGAGAAACAGTAGTGAATTCTTTTTCTGTGGCATGCCTCCTGGTTTGTCTTTAAAATAAAATTTGGATTAAAATATCCACACAACATCACCCAGGAAAACCTCATAGTATATGACTCTTACTAGTGATGACAGTTAACAGTGACACAACTCTCAAGTCAATCACCAGCTTGCCTGGTTTTCTTTCATCAATTTAAAATATCTACAGTTAGACCTACTCTTTTGTGTCTTCTTGTGTTAGTGAGGATACTTCAACCATCAAAGGAAGCTTTGTTTTGAATCATCTGCCAGGACTGAGAGCATGATATCTAGAATGAAATATTATCCAATCCAAATAAATATTTTAAAAATATATCATTCAGTTTGGTGTTGTAATGATTTTTAAATTGAAGTGTGGAGTCAGCACTCTTTTAGAGAGCTCGTTTTATTTTGGTTTTCATTTGACTTTTACTAGTCCAAATAGGTTGACACACGTTGTCATTATACTTTAGCAATGCCACTAGGTGTTTCTTTCTCACCTTCATCATTTCTGCAAGTGAAAAATTAAAATTTTAAAACATAAATTAAATTTTATTGAAGTGTTACACATTATTTTGTCCTTGCCTGCCAGTCTTTTGGTAATGCACAAAATGTCAATGCGGCTCCTTTAAAGTCCTTACAGAGGTAGTGCATTTTGAGATATGTTGTTCCAGACAAATATCTCCTTACTGAAATTTAGTTCCTGTTTTATATGGGATTTTCTGAAAATGTCGGAATTGATATTTCCTTGAGGATGGTGCTTAAAATGACAGTTTTTTAACAGTTAGATAGGTGACAAGATGCCATAGACGGAATATTTGATATTTCAAAAAATGTTTTGCAAATCTTGTACCCCTCTGCAAACCTTACCTCCTGTTTACTACACTGAGCTTCAGAAACAGCTAGTTACATGCCACAGCTGAATTATCTTTCAATGTGAATGCTGGGTAAGTGCATACCTTGCTGTCAACAATTTGAATTGACACAGTAACTTTATATTTTTTAATCTGAGCAAGATTTAAGTTTAACATAACCTGGAAAGTTGACCCCTTCCTAATTGGCAGATATGCCTGGGAAATGCTGTAGCTTGTATGCCAGAAAAAGAACACAAAGACTCCAATGAGTATGAATATAAATTGATACAAACTACCATGTTTGTCTAGATTAAGAGTATGTCAGTGATATATTTAAGCAATTGACTATGTCTCTCAGTTTCTGCTCAAAAGGCCTTTATAGATTTGTCTATTTTTTGTTTTGCTTCGTGTGGTTTTGTCTGACCAGTGTCTTTCTTTTTTTTTTAACAGATTATTCTAGTCTTGCTGCTGTGTCACTAATTGGTTTTGTTGCTACAGTAGCATGATCTAAAAGTAAAACATTCTGTACTTGGAAAAAGAGGATCTCTCACATATGCTTCACTACTGCTAGGGACATACTCCCTTACATTTTTTTTTTTATACCTGTACAAACCTCCACCGTAATTGCCCAAATCTTTTGAATTAGTGCAAAATATATTCACT
Source organism: Phaenicophaeus curvirostris (assembly GCF_032191515.1). NCBI lineage: Eukaryota > Metazoa > Chordata > Aves > Cuculiformes > Cuculidae > Phaenicophaeus > Phaenicophaeus curvirostris. The sequence continues at coordinate 155,379,822 of NC_091392.1, forward strand.
GTTGTGTTAATGGCATTTTCCACGATTGATTTTTGTGTATGTACTTCTAATGACTTGTGGTGTAGAGATATTAAATCTCAGTGGCCCAGTTATACAACATTTTATATAAAATGTTTCTAGGGTGTTCCACGTCTCATAGCTTGGCTCATAACTTTTCATAAGCAGGTTCAAGCTCACTGCCTGCAGCCAGAACTCCTTCCATTCATTTGCTCCCCTGTTCCTTGTATGCTCCATATCACTGGGGCATTCACATGACGTTTGTCTAAACTGCTATTTTTTTATCCTACAGAAGTGCAGCAACTCCTCATTTCCAAACCCTCTCTCTTGCAATGGTTATTTTTATTGCTTCACCAAGTCAAGCATCTCCATCCTCATGGTGCTATTTAAAACCCTTCACTTTCATTTTCACCCCTACACACCTGTTTTAAGGGTTCTTCTTTTCTCTTATCTTGGGATGTCCACAGAACTCAAGCATGCCTGCTGATGGCACCTTTGACACAGATCCCTGAGTGTCCCTCACCCAGGACATGTGGAAATCCCCTATTTCAGAACAGAAGCTTAGCGCCGGCTATTTCACAGAAAACTGTTTAAATTATCACAAACAGGTTGCTGGTCAGTTCATCAGTTCCTCTGATGCTTTTCTACTGAAGCCTCTTACAAGTGCTAATCCAACAAAGGTTTAACATTCTCTTTAATGTCAGCTTCTCATTTTCTCAGAAACTAACAGATGCTGCTTTGATGCACTCTTGCATCTCTTTCCTTTTAGTCTCATTTAAAATTGCTGTGTCCATTTTGGAGTTTTTTAAACATTCTCAGATCTGCTTTTTTGTGGTTCACTGGATAAACTGGCTCAAAATGTTATCGTCTTAAAAAAATTCCATGTCCCTACCAGCATTTCCCTTTCTTGGAATGCCAAGTTAACTAGTAATTACAACCTTGAGGATCCTTTGCATTAGAGGAGAATATGACAATGGGGTCGAATCCCTCTTTGTACTTCTTTTGTGAAATAAATAGGATTGTGTCAAAGTAGTGTTCCTGATGCACAATGTGGTAAGGAGATGTGCTTTTTATTCACAGATTTAGTTCTTCCACCTGGCTGCTTTGTTGCCTGCTGCATCTTCTTCACTCTGCACTTTTTTTTTAATCACCCTGCCTCAGAGGTAGTTGGTCCTTTGTGGAAGGGAGCAAGCTGGCAGATCACTGTGCCATGTCTGCCTGATGCCAGTCTTTGGGCAGGGAAGTGTCTTGGGTTTGTTCTGAGTTGAAACTCTTGTTATGACAGTATCCTTCCCTGGAGCTGCTTAGGGGCTATCCCAGCCATCTGAGAGTCAAATTGTTGGCAACTAGTTAATCTCTACAGTAACTTCTTAAAAGTCATGGAAATATATTGGAAATGTGAGCAAAAATGAGAGCTTTATTTTCTTGCTTTGCATAATTTGGTTAAGCTGTTTCACTGACTAACATAATGTGAGTAATAATATTTAAATGAAATTGTGGTTGTTTTTCATAAAGAAATAGATGAAGTCTGGTCTGGATTGAATAGCCAGAGGAAGAGACAGAGTAGATTAAAACTGTATGAAGCAGAAATCCATATAGGGTGAAAGGAATTGATGAGACACTTATTGCCAGTAACATAAACATGCAAATGCCTCCCACAAACACATCTATGCTTGCAAATACACCAAAGCAAGTATGTCAGCACATAGTACAGAACAAACTTTTTTTTTTAATTGTTGGAAGAGTAGTTGCTCAGAATACAGATTATTTGAAAGTGCAATAAAGACATTTTTCCAAGGCTAATCTAATTTTACATTGACAGCCCTGTACAACTGTACAGCATAATAGTAGCCAATGCAGAAATGCCTAAGCTTGCAGCATCTCACATCATCTCTGAAATCATGGAATATAACTTAACAATTAACTAATATAAATGCAATGCAACTGTATTTGTTTGATGCCATATCCAAACCGTATTCCTGCTGAGAATTGTTCTGTCTTAAGTCTAATGTTACATTTTTGTGCGGGTATGTGCATCATGCTGAGCTGCCTTGTGCAGACACAGGAGCTTGGTCATCATTCTCTTCAGACCTTAGTCATCTGCAGTGTGGTGAAAAAATGCCCTGTGGGGTCCCTTGCTCATGCATAAGAGCAATTTCTCTGACTCTTTAAAGAGAATTGTTTATCGAGTGTGCCACTCAGAAGTTTGTGTGATCACAAATTCCCTTTACTTTCATGTTTATGAGTTATAAGTTATCAATATTCTCAGCAGTTAATTACTGTTAAAAATATGTGAGTCATCTAAATCTACCAAGAAACTTATTTACTGTGCTCTAGCAGAACATTCATCTTTGATCAGCTACATTTGGGCAAGACCTGTTGAGAATGAAAACTTCAGTATATTTCACTTACAGGGCAGCATCCCACTGAGAGATATCATCAATGTGTATACTGTACTGGGAAACAATGAAAATGTAGTTGTTACTCCTCATATTGATATTAAGCATTGCATTTGTCTTCTCTTTAATTCATTCAAATTTCTGTGCTTGTCCTCAAGCATACAATGTACAGAATCTTGTAACAGAACAAACTGGTATTTATACATTGTCACAGAGAGAACCAGGCTGTTGTGCTGGGAGAGCTGCTCCTGAAGGACATACCAATTTGTGCATTGTGCTTGCATGTAATTCTGCCGTGACTAGACAGATGGGTGACTATAAATGAAATATCTTCCTATTCCCTTCGAGATGTATGCAGTGATGTCCTTCTTTAGATGTTCTGTCATGGCAGTGCACACAATTAGCTACAGAATATTAGTTACTCTGCAGGATGCAAATCACCATCTTTCTGTAAAAGCAGTAGAGGCACAAGCCTATCAAATGACATCAAGATACTAGATTTTCACATATATCCAGCTTTTATTAGTGATTTGGTTGCTCACCAGCTGAGTCAGAAGGAGAGAGTATAATGAATGGACAATCTTATGTTTATTTGTAATGAACCACAATTTAATGTTTTCATCTCCTTGCCCATTTAAATGCAAAAGAGCACATTTCACTTTGTTATAAACCACATTCACTGATGTACAACTTTACTGAAATATCAATTTCTTCCAAAGCTTTTCATTGAGATGTAATAGCTTCACGGGGGAGAGTGACATGGTGGTTAAACACCAGTAACGGTCTAAGTCAGAAGTAGACTCTTCCTTAATGCCCTTTATATAGAAAAGAAAAATACATCCTGGCATTAAATTTAATGTTTTTTCAACCTGGAGGATTTCCCTGAAATTATTTCTGACCTTAGTTACACCAATAGGTTTCTGACTGTCTATCATCAGTTTACTGGGTAGATTGCTTTAACTGAACAATAGATGGGTTTGATTAAACACTTTAATCTAATATGTGCATATAAAGAAAGACCTGATGTCTGCCAAGGATCATCAATAGACTTGTCATATTGTTCTTAAGACGTAAAGTCTAACTAATATCTCTTGCAAAGTCCCACTTTGATTCTGAATGTCTAGTGTGTGCCTTGCACACTGGAGAATCAGGCTCTGAACTGGGACCTGAGACCCCAGGATACGACATAATTTTTCACATAGAAGGCCTTTCATAGCTCCTGTAAAATGCTTACCTTTCTCAGTAACTGTGCAGATGTAGCAACTCTTTTCATGTGTATTATATTGTGAGCCATGTTGTGGAAAGATCTAGATCACTCTTCTTGCATCAGTTCTGTCTTTCAGCAGTTAGTCATCTCACATTACTCAGTTAGAATAAAATTAATGATATTCTGGAGAAGCTAATTCCTCTGTTGATTGTAAGATAGCATAGGGATGACCAGCTAAATGAAAGTGTCTTAGAGCTTGTTGTCTAAATTAGCGTTCGATAACTTTGCCCTTAAATACAGAAAAACCTTTTAGACATAGAGTCTGTATCTTCATAATCTACTTTCTGCTAGCATTTCACTAAACAAAAAAAAATACACTTAAGCCTGCGTATGGCTTTTGGAAGGACTAAGTCTTCATCAAATTTTAAATCATAATACAAGTTCAAAACTTAACTTTTTTCACATAGACTTTTTTACTGCATTCAGGCAGTATCAATACCCATAAACAGAGCTTCCTCTCGCCTACTCCTAGATAACAGTTCTGTATGTTCAGATCTGCTTTATTTTAAGCTTTCTCTTGATATGTTATGGAGCACCACAAATTTGCATCCAAATCTTACAACTGCATATTAAGCCCTTAGAGAAGACAGACAATATTACGTTGCTAACAATCCATTTCTTTCCTATTTCCACAAGAACTTGTTGATAAGCCTGGATGATATTGTAAAAACAGGAAATAGAAAATATATCCATAGAAGTTAAAATGAAAATGCCTTTGAGAAAATGAGTCTTCAGCATGATATGTCAGGAATGATCTTGAGTGTTGGCTCAATATTTCTGGAAAGCCAGAAAACTTATTTCCATATCAATGCAATGCAAGCCAAATTTTAAGACACTTCAGGGAGTCTGAGAGTGGATTAAATAGTTTGTATAGATATCCCTACTATACTCTCCTGTCACAGTTGGAAATATTTGACTTTGTTACTCATAGTAGATTTCAGAGTGACTGTGTTTTCCAAGCATTTTTTTTCAGTCATTTACTAACAAGTCTGTTATAGTTGCGGGGGAGCTTAATGATGGTTGGGGGGTTTTTTGTTTATTTGCTTCATATCTATTTTGCAGAAAACTTGCATTTGTTTTGGAAGAATTTTCTATTCTGTGTTTGTTGTGACAAGTAGTGATGTCTTCCAGAGCACAAGTTCCTTTCAACAATGAATTATTTATTCTCCTACTTAGGGCAGTATATTTGGTTGTCCAGTGAGGTAACTGTTGAAGGGTTAAGGCTTTAGCATTACTGTACTTGAATTTAGGCCTGTTGTATTCCTGCAACACAGCAAATGTCAAACTATCTGTTAAGTTGCTTCTGAGATTCCTGACTCAAGGCAGTTATTGAAAGGGGATAGATAAAGCTCACCCTAGTCCCAAGCATCTTCCAACACAGTTAACACTGAAAGCAGATTAGTAACATAGACATTAGAATCACCTTGTTTTGGGTTTTCTCCCCTGAAAGAAAAAGGGGGGGAAAAAACAAAAGGAAAAGACTCTCTGAAATCCAGATTTTTTTATGGCAATAATAGAATGGTTTGGGTTGGAAGGGACATTAAAGGTCATCTAGTTCAAACCAGGGACACCTCCCACTAGATCAGGCTGCTCAAGGCCCCATTCAACCTGGCCTTGAACAAGTCCAGGGAGGGGGCATCTGCAACTTCCCTGGGCAACCTCTTCCAATGTCTCACCACCCTCATTATGAAGAATTTCTTCAATTTAAAGTCATTTTCCTCATCCTATCACTACATGCCCATGTAAAAATTCCCTCCCCTGCTTTCTTGTAGGGCCCCTTCAGGTACTGGAAGGTTGCTATAAGATCTCCCCAGAGCCATCTCTTCTCCAGGCTGAACAGCCCCAATGCTCTCAGCCTGTCCTCACAACAGAGGTGCTCCATCCCTCCGATCATTTTTTGTGGCCCTCCTCTGGGCCTGTTCCAACAGCTCCATATCCTTTTTGTGCTGGGGATTCCAGAACAGGACACAATACTCCAGGTGGGGGTCTCACAAGAGGAATAGAGTGGGAGAATCACCTCTCGACCTGTTGGCCACAGGTAATGGTAATAAACCATTGCCTTCTAATGCTCTTTTTCATTCTTGTGCTGTCTTTTGTAGTACATTCGTTCAGCTCTAGAAGGGAATTAGGAATGCTAAAACACACTCATCTGCTGGATTTCCTCTTCAGGAATTCGTTTCCTCTGCTTGTAACAGAAGTTTTTTCTTAGTCTGAGCGGAAATTGATGTAAGTATGGCAAACCCAAACATGCAGAATTAAGAATTAGAATCATAGAAAGCTCTTCATTTCTACAAGGATCTACTGGATCTAGTAATTTTGGGCCACCTCAGTGTTCATTTTTTGAGCATAAAGTTATTGTGAATTACTACTTTGAAACAAATTAAGTTTATATCCATTCAGGTTGAAGATAGCTAAATAGCCTTGCAAAATTTTTCAATATGTTGCATCTAGTAGAGCTACCGTTCTTTAGTTATGTCTACGTGTATTTCCCAGGATAAAAGTCACAAGTAATCCTTTGTTTAATTCTTTAAATACACATCGGCTGGTAGAGGGTATGCTGTGCTGAATTTGTCAGTACGGCCTTTGCCTTCATTTCTCTGGCCTGACAGTAGCTTCATTCTCGTCCTTGGACTTCGGCCAGCTCATATTAACTCCTTACATTGATGCACATATTGCAAGGATTGTGCCAGAACTGCATAGTATTGGCAAGATTTTGGAGTAAGTCTTGTGCCCCAGAGGTCTAATATGTCTAGCCAAGTTGGAGTAACTGTTGGGAACCCCAGTCCTCTGCAACCATTCATTCTGGCTCTAATTCAATGAAGTTCTTCCTCTGGCAAAAGGAAAAAAAAAGAGAGAATTAAGAATTTTTGAGTTGGAACAGCTTCATGTCTCTTCCTTTGAGTGTCACTATATTATGAAGAGATGTCTTATATGTATAAAATCTGTTAAAGTATTATGACAAGCTCGATTTTGTATCCAGACAGACTAAAACTGTGTTTGTGAAACACGATTTCTGAGCTTTTAGGTTCAAGTAATAGGTCACTTCCATTAGTGAATTCAAAACAAATGTTTAGCTAGCATTGGTTGTTTCACAGAAAACTGTTTAAATTATCAAAAACGGGCTGCTGGTCAGTTCACCAGTTGCTCTGATGCTTTTCTACTGAAGCCTTTTACAAGTGCTAATCCAACAAAGGTTTAACATTGTCTTTAATGTCAGCTTCTCATTTTCTCAGAAACTAACAGATGCTGCTTTGATGCACTCTTGCATCTCTTTCCTTTTAGTCTCATTTAAAATTGCTGTGTCCATTTTGGAGTTTTTTAAACATTCTCAGATCTGCTTTTTGTGGTTCACTGGATAAACTGGCTCAAAATGTTATCGTCTTAAAAAAATTCCATGTCCCTACCAGCATTTCCCTTTCTTGGAATGCCAAGTTAACTAGTAATTACAACCTTGAGGATCCTTTGCATTAGAGGAGAATATGACAATGGGGTCGAATCCCTCTTTGTACTTCTTTTGTGAAATAAATAAGATTGTGTCAAAGTAGTGTTCCTGATGCACAATGTGGTAAGGAGATGTGCTTTTTATTCACAGATTTAGTTCTTCCACCTGGCTGCTTTGTTGCCTGCTGCATCTTCTTCACACTGAACTTTTTTTTAATCACCCTGCCTCAGAGGTAGTTGGTCCTTTGTGGAAGGGAGCAAGCTGGCAGATCACTGTGCCATGTCTGCCTGATGCCAGTCTTTGGGCAGGGAAGTGTCTTGGATTTGTTCTGAGTTGAAACTCTTGTTATGACAGTATCCTTCCCTGGAGCTGCTTAGGGGCTATCCCAGCCATCTGAGAGACAGTGCTGGCAACAGCCCCTCCGTTTCCAAGTTGTTTAACCAAAGCATAACCTGTCTGAGAAACCGTCTATGTAACACAGCTGGGGTTGCGTAAGATGACCTGCAGAGGTCCCTTCCAACCTCAGTGCATCTCTGATTGATTTTGTGACTGTGAACAAACTGTACAGAAATTCTCAATTGGAAATCATGACAGCCTTCAGCTATTCCTTTAAAAAGTGGAACTAGATGCCTGTCTCCAGACTGACCCATGAAAATCTAATTTTTGTCTGTAAAATACTGCCTTCCTCGTTGTTGTGAACAGTGGAAATGTCCTGACTATCTCTCTGCTAACTCTTTGCTTAGGTTGTATGACTGTCCCTTGTTTCTCAGGTATAGATGTAGGTATTGGAGTAAAACACTTTGCATGTATGATCTTAAAAGACATTTATGTTTGAAGGTGCCCAGTTATTACACATTAGAAGGAAGGACCTAGAAGCCGTTTGTATCAATTTGGTTTCTTAGTTTGACCTGATGACTAAATAAATACATCCCCATCCCTTCCTTCATAACAGAAGATTTTTTCTGCTAAGGCACTTTTTGTGGTATTCTACACGTTTTGGTCTTAAGAAATTGTCTTAATCAATTTGAGTATGGGAACAAAATAAAGAGAATTGCTAAAATCTAAACTGTACAATAAAGATACATTCTATCTTTAGGCAAATTAGAGTATAAATTTACATAGACTTTGATAAATATTTGTTTTCTGTTTCATAATATCCCTATCTGAATAATTTGGGAGTAGAAAGGAGACTGGAAGTCAAACAATTTTTCCTGTATCTGTAGGCAATATTTAGGTGTTGAAGGCAGAGCAAGAAATGAAACAATTTTTTTGCTCTTGAGACACCTCTGGTATTTCAAAGCTTTGCCTAGTACTGGACTGGAGTAAAACTATTATATTTTTGAATGGCATCAAGGGTATAAAGACAAAGCTAAACATATGAATCAGGGAGAACAGCAGTGTGAACCTGTCTCTGAAACATCACATATGAGCTTTGTGAAAAACTGCTTGTTGGATCTAGGAAGGTGAGGCCTGTGTATACATGCTCCCTTTCACAGATGATGTCCAGTAATTCTGTCTTGGCTTAAAGAAACAGCACTTTTCCCTGAAAGACTTCTGTTCTGCAAACCAAATGAGAAATAGTTTTTCAAAAAATTCTAATCACCTTAATCTTCAATATTTTCCTTTAAAATACCAATCTAGTTTATAATAGAAAAAAAATTGAGATCCATGCTTTTACATTTTGCTGCTTTTAAATACATTTTAAGTATCAGATTGATGTGTACTACCTGAAAGAAACAAAGCAAAAGCTTCTTCAAATTCCCTTTTTGTAACTGTTCCCCAGCCTTTCTCTATGTTTTTAGTAAGTTGTTCTGTTTCCATGGAGCTGTACAGATTAGTAGACATCTGGGTAGGGAAACAGAGGAAAAAGGCACAAAACTAGAGTGTGTGTCTTATCTGACATTTTCAGAAGTTTTTTTCACTATCAGGTATGTAAGAATGGGCACCTTTTGAGTGTTTTGAAAGTTTCGGTTACTTTTCAGGCAGAAGTATCATTACTGGAGCACTTCATCAGAGCTCTTTTCTCCCTGTTGAACTGTAAGCAGATTATGGCAGCTGCAAAAGGGTTTACATTTCATCCCTTCATTTGTTGAGAACAAAATAATTCCCTTTCAGTGAAAATAGCATTAACAATACTTCTCTGTATTTGTGAGACTTTTATTTTGGTTATGTGGTTGAGAATTATGTAAAACAAGATTTTCCTTGTTGTTCAGGTATTCTGTGCCATGACCACAGTGAAAAGATTCATCAATCAGTAAATCAATCTCAGTATGCCTATACAATGATTCAACAGTTAGTCAATGTGCTAATTTAATTGATACTTACCCCTTGCCAGGTTAGTAAAGATGTCATTGTGGTCCAAACAAATTAAAAATAGTATTGTGCTAATGTAATAGCAGTTGTGATTAATTATTCATAAATTCTTATTTATGTGATTATTCTTTTGACTGTGATGTAAATGATATTTAAATCTTAGGCTCTATTTTTGGAAAACTTAATGGTGAAGAAAGAACTTCTGTTTAATCTGAGGTGAATTGAATCTCTGAAGAATAAAAGGAGAAAATAAAAGGAACTGTGATCCACATCCTATTCTTTTCTTCGTGTCCAGAGACCATTACATAATGGAAAGGTTAACAATTTGCCTCTAGAATAACAAGTTTCAGGTTTTTCTGCTTTAAAAATGCATTTGTTGTTTTCTCAAGTGCTGGAAACTACCTAGACAACTTTTATATCCTTATAGCCCTCAAATAACACTGAAAAAAAGCAAAAAAGGTGGGAGTTGTACCCATTAAAAATAATTCAGGACAGAAATAGCTAAGTAGAGGTGACAAAGTAAGACTTTCTATCTGTGGACTTCTGTACTTTATAGTGATTTTCTGCCGATTCTAGGAACAGTATCTCTTGTAGCAAGGTAGAGCTCACCCTGCTGCCACTATACTTCCAGATGCAATGACTTTGTGGTATTTCATTACTAACACATTTATGAAGGAAGAACATACGATCTTTTTCTAATTCTCAGATTTGAACTAGTACCATCTGGTACACTAGAAGGTACCAGAGTTATTCAGGGTGAAAACTGATCATGTTCCTTCCTTACTGTGGGCAATGTGGATAAATTCTTAAGCAGCATTAGCATTTACCGCAGAAGCGGTCACTTGACCCTGAATTCCAAACTGTAGTATAGCTTTGCCTTCCAAATCTCTTCTCTTTTTTTCATCATATTCCTCAAGGGAAAATGCCCAAATGTTTTACCTAAAAACATTAAGCGTCTGCTACTTAAAGTGGTGCATTGTGATTTCACTCAGTTCTTCGGTCTCCCTAGTTCCTGAAGAATTGTAGCAGAGATCCAGGCTGCCAGAAAACACAATGTGCTTCAGCAGAAATGTTGACATGATGCAAGTAATACAGAAAATTGGCCACTGGATACAGTAACCCCAAAAGATAAAAACAAACAAATATGGCAGAAGATTTCCAGCTGCTATTGAAATGTAGTTTTGCCAACTCTTGTAAGATGACTGTTGTCATGACCCAAACAGGACAGTCCAGGAGCACCAGGGTAAAATCACAGGTCCTCCCCATAAAATGGATTTAGTCCCCACCAAACTAAAGGACGGCAAAATTATGCCAAACAATTGGTCCCAAAAGGAATTTATTTGTACAGGCAATCTTGGGAATAAAATTGGCTTTGGCTTGCTAAATCTGTGCTCAGGGAAAAGAAAGAAAGTGAGAAAACAGAGGAAAGGGAGAAGGAGAAGAAAGTGCAAGGACATTGCCTGGCCTCCAGGTGCTCTTCTCCCAGGATGGCAGGGCACTGCCCAACTCTATCTTACGAGTGTTATTTATAGACTGAGGTCGTAAGGGGGAGGGATTCCTAATGAACTTGTGCAGTGCACTTTCCAGAAAGTTCTTGAACTGAGTTTGGGGGGGCTTAGTAGGGCTTTTGGGTCCGAGGTGAGTCCAAGGTATAGTTCTGCCCTTGTTCTCCTTGCCAGCAGGATTGCAGCATGACCTGTCCAGGCAGCAAAACACAGCCAAGCTGCTTGTGAGAGTGAAATAAGGTGCTGAAGGATACTGCCTCTGTTGCAGTCTTAACATTCGAAAACAAATGATTAAGGGCAAACAATCTGAGTAGCGAAAAATCAGTCTCTGATGACTATCCACAGCATTCTCACTGTATTAGTACCTGTGAAGACTGCATAGTCTGAACCCCAGGAATATGCCTTTTCTAACAGCTGGCAAATATTCTACCCAATATAATAAAATCTCTTCTGGGGGAATCACCAGACCTAGAATGGGTAAATTATTTTTGTGAAGAGTCTAAAAAACCTTTATTTCTTCTGCTTTTGAAAGAAAATGAGTAATATTGCTATGTTATAGGAAAAAAAAAACCAGAAGGTTTTCTCTTTTTGATTAAACACAATGATTCACATTTGTCCTGCCCTGTCCCAAAGTGCAAATGCAGACACTTCACACTTCTTTTTTTTCTTTTTGAATTAGAAGCACTACATCCCTTCCCATCAGCAAGTTAAGAACAGTGGGATTTGTTGTGGTTTTTTTTTCCTTATAACTGTTTAAAAAGATATGATTTTTTTCCCCCAGCTGCAATTTAAGGGGGATAAAATGGGTATATAATGTAATTGCCAGCACTGGAATATCTCCAGGATGCTGGATCTTATTTCCCTGAATTCCTTAAAAAAAAAAAGATGTTATGGGACCCTCCAATTATAAGCAATCAGGGCCATAGCTCTATATCTGACATGAAAAATCGCCTCCAGCAACTTAGGGCACCGGTCTGGGTATTTGCTCACTACTGGCTCAAAAATGCTGTCTAGTCATAGCCATGTTTCTGTGTTTGGTTGTTTGGGTTTTTGTTTTTAATTTTGCTATGTACATAGACCTTGTCACAATATCTTAATAACCAACATTTGTATATTCAGTTCTACAGTCAGTAAAACAAGATGAGCTGGTTCATATAATCCAGTCTATACTCCTTAACACCATTTTGCAAGAGAAATGTGTGGAAAATGTAGGGCAATATTTTTATCTTAGTTCATGTGAATTCATGTGATAGAAAGTAGGATGGAAAGATGGAAATTATTTTATAACTGCAAGATGTTTTGAAAACATTAATGTATGATAAACAGTTATGAATTCAGCAGAAAAGAACTGTGAATTAGAAAGCAATGTCCCATCATACTGGGCTGTAAAAAGGCTGTAAAATCTGTCAGAGACTCTGTTTTACAACTGACTGAGAAAAGATAGATCCATACTACAGTTAATGTGGTGACGTTGATTGACATATATCAATGAAAAAATTACTTCACATGAAACTTCAGTTTCCTCATACAAATCCTCTTACTCTTGTGCCATAAGAAGTCACTGTTATTTTCAAAGAAAAGCATAAGAAACTCCAAAAAACCAAAAATAAGTTGAAGGGGAAATTGAATGGGCTTGCCCTCATAGAATTATTTTTAAAACATACATCAAATAGGTGATGAAGATGGAATAAATGGATCATGATTCACGTGCCAGTTTAATGAAATAACTTTATAAATTCCTTGAATTGAGGTGTCTAGGTGAAAGAAAGCATGAATGTATGTATGTATCTTCCCCTCCCAACTATGAACAGTTCTAGTTTTTACTTTTGGAAGGGAGAAGTGGAAATTATATCAATTGTAGAAAGCATAGAAAATATCTTTATTGACATACTGATTATTTAGAGAAAAACCCACAAAAGTTTTTAGATTGAATGTACATATCTAATTTTTACTTCCCATTTATGTGCAGAGGATATGGTAAACCAATGATCTGCATGGGTAAATGAAATCAACCTCAATATATTGACTTCAAGACGAAAATAATATCAACATCAGTGCTGCTTAGTGATAATTTCGGAAATTACTTTGATTTCTCAAGTTATTTTCTGTTTTAGAAATCATACTGCTTAGTCTTTCCTTTTCCAAAATTTTCTGTCAAGCTTTCAACTTTATAAAATAGAAAATCCCAGCTAGTGGATTCCTGTACAGAGAAGGAAGTGGGTATCTTCTCCATTATCTTCCTATGTTAAGGAGGATTGTGCATTAGCAGTTTTCTTTTTTTGTATGAGGAACCAGTAAGGATTAAACCTATATTTATTCAAATTCATGTATTGCTGAGTTTAGCTTAAGTCCACCTGATCTTTGATTAACAGTAAGTCAGTTCCTATGCATTGTAAGGCAATAACAACATACGTTTGTATAGTAAGCATTTTATAGTAGAGTTTAACCATTTGGGGACAAATGGTTTGAGTCAGCTGACATAAGGATATTATTGTGTCCAGTGAGATTAAAGACTGTGTGATTGCCTTGAATAACTCTTCGCTTTTGTCTGGTGCTCAGTGCAGTGAGTAACCTTTAAAAATGGGACACATAATATTTGATCTTAGAATTTAGGAGGACCAGGCCCCCTGTCATTGTTACACACAAGTTCTTTTAAAGAAACTTGAATGTGTGAAAATAGGACAGAGTAAGACAGACTTTCATCTGAATTTAATAGTTTGAGGGTTTTTTTGTGTCCAAAATTTATCCATATCAATGTGGTTTTCTAGGAAAATTCTTGTCTGTTTGTATCGACTAAATTTAGACTATATCCCTCTTTGTGGGAATGTCAAGCTGAAAGCAGGTCAGGACAGATGTAGTCACAGATGTAATTCTCAAATTTTCAGGATATATGTAGGTAGCCTCCTATGAGAGGGATCAAAATTTAACAAGCTAGTAACAGATGAATACGAAAAGTCATATTCAACAGAAATACAATTATGTGCTGTACAGAAATTTAATAATCTGGAAAAAGAAACCTCTCAGCATAATGTTCTAGAGATAGTAATACCAAGTGCCTTGGTATGTTTACTTGAAGTAAGGGTTGTTCTTATTACTACATTGCTAATTTTTAACAAACTGTAACCTGGCTCTGGAGCCTTCGTAGAGTGATGGTCCAGGGAATGAATTAAATGGAATAAAGTTATATTAGTCTGTTAATTACTGACAATTTAGTTGTAGTTGTGAGATATCACTTCACTGGACGAGCAAAAGGAAAAGGAATATAGAGAAAGACATGCTTTTACTGGTAGGTCCCACCTCCTCATTTAGACAGTGAAGGGTTGTTGTCCCCTTATTACCCTGTAATTTGAGGGCAAGTTCAGTGAACAACTGTGGAGGCCTCTAGGAGCCGTCACAGAGAATTTATTTGCCTTTGAACGGAAGGTGGAAGCAGTACGACAGAGGCTGTGCTGCTTCAAAGTGGATAATTCTCCTTTTGCAAGCTTTTTAATACTATGTTTATTGTTTCTTAGTATGTCTCCCTAGGCTGTTCTTTGTTGCTTTTGCTGCTCTTGTCAGGAATAAAATTTATAGAAGTGTGGCCCAGGAGAACCAATCTTATTTTGTGTAGTGACTATGCTAGCAGCTCACAGTGTGTCTTATGGGAAACTTGCAGAAACAGTAAAATACACACCTCTTCAGAAGCCGAAGATCTGATGACAGTTTTTTTCTTCACTGCTGTTAAATACAGGTAGTTGTGGTACAGTAGACTCTTTGTTGCAGAAAACTCCAGAGCAAATCTCATTAAAGTTTGTAAAAGCAAATTAAGTCAGTTAAGTTGTTGCATCCTAGTTTAACAGTGTAAGCATCTGAATTGCAATGAAAACAGTTGTTGCTCTTGGATTCCCTGAAGTGTTACAGACATCTTGAACACAAGAGAAAAATCCAGTCCTTGCTTTAAATAATGAATTATATGAATTAAAGGCCTAAGAAGATATGCTAATATTGAGAAGAGACTTGGGGCAATAAGATCATCTAGTTGCCAATGTAGGAGACATTTGTCCTGAAGAATTGGCACTACTCAAGAAGGGGAAACAACAGTTTTACTCCAACTGTGTTTTGAGGATAAGGATGGGAGAGAGAAAAGAACCTCTTTTTTAACAGACACTGTATATTAGCCATGAATGATACCTGTAAACTCTTGTCACCAGCACTTTATTTAATTCACATACCCTGTAGATGTGCTGTGTTACAGAAATGTATTTTACTTATTCTAAGTGAAATCAGCCCTTGGGTTTTAAGCCACTTTATAGATATGCAGTTTCATTATCAGTGTTCCTTTTGCAAATGTCTCAGAGAAATAAAATTTTAAAAAAACATAAATGAATATGAAAACATCTGAAAAAAGCTTTTTCACATCCATAGTCAGCTGATGGGTTCAAAGGCCTTAAATTCATGGTCATCTAGACTAAGTTTGAGTACTGTGTATTTCTTAATACTTTATCAAAAAAGAGATTTTTAAGTGGATGTCTGTGCATTCACTATGAGGCTTACTCTCTGAACTTAAACACTCTTTCGTCTTCCTCAAAAGTGCCATGTTCTTCAAATATTACTGAATTAATCTAAATTCTCTAAAGCCTGTAGTTAAACTGAATCAGTACTGTCATTTATCTGAAAAAAAAATGTTTACAGATACAAGAAGTAATTTCTGTTCATAGATCTATTTCCTGCACAGTAATGCTCCGTAATTATAACATGAACTCAGAATAATATTGATATACCAAGTCTTCTAGTCCAGACAGAAGAACACAGTCCCATGTACTTTATTAACTGATCAGCTGCATCAAATCAATTACAAAGAGTCTGGTACTAATTATCTTTCCCCTTAGTTGCTTTATTAAGAAAAGTAATGAGTATTAAATTTTCAGTTGAGTAGTTCCATGAGGCATGGACTGCTTCCTTTTATAAATACATAGACATTATTTAAAGCATTTCTTTCAACCACTGGTTTCTAAGGCATATGTTTTTATACTGCCTTTCTTCTGCGTTTCCTTCTTCTTTCATCTGCAGAGTTTTAAACAATTTCTAGAGGCACTAGCAGAGGTTTCTTGTGATGTTCTTGATAGCCTAAAGCACAGTTTAGGGAATAGCAATTACAGATACAGCTTAACATAGAAAAAAGGTTGGAACAAAGTTGAAGATGCTAAATATTTCAAAACTGAAATTACATGATCTTCCGAAGGACAAGCAGTAGTCATTTGTTAACTATCAGTTATTGGTGTCAAGGTTGCTTTGAGTAGCTTTTTCCCTAAATTGTATCCTAAACTCTCTCTGTAGGAAACAGCTGAGAAAATATAGCCATATAGCTGTTATCCTCTGTGTTTAGTTCTGGTGAACAGCAATTCCTTGGTGAGCAATGTGCTTACCCAGTGGTAAATGATTAAATCAGTAATGGGAGAAGAGAAACCTCTAAACGTGAACAAGCAGTATCTGACACTCCCAAGTCATCATGGTCTGGGCTTACCTTTCAGATGCTCATTTATTCAGCCGCTGTCATTTGTATGCTATATCTACAAGGCTAAATGCACTGGTTCCTGGAGTGTTCCCTAACTCCTCTGTGGAGTGATCCAGGGTCGTCTGGCACACACTGGTCATGGCTAGCCTTCACTGAAGGGGGCTGATTGTCTTCTGTGACACAGTGCTTGGCTGTGAGAGGTCCTCAGGACCCCATATAGTGCCCATGGACCCTGATATGTTACTTACTCATGTGTACAAGCATGTGTGTATGGGAGGTGAAAGCTCTTTTCACTTCAAATATTTGAAGTTACATGATGGTTGTTTTGCATTCCAGTGTTGAGGGTTTTTATAGCATGATGTAGAAGGTATGCCATGCTTAAAGCCTGGCAACACCTTCATTTCCAATGATGAAAATAGAATTCAGTTGCTCATGTGTTACTGCCCATTGTACGGCAGCTTGGAGCATGCTATATCCCTGTTAGAGGCACAGTATTGCCTTCACAGTCTTTATATTTTAAATATAGAGTACTGGACCTTCACTATTAGTATGCATGCTCATGCTTCTCAGAATTGCTGCTACCCTGAGGGGGGCAGTACTTTATATCCACTCACTTGCATCTGGCATGGTTAAGACCAGCAGAAGACTGCACTTCCTCGGCAACAAGGTAAGTAGTGTTAGAAGAGCTGCCAGGTGAAGCTCATTTGCATCATTAGCAGTGCCTACAATCTTAACTGCCATGGCACTATTCCCCTGTCTCTGGCCCTGTCCTTTGCTGTGCAGCCCTCTACTCCTACCTTAACGCTTTACAGGACTGCTGTCACACTGGATGTATACTTACACAACCAGTTCCTGCGGCTTTGGTGGGAAAAGGCACTTTGGATGTGTTGGCAAAGTCAACTAAATCAGCTGGTTCTTTTTTTTTAATGAAGTAGTAGATACAGTAGTTAATTTCCAGGCTCTCCAGTGAAGCGTTTCCTCCCTCCAAGGTGAACGCACCTGCAGTTCAGGACATGCTTCATTCTGAGGACAAATCATTCCTCAGCCAGGACCATGCAAAATTTGGTTTCTTCTGCCCTCATCCTCTACACTGTCCCAAGAGTCCAGGTACTTTCAAGCACACCATGTGTTCTGATGCCATATCCTTCATTCCCTTATCAGCACACTGTGTACACACCACTCTGTGCTGACAGATTGCATGACAGCCTTCCTGTTATTTCAGGTATTCAAACTGAAACAACTGTAAAAAAAAATCAAACGATTGTGTCTAATGGCCGCAGAGACACTGTATGAGGGAGCAGGACTGGACTGCAGGCCACTATACTGTCAGTCTGACAGTGAGGGAGTTTATTCGCTACATGGCCTGGGGCTCATGTCTTTAACTGGCATTTGATTTATCTGCTGCAGGATATTTACTTGCACGGTGTAGCTGCATTAGCAGACTGATTTGAACATGTGATTCATGTATCACAGGTGGAATAATAACCTTACAGTGGCTCCCTTTTCCAGCTGTTCACATTGCAGTGTAGCTGGCCAGTATCAGAGGGTCTTCTTAGACCTCCTTCATCTCCCTTATATTAGTGTGAAGAAGTAGGACTTGAAATCAACACCTGAAAGACTAGCTGCTTTAAGTCATGCTCACACATTATGCCTTTTAATTCCCTGATTTTCACAGAATGAGTTGCTCTTGCATGTCCACAGGGCATACCAGTGTCACTTTATGGTGCATCATAGCTTCATAGTGCACTCGGAGGGAAAACCACTCATTAAAAAGATGAACAGCGCCTGCTTTTCAGTGCCTATTACTATCAAGAAATGTCTGAAATATGCAATGCACATTCTTAATGGGTACTGACAAAGTACTTTTAAGCACGTTGATGTTTTAAATGTATATTTAGACTAATGAACAAGATGTAGTTGAAGATTAACCTTTTGAGTCTATCAAATCAGTGGGACAGCCTCCCCCACTCCTGATTCTCACTCTTTGCTTTCTTAATGTTTTATGCATACAGTGATGTATTAGGGAGATAGTGAGACTCCAGTTCTCCTTGAAGCAACCCAGATCATAGAAAGAGTGGTAGTTCACCCAAGTAAAAAGAACTGCATAGTAATAACATAAAGGACAAAGCACAGTCAAGATTATTGAAAGTATGATTTTGACCTCAATAGTGACTTTGCAAAAATGGCACTGTAGACCTCCATATGGAGTATGTCTCTCAGATTTTTTGGCTAAAACTTGCTTAGTTGGAGAGTGAAGCAACGTTGGTCTTACAAACCTGCCATCCCTACCGACCCTGCCTTAGCTCTAGTGTTGCAGCCAAGCTCTCTCTGGCATAAGCCACTTCAGCAGCAAGCTTGCTTCTACTAATAACCACCCATCTTCATCTGTTTATTGTCTGCAGTTCCTGTGAAGGCCCGCTGGAAGGCTATGACCATGCTCTTCCTGCATTTGATGGATGGGCATGAGAGCAACAGGTTTCAGTCATGCCATGAGGAGCGATAGTGGACTCCAGGAATATGTATATTGGCCGCTCCCTCTAGGTGATATTGATTGAAATGCATAATGTGAGCAATCTGTCTGGGATTCTTTCTTTCTGTGTAGGCTAGACAGAGGGCACAATTTGTTCTGTCCTGGCTTGCAACCCATATGAACCCATTAAATTGGAAAACAAAACAGAGCTTTGACTACTTGACAGTAAAAGTTAGGGAAAGATGGATGATATTTTTTTTCAGTCTGAAGTAATGGTTACTGTAGCAGTCAGTGTAAGAGCGGAGTGTTGGAGTAGTTTGGGGCAGAAAATTCTAGCTTCCTAATTTCTTTCCCCTATTGTTGAATACTTATTTGTTTCTGCTGGTTTCTAGATCCCACTTTCTGATACAGTTTACACTTTTCTGTACTACTATGTGCAGATGGTGCTTACAAAATATGTTATGACAGAACTTCTAGGCAACAGGTTCTAAATCCTTCAATCGTTTGTCGTAAACGCAGGATCATCCACCAAGATAAAACAGTAAGAGAGATTCCCTAGATCATAGGTGTTATTGGAGTTCAAAATACCTAGAGATATACCTTGAAATTATGTGACTTGATTTACTTACCTTTATCCTCTATTTATTGTCTTAGTAGCAATATTCATCACATTTAGCTTTAGGAATATACTTGTTGTCCCTAAACTAGCAGGTTATTTGCCCTAGGCTTCCTGAATAATAGCTGAGGGAGACAGACATTTCTAATAGACAGATCAGGCATCTAAAATCTTCATGCTAAATGTAAATATTAAATCTTATATTTCCTTTATCACTGCAGAGAAAGAATTAAAGTGATTTTAGACTAGGTATCTGTTAATACTTGTGCCCTAGAGACTCTAATGCTAAAGACTCACTGCCTGATCTTTATGTTTGAATTCGCAGATACACAGAAATGTGTCTTATGACCTAGATAGATTACTCCGAATATTAGTAAAATAAGTCATGATATATGAACAGCTGCCATAACTGTGTGGATGTTTTACATTCACTAAGATAAAAAAGAAGAAGAATCATTGCAGTTAAATACCTAAACTCATATATGCTTATATGTGTGATGTTTTTATCCATTCTTTTTTTAAAAGTATGGGAACAGTAGGGGATTCAGTAGCATACACTGTATGTTTGGAACTTACATTTGCAGTACTGGTGTTTATTTCCAAAAAAACCCCAAAAAACAGAAAACCAAAAAACCTACATCCAATGCCTTAATGAACAATTTTCCTTTTTTGTATATTCAGTAAGAAGAAACTGTGTTTGTAATCTTTCCAGATTTTAGTTGAATAATAAATAAGAACCAAAACAAGCTATAAAAAAAAGGGCCTCAGTGACCATGCAGTCAATGCAATCTTGTTGCAATGTCAATGAAAAACTTGTTATTTAGTAAAAAAATGGACAACAAATCTGAAATTTGAATCTTTCAGATTCTTCTTTATTGCATTTTTGAAAAAAGTTGAAATCTGAAGTTCCACTGAAGTTTTATATAACAGTCATATAACACTGCATTTTAATTCCACAAAATACCCTTTCTTTTTAAATTCACACATATTGTTTATTGGTAAGCTTAATTTAAACTCTTATGTAAATGTCCTATTAAAAACTAGAAGATTTTGTTCCTGATATGAATGATCATTTACAGGAAATTGATGTTTTTCATTCAGTCTCCTAACTTGTGCAAATCTATGTGAAGTTATTTACAGTCTTCCATACTTCATTAACTGAAATGATCACCTGCAGGCTTCAACCATTTAGTCAAATTTCTCTTCCAGCACACTAATGAATAGATCTCCTTAGCATATTGACTTTAACTGTCTCTCTGTCAGAAAAGCAGCCTTTTATAGAGTATCTATTTCAGCTTATTTATTTATTTGTTGATAAGTGACCCTTTCACAGGATTGTAACTTTTCAATTTCTTTTGTGTGCTAGGTCATATTTTGTTTGCATGCCTTTTTAAAAAGAAGCAGATGATCTGCTATTAATTGTGTAGTCTACAGTACTAATGACTAGTGTGGAAAAAGGATTTTTTCCTGATGCTGAATATATAGACAAACCAATTTTCAATGGAGTGGAGCCATTAACCCCATGGTAGTTGCACAAGTTAAGAAATGTGTATTTGGAGTGGGTTGGATTGGGTTCCTTTGCATCTGTAGATGCAAGGACTTCTCTAATTTGGCCCTATGTACTGTATTGGGAACCATGGGCAGATAGATAAATAACATTGCTTCCATGATTTGTGGCTTCATGGCATAACTGAATCTATAGTGAATTATCTTTTTACAGAGCTATCCAAGTATCTGATTTGCACTCAGTGATTTGCTGCTCTTAGCATTTCCCCTAGAGATTTCTGTTTCTAAGGAGCAGGTTGTGAAAAATGTTTTTAGGAGAGCACAACTACTCCTCTCTCCCTGTTTAAGGCTGACATTAGCCACTGTACTTGTTTGTATATCTCCCCTTGAAGTTCACTTACCATATTTTCCTAGGGATATCTAAAAAAAAACCCCAAACCCAAACCTGACCAAAACTCATTTTTCCATTAGTTTACTCTCTTTGTCTTATTAAATAAGGTTATATATAACGTCCATTTTCTTATATATCCATTACTCTTGATGAAGTTGGATGTCTGTAGACTTTTACTTTCATCTTCCCACTCACGGGCTCATTAAGAATTTCAGTCAATGTAGTAATTGGAGGGTGAAGGAGATTAGAAGAGGGGCAAACTGTGTCAGTGCTCACCAGCAATCTCTTTATTAAGACAAGAGCAGAATAAGGCAAAAGGAAGTGTACTAGCTGCTGTCTTCATACTTCCCTCTGGTTTTGAAAGCATCTTTTGGTTTGGGAAATAATTTCCTTTCATTAGAAGAGTATCTTCTCATACAATGGAAGAAACACTGCATGTGTACACATTTTGTGTTTATTAACTTCCTAATGATCACGCAAAACCCGGTAGCATCAGAAACCTCTAGATGGAAATCACAAGTCCATTGCATGTATATGATGAAACAAATTCACATGTGCTTTATTTTACTCAACCCTGCATTTTTTTAGCTTGCATTTTCTTTTTATGGGTCCTATCTGGGATGGATCAAGGAGGGGAACAGTATGGAAACAATATTGGACAGTTTAATGTCTTGAGCAGTTATTTCTTTCTCTACCTCACTTCAGTTCATTGCTGATCTGGTCTGAGACATGGCATTTGCATTTATCAAGTTGATGGAAATATTGTAGGTTGCTCTAATGGTTCTAAAACACATCAGGAGAGCAGCTTTAAAACCTGCCTGAGATTGCACAGGGATCTCTATTAGGCATGTGGGGAGGAGACAATACGTTGAAATTTTTCTATCAACTCTGGTTCAGTCTCTTTTGGGGCTTGAACAGAGTCATTACTGGGAGTCGTGCCTACGCCTTGCACTCTCGCTCTATGAGAACTTTTGGCAGAGTTCCTGCTGCCAGAGGCCTTTGTTCTGCTGTCAGAAAGATTGAAATCTGCCTATACAAGTGACAAATGTCTCCCAGGCGAAACTCCCTCAGCTTCAATAGAGTTACACAAGAGATGATTTTGGACATTTTCAGCAGTACTTTGTGATGCTAGTACCTGTATGAATACAGTTTGGAGCACGTATTTAATCTGCACAAGGTATTTGATAGCTGTCCCACATAGATAAGTCACCTTTTGTCAGAATTATTGCTCTGTATACTCCACAGTTAAGAAACTATTAAATCATTTACTTTAAAAATTTAACCTTCTCCAACTTTGAGACCTTGCTTTCTTCAAGGAAATATAATATGTAGTTCAGCATTATGTATTTTTTCTCTTGATTTTTAATAAATCCTTGAAAAACTAGATAATTAATATTGAATTGGTTTAGGACTTAAGGAAAATACACTTTAACAAATCAAAGGCCAGAAATATGAAAGCTCTCTTATCTTTTGGTTTACTGCCTTTCCAGCATAATTTTTTTAGACTGTGGCTTGATATCCACGAGTCCTGTGACTGAAATGAATTGCTTTTTCAAGTCCTTTGTATGTGACCATAGTCAGGAATGAACTAACAATTGAGCAATTAAGTGAGTGATTAAAGTTCCCATGCTTAAGCTTTATCCGTTCCTTCTTTCAGTTTGCAGTATGGATATACACAATTATTCAATCATGGAAGATTTTAAGCTAATTGTAACTGGACACAGTCTTCATTTTTAGGTCTATAAGGCCAAATATCAGGTTTAGAACTCCTTTTTGAATATCTTTCTAACTATTGTTGAATAGCACTGTCTCAGCTCTGAAAAATAATGTCTAACACATCTCAGTACTCACAGAGTTAAAGCCGGGGGTTTGGCACTCTGGAAATCCAGTCTGATTTATCCATTTAAAGATGATACGCAGTAAAAACAGGCTCAGCAAAGGACTACTCACTGGAACTTCTCCTTAAAACCTTAGCCATTTTGAAATATCCCACAACCCTCTGTTGCTGGCCCCTCAGTAAGTGTGATGTTAGGCATTTGGGCAGAGGTGACTCCTGCCATCCCTTGCATTTATACAAGTCTGCTGGGCAGCAAGCAGTGTTTGATTTCCCCTGCCTCGACAGATGATAACCCTCTTTATGACCAGCAGCTTTACAGAATGGAATGCTCCAATCAGTTCTATTTGTAATCTTCTCACTCTCTTATACAGCTACCTGTATGTTTTCTTGATGTTTGGTTTTTCTATTGTTCCAGTAAAATTTTAGTAGAGGAAGAACAGTAGTAGTTTTTAAGCCTTCCTCTAGGTAACCTATAGGATTTCCAGGGTGGAGAAGTCACTTGAGGTGTCTTCAGGTCTGTGCAGGCCTGTAAGATCACGATACCTCAACATTTCTAAACTCAGACCCAAAAGAGTTTATGAGTTGCTTGGGAAGATCTTTCCTTTAACAGCTGTTTCTCTGTATATTGGTGTTACAACCTCTAAAGCACTGTGAGCTGATCAAAAAGTGAAGATGCGTCATCCAGATATGGGTTGTGACAAGTGAACACAAAAAAGTATTTTGATTTTAGTGAATGTTTATTTGTAAACTGTAAAGGAATGGCCCTAGAAACACAGATGTTTACCAGAAGGCAAGGCCACCTGAACAGATAGGAGTTTTATTAGCATCAGAAGCAATGCTGACTATTCATTAGGATTCTTTGGCACACTGATACACTGTATGAAAACAGTGTATTTTTTATTCTGGGTTTAATTACCACATTAGACCTTAGACCTCTCAGTGAACGAAAGCTTCCTGCCATTCTGCCAGCTTATTTGATAGCAACGATTGTTAACCTTGAAGGCATCTCAGATGACATTTGAATAGTGTTAAGGATTTACACCACACATTGTGCTGTTTTGCTCACTCTCCATTAAACCAAACGAGACACCTTCAAAAGGCTGTATTGATTCTTGACCACAGATCCTGGCTCTGCAGGATACCAGTCTATTCTTCAGAAAGGTCATGCTCTCTCAGATTTTTTTTTTTCCAGAAAATACACATTGCATTGCAGCCAAGAACTCTGCACATGACTACATTACCTAGTTTTAATGAAGGTTACTGTCCTTCTGATCCTATTACATCAATACCTTTTGCAAAATCTATGCATACACAGTTTTTCAAATTCAGCTTTATTAGTCTAGCAAGTAGCAGTCATATTAAAGCTGTCATTGTTTTGTGTATGCTTCAGTGAGGTCTACCTGAATTTTAGAAACAGAGATATCTCATTTGCTTTTAACATTTTTCTTCTGTTGCCCTTTATGTCTGCCAGGTAATACCTCCTCCTCCATCACTCGTCTTTTCCTGGTTATGTTCTATTTCTTTGCTCTTGTGAAAACACCACTGGGACATGGCAACTGCTCTGTTCACTTTTGACTCACCTTACAAAGGAGATGAGCCATGGATGTACCCTTATATCTGTGTTTGTACTTTGGAGAGATTTGAAGACTTTTCTGCTTTACATGTACATTTACGTAAACATTTGCATCTAGATTCCTTTAGAATTTTTTTTACAATTAGAAGGAAGAGCATGTTCAAATAAGTGGTTTTCAGAACAAGTTTAACCATACAGCAACCTGTAAAAGCAGAAAAGGCAAAAGAAATCAGACAATCATATTAATGATAAATATCTTTCTGGGATTTTTATTCTTCTGTTTTCAAACGACATGCATTCTAGCCTTGTAGTCTCAGCCTTTATGTCCTGTTAGAAGTACTGCATTACCCATGTAGACAGTTCCTAATATACTTTATTCAGTATAAAGCTAAACCCTTGTTTCCAAAAAAGAAGTGACTTTGAATTCCATTGTAAACTGTCCAGACACTTCTGATGGACATTTCAAAAGATAGATTAATTTTTTACTTTCTTGGCTATATTTACCCATCAAGAAAATTGTCTTAACTTGCACAGTATAGATTCTGCTACAATTATTTAGATAATGCAATTTACTAAATTATTTCAAAATCCCATTGCAATAAACCAACATAATTAATACCTTCTGTCAAAACAAAATTAACACAATTATTGTAAGAATGTACTAATCGTTGAATGGTTTGCTCTGATTGACTATTCAAATTAATGATGCCAGTTCATTCATATATATACATTTGAATCTGATTTGCAGTTGCTGGAATATTTTCTAGAAGATTGGAATTGATAATTGTTGCAGGAACATGGTAGTTTAATTACCTCCAAAGACTGGTGAGAAATGGACTGACTTTTGGTTACAACTCCAAGCAGCCAAAAGCCACTGAGTCTGCACTGTTCATTAGAATAGGATCGGAGAATTAGTAGCAGTACCTAGGACATTAAAGGTTGATCTTCGGAATTATTGCTAGCACTTGACTTCTGCCAGTGGTTTTCATAATGTTCTGTGAAACACTTTATTTTTTTTAGTGATGTACCAGCAATTTTTCAACTACTAGTCAGCAGTGGGTTGCAAGCTGGTCTGTTATATTTTTCTAAAAATTATGAGTGGTCCTTTGCTAAAGCAGCATCTTGAAAAACCTCTTCTGTGGATGCTAAGGCATTTTAATGTGGCATTTTAGAGTCACCAAGGGCATATGCATTTGCAGTTCTCTTCTAGTAATCAATAATGACCTCTGGGACTTTTTAGTTCTGTTTATCAATCAAATTAAGTCCAGAAGTTTTGGTGTAAAGCAGCTATTAAGAATGAAGGCAATGAACAGAAGTGTGTGGGTGTTGATGCATAGAAAAAAAGTTGTCTACTAGGAAACAAGAAACACAAAACAGTTTTTGCTATAGAACATGTTTAGCTTAGTTTGCTTATTTTGGTAGTATAGTCAACAGAAAAAAAAAAAAAACTTTTAAAAAATGCTGAAATTCTGAATACACAAGTTCATGAAGCTTGACAAAAAATAAAGTAAGAAACTAGAAAACACTAAGGTTATTTCTTCTTTAAAAAGATAGTCCAAATTACTTTTTCAGACTGCAGTCTTTATCTTTTGCATCTGCTATCTATTTAAATATGTGTTCATTTGCTTTGATGCTAATGACATCATTTCCCTATTTATAATAATCTAATGTGATAAGTCTAGTGAATCACAGACTTTATTTCCCTGAGCTCTGGAGTCCTTTCTATGTAAACTGAAGCATTTGCTGATATAAAGAGAATAATCAAAGCTACTAATCTGAACATGAGGCCTGAATTAAAGCCATTAAGTAAAACAATGATATTAGAGAGCTGAACTATAATTTACTTTGCATTAAATTAAATTGAAAACATTAGCATTATTATACTGCAAGAAATTAAATACTTCTACCTTCTAGACATGCGCAAATACTGTTGAATTTTCCTAATTGCTTTTTATTGTTATCATTTTAGGAAAAATGCAGTCCAATATCCATTTTTTTTTGACTCTCTGAGTATCAGGGTTTCAAAAAAACAAACATTAGAAGTGACTTTCTAGCAACTGAACGATATTGTAAAGCGACGTTAAAACTGAGGACTACTAATGCATTACAAAATGTTTAAATAAAATACTCTAAAGGAAAATATAATTGACTGTCTTATTTTTTTTACATAGTGCTACTAATTACTCCTGAAAGTTAATCAGAGATCATTAGAAAATCCATATTTTTTTAAAATAAGATTATCAGGAAATTTTAAAAAATTAGGAGGTATAAAATGTAAATTGATCATTCTCTGGTGTTTTTGTAAAGTAATATTGTCTTCCACTTTTAAAACATTTCCACTTCTAAAATGAAAAAATTTGAAATTTAGTTATTAAATAATTATGAAATATAGGAACATATTTCCTTTAGCAGTTATTTTTCTAACTAAGAATCACAAACATTTTGAAACTACATTTCTCAGAATTTTTAGGAAAATTCTTGAAAGCTTTCAGATCAGGCACTTTATAGGATATGTGTGTTACACTTTGCAGTAATACATCTAATTTTATTTCTGTTAGCTGACTGCTTCAAAAAGAATAATATTTCCACACAGAGTTCAGAACCATCTGTTTTGTTAGTCTTCCCAGGTTCTCCCTAGTGCTAATGCCAGGGTAGCCAACCTTTTTCCCCCCCTCACTTCTGTGCTGAGAGAAATCAGTGTACTGTCCTGTCTAAAGGACTGATTCTGCCTTAGAATTTGGCCATCTTGCAGCTGAACTGTTTATGTGACTTGGGGACAAAAATCTGTGGAGATTGTGTTGAGACAAAGGAACTATTCAACTGCTATCAAAGCCTGCTTCTGCTCTCCCACTGCTTTTCCTACTGACATATTTATTTGTTTGAGGCATGCAGTGGTTTATAAAACCCCTATGGTCTCTCCTTGATTCTTCATAGCTCTTTCCAAATATGCATGCTGACTAATTTGCAAACTGAAGGGATGTCTGAGAGTTGTGAAATTTTAATCTTCCAAAAATATCCATATTCAAAAAAACCCCCACCTCTGTTTATGGCATCTGTGGTAGCTTATAGAGACAGTGCTTGCATGTTGCTTCATTGAATGGCAGGTTAGACTGAAAATGCATGTACAGATTTTTCCTCTGTTGCTATCTCTACTGCAGTTTACGTAACGAGCCTACTTCCAGTGTTTCAGAAAATGCTAGCATCACTGTATTTGATGGTGCAAGTAATACTTAACTGGAAACACTGTCATAAAAGTGGTGGTTATATTCTGAAAGTGGATAAGGGCAAATTTGCTGAGCTGCGACAGTAGTTCGTTGTTAATAAAGGCTTTATTGAATTGAATCGAAGTAAGCATATTTACTCCTTTGTGTGTGGAAGGCCATTATAATCAGTAAAGAAAGTATTGACTTGTGATATTGAAGTTCCAATGCATTGGTTATAATAAGTAATAAATATAGCGTTTAATAATGGTGTACATAAGGATTAAGGAATAAGGAATAAGGAAATATCCTCTGCTGGTACTTAGGCAACCAGGTATTCATTAGTGTGGTATACTATGTGTTTCTCAGAAGAAACTGTGTTGTTCTGGGCAATTAGAAATCAGTCTTCTGCTGGAAAAAAAAAATCCCAGCACATTGTTTCAAAGAATATTTCATTCACTTATTTATTCATTAGGCTGTTTATTACTCTTTCAAATGAGGCAGACAGGTGTCACTTCATTGCAAATGCTGGCTGAACACTCGTTCCCCTTGCAGGGTCCTGGTGCTCTGTGCATGCCCTTCCTGCATACACTTTGCACACCAAGCATTCCCAGATTGTCCCACCCAGAGGTGTTGAACTCCATGTGCAACACTTTGTAGTCTTGCAGATATGACTTGGGCATTTAGAAAAGTCACTGGTGACATTTAGGAGATCCATCTCTTCTGGGATTATCAGCTAGAGGCCATGAGGTGTTGGTTCCTTTAAGTGGCACCAGGCACATATATTCAAGCAAGTAAATTGAACGCTTGATTATAACAAGGAATAAGAAAGACCCTGGAAGCCTGGGAGTGTTCAGCCTGTGGCTGACACTGCTTTGGGCAGGAGGTTTGACTAGAAACTTCTGATGTCCCTTCCAAACTGAATTCTTGTGGGATCCTGTGAGAATAACTTAAATTTTGCGTTTGCACTGGTTTCTGATTACAAATATCTCTAGGGTGGAGATGCTACTGCAATTTGGATATTAGTTTTGAATTCAGATTCCTAGAGGAAACCGTCCTTCAGCTTGACTGTCTTATTTTAGTACTCATGTTTATGCATAAGTGAAATTAGTAACTCTGAGATTATGCACAGATTCTACATCACTCATATTCACTTTGCTGTGAAACAGAAATGAAGGACTGGTGCTTTGCTGCTGAGATCAGACTTATATGTTACAGTCCTTCACTGTTGGAAAGTCCACCCAGGCACCACGGAAAACACGAGCAAGACCTGCTGGTCAGCCATTAAGCTTTTCTCCCATTGCTACAGAAAGTTATCTCCGATAAGCAGCTTGCTAACTCAATTTCTTTTAAGTATCTAGAGGAAGATTACAGTCATACAGTTGAAAAACTACTTGGAATGAAACCACAATAAATTGAATCGAACTGTGTTCCTATTGTGAAAAAATAGCCAATATGAGCAGTCAAATAGGCTTGGATAATTAATCATAGCTTGATGAAAGGCATTCTTCTGCTTATTTCTTTTTAGCTGAGCAATAACTTGGTGAACAGAAGACCAATACTTAAAAAAAATGAACACCTGAATGTTATAATGCCCATAATTGACTCATGGCTAAAGTGTAAACTTATTTCTGTAAAAAATTTACCTACTATCACTCAAAATAAATGAGCCCATAAAAGCAGCAAGAATGCAGCAACAGTAAAAATTGTTACACAGAATAGTACATTGTGCAAGAAGGCAGTAAAAAGTGTGCAGAAAGAAAGAGCCTATACTTAAGTATTTACAGAGTAGAGATATTTCATACTCCTGACCATTGCTGATGTCAGCAGTTCAGCCAAGACGTTCATGGAAAGGCAGTGTAGGGATTGCCATGCAAACATCTCAGGAGGCTGAGAAGGTGAGCTGGGTAACTTTAATGCAATGGCTACTGTCTTTAGAGGTTCCTTCTAACTAAGTTATGAAATAAAAAATTGCCAGCACCGTTAAAATCAAATTTTCAAACAGCATTATGGAAATCTGTAATTAGATGTTGATTATTTGTATAGGGGAATGTCAAATTTATATTTGAGATTATAGACCTTGAAAACATTCTCATGACTTTAAAAAAAAATAGTTGTTTAAGCAAATAAACTATTTACATTATCAGCTTATAAGTAGTTTAGAGCTGAATATTCCTTTTTATTGACTATTTTAAAAGGAAATTTTTTAAGAATTTGTATTTTCATAGTGATTCCAGAACTGCATGCAATGGTGCAAGACAAACACATTTACGGATGGCATTTGTTTTTTAAAAACTACAGAAAGTAACATACCCATTCTAGCAAACGATGTCAATTCTTTTTCATATCACATTATTTCTGAGACACATATTTTGAGCATATTTTTTGGTTTGTTCTAACAAGTAAGCTTTCTCATGACATCAGTGATAAGGATATGTTTGGGTTTCTAATTTGAAATAACTAATTGCTTGTATAATCCTGTTCTTGTGTGCTTCTAAGTTTTGTTCTATCATACAAATATATTGAAATAGAAAATTATTTAGTAAAATTAAGTACTTATAATATCTGTAGCTAAGCTAAGCATTTTGAGATTGTGAAATATATTTTTGCAATATGCAAATTTGAGGTCAGTGAAAGAATTCGTGAATTTGGGCTAGAACTGGTGAATAATTTTCCCCAAGAAATAAAATAAAATAAAATAAAATCGCATTTTCTAAAGGCATCTCAAATTTCCATATAAAAATATTTTGAGACACTAGTAAGTTTTTCATTAAAAAACTTGACACAAAGCTTTTTAGGAAAATCAATTACAGCAGATGTTGATTGAAACTGAAATATGCAGGAAATATTTTTAACTGGGAAACTGAAGAAAAAGCTATCTGCATGCTGCAATGAAAATTAAACAATGGTTGATTATTTTTTCCTAGTTTTAGAATCACAATATTTAATAACATTGAACTCTTACCCAGAATATTCAATTAGCAGATCTCAAAGCATCTAGGGAGGATTTAATTGCAATTATATTCATTCCACCCGAGACCTTTGAAAATAATAAAGTGTTAAAAATCTGAAAACACAAAAGAAATGAAGGTAATGTCTAATGAGACATCAGGTCTACCTCCTGAGGGAAATTTCTACCTGTGACAAATTTCATGCA
The DNA here is from genome assembly GCF_032191515.1 of Phaenicophaeus curvirostris. Classification (NCBI taxonomy): domain Eukaryota; kingdom Metazoa; phylum Chordata; class Aves; order Cuculiformes; family Cuculidae; genus Phaenicophaeus; species Phaenicophaeus curvirostris. The sequence goes on from NC_091392.1 coordinate 155,410,989, forward strand.
GAGGTTTTTTTCAGAACTCCGAGAAGCAAAAAAACCCACTACACTAGATCTGTGATCAGACATTCAGTCTTTAAGGCATTGATCATAAGTTACATATGTAAAGGTAACTGACTGCCTACATTGCACTACTGAATGTCCTTGGTTGTTCTCTGGTGGAGATACTGCACTGTTATTTTCCATTCTTAGTATTCATTTTGTTTACCAATTACACTAGATGCTTGTGAATAAAACACATAATTTATCTTATCATAAAGATAGGTGGTCTGCTTGATGTGGGGTGTGTTGGCACACCATGCTGGCAACGGCAAGAGAACAAACTGACTTCAAGTGTATAGCATACAAAATATTATTGCATGATTGAAGAAACTTGTAAGTTGTTTTCAGTTTTGAGAATGGTTTGGTTAAGCAAACTATATTTCTGCTTGTAAATGTTGTTCCTGAAGATCCTTCATGTAATGGTCATCTAAGGCACAAAACAATTAAATTATCTCCTCTTCTGTCATTCTCTGGAGTTTGGTAGTGTTTGAAGACTAAAACACATAAAGATAATGGGAAAAATTCAGTTTATGGTTAGTATTTCTTTATCTTTTAGGCCATTCAAAGGCTAACTTAGATTTATTCTAAGTTTTTCTGGCCCAGGTCTTTGAGCAATACACACCATGAACTACTTAGCTATTCAGGATAACTGTCTGATGTAATTACACCTCAGTTAGCTAATTTGTTCCTTTGTTTCACTACAAATAACAAAAAGTTGCAAAGCAGTATCTAGACAGACATTCTTTCACAATATTCTTGGGAAATTATTACCAACAGTATTTTTTGCATATGTTAGAAGCCTCGGATTGAAAAGCTAATTTTTTGATGCATTTATTGCTTCTTTATTGTAAAATAATGATGGGGTTTTTTTTCATGGTAACCTGATATTAGAGGGTGCTGCAAGGAGGTTTATTCAATCACGCAGTCTTCCCACTCATGTCTTTTTAGAGCCCACCCAAGCTTCAAGGACAGTAGAAGTCTCACAGACACATTCACAGACTTGGGGGAAAATCAGTGGTAGAGAATAGGAGAAAACTCAAAATTTATCTTCTTCTTTAAGTATTCCAGAGAATTCTGCTTGACAGTGTCTGGCTGTGTAGTTTTGTGATCACTGCAGCATTGGTCCTTCCTTGACAGTGGACATAGAGAGGGAGGTGAAGCTTACTGTGGTTAGGGAGAAAAGAAAAGGACAAATATTCTTTAGTTCCTAATGCTGGTAAAAAGCACGTTGCTCTCCTGCTGCTCTTTTTAAGATGTGTCACAGAGGTGCTGCTGGCACCTGTCTGTAATGTTTATATGGAGTATATCCATTGGAGTGTTAACTATATGATGAGCACAGAGCAGTCCTATTGAAGAATGCAGTTGGCAGGAGATTTTTAATTCAGGAGTGGGCAATTCAGGAAGATCAATAGGTTTCTGACAACGACATTGATTGTGGGAGCACCAAAACACTATGTTCAAATACTGTTTTGGTTGCCAGTTTTAACAGCACCTCTGGACAGTAAACTGAAGGAGACTTTAGAAATAATGTATAGGTTACATTCTGTAGGTCTTCCACAGGTGAGCACCATTTAAAATCAACAGTAAGGGCAAAAATATATTTCCTCCAAGGGAAAAATGCTAATGAAGAAACAAGCAAGAAAATAAATGCCTTTGTTTCACAATATTTTATATGCAGTAAAATCTGTGGCAGGGCTGGGGATGAAGCAACCCTCACACACAAATATACCTGCAATTGTTCTGATTGCTACTTCATGTTACTTAATGTATTGGAAAGGTAAGAAAACACTGAAAAGGTACCTCTGTCAGTTAATGGAGAAATACCTATTGCGCTATTCATAGTGCAAGCATTGTGGGTGAAAGAGGTAGTTATGTATCAGGGAACTCATAGCCTGAAGACCTAGTGTAGAACTGTCATTAAAGTGAATGTGAAATGAAGTGCATTTAGCTTAATTCATACTTGATGCTGATGACTGATTTTCACAGTCAGGCTAATAGATCAGTTTTCTTCAGTCTTGCAATTACATTACAGTTAGAGCATTCTCAGTTGTTTTTTTCCTCTCTGGTATTACAGTTCTAATAGAATTTTTGAATCTCTTTTGTTGCACATAAACTAGATTTAATTAGGTCTTGAAATCTCAATATTGAAAATTTCACCCTTTATTCTTTGGAAGAAGACCTGCTTTTTATTTTTATTCCGTGCTTGTATTCCCACTCCCTCAACTGACTGACCTTAAAAGGATTATCAGTGCTTTCATGGTGGCAGATATTTCAAAAAAGAAAATGCCTATGTGGCTTAAACTCAGTCATACAATTCATCAGTAGAAATGTTGTATGAAGAAAAAAATAGGATAATATCTCTTCAATCATTTTAAGTGAGGTTAGAAGTCTGCACATTTATATCAAAATTTATAATGAGAACATATTTTATCATGTTAAGTAAACTGCAGACATTGAATAGATAATGTTTGTTTTTAACAATTTTCCTGAAAAAAGCATTTCTTTTAAATAGCACAGATCAGACTGATCCTTAACAGAAAGATATGAGTCCAAGCAAAAAGAAATAATTTCAGATGGATTAAAAAATAAGCAATACTGTATGTGGTGGTGTTAGTGCTAAAAACTCATGAGAAGAAAAGCCAGCAAGGCTGGCAGGTTAATCATGTATCATCAATACATACATACATACAGTTGGACAAGTACTGACATATTTATATATTGAAAAAATTGGCAGGAAAAAGTCTGTTGTTACATCACTATTTCATATATTGTGTTCTTACTGCGGGTCAGTCAATGCTGACAGCTTTTAATAACTTCGTGTTAAAATACTTTACATTAAAATGCTTTGTATTAAAAGCAAGAGTTCTCAAAGTGATATGTAGTAATTAATTTAGTGAAATAATATTGAGATAGCATTTTGATTATTTTTCTACTTCTTGAAGAATACTTTTAAATGAAGTTGGAGGCATGTGGCTCAATGCATTGGCGTCATGAATCAAAGACAGATCTGGAGGCACTATCTCTAATGTCATCAAGGTCCAAAGCACAATTGATGCACCTTGCATAGTGAAAGAACAGTGTCTCCTTTGGACTCACTTGATCTCTGTGGTTTATAACCCTTGAAAGCCAAGAAAATGCTGAATGAGAGCGGAATGTGAGTATGCATTGAAAATAAACTCTTCAAAGTGTATACAGATTACAGACTCATTTCTGCAAGAAGTACAAACAATGACCAAAGAAATTATTTGCATATACTGAAGCAGAAGTCTTTTGTGCTTCACACTCTTTACCTTGACGCAAATAAGAAGGTAAAAAAACCCAAACAAACAACAAAACAAACAAGCAAAAAAGAATGCATTTTACATGGTAATTTTTACAAAAGCTGGAAGCAACTCCTAGTTTCTTTTCAGGTGGTTGGACAGAAATGGATCCCAGGATGATTATAAGAGGAAGCCATGTAAATATACTGATGAATAGTTTGTATCATGTAAGTTAAGTGCCTGGTGCAAAAGACTAATCATCAGCTGTACATTTGGCAGAAGAAGCAGCATGACCTTTTCAAAAGGTATTTGGGTCTGCTCCCCAGATGCTAAATCTCACAAGACCAACTTTGTGTGTATTTACACATTGTATTTGAATGTGTTTAAAATTGCAAGAAGGTCATTGGTTTGAAAATAATCAAGGCAAAGAAATTTAATCTTTTAATGCAAAAAGTTGCATTTGCATGATTCAGTTTTGGAAGGCTTAATAGGAATTAAAATATCAAAAGCAAAAGGTTTTTTTCTAGTGCTTTTATGTCAGCCAAACCTAGAAATTATTGGGGTTCCTTGTCAAAAAATACATGCATAATGAGAGAGCGCATAGGTATTCAACATGATAGAAAAAAGGGAAAGCCCTTATTAGCCTCTACGTATTTTCTTCCAGTCCCCTCTAGTCCTCTCTCAATTTCTATAGGTGTCAGCCCCAGGAAGAGATTTCTGTTCTTTAGCCAAGGGATACAGAAACCCTTTGTGTGCACACTGAGTGTGACTGGGAGGACTGTTTTACTGCTGCTACAGGAGGAACTGTGCACTGGAACCCGTGTTGATTGGTGCAATGCTTGTCACTAGTGTTTCTTGAAGTGCCTGAAATAAAGTAAGGGCCAAATTGCAGCCCAGCAAAGTGATATTTTCTTAGCAGAATGGTAGGTGTTTCCTTGTATATAATGGCATTTGGCCTGAGAAGGGCAGTGGCTCAAGGTCTGATGTTAAAATGATGAATTGCAGTGTATAGAGCAAGGGAGCCAAATCTATACTTCCAATAGAAAGCTCTCTAAGTAGCATATACCAAGGATGGTATCTGGGTTTTGATCTCGAGTAGAGTTTGTTAGTTCACTCTAAAAAATAGATTTAGGCTGCTATTTAACACATGACAAGAATCCAGAAGTGAATTGATGAATGAAGTTATTTGAGTCAGTGGATCCTTACAGTGTTTATGGCAGTGAGATAACCATTATTACCAAGTCATAGTTTCATAGGCAATTTGTGGCAGACAGCTATAGCGCCTGGATCTCCTATTTCCTTCTCTCTCTCTTTCAGTCTCTCTCTCATCTATCTGGAAAAATTTCCTGCACCACAGAAGAAGTGAATCTAAAAATATTTTTTTTCTTTACGATAGCTTGTTTTTGCAAACTAATAAACACTTTAAGGGATCTAACAAAAATTCAAAGAATATTTTTAAAATTGCATGTATGACACATCATAACAGATTATGGTAATCCCTAAAAAATATTCAGATTCAACAGTAGACCATTAATACAAGGTGCTATTTTCAGACTCAGGCTAGTGGTTTATGATAAACCAATTATATAAAAATAATTTGGGGGGCCGATTGATATAGACTGTGTGTATCTGACATTTATGACCAATAAAGCTGAAATAACAAAATGGAAAAGTGTGTTGCAGTGCAAAGTCAGTTTTTTATATTTCAGGATCATTAAAAATCAGAGGCTAGTCTTTTAAAGTTTCTGATAAATTTATAGCCAGCAATGACATCTGAAATTATTGCAATTCCTGAAAGATTAATAAAAGTTTAATTTGATGGATAGTAGAAGTTCACATAAAACTGTTTTAGAACATTGCTAATACATATCCCTAGTTTTGCCATTATATTGAATTGTAATACCCAGTAATGCTAGGTTCCTGTCACTTGACTGTGTACAGGTCAGATTCACTTGAGCAAAATACTGTTATCATGAATGTCTGCTGGTTTGCAGCAGAAACAGAAGACATGAGCATGACACAGTGATCCCAGTCAACAGCCTGTAGAATAAAGAGAAGCTGCCAGCTTCCCTTTCTCAGCTGTATCTCTCTTCAGGTGTGATGCCTGTTTAGATATTTTTTATGAGATTCAATGTCGCTGTTACTTCTGAAAACAGTTGATAGGTGATGGCAGATGAGTTGCTTTGCACTGATGAGAAAAGCTGCTGTGCTGTGGCTCTTGTTAGTGTTTCTAAGCACACCAGAGCAGTTGTGGGATCCAGTTCTGCTCTGATGCCGATAAAAGACAAGAATAACTTCACTAATTTAACTGCATTAACTTTAAATTCAGGCAAGTACATCATAGGCAGGCTTCTGAGATTATTTTAGCTTTTCTGAACAGTCTTCTTGATAGAATCATAGGATCATAGACTGGTTTGTTTGGAAGGGACGTTAAAGATCATCCAATTCCAACCCCTCTGCGATGGGCAGGGACACCTCCCGCTAGATCAGGCTGCTCAATGCCCCATCCAACCTGGCCTAGAACAGTTCTGTAGAGGGGGAATACGCAACCTCCCTGGGCAACCTCTCCAGTGTCTTACTACCCTCACTGTGAAGAATTTCTTCCTAATGTTCAATTTAAATCTTCCCCCTTCCAATGTAAAACCATTCCCTCTTCTTCTATTACCACATGCCCCTGTAAAAAATCTCTCCCCAACTTTCTTGTACATCCCCTTCAGGTGCTGGAAGGCTGCTATAAGGTCTCCCCAAAGCCTTCTCTTTTCCAGGCTGAACAACCCCAACTCTCTCAGACTGTCCTCATAGGAGAGGTGCTCCATCCCTCTCATCATCTTTGTAGCCCTCCTCTGGACCCATTCCAAGAGTTACATATCCTTCTCATGCTGGGGATTCCAGTACTGGACACAGTACTTCAGACAGGGTCTCATGAGAGGAGCAGAGAGGGAGTGTCCCCTCCCTCTACCTACTGGCCATGCTTCTAATGCATCCCAGAATATGGTTGGCCATTTGGGCTGGGAGTGCATGTTGCCAGCTCATGTCAAGTTTCTCATCAATGAGTACTCCCAAATTCTTTTCTGCAGGGCTGCTCTCAATCACATCATCCCCCAACCTGTATTGAAACCACAGATTGCCCCAGCCCAGGAGAGGGCCTTGCATGTGTAGGACCTTGATGTGCTGGATATGGGCATTTGTTGTTGCAATATCTGAATATTCTAAAACATGGGAGTATTTTTATATGTAAGAGGACAACAGTAGTGCAAGAGTTGTAAGAGTCCTCAAGCAATTATGTATTATTTTTGATAGTATGAGACGGATCACTCATTGATTTGCTGTTGAATACTTTATTATTGTTAAGTCTATGCACTGCTATAATATAGTTCTCCCCCTTTTAGGATAAATATTCAATACAACAGTGAACAAACATTTGAACTACAGAGTGAATTTGCAGTTAGTAAAATGATCAGACGTTGTGTATAGACGTTCTCTCAACTATGTGAAATAACAGCCGCCTGACTTCAGTAAGAATGGACATCATAAACAACTCAGTGTGAGATTCTAGGCAATTCTTTAAAAAAAATTTTTGCAAATGAATGGGCATACATCACATTTTGTAGAAGAATCTTGTCAGTGTTGTGAAATTATGTAAGTGCCTGTAAGAAGAAAAACCAATCATGAAGTCAGATCAGGGCTGAAAGAAAATCCAGATTTTAATTAAAAATGATCCAAACACCCACTGTTAAGAGCTTTTCTCAAAGGGAGCTCAGTGGGAGTTACAAGTCCTCAACATACAAGTTATCTCTCATTAACTAGAATGAAGAGCTGTTTGTCATTTTTCACTTGTCAGTACTTTTTGCTCTTTTGAGTTTTTAGCAGTCTGATAACTGTGTGAATTAGCATAACTTTTGAGATAAAATTTTATTTCCATTAAGGAATCTTTCCATGGCCCAGTCTGTTTGCCTGTAAATGGGATTTACTAAATCAGCGTAATAGAAATAAATTTACTTTTTTAAGCCCAGTAAAAATAAAATGCATTTGCATATGTAATTGGAGTTTTGAACATTTTATTACATTTAGGAAATATGCTCAGTTTCCTGTGGAAAAGCTCAATAGAATTTGAATGTCCTACAGGTGATTTTGGGTAATCTGGGACCTTTAAATGCTGATTGCATCTAAACTGTTTGCATCAGTGATTTTGCATTGGTAAATGCTTGCAAGATAGGTACCACAGAATATGTGGTCTTCAGTGAGTTCATCTTCAAAAAATAAGAAGAAAGAAAGGGAAAAAGAAGACAATGTCTCTGCTTCATCAGTGAGCCCAAAGTCTCGGTTCCTTGATATGCAACATCCTCACACCCTAGCTGTGGAAGAGTGAAATATTCAGTGTCTCCAAATGTACCCAGATCTTCTTCAGGAGACTGTGCTGCGTGGGCAGTGAGGGAGCCAGGATGTGACTCAATAAAGGGAGGGTCAGTATCTTGCAGAGTGCCCATGCTCCCTTTGTGGGACACAGTGGGCCAGTAAGAGTGCAGCATGGGAGTTCGTGGCACAGGGCAGAGTGTGCCTGATGGCCTGTCTGGCTGCAGACATGTATTCACCCAATGGGTGTATTCACCCATTATCTGATGTAAATTCTTCATGAAGACAAAACAGACCTGTAATGTTTGTGTCAGCTGGCTAATGAAGTTAGGCCCTTGGCCTTTGTTGCTCCTTTCTCATATCAGAAGTTTTTAGCAGAGCTGAACCTGTTCTTCTTCGTCCCTTGGCTGTTGTGGAGCTTACATTCAGTTTTTGTGAGGGTCCCTATCATCCTTCCAAGAAGACTAGGAGAAGGGAGATCCCATTAACTTTCACTGGTCATAGGGGCCTCAAGTGGTACAACCAAACAAAGAACAAACATAAAAAAAATAAAATAAAAGATGAATACTAAAAAAAATCAAATAAAACATGAGTATAAAAAAGAAAGACGTGATTCTTAGTACAGTCCATTGTAACATATAAAACTGTTTACCATAGGCTATTGTTCAGGAGTCCAAGGGGTGGTCCCAAGTTTTAATGAAATATGTGCCATCAACATTTCCTTATTGCACAGATGTCATCCTTGCATCAGGAAATCTGCGTGCTGCAGAAATGCAAGGACCGACTGAGTCTTATAAAGTGTCTCTCCATATGCTTACCTTATTCATATACTTTGATTTTGCCTGTTATTGGAAACAGGTTATAGGACTAAATAAGGAGGTTTATGTTAATGTGCTCAGCAGAGCTAAGGTTTTGACCTGTATCTTTTGGTCTGTCTGTGTGGAATTGCTCTGTGTTACCTATGTTTGTTTTTTGCTGGCTTTAAGAGGAAATTACTTATCTGCATTATCAAGAGGAGGATACTGTATTTATTATTTAAGAACAAGGGCAAGCCTAAGGGGTGTACTAAAAAGGCTACAGAATCCTGAAACTGTATTTCTCAGTTTTCACTGGGAACAGTTGGGGTGTTTAAATTAGTGAAAACATGTCCCTGTAGGGACTTAAGCAAGGACCAGAAACCGCGAAAGCAACAATTGGCCAGTAACAACTCTCATAAGTATTTGGAGCAACATTAGTGAAAATCTGGTTTTGCGTGAGAGAAAAAACAAGTGCTAAGGAGAAGAGAGTTAAAGGGAGAGGAATTTTACAGAACACGTAACATATACTTGCTATTGAATTTCAAGAAAAGATTTCTCTGTCTTTTGTTTTCAATTACAATGTGAGAACTACAAGACATCCTTTAAATATTTGTGGACAAACGCATACTCTATATACATTCATTGTGGTAGTAGTTATAGATTTAAATAGTATTAGTAGTTTTACATAATGATCAATATAGAATAAAATGTAAAAATTAAAAACATTTACAGTGAAGGTAAGTTTTCAATTATAGACCTTTGGAAGAAATTTTTGAAGATATTTTTGAAGCCATCCAAAAAAAAAGTTAAGATTTAAAGAAACTAAGGCAAAGTATCTTATATCCATGAATTCTTAAATATCCTGGGTGATTATGATTTTCCATAACACTATGGGAATATTATGAGTGCACAGCCCACCTGAAAATCACATGCCTTATTGAAAATATAATGATTTCAGATTTTTTTCAGCAGGGGACCCATAAAACTTTTTTGTTTCCTGTTTTTTTTTCAGTATACAAACATTTGCAACAAATTGTGGTAACAATTGTCATTTTATGTGTCCACAATGAAAACATTCGATCTTGCTTTGGAAGACCTGTTCAAACATAGTAGTCATGTGAGCTGTGAACATGGAGGAAAAAGAGAAAAAGGCACATTAGGCTGTAATTCTAAGAGTGTGTTTCAGAAGGCTTCTTCACTTGAAACCAGAAGGTAGAAGATGATGGCAACAGACATCAAGATGAATAGATACAATTAGCCATGGGTCTGGGGGACAGTAAAGCAAAAGGAGCACAACAGTAAACATCTAGTAGACTGTCAGGGGGAGTGTATGCTCTGAAAAACATGAACTGAGAAGGACTGGAACTAATTTTAATTTACTGCCTCACAAAATGAGTTACTGCATCACTTTTAATATTAAGAGGATGTAGTTACAGCTCACTTTAGGTAATGCAGATGATCTGATAAGTTAATATAACCAAAATCAGAAATATATGATACTTTTAAAGAGGCCATTTAATTGTGTATTTACAAGGAAAACATAGATGCATAAAAGACAACAGATATCATGTATTCATTTACAAGAAAACATACAAAAAAGAAAAACTGACTTCTGACAGCACAATTTAAAGTATAGGTAAGGAATGCTTTGTGCAAGCAACTATGCCAATTTTTTAATCCAGTTCCAGTCCTCAAATCTTTTCTAGGAGAAGCTGTATCTTTTATTTTTAATAATGTTGTGATGTAAATTTCAAAACTATGCATCTGAAAATTAGAAGATGGAGCGCGCAAGAAAGATCCTCTGAGGAAGTGAGACAGAGACCCCAAATTGGCAGTATGCTATTTCCTATGCTGGCCATTGAAACAATTTATCTAAGGTTGTTTTCATGTTTCCATTTATGTTGAGTAATACAATTTTAAATCCATCCAGATAGTTTTTCTCTGACATCAGAGGAGGAGAAGAGGGAAGGGTAGGTAATCATTTCATGTACTAGAGGCTGATATCATAAATTACCAGCTCTAGTAAGGTCCAATAAAACATCTCATAGTCAGACTCTGTTTCTGCATCTTCCTTCCGCAATGCAGTACAGACGGGTTTGGAAATTGCCTGCCTGAAAAATACACAGAAGTTAAGTACATATGAAATGTACACTTGTTCTCATATCATCTCAAACCCTCCGTTAGTATCTCCGCTAAACGGGCTATTCAGACTGTGTGTTATGAAGGCTCTGAAGGAGGAAGATATTGGTTGGGATGCAAAAGTGCAATACATTAAAGTGTAAGCTTCACCTATTCTCTTCCAACTTTGCTTTGGAGCAGTCATCTCTGTTCTTAAATTCTGGCAGTTTGGATATTTAAGGTGAAATTGCTACTCATTTAGTGTTTTAAGGTGGTTGGTGAGGTTTCTTTGCTCATTCAGAACATGCTTGTTCAAATGTTTTTTCTTTTTTTTTTTTTCCTGGAAATTAGTATTCACAGTCCTTCCTGAAAACCTATTGGGAAATTTGACTTTGTTATCTAAGACTAATGTAGTAAATTGTAATCTGTATTTTCATAGTGTTTAATTGCATGAACTGAGCATCAATTTTAATTGGAGCTGTAAAAACACACATGGAAAAAGTAGGTCCCCAAAATATGCAGGAGATAAGAAAGATAAGAACTACCAGATGGACAAATTTTGGTTGTGGAATACAAAGAATCGATTAGCTAATGCAAGTGCTTATTACTGGCAGCGCACTTTTGGGTTAGACAATGGTTCCAGATGAAAATTTGTTTCTAATCTGGAAGTGCAAGTGATTGTGTTTTAGTAAATCTGAGGGTTAGGCCAGTGAATCTGGGTAGAATTTTACTGTTCAAAGGTTGTGTATATGCGCTATTTAAAAATTTCTGCTTTCTACGTTCCTGTGGTCTTTCTAATTGTTTAAAGGTTTCCCTTGCTCAAGTTTTTCATTCAATTTACAACAGAGCAGGAATTAGCAGTAGAAAGAAGAAAGGTGCAGGTTGCATGAGTATTCTGAAGGCAAGATTAAGTAGAAAATTAAAGATATTTATCTCCATTATTCTCTTTTAAACTTGTTATTAACTAATGCAAAATACAAAGAAAATGATAAATTATTATTCAGACTGAAAGCAAGATATATTTTAAAGGGAGGAAAACCAGGCTGCTGCTTGCATGTTGTACTCCTCTTTTTTATAGAGTAAATGAGGTTGCAACTGTTCTGTGGACATCCTTGCCTATTTCAAGTAGATGTTAGATTATGTGACGTGCTTTCATGGTAGACTGTACCAGCTGGTGCCAGTAGACACGTCAGTGATGACTAAAACACCTTACCAATGATAAGAAGACATGAATTGCCTCCCATGCTCAAACTGCTAATGGCATTAAATGAACCCATACATTTTTAAATATCAGTAGATGTTAGATAAATTTTAAAGGAAGAAAGTCAGAGATACATTAAAAATTACATACCTGAATGTGATATGTTGGATTGGACTAGGCTACCCAGAGAAGTGGTTGAGTCACCATCCCTGGTGGTACTTAATGTAGATGTGGTGTTTAGGGACATGGTTTAGTGGTGGAGTTGGCAGTGCTAGATTAAAGGCTGGACTTGATCTTAAAGGTCTTTTCCAACCTAAACAATTCTATGATTCTATGATGTGCTTTTAGCTTTCATTTTGTGCTGCTTGTCTCTTAAGCTTCACTCAGTGAAGGGATTGTATCATTTGGTTGCCAGCTTTTACTCATCCTCAGAAGAAAAGTTATGGGCTGCTTTTCTGATATTCATATCTTTTAAATCATGTTTGCTGGATAAGTTTTGTAAACACATGCCACAGCAGTCAGCATACCAGAAGGTCTCCATATGCCAATGCCCATGCTGTTCTTGCAGGACCCCCAGAGTCCTGACTATGCCACCAGTCCCACACGTTGGTCTGAGGGAACTGGGCATTATGGAGCAGTCTCCACAACTTGAAACCAGGCCCCAGATCTCTTTCCTATCACTTACTGATTCCTGTTCTTAACTGGAGCAGGGTGCAATATCTGGGTGAGTATTTGGTTTCCAGTAATCCACAAAAAAAAAAAACGTTTTCCCTGAAGGATGGTAGTCATGTGGATTAGAAATGCTTTGTGCTTCCTGGGGCGAGGTAGATGCCTGACTCTTCTGTCTTCCTAGGCTACATGCTACTCAAAGAGAGAGTCTTGGATGTCTAATGTGATTAACAGCAAAGTAGTGCCATGTTTTACCAGCAGCAATAGCACTACTTTCTCTGAAAAACAGAACTGGTAGTAGCTGTTTGTTGTCAGTTCACCTTGCTCAGCTGGCATACTTTTTATCAGTGATGACTGTATATCAACTTCCCAGCTACAAACAATTCTTCTATTTGTCAAAGCACGTACAGGAGTAACCCTCAAAAATTGTTTCAGCTCATATTATACCAATTATATTACTGTCTATTGTGTTTTTAAACCTTTTTTTTAACCTCAGTTGTAATACTCCAAATTAATATTTTAAAAATACCTTAAACCTATAGGAGTCTTTGCTTTTCACTAAAGTTTTTGCTAAACTGCCAAATATAGACAATGTTGATAACAGTTAGTCCATAGTGACAGATATTATATTCTACTGTCAGCCTCCAAAATAAAATGCAAGTCTGAATATGCTAGTAGTACAGATGTATTGGTGCTGAACATCTGAATTTGGGCACTGGCCTTTATGCTATAGTGAAAACAGGAAACGGTGGTTCAGAGACTGGGTCTGAATCAAACTACTGAAAGTTGCAAAATATTGTATAAGGTCATTGGCTGAAACTCTTGTCTTACCTAGGACACTGTACCTAGGCAAAAGTGATAAAATGTGTTAGTGCTTTTTAAGGATCTATGTTAGAAGGGAAAAACCCCAAGTTTTCTGAAACCACTAACAAGTTGTATGAAAACTACAAAGAAAAGTTAATGAAAAGTAAAGTCCTGATAATATGGAGTTAGAAATCACCTCAGGTCTTTTGAACTCTCTTGGTTATACATAATGGTAATTCTTTTGTGATCTACTTGGATATTCACAGACATGGTTTTCATTAAGTAAGTAAACAATACTGAGCTTATAAAAGACAGACTTTTAACTACTTTTATTAATATATTTAGCCTTTCTCATTTAAACTCAGTTACATACAGAGCTAATTTTGTCACTAAGTCCCCTCCTTCCCTCAGGGAATTTTTTACTCTCTTATTGTACATCTTATGACTGAAGGAAGTTAGAAAAGAATACAAAATAATTTGGAGAACATGAACTTTGAGACCTTTCTTAATACCTCTTTGTATTAGAATTACTTCTTAAATATGTCATATTACAAGCATAGCAGTATATTATATAATTATTATCATTTAATGACCATCTTTCTAGTAATATTCTTCAAGATCATATTTGTCTTTTTCAGCTTATGATCATCAGCAGAGACTGAAAAGCTTTTATCATAGCCCCTTTTCCACTCCATTATGTGGGGTAGTGTGTTTTTTTTCCAAAAACAATCACTGTTATTCAAGTAGTGACCTCTAATTTCATTATCTAGTAATTTATGTATTAAAGAGACTATGTAATTTTCTATAATTATAGCAAATCTGGTTTTAGTTGATGAGGTGTGTTCATCTGGTTTTGCTATAATTCCATTTTCTGATTAATATTTTGGTGTTATACAAATCTCTGATGCTTTCCCAATTAAAACCTTTTCAGGAAAAATACACTACATAAAATTTTAGCAAAGACATTAATCAATCAGGATCACCTGACAGTACAATGTTCCAGGATGACCAAAAATTTGTTTAGGGTATTTTTAAAATATTAATTTGGAGTATTACAACTGAGGTTAAAAAAAAAAGGTTTAAAAACACAATAGACAGTAATATAATTGGTTGGGTTAAAAACTGTCTGGCCTGGCCCAAAGAGTTGTGGTGAATGGAGTTAAATCCATCTGGAGGCCAGTCACAAGTGGTGTCCTCAGGGCTCAGTGCTGGGTCCAATACTGTTTAATATCTTTATCAATGACCTGGATGAAAGGATTGAATATACCCTTAATAAGTTTGCTGGGAGGAAATGTTAGTCTGCTGGAGGGTAGTGAAGCTCCACAAAGGTATCTGGACAGGGTGGACTGATGAGCTGAGACCAACAAGATGAGGTTTAACAAGGCCAAGTGCAGAGTCCTGCATTTGGGACAAAATAACCCTGTGCAGTGCTACAGGCTTGGGGAAGAGTGGTTGGAAAGCTGCCTGGAGGATAAGGACCTGGTGGTGTTGGCTGACAGCCAACTGAACATGAGCCAGCAGTGTGCCCAGCTGGCCAAGATGGCCAATGGCATCTTGGCTTGTATCAGAACCACCATGGCCAGCAGGACCAGAGAAGTTCCCTGTACTCAGAAGTGGTGAGGCTGCACCTTGAATACTGTGTTCAGTTTTGGGCCCCTCACTACAAGAAAGACATTGAAATGCTGGAGTGTGTCCAGAGAAGGACAATGAAGCTGGTAAAGAGGCTGGAGAACAAGTCTTGTGAGGAACGTGTGAGGGAATTGGGGTTGTTTATGCTAGAGGAAAGGAGGCTGAAGGGAAACCTTATCACTGTCTACAACTGCTTGAAAGGAGGTTGTTGAGAGGTGGGTGTTGGTCTCTAAGTGATAAGAGGGACAAGAGGGAATGGCCTCAAGCTGCCCCGGGGGAGGTTCAGATTGGACGTTAGGAAAACTTTCCTCACTGAAAGGGTTATCAGGCACTGGCACAGGCTGCCCAGGGAGGTGCTTGAGTCATCATCCCTGGAGGTATTTAGAATACATGTAGATGAAGTGCTTAGTGATATAGTTTAGTAATGGACAGGTACAGTTGGACTTGATGATCTCTATGATATCTTCCAACCTAGCAATTCTATGATTATATGATAGGTAAGGAAAAGAGATAGAAGTAATATTTAAATTATGTGGATGATTATGTGAATATAAGATATTTAATTTTCTAAGAATATTTTTTTCTTCCTTATAATAAATGTCATAAATATTGTAAGAACTCTTAAATATAGAGGGCTGCTTCAGAACTTCATCTTGTACATATTTGTACCTAATGCCTTCTGGCCACTGTGTTAATGAAATTAACTAATGTTTACTTCTGCTTTATTTTTTCCTTATCTTATTTATGTAAGGAGACATCTACTGCTCGTTTAGGCAGTGTAGGTCCACTAGACTAGTAGCATGTTAGAGTCACTACGGAAGTGTAATAAAATGTCTATAGCAGCTGTGTACTCTGCACAGTATTAGACAAATTGATTTTATACTAATCTTATTTTTTTCAAAACAGCCGGAGGACATTTATTTCATCATCTTTCCTTGAAAGGAACATAAACAGAGAGATTCTCAGTGTCAGCTCCCCAAAGTGGTCTACCTTTTGCTTTTACTCTAGACTGCAATTAAACAAAAAAAAAAGTTTATTTTAAAAAATTTGTCTTAGACTAAAAAAATATTTTTTATTCTTTTATATTTCCAGTGTTAGTTTTTTTAATTAGAAGTAGTATTTTAGGTTTACATTAAAGAAGACTATGCATCATGAAATATTCTGAAACTGTTGGATCATCTTTGTCTTGTCTTTGGTAATAAGCAACTTAGCACAGGCTGCAAAATTTGAGAAGCTGGTAGAATCTATGTAATACACTGCGCATAATCTTGTGTCATCATGGCTACATTTGAATACAAATGTGAGCTACATCTTGGACTGCAAAACGTACAATTATATATCTTTACCGCTCCATTCAAGTCAATTTTCAGCCATCTGGAGCTGTGTGCATATTCATATCCATTATGAGTTAAAATCTGACAGGAAACATTAACTGTTATGAGAAAAGTTTTGTGTACTATGAACTGTTCTTCAGTTAGCCTTGTGTACACCAGTTTCCTCCGCTAATTTGTTAGGACTTTGTATATGTAAATCTGAGCTTCTAGTAAGGTCTATAAAAACACCGTGCACGGGTCACCCACATATGCATGCTCAGCCTTTCTTATCAGTAAAATCTACCATAACTGAAGCCTCCAAAGTCATGACCGAGTGCTTAATGGACACCAATATTTGTTCATACCCTTTCTACCATGAAGTTAGTGTATCTTTACAACAGTAACTAAAACCATGAAAAGCAGTTGAAAAGAACATATAATCAAATAGCAATGTTTTAGATCCTTTTTTCCTGAAACTAAAATATTCTTATGTCTTTAATCTTTTCCAAATGCCTTATTCACTTTTTCCCTTCATGACAGTTTATAAAAGGGAACTAAATAAAAACCAAGAAAGGAATCAGACAAAGCCAGCATTCAAGGTCTTCAAATTTAAGCTTTTTGTGAGTCTATATACAGAAAACTTCATAGCAAATGCAAAGGATACAAAATACAGAACTGGATAATAATTAATATAAGTATTTAAAGGCATTATAGAAAGTAAGGAATTTATGGTACATTTGAGGTCATTTTGGAACAGACCATAATTATAGAGTAGCTATCAATCAAGAAAAACAGATGAAACAGCATGATTCTTTAAGCAGTCTAAAATTACACGGTATACATCCAAATGTATGTACTTGTCATCTTTAGAATCATTGTATTCATGGATGTTGTTAAAGAAGTTAATATTGACAAAAAAATGAGTTAATTTCTTCTTATTTCAATGAGTAAAATAGAAATAGCAGCTCCTTTGATTGTTCTGTACCTTAAGTTTGTTGGTTTATATGAAGTCTTCATGTAATGATGAAGTCTCAGAACTTTTGCTTATATATAATAGACTGATTGTATATCACAACCACTAACACTAAGCTTTGCTGGCAGAGGTAAGTTTAAGAGCAAAAGGAGCTACTGGATACACAGTCGTGGGAGTCTCCTAGATATAGTGAAAATATCTTCTGTGATATATATTGAGCATTTCAGACTAACTTCAATATTACAGAAGAACTAAGAAAACATTTGTATTCCACACTTTGACTGGGAGAGGTATTTTTAATGTCTTTAACTAGCATCTTATTGAGGCTGTTAGTCTAGTGACCTGAGCCTGAAGAAGTTTTCAAACCTGTCACTCATAAGATTCTACTTTGAAGAAATGCTTCGATAGCTCCTAGAACTGAAAAAATGTAAGCAATGTCATAAATGTCTACTCTCTCCCAAGACATCCTCATTTTGCCAGAGGAGCAGAGTATTGCAACTGGACAAATGCAGCCTCCTCATTCTTGATTTAAGTTAGGATGACTTACTAATATAGAGAATAGTAAACATGCTGTGTCTGGGGGGCACATAAATATGACCTAGTAATAATAAGCAGCAAATCTCATTCAATATACTTCAGGAATACAGTTTTTCTTTATAAAAATTCATGGTGAGATAACAAGTGGTAAAATGCCTGTAGCATGCTTCAGGATGTTACTGTATTTTCTGGTTTTCGATTTGCTGGGTGTGCTACCAGGGACTTCTAAATTTACAGATTTGCTGTGTCCTTGGTCAAAATTAAAGATTATATGGCCTGTAAATTCTGATAACCATTCATTAAATATTTTTCTTTCTTTCTTCCTACCTTTCTAACTTTTTATCTTTCTTTCTTCATTTATCAAAATTGTCACTTATATTACATTGTACCTTTTCTTTTCCAAAAATAAATGCAATTGCTAGAGATTAAGGATAAAGTCCTGGCCAACACAAAACTGTCGGAGACTTAAGTGTATCTGGAATTTACGTCAAATCACTGAGTTTTCCTTTTCATTGGGACAAAAGGCCAGATTCCGAAGCAATTCATAGAGCACTACTAGATATTATAAAATGTTATTTATTGTTGGTAGGAAACCGCAAACCCTGTTGAATACACCAAAAAGGAAAAAAATATCCAAACATTGCATTTCAACCTAGGCATTTGAAATATGGAGGTTTTTTTGTCTTAGAGGGGAATTTTTTGTTTAATCTTCAGTCTTTTATCTGAATGTATTCAGCACATTTTCAAGATTTTGAGGTTTACATTAATAACAAAGATCATGATTACTGAGTCTGATGTATTCAGCAAGTGTTTTTAAATGTCATTTAGATAGAATGGGAAATTAAAGCAAATTAATCATTCTGTAATAATGCTCCTAGAAATTCTTTGACCTCTCAGGAGTAAAGACATTGGATTCTATACCAGACAGATTCTGAAAACCAGCAAGAAATATTGTTTAACAGATAATTTTAAGAAAATTTATTCTGATGAAATATGAGTAAGAACCAACTCAGCCTTAAAAAATGCTAATTTACTGTTATTTAAAAAATACTTAAACAGTTGATATTATACTTTAATGATTTGTTTTAAAATCTCAATCTGATTTCCTGTAGAAATATACCTGAAAACATGAATGACTTTTTAAGATTTTTACTGTATTTTTTGGCTTCATAGTATGAGAGAATTCTATGAGTTTGAACATTCTTCTATCAGGAAACACTGGATTTTCTAGTTTTATTTTTAAAATTGTAGTTTAATTTAACAGTTCTGAATTTGAGAAACTAGTGAATAGCATAGCCTTGAAATGATACTTATGGAACACCCCATCAATTTTGTCAGTGTTCCCTTTACTACTATTTTGTGCTTTTGTGCAAAGACTGGTTAAGGGAGTGGAAGTTTGTGGTCTGTAGGACTTGAAGCAATCAAAGCAAAATCAAATGCACTTTTCCCTTTTTCCTCAAGGCCTAAATCTCTCATCCAGAAGCACAAATCTGGTATTCTCACTCAGCAGATCTCAGTAATAATGTCAAGAGACTATTTAGTGGTAGAGACTCTGCTTCAGAACATCTGGGTCCTCCTATGGAAGTTGAGACTTTATACTGTATTTTACTTTGTCACTAAAGTAAATTACCAAACTGGTTTTCCGTGCTGAAGGTTGAATAGAAAGAGAACTACGCATACGTACTGTGCATACAAGTGTCCTCACATGACAGTTACATATATCAAAGGGTTCTTACAGTTCTGATTTTAGTTTGAATAAAAAAAAAATCACTGTAAAGCTCATGCAATTACATACAGATAAAGAGATGTCAAATGTGAGAAGCTGGTCAATACATACAGGAGGAAAATTAGCCAGAACACTATCAACTCAGATAACTGAGCTAGACTTGGATATTTACACTTTGAAGTCAAGTATAAGTTTTTAAGCCATTAGCCTCCAACCTGTCTCTTGAACTGAATCACTCAGCAATATTTTGAGTTGACATTTATTCTGTATTCCCTGTTTTTCTCATGTTGCTCTCTATTGAGAATAGAAAAGAACAACTATGGAACAATTTCTTTCCACGGCACTGAACAGCCAATTTTTGGTCTGTTTTCTACTATACAATCCTTTTTCTACATTATAAATGATGATAGTGATATATAAATAAAAATACTCATTTCTTGTAAAGCCAGAATTTGAGAAAACAGTAAGGGAACTTTGCTCAAATGAATGATGAAAAGGTCCCTTTTTTGTCTGTAAATTTTAATGCTAAATCTTTTATTTTTCTTCTTTTTTCTCTGTTCTTTGACATTTAGCTGCTACATTCAATAACTATCATTAGGTCAAATGTACTATTTTCGAAGAAGAATATGACTCTTACTTTCCTTTTGCCTTAAGATTTGGCACTGGCATTATTTATACTTTTATCCAAAAAAAAATAGAAGCTTTCTAGAAGGTGATTCATCTTCTGTCTTTTTAAAGAATGCAGAGGCAATACTCCACTCAAAGGGAAAAAAAAAAAGGAATTTTTGGCCTTTTTTTATGTCATGTTTATCCTCTTTATTTCATTTTAATGGTTGCTTCAGTTTTTATGGAATGGGGGCTTTATTGACTAGTCAGCCTAAAATACACTGGTAAATATTATATATGAGCTAAATAAGTTGATTGTTATTTTGCCAACTAGATGTCTGAAAAATATGAAACTCCCCATTATGATCGTCTAAAGAGAAAGCTCATTTAGTCTCGAAGAAACTATAGTAATGTTACTTCTTGTTTTTCTCTGAACTTGTTGCAAGAAACAAATTGAAGAAGTATAAAAAATTCTCATCGGGGAGAAAAGCAATATTTTAGGGAAAATATTTGTTACTTTGGTTGAAATAATAGTTAATTCCTTACATTTTCTAAGCAGATTTTTAGATGAACCTTTCTCCAGTAGTCTGAAATAGGCATTGGGCTGCTGAAGGGAACTCCATTCTTCCTTGATATATATCCTCATGGTATAGCAAAAATTAATACTGACTGTCTTCCTGTTGTTTTCCTTCTTCAAGACCACCCCTTAGTCTGGCTAGTTACTTGCAAATACTGATGACATAAAAGCCACCTCCAGATGCCCAACATGCTAAGCTTGTTCTGAACATTGAACTACTGTATTTCTAGAGTTGTAACAACTGTAGGTGCCTTTAGGACAGCAAAGTAAGGAAAAGATTTTCCAGCTAAGAGAGGGAACTCGTGCTAAAAGGCTAAAGGCTACTGTGAATAAGTTTATTTGCAGATGGAAGTTAGGTGCTCCTTATGTGCAGGGGAATATATTTTGAAATCAGTCTTTGAAGATCTCACTAGAAGTGTTTAGTGCTGCAATGTTCCAGCATTGGTGAAACTAGACACTTGGCTTCTGTCTTCAGAATCAGAATACCATATAACTTATATGATTGAAAAGAAGTTTGACCATTAAGAGGAAACTTTCATTTTTAGACATTTAAAATTCACAATATTTTTTTTATATACACTTTGGTTGACTCATCTTTATTTGAAGGATAGCTGTAGTGATTATGGAATCACCTGACTGCAGGTGGTTATGGGCCTAAGGAAGATATTAATTACTATAAGACTCCACATAAATTCAAAGCAGTGACTGCCCTATAGCTGGTCTGAGAATCATTAGTGTCTGGGATGACGCAAAGCAAAAATTGTTTACTCATCTGGTTAGCTACAAAAGAAGGTGGGGCCCAGACTACGTGCTTTTGAATCTATTTGAAACTATTTATTCCTTCCTTTTCAAGTGTGCACTGAGTTTTGGAATGAGTTGTGAAGGGCGCATGAGTGGATGTGTGTAAGACATATTAGTAGAAAAGTTCATAGATTCTGGCATCTTTTAGGGGCCTTGAGACATAACAACTTGAAGAATGACTGCATACAGTGTCTTGATAACAGGCATATCTATTTAGCATTTTATTTCTGATTAAAAGTATTATTTTGAAGATGATGATCTGGCCATCTCACCTTTTAATGATTTTATTATTATCATGGAAATAGTGCTGAAATGTAGGAAGCAAAAGCTTCTTGGATAGAACTTAACCAGATGGTTTTCTTCAAATTTCATGTGCACTGCAAGAATCAACCACAGTGAGACTGTAGAGAAAAAAAACCCAAACAAACTGAAAACTCAACAGAAAGTGCTACAGAACCCTCTGTTATGGTATAATGTTTGCTAATGTACAGATAACCCCCAATGCAAGCACAGATACAAGCCCAGTAACTAATTTTCACAGACAGCTAGACCACTTTAACATGGGAAGTCACATAATTTTAAAAGAGACGTTGACGTCACGATGGATCATTTGTAGTGTAAGCTTCTTTGTAGCTGAACCCATACAAAGTGTTTAGGATGAAGTTTGCAAGTTGGAGTTCAGCCAGCACAGGAGCTCATTTAACTGCATCTGGACAGATGTTTGATTTCCTTCAATGCTGGCATTATACATATGGAGATGTGATTTGTTTTCTTGCAAATGTTGACACTGTTAAACTAATGATCTGAGAAAACTTACCCCAACATATTTATCTGCATGTGTATTCAGGCACATATACAAACATATACACATGTTCATAAAGCCCCATATTCTAACTGCCCAACTACCAAGTTGTTTCTCATGGAAATCTTGCTGAAGGAACTTTTGCTGGTACAAAGTGAAAAAAGGTGTCCTCAAACAGCTGTTTCTGTGTAAAATACATTAATGCAGTTAATTAGTATTGACCTTTTAGAATATTCATCATTCCATTGCTTTATTATGCTGAAAGTTCACTTTAAAGGAGGTATAGCTGGTTCTGCAGGGAGAGGCTAAAAGAAATCTCAGCTGGGTTTTATTTTTATGCTAATGTTAGAAAAAAAATGATTTCTGCAAGGTAGCCTTAATTTGCAACATCATTACACTTTCCATATTTATTCTGTGTTATTGTAAACTTTCTTATAACGTGTTGTTTATCAGATGATTACTTGGGCAGAACATGAAGGTTATTTGTATAGAAATTGCTTAATAGTCATGCTTTAACATATTTTTCTTGAAGAAATATCTTTATCCAAATAAGCAAAATAATTATGATCCCTCAAATACATCACAAGTCCATTGAAAATTATTTGAGACCTGTATTAGGGATGTTTTAATGCAGTATATTAATGGTTTCTTATAAGCCTTCAGTAAGTTTGTGTGAGGATACATAAGTTTACTGCAGATTTTTACTTGAGTTTCCATGTTTTCTGTTAATATTTTTTCTGGAGCTCTGCTGTGCAGACTTCATCTGCTGTTTTATGAAGAAACTCAAACACTATGAACATTTGAAAATTATATGTGATTTTTGATAGTGAACCTGTCCAAAAAAGAGGTGGTGCAGGTCATATCCGTGGCTGGTCATTTTTGTACTCCCTCCTTTAGTCTTCCTATGTGAAAGAGAAATAGGAGTCTCTTGAGATGCAGTTTCTGCATATGCAGTATTCAAGTTACAAATACAGGTTCCAAGAAACAAACTTTCAATCTACATGGCTTCTTATGCACATATTATTTATTTCACAGTTTTGGGAGTGCTAAGATACGCTTCCTACTACATTGGAGGCTTGCACCTTGCAAAACTGTAGTCTGGATTTCTACAGCTAAGAGTTTCTTTCAGTTCCTGCTGCTATATTAAGGTTATTCCAGTGATTCTTACTTAACTAGATGCTGGCACTACGGGATTTTTCATTTTACAAGTTACCATGGTGCCTACCAAAGAGAGGCTTAGGGGACAGGAACTCCAAAACAGCTGCCATCTCAACAGGATTAATACAAGTGTTTGATATTTGTCTATGAGTTTATGTAATGCACTAAACACAATTATCCCATATTCATATTAGTATCAAGTGTATTTGATAATCTCTAGGTTACTATAAAAAATGCATCTTATTTTATATATGTATAAATGGAGTCACTGAAATTTCTGCTCTGAAATTTTTACACAAGTTGGAAAAGGAATTATTCATACATCAAAGAGTTTGTAGTTGATTAGTCAAGTGCAGGAAGCAACACTGTTCTGCTGCATTAGTATTTGCATCTCTACAGCAGCAGCAGGACAACCTTCCTTTTGATGAGAAGGCTGTCTAAGCTATCTGACCAGTAAGTCAAAGAGGTAAATAATGTGTGAATTGGGAAGAACTGAATGTGTGTGTAACTCCCAGAGAGCACCTAGGGAAACAGGCTATAAACCCCAGTATGTTTCAGTGGGAACAGATGCTCATTAAGGATGTGCAACAGGAATGCAGGACAATAGGATTCCTGAGGGTGTCTCCAGGAGCTGGATATATGCAGAAATATTGTAGCTTTGATGTTCACACATCTAGTTTAAGTACAGATTACTATAAGCATTTGCAAATTATTTCTATTTTACATTTGCTTTTAAGGGCTTTTTATTCTAGCCTAACTAAATTAAAGGAAATGTTGGGATACATCAAAACACTCCTAACCCATTTAAGGGAGAAAGAAAGCTTGAATACAAAATCTGGACTTGCTGGACACACTTTTGCAATTGCCTAGCTTTGCAATAAGTTATTTTAAGACTTGACACATAGCAGTAGCTTTGCCTAGTCTGAAAGTTAGTCCCATGGAAGCCAGGAAAGGGACTTTCCCACTCAGAGATGAGTGACAATGGGCAAGGCTCTTTAGCGTGAAAGTAACAGAAAATTCAAATCAGTGTCCCAAAGAAGCTTACAGTTGTACATAGTTGAAATTAGAAACACAGCCCGTTACTAAGTGTATTTTCAAAACTTACCGCAGAGGGGCCGCACTTTGGAGTCTCTGTTCTGCTATATAAAACCATTTCTGCTGGATCATACAATAGTGAAAATGGGCTAATTGGGCAGAGCTAGGCAGTTAAATACATAGATGTACAGAGACACCTGCGTTCCCCTGAACTAGTTTGTTCTTGTGTGTCTGGGTTAGATTCCAGGACCAGGTATCCCATAAAGCATAATTAAAAATCCTAACTTGATTTTACTACGGCTGTTGTTCCTGCTGCTGCCATTCATGCTGTCAAAGGACAATTGCTCTCATTAACCAAATGAAAGTACCGTTTAGGGGAATGCAAATTCAACCAATCTTACTCAGCACTTGGCCTGTCATAAAGGTAAGCAATCTCTGACTGTCTGCTAAAATTTTACACTTCCCATGGGCAGTGAAGCAGTGAGTTTTTAGCCAATGTCATGCTTCTTTCTATGCCAAATGATTAATATGCTGGTAAAAACTTTATACACACTTATTCATAAACAAACTTATCTGATTCTGTGCTGCTAAAAGCTTCGGCATTTATAATTAAATGACATCAGCAGAAAGAAACCAGCTGAAGCTAGAACTAGGCAGTTTAAAAGCTTAATGATGATGTTTAAATCTTCCACCATATTTGCATTGTGGCATCTAAGGGAGATTCTTTGTGTTTTTTATCATGAGGGAGGGAGATATAATAGTAGCTCCTTCACAATGTTTTCTTGTGTGCACTGTGTTTGGTTGTTAGGGAGGAAAAAAATTAGGGCAGTGCAAAAGCAGCCTAAATATTTTTACAGGAATATGTTTGAAGAAAAAACTAAAGAAGACAGCTGTTGGTTGTGAAGATTGTAAAGAGATGGGGATGGACAGTCTTGGACTCTGCTTTACTAAATTAAGGTGTTCATGAGAAATAAATTAAAGCCAAAATTGCAAGACAGTCCCGTCTGCAGGTCTTTAATCTGCCTTCCCTTAGAGAAGAAGGAAATTGGACTTAAATCTCCCAGTCTGTGAGAGGGGTCTTGAACCTCTGAAGGGCTGGGCAAAAGTTGAGGCATTCAGGGCTCCTTGTCAGGCCCTGATTTTAATGCATAATTGGAGGAGTATGCAGGATCTCAGGTCACACCATAAGTGCAAGCTCAGTTTTGAAATAACACCGTTCCTTAATTTTTACTAGATTTAGACTGAACTGTCATTTCCCATAAAGTAAATTCATGAATACAGCCTCATAATTTCTCATACTGTTTCTTCCTGTTACTTTCATGATTTATCATAACTCATCAAATTTAGCCTGTCTTACATTAAAAAATAAAGTATTACATAAAACACTTGTATATTTAAGATAACATACGTGTGAATATAAGGTGTTTTCTGTGAATGGTTGGAAGGAGATTTTTGTGCTTGCATGTAATCCACTAAGTAAATAAATAAACATACCAACTTTTAAATACAGTTTTTTAAATCAGAATTTCCGCTTTTTTTTGGTTTTGTTTTTTTTTTTTCAGTTGGGAAGATATTAAGCTGTAGTAAAGGAGAATAAATTACAAGATGAAATGTTTCCACCCTGATTCCTTTTTTCCTTTTTTTCTGTGGTTCCCCCAAAGCAGGTATAATACTCAGATCAGTCATCTAATTTATTAATTCCCTGAAGCTTGAAAGAGATATCTTAGGGCAAAAGAATGTAGAAGCAATCTGAAGCAATGCAGTATTCAATTATTTATTTGTCTCTCCCCTTAAAGACTGCCTCAGTTCCAGATCTTCCCATTTCTCCTATATAATTAATGGGACATATAAAACACAGTTCAGAGAAATTTGGCTGGATTTAAAAGCATGTATGCATGTTATTTCTTTCCTGCATCATAGCGAGTACATAGGCACATGCACGCCAGTTTCTGCTTATTTTTTCAGTGTATACATGGTGTGTTTCACTGTGTGATGAAATTGAAGACACCTGTTTTTCCAGACAGCTTAATTGTAATTATAATTTGGAGGAAGATATCTGCATAGATGTACAGAATGCATTTGTAAATATGTAAGTGGATATATGTAATTTTTTTAATTTAGGCCTGAATCATTATTTCACTTAGTAGTACTGAGATAGATAGACTTCAGCAAACTACATATTCCTATTCATTTACTCACCATAGACAATATTTTAGAACAGGAACGAAGATCTCTCTAAAGTGAAGGTAAAAGGAATATAAAAAGTTTAGGTATGCTGGCTGAGTAGAACTTTGAATCCAGATTTTAAAATGTAGGCTGTAAGGTGAGAACTACCACTGAATTCTTCAGCTGCTTCTTTCCTTTTTCTTGAGAAAAAAATAATAAGAAAACAACTGATTGCCTCAGATGTGATATGTAGAATCATTGCTATGTCATTCAGGAGATTCCAGGTTGTGCAACTCAGTCCATCATAAATCCCCAAACAGATTTCAGACCCTCTTCTGCTTATGGTTCTTGTAAGCTTGGCATAATCAACCAGACAACAGATGCGTTATTCCTAGACACTCTCTTCTCTTCCCCAAGGGAAATGCCCAGATGGGAATAGAGAGCTACAAGCTATCACTGCCCGTACTCTGAAACAACTTGGCATCATACTCATGAAAGTAAGACTTTCAGAAATCAGGGGCTAGACTTTTAAAGGTATGTATGTGCCAAAGAGTATTTTAAATACCAGGCTTTGCACAGCTGAGGATCTGAAACTCCACCATTTCATACATGTTGCTCTTTGGCTCCTAAATACGTAGGGGGTATTGAAATCCATTGACTTGTGCATCCATTAATTGCAGTAAATTGTAGATAGTTGTTAGATTATAATAAAAATAAGGCTGTGTGTGAAGCAATATTTTCAAAATATAAAAAATGTTTGGGTTTTATTTTGAAGTTGATTGGTTTAGATAGTTAAATGTCATAAAAATATTTAGGACATTATAATTAGATTCCTTACTCTTGGCTGCCACATATATTATTAGCCATATTGAGGAAAAGATTGTGTGTCTGAGTGTGTGTGTGTATGAAATGTATGACCTGATTTGTAGACACAGAATTCTGCAAGGAATATGTAAACTAAGTTATGTGGTTAAACACAAGATGTGCTTTGTATTTGGGTGTCCTATGTAGTTTCTAGATAAGTAAAATCCAATTAATGGAGTATTTCACTACTGATGAAGTCTTCAGCTTCTAGAAATCATCGGTTTCCAGTAACTGAATACTGGCCAGACTTGTTGGGGACGCTTATATAAATTGTCTTCCACAAAAAATATTTTTAAATGTAGTGCATACTTTTTGCTTATATCTCAAAACCCTATGATATTAAAAAATGTGCCTATGGATAAATGCATTCTCTTTCAGTGCAACCCTCTCCCAGGTTTGTTAGACTGATCCGCATAACTCAAAGTTCTGTGTAAGGACACAAATGCTCTATTGAAGTAGCAAGCACTACCCCTTTCTTAAAATTCAGATCCTGTTTTACGCTCTAATGTACTAATCTAAGCCTTTCAACAGAAGAAAACAGATGCAAAAATCATACTATTAAGTGTGGTAAATATAGTGATTTATAGAATTCAGCCTTTGCAAGTTTTCTATACAGATGTTAAAAGAATTATTTATTTCTCTTTGTCTGGAGCTGATTTAGCACTAGAAACTCCAAAGCAAATGCAGTTTGCCCTTGAACAATAGTATAGTCTAGAAATGTAAGGTAGTTTCTTTATTCTGAAAACTGTGTGAGCTGTGTGAATAACAGGTTTCTTAATTTGCACACATTAAGTAGGCCTTTCATGTTGTTTTTAATATGTAGTTTACAGTAAGTCAGGTTATGATGCATGATGCTGGAAGCAGGGTGAATGAAAGCACCACCTTTCCCTCCCCTTTGTGAAAAAGGAAAGAGTAGGGAGGAGGATAAGTGTCTTAACAGCTGTCATTGCCAAAGATTATTTAAAAGCTGTAAAAGCCTTCATTTGCCTTCAGGAGTTGTGACATATGGTCAGAAATGGTTTGAAGATTTATTGTCATCTTTGTTGGATGAGATTCAAAGTGTTCTTTAACAAGGATCTTGTCCCTTATCATCCTTGGAAAAATCCTTCAGAAATTGTAAAGCATACAGAAAGCACACAGAGAATAACGAACCTCAGATTTTTTCTTTTTTTTTTTTAATGGAAGGTGATAAGCAGGGTTTCTAGATTAAGTAAAAGAGATATTCATGGTAAAAGTGAACCTCATTTTTTACTTGCAGTCCAGCTTTTTTATATGGCACCATTTCATCATTTGCATCAATGACATTGTTCCTTACCCAATTAATTAAAATTTCAGGTGCAAACTGTGCACACTACACATCTCAGGGTCATTCAGTCATGATTTAGAGGCATAAAGATTCTCCATGCAAAAACACCTATCCACTTTGTCTGGACCTCCTTCCCCCCATAGTTAACAGACTTGGATTTCAAATTTTGAAGGTACGATCAGACCTTTCCTCCATGAAAACTTCAGAGGCTAAGAAAGTGACAGGAAGGTAGCAAATGACAGGCCACCTGATCAAGCAAAGCAGAGGCTAATGGCAAAGGGAAGACAATTGACTGAGCATGGGGATGCTTAGAACCAAAACCAACCCCAACTGTGTGTCTTCAAAAGCTAATGAGCAAATTTTCCCTAGCTTTGTTTTCAAGCTGAAGCTACATGGAATAAAACTGTGCCTGCTCTTGCTCATGCTTACTACTGCACCTGTGGGAATTCAAAATAAAACCCATTGCGATGAATATTGAAAGGCACATTGATCTTGAGGTGTACAAGTTACCAGTGAGATATGGCAAAGGGCACCTTTCTTATCCACCTTAAACTTTCCATAAGTCAGACTGATTTAAACCTTAGCTGAATAAAATCCTCCAATTTTAGCAGGATTGACAAGAATTTATTGTGTTCCAGTAAGAAAATAACACAGAAACATAATAGAATCATAGATTCATAGAATCATTAGGTTGGAAAAGACCTTTGAGGTCATCAACTCCAACCGTACCTGTCTACTAAATCATGACCCCAAGCACCTCATTTACCCACTTTTGAAACACCTCCAGGGATGATGACTCAACCACCTTCCTGGGCAGCCTGTGCCAGTGCTTGATAACCCTTTCCATGAAGAATTTTTTCCTGTCCAATGTCCAATCTAAAGCTCCCCTGACGCAGCTTGATGCCATTCCCTCTTGTTCTATCACTTGGGAGAAGAGACCAACACCCATCTCTCTGCAACCTCCTTTCAGGTAGTTGTAGAGAGCAATAAGGTCACCCCTCAGCCTCCTCTTCCCCAGGCTAAACAATCCCAATTCCCTCAGTTGCTTGTTTTAAGACTTTTTTTCCGGTCCTTCACCAGTTTTGTCACTCTTCTCTGGATGCGCTCCAGGGCCTCAATGTCCTTCTTACAGTGAGGGGCCCAAAACTGAACACAGTATTCAAAGAGGGGCCTCATCAGTGTAGTGCATCACTTCCTGGCTATTGCTGATACAAGCCAAGATGCTGTTGGCCTTCTTGGCCACCTAGGCACACTGCTGACTCATGTTAATTCATCTGTCAACCAACACTCCCAGGTCTTTCTCTGCCAGGCAGCTTTCAAGCCATTCTTCCCCAATCCTGTAGCTCATCACAGGGTTTTTGTGTCCCAACATTCCAATCATATTTTTAAGGGTAGCTTCACAGGACAAATTTATGGTGCTTGCAGGGTTGAATCAGATTCAGTGTCCTTCATTGTTCCTAAATAATAATGATATATCACATAAGTGGGAAATGAATCATCTACATATATAAAACTTCTCACTGTCTCCCAGCTGGGGTTACAGCAGAGCTGTCTCAAGCAGGAAGAGGACAAGAGATGGCTGCCACATTAGTACTTCATTGGCTTATAGTGGGAGGAGGCGAATGTGCTATGCAAGCATTGTATGCTTTCACCATGGTCCTGCGAAGACCATGAGGAAGGTGATCCAGCAGTAGTGACAGGCAAAGAAACCATGTAAATGCATTTTCACCACGGCTTCTTGGAGCACAAGAATCAAGGGAAGAACATTAAGGGGAAGAAGACTTAGTCAGGGAGTTTTATCACCCCTTGACATCGTTGCTGTTGTCACTAAAATTTTCTGCTCCTTTTGGCGTGAGGGAGCTTATCCAAATTACTCTCAGTTTCTGGTTTGGATGAAGGCTCAACCAGGTTTACAAAACCCACTTGTTCCAGCAACTGCTTACCATCTGAGAAAAAGCAGGAACTACTTCATCAAATTTGCTGGAAGGTTTTAACAAACTAAACCCCTCCAGAATCAACTTTTTGCACTGGGGCTGACAGACCTGCCTTTTCAATTCTCGTTACCTCCAGATGTTGCTCCATGCAGCATGCACAGTGGCTGCTATGTGCAACCCAACTACTTTATTCCCTGCCTGCCACTGCAGTAAGGAAAATGGGCCATAAGTCCAATAACTTTGGGATTTTTGCTTCTGAAAATGTTTTTACCTGTTTTATTCTTTCTTTAAATTTTCCCACCTTTCTATGGAGCTTTATTCCTCCTGGCAGGAGCTTTTGGCAGCAAGGCCTTCCTAACCCTTAGGCTGCATTCTTAAGTCCTGGTTTGCATATATGTGCATAAACCCACCAATACAAAGCCTCCTGTCTGTTTTTATTATTATCACTGAGTGGTAGGAACAACACAAATGTTTAAAACAGAGCTGCCAGTCCTGCTTGAGATGCTATCTTCTATCACACATGGGGCATTGTAGTGCAGCAACTTGAAATCAAAATTCTAGGCATGAACAGCACCCATGGCAGTGAAAAACATCCTTTTACAATATATCTAAGGATTCAGATCAGCAAATATTTTTCCTAGAGGAACACAGCAGTGGTGGGAACATCACCAGTGAGAAGAAGCCAAGTGATATAGGTCCTCAGAGCTGCCCTGCTACTCCTCAATGTGCTGACAGGGAATCCTCTGCTGTCAGCAAGACACGTCTGTGCCAAATACCTGGGCAATAAAGCAGCCACTACCTCTGCACTCTTGGAGAGGACTGTCTTCCTGGAGCCCACCTCCAAGTTGGGACTATGGGTTGGAAATAAGGAAGGAATGCATAAAAACAGAGGTGTCCACTATGGGGTGGAAGAGAAACCAGCCTTGATAAGAAGGGAAAAAAAAATCCTTTTCTTTCCATATCTATATCTTGAATAACCAAGATGAGCTATCCAAGACTATAGCGAAGCAGACTTGGCCTTTTGTGAGAGATGAGTCAGTGTAGGCCTGTGTAAGGTGTCTCAGAAATTGCTCCAACAGGGCATGCGTCACAGTGTTATTCACACTTTCTGAGACACAGAACTAACTTCTAACAGTTTTCTGAATCATTTGAGATTTGCTCCTTATTAATGCTTATTTAAGTCTTCTTGAAGGAGTTGTTAGCAAATATGTCACAGGCAGAAAGACTCTATTTTTATTTTTACTTTTATTTTTATTTTTTATTTTTATTTTTTAAGGAAGGAAAGATTATACTTAGAAGCAAATTTTAGTCATTATTATTTGATTTTTACGTAAATCACTGAGGTACCACCCCATGACTTAAAATAATGTTTTTGATACAGTTCTACAGAATCTTAAGACTCTCCAGTGGTCTTTCTTTAGTTGCTAGTCTTTCATCACACATCTGGTTTTTTTGAAAACAAAACCAAGTCAATGTATATATAACGTAATGCATAAATTTATTACTAGGAACTTCAAATATCCTGTCCCATGGATAGTTATTGTCTCACTAAATAACTCATGAAAAGAAGTTTGAATTATCGACTTTAAGTGATAGCTAGAAGACCTATGTAATAAATTTATAAATTTATCCTAATCAAATGCTGTGTTCCAGATATAAATTCTTGACTGAGCTCTGGGCTAAGGACAGATCAATAAGGGGGCAATAATAGTGTTGCTACTAGTGTGAAAAATAGTTGCTTTCCCTTATGGGAGATTTGCTATAAACTACTAGGTCAAGATAATGAAGCAGTGTTTTTCAGTCTGGAAAACTGCAAATAACAGTTCCTTTTCATAGAAGCTGATGAAATTTGTGAAATTCTGTGAAGGACTTGCCATTATTTCCAGAGAGAAATTCCAGTGAGAGGGACAAACAGGCTACTACGCTTTATTTAAAATATCACATTGCAAATATCAGCATGCATGAGAATAACATACCATGTGGGTGAAGAGATCGTTGCTTCTAAAATTAAATAAATATATAATAAATGCTAGTATCAATTCTCTATTCAGTGTAATAGGCAACATTTTCAAAGACCCTGCAATATGCCTGCAAGGAACATTCACCTAGCACTCCAAGAACAAGTGCTAAGTGATCTTGCCATACATGTATCATGCTACTCATTTGTCCCTTACATTTCTCAGTCTACTCAGTGAGCTGAAACTCTGTAGATAAAGAAGAAAGTGGACTTTTTTTTTGTAGCCCTATGCTAATTTTTAAGAAGGGAGCAGAATAACAGAGTTAGAATCTTTGGATCTAGGATAATAAGCACATTGGAGAAACCTGAATTACATAGATTACAGAATATTAGGACAATCAGGCTTTTAACTTAGAACTTGACTGCTATGTAGCTACTAGTGTGTTGCATATGAAGGTCAGGGAAGATTTTCTCTTCTTTTTCTGGAGTGAACATGTATATTCATGTGGTCTTGAAGGAGGGATAGGCAAGCACACTGGTGTTTAAATTCTTCAGTGTCAAAGTCTCTGAGACTAGGTTCTGAAATTATTTTTTGTGGGTTTTGTTGTCACTGCATCTAGTCTGTTTCAGTTTCAGTTTAGGGAATAGCTTAATATGGTGCTCTCAGTGAAGCACTGAGTTCCCATTAAACACTGTGAAATTTTGAAATGCAGAATGTAAAGTCAGTGACAAAAATACTGGCATGTGGTTTTCCAACATCAGTTGCAGTTCATTGTAGTTCTACAACTATGTTGTCTACATGGTGGGTGAATGAATGTGTGTGGCTTATAACAGGATTAGGTCATGTGGATCTTTCTAACATCTTTTATGTCAAATCTGTGCCCTAAGAAATTTAAGAAGTCAGTCAAAAACTGTTGGAAAAGAGCATGATGTTCCCAGCATGCAAAAAGTGTCAGGAAATTTCTCTTATTATTGGTTTGTTTCTGACAGAAACATCCGTATTTTTATGTCTTATTTTATGACATCTTTTATTATGAAAACTGTTTCTTAGAACAAGTTCTCTGACTTAACCTTTCTAATTGTTATACGTGGCTGGAGTAGTATTGACTTTCTTTTATCTAATGTAATATTGCAAAAATAGACCTTAGAGATGTAAATCTTTCTGTCTCTTTTACTTCTTATGTGAGGGTGTAAAGAGAAAAGGGCTGATAAAATATAAAGCCATTCACTGGAATGAAGGGCTGCTTTTCAAAAGCAGTACATAACCTGAAGGGAATACAAGGAGAAAAAATGCATCAAAAATGGAAAACCACAGAAATACATACACAGTATTTGATTACAATCTGAGAATTCCTGTTTTACCTTAGGAATGGTATGAATGGTTATTTTCCCCTCTATGTTATAGTTAATAAAACATTTGTAACTCTTACTAAGGACAGACAAAAGCCTCAGAAAAAAATTACTTGTCTATATCTCTATTCATAAGTACGTATTTTCTACCATGATGGGAGCATGCACAATGAAGTACCTTAAATTACAGATGCAGATAAAATAATGAGTGTGTCTTTGTTTCAATGTTGTTGAAGGTCTTCCTAAGACTTCACCACACAGCTCTGTGGGATTCTTTTCTACAAATTTTAGACCATATGCAATTTTTAAGAATTCATATGGCTCCCTCCTCACTAGTTTTAAATGCCAGTAAGACCACTAGTGACTTAGCATTTGACAGTGTAGTTTAAAGAAATTTGAAGGTAACAAGTATATATTTTTTCCTCCTCGGTGCCCAGATATAACTGTAATGAGGTTTGGAGATACTGAGTTTTGAAGCAAATCCATTTCCTTTCAAAAGTATGAAAAGCAAACGGATGTGCAGGTCTCTGCAGTATATGGAAGGTATGAGTAATCCTGTCAGATTTACTCTTTCAGTATTCAGCAGACTACTTAAGGAAAGAGATATTAATTCATTTTTAATGTTAAGAAAATACAGTCATTAAAAAGCAGATAACACAAAATGCCAGAAATGCTTTTAACATTACACGAAGTGCGCTGCTTGCCTAAATAGCTCACTACTTTTGGAGATCTAGATATGCTGAGGTATTAAATATTAAAATAGAGGTTGCTTTTTAAAATGCAGTGTTTCTTATCAGAAAAACAGTTTGAACAAGCAGTGCTTTTGTATAATGCATGATGTTGCTAATAAGAGAGTCTTGGAAAATAGTTTTTCACACTGTAAGAGTGACTAGTATTTTGAATAAGAAAGATTCTTTCTTTGTTCGTGTTCTCTTACATGTATATAACAGTGCTGTCAAGCTGCATGTGATTATAAATTTGCAATACATTCTGAGTCACATGATGTCCATTCTGGGTTTTATTCTCTTTTTGTATATTTACTGCTTATCAACTCTGTAAGCAGGCTATACATAACCTTGATTAGAAAGTCATTCTCAAGGAGTAATTATTGGTGGTTCAGTGTTGGTTTAGATGAATGTGTTGGAAAGGTTCTGCAGGGTCTGTTCTATGTCTAGTGTTATTTAATATTCATGGTATTGATTTGGTTGACACAACAAGAGCAATGCTTATTCAATTTTCCAATGACACTAGCCTGTTCATGGTTGAACCTGCAGCATTAAAGGAAAATATTATGATGGAGAAACAATTCAAAAGAAAATAGGATGAATTTAAATGAAAAAAAAATTAGTCTGGGAGAAATAGCAGTTTAAGTACAGACTAGAGAATGATTGATTACATAACATTTTAAAGAAAAAAGTTTATAAGGCCATGAGGCATTGCAAACTGAGCAGAAGTAAAAAATGGCATGATATTGCCAACACCCCCTGAAGTATACATTAGGATGGATGGGCAGGAGCATTTTCGGAGAGATATATAAGGATACTCTATGCTGTGATACAGTCGCGTTTTCTCCAGGTTTGGATACAACTGAGAAAAAGCAATTGCAGATAGCCCAGGCAGAGTAATAAAAATTATGAGACAATATAGCCTCTGAGAAACTCAAGTTTTTCAGTTAAGAAAAAGTCTTGAAATGTGAAAAAGTAGCTATTAAATATATATATATATAAAGTTCTTCAGATTTTTGAAAAAAAAAATAAAAAGAGAAAGAGGTATTTGACATCATAAACTTTCTAATACTAAGATCATGGGACGAGAATTCAATAGCAAATGAGACAAAAATCTTTTAACAATGGCAGAGACATTGAGAAGTGGGAGGTGGACAAGAGCTTCGTGTTTTGTTCTGAGAGATTTCCTTGGCACAAAGAGCAGTTCTTGTCCAGCCCAGGTACCATTCTTCTTCTTGCAGAAGACAGTAAATTGTGATCTCACTTCAGGATAGGCTTGGAGTTTATCAATAGAGGGCCCAAACCTTTTACCTTATGAATCAGTGATATTTAAAATTTTTTCATGGTAGAAATTATGTGTTGGTAAGAACTAAGTAGCATAGCTGTGTGGCCTTTTGGGTTGTGACTTTGAACTTATATTCAAATGGACAGACTAACAAAGTTTTTATCTATGCAAGTATTTAAGCAAATTCCCAAGGCACTGGAAAATTTTCCAACCAAACAATTAGGGATGTGAAGTAGATGGAAATAACACGTAATATTGTGTGCTTAAGACTATACGTGAAAGTCTGTTTTTTTGTTTGGTTGGTTTGGTTTGTCTTGGTGGTAACAGTCAATTATATGCCTTAAGAGCAAGTACAATAACATTTTCTCTCACCATTAAATAATAAATGATCACTATTATGGGAAAGTGAGAGACTTCAAATAAGGCCATATCATAACATGGAGCTAAATGTCTTAAGAGCAAAGGCCACTAGACTGGAAAGACCTGGATTCAGTTTTTGCCCTTGACTTGCTACTGACTTTGAACAAATCACTTTTGTCTCTTCCTTCCTTTCCCCTAGGTGCCACTTGCCTTATGTAAACTAATTCTTTTGAAAGCAGTACAATGCATGCCTCTCACTGTGTATTTAACAACATGGCCACCCTTGTTCCATTGGGTACTTTAGGGAACTATTATTATTTAATAACAGCAACACTGTAAGACAGAAAAGGAAAGGTTGTAAGTAAGGTTTGTATGCAGAGCACACATCTAGTCTGGTTAGACACAAGGCCTTGTGGTGAGAGATTATACTATTCAGCCAGAATGTGCTTCGCTGCTTATTCCCTATAAAATATTAATATTCATTGCTTGCTATGTTATTCACAGCAACAACAATAAAAGAAACTAAGTAAAAGATTTTCATAATAGTCACTCTAGTAATCTGAATATATATCCCTTACATAATCCCAGTCCTGTTGTCTTTTATCTTTTCTAGTATTATAAGGCCCTTAATAAGTACTTTAATTAAGAGATATACTTAATGTTATAAATATTAATGTTGGGCATTGTTACAGCTCAAAGAAGGTAGACATGTTATCCCCAGACCATTTTATGCATGCCTGTTTTTATTTAGGTCTTACATGCATTTTTGTTCTGAATCACAAGTATTGATGTGGTAATTTTATAACCCATTGGTTTTGAAGACTACAATTCCTAATAAATATAAAGTTTCCAGTAATCCATTATTTGCAAATACTGTAAGTGAAAGGGATTAGATCCCTTGAGGCATTTCGGGGTAACAGAATTATCTCAGTGTCAGGTAGAATACCTTTTCAGCATTATTTGGGTAGACTAATGCCTCTAAACTAATCATTAATTAAAAATAGTAGTATTGATACATATGGACGGAAAGCCTGAGATCTTTAGTAACACTTGATTGAATATATATTACTGCAAATACATCAGCACCTGGAGATCTGAAATCCTATCTCAGCCTAGATTCTGTTGCAGCCTTCAGTCTGTTCATGATTTCTCATTAAGAAGATAGGGGTTGGCCTGCAAGTTTAATACCAGCCTTCAACTAACTTTTTTTTAATTCAATGAAGAAAAAGAACAATGCCTAAGGAAAGCTGGATTTGGCCATACTGAGATGCTGAGGAACAGTTTATTCTTTGAGACTGCATTCAATGGGATTACATCAATGTGGTTATAAAGCAATGTGGTTGCAGAGCATATTCAGATGAATAACTTTTAAAATGGGCATGTTTCTTAGGGGAAAAATGTTTTTGTAACAGTTTTATACTGTTTTTAATACTTGGATGCAAATGATAATTTTTTTGTAGAAAAGACTGTTTTAAAATGTTTTAGCCATTTATAATTTAAATTATTCTCAAACATTTTAATGCATTTTTCTTTTTCAGAACAATCTCTGAGTTATATTTCTCAAGATTAATGTTTACTTTCTGTGATAGCCAAGCACTATCGACTGTTTCCACTTGGTGCTTTTACATTCACATCAAGTTTCGGTTGTTTGAACAGTCTTTTGTATCTTGCAGTTACCATGGATAGCTTTAGACCATTTTTTAAGTAACTGAAACTTTAGTGTCCAAGATCGAACTCCCAGATTCCCTTTACAGTCAAGGAAGAGGCATTGCCAGAGAGCAATTAATCTCATCATGAAATAGGGAGCTACGTCAGTCAAATAGATTTCCTTCCAGTGAAGTCTATTTTTCTCATTCGTTGTAGATATCCTGACTCTCAAATTTAGACATAGTATATTTAAATATCTGACATTAGAGGCTTATCCTATTTGTCAATCACTACCGCACATAGAAAAATTTTATTCGACAGAGAAGTGTTAACTTGAATTTCAAATGTTGTTCTTGATAAACTTTGTAACTTATTGGTTGAATTTCCAATTAGATCTGTTTATATTTGTCATACACTTTGTACTGAAAACAGTCTGCAGTATTCATCAGCTGAGAAACATTTTGATTTCTTGCTTTGAAATATCTGAAGTCACTTATTCCCAATACGATATTGTATGCCTGTGCTGGTGAAAATCATACAGACATTTTTCATGGCCAGATTACAAAGGTGAGAAAGTCATACTTCTGTTTCACATCAAAAAAGGAAGTAGGATTTGATTTTGTGCTGGCATTCAGTTGGGAATCATTTACATGATTTTGTACTGGCATTCAGTTGGGAATCATTTACATGCATGGCAAGAATGAAACTTCAGCAAGTCAAAACAGTTGGCTTTATGTAATTCAGAGCTGTCAAATCTCACACACTGAACATGAGATTCCTGGCCTTCTACTCTTTTGATTCCTATGCTTATGCTTCTTTACAGTTGCACCTGTGTATTTGCTGTACAATGCCACAGTCTCTCTCCTGCTCCATGAATCCCTGTGCAAGTAGTGCTGCACTGCCTGGTCTGGCATCTGCTGACCAGCTGTGTATGCAGTATAAAGTCAATAAATAAATAAAATATCAGCAGTGCTGTACTGCTTCCAGGACATTTCCTGTAGCTTGGTCTTGCTTCAAAGGACCCATAAGTGGGCATTTTCCCTTTTTGCAGCCCTGTGTGCAGTCTTGTAGCAGTCCTGATAACACGTAGAATGTGTAATGAGAAGTTTTCTATAATAGTATAAAAGAAAGCTAAGAAACATGTACATTCGTCTTTACCGCAGAGATGAAAATGGTAACTAAATGTATAAGATTCTTGTGATTCAGATCCAGACAGTTTTCTGAGGGTTTATGGCCATACAGATATAAAGTAAATCTAAAAAAAAAAAATTTCTTTGATTGTCTAGGAAGTAACAGATTCAATATATTTTGTCGTATGAGAGTTTGTCATATGTATGTAGCTAAAGGAGGCAATGTGATGTATGACAACATAACAAAAATAATATAGTAAAGGAAAGAGAAATTATTACCCTTTAATCCAAAGCAAAACTACTGCATAATCATTCAAGACCGGAAAGCAAAACCGGTAACAAAACCAAATCAGTGAAGCCACAGTCTGTCCCTTTCAGGGGGTGAAATCTACCCACAAGAATAATTTCTTTTCCTGTATACATGAAAAAGAAATAAATGAGACATTCAAATAATGGAAGAATCTGCATATTCGTCATTGATACGGAAATGAAATTTGCTATGCAGACATGATAAGAGTTGCATTTCAGTAGCATTGATAAGTGAACGTCAAAGCATAAATTTTTAGGAGACAATTCGGTTACTTTGGCAACTCAGGCATTATTAGTCACTTCTGATAAGGCATCCTTCTTTCATTACCACCTGTGGCCTTTGCTGCTCTGTTTCCTGGTAACATCAAATTGTTTTGATAAAAAGTAATTAACATATTCAGCTTTAACAAGACTATACATAAATTTGATCATCTTTATTGTTTCTTTTCAAGACAGCATAACAAAATTTAAAAGTAGGCTTTGTTTCCTTTTCTTTTTTTCATTCCTAACCAAGCCTTAGAGTATTACACTAAATTACTGAAGCACCTGTATATCCAAGTCCTTTAAAATAATACAATTAGGTTTAAAAATGCCAGTTAGGATTGATGCTTTAGAGTAGGTGATATTTGATTAGCATTGACCTATAAAAAAATAGAAAATTGTTATTGTGAGAAATTTGAGAAAATTGCAACAATTCAGAGATACAGAAAATAGTTAAAAACCCTTTGAGAGTGTAATTATTAATTATTTCTGTTGTGAATTACATTGATATATTTAACCACATTTTAAAGTCCTGGTGGTCCTAAGTCAGGAAAAATACTAACTTTTAAATAAGTTTTGTACAAAGAATGTTGTTATTTTTATCCAAATGATTGCTTGTGTTAACATACAGGAAAAAAGCAAACCCAAACCACATTCGTATGTATGTTTTTCTGTATGTGCTACCACTCTGTTTTTCAGGATGTAGGTTTCTTTCCTTGCTGATGCACTTAGCACGGCAAAGGAGTCAAGACAGGGAAGCTATAATGCTGGTGGCAGCAGCAATCCCCTGAATTAAATTACTGATTATTTCAATATATATGATTGCACAATTGCAGAATGGTTGAGGTGAGAAGTCTCTGTAGACCATTTTGTCCAATCCCTTTGCACAAGTTTAAAACAGAGTCAACCAGAGGAAGTTGCTAAGGATGGAGTCCAGCTGGGTTTTTAATAACTCCAAGGCTGGAACATTGTTGACTCATATTCAACTTTTTGTCCACCAGGCCGTTGCCTAAAAGCCTGCTTTCTTGCCAGTCAGTCCCCAGTCTGTACTGGTATATGGGATTATTGCTGCTCCAATGCAGGATTTCCCATTTCCCTTTTCTGAACTTCATGAGAGTCCTTTTAGTCCATTTCTTGATCCTGTTGAGGTCCCTCTGGATGGTAGGACAACTTTCTGATATATAAGTGACTCCTCTGTGTTTTGTATAATCTGCAAATTTGCTAAGGGTGTATTCTGTCCCATCATCCATATCCTTACTGAAGTCAAAATAAAACACATCCTCTGTTCTGTTCTTCCTTCATCCACCAAGCTAGTCATTTTACTGTAGAAGTTCATTGGTTTGGTCAAGCACAATTTACCCTCCATAAATCGATGCTGAGTACAACCAGTCACCTCTTTGTCCTTTCATATGTTTAGAAATAGCTTTCAGGATTATTTGCTTTATCACCTTCCCAGGGACTGAGGGGAGTCCTTTTTTCCCTTCTTTGAAGGTAGAAATGACATTTGCTTTTTCCAGGCCTGAGAAACCTCCCCGGCTTGCTATGACCTTTCCAAGATATTCAAGAGTGGTGTTGTAATGATGGTAGCCAACTCCCTCAGCATCCCTGACTGCATCCAGACCAGGTCTAGGTTACGTACGTTCATTTAGTTTACACATTCCCTAACCTGATCCTCCTCCATTGAGATGAAGTCTTCTTTGTTCTAGGCTCTTTCAGAGGTCTCAGGACAGGGAGTGCTGAAGGCCAGACTTGCCAGTAAAGAGCAAAGCAAGGAATGTGTTGAGACCTCAGCATTTTCCTTGCCCTGTGTTGTCAGGTCTCCATTCCTGTTCAGCAATGGGCTCACCCTTTCCCTAGTTTTCCATTTCCTGTCAATATACCTGTTGAAGTCTTTCATGTTCCCTTTTCTGCTGTTGCCAGATTCACATTCAGGTGGGCTTTGACTTTCCCAGCCAAATATACTTTAATTTTAGACCAGCTCATTTTTTTAGGGGGAAAAAATGGTGCAAAATGTGTTAGTGTATATGTGGGTGTGCATTTATGTGTGTGTTGGCACATATATATGTATATATATTCCTGTATATATTTAATGCGACTCAGTAAACGTAAGTTCACTGTCAGTAAATTCTATAGAATACTCAAACAGACTGAAAAGAAATGTGATCTTGTTCCATATTTGTTACATATTTCAGGGGCCTGAAAGAAAAAGAAACACTAAAAATTAGTGCAGAGAGCAGAACTGAACAGTTGACTGCTTGCCAGACTTCTGGAGTAGCAAGAACTAGCCATTCTTTTTCCCTAAAATATGACCTCACTGCTCTTGAAAAATAGGTATTATGGAGGGTGTTACTCATGTAGGCTAATATTGGTGGAAACTTAGTGGCTTAGGAGCCTATTTTAGAAAATGTTTTCCAAGTACAAGAGCAGAGACATATAACAACAGAAACTTTAAGTATCTACCAACACCATATGCATCCCAGAAGTCTGTATGTAAGTAAAAGTCACAGAATTAATTTTAAATTTAAACAGGTTTAATTCAATTTGTAATGTGGAAACGGCAACTCAGTAACTGGTTGGTTAAAACCTTATACATGCTAAACTCATGAAACACACAAAATAGAAAATTTCTGTCTGTATATGAAAATGAGTTTGAACTCTGGAGTGATGTATATTAAGGTGTTGACAGTTTCAATCCCATTGATTACAACGTAATAGCACCAGCAAATAGCAGTTTATAGAGAGATGAAAGGAAAATCAATATCTGTATCTTCAATATCTATAACTGAAGGCAGATAAATCGGAGAATATGTTTTTCCGTTGCAACTCAGACAAATATATCAAATATTTTCAGTATGTGGGGTGTTTTTGTTTTGTGAAAAGTGAGAAACTCTGAATATATTAATTCACAAAGTAAAGCACTCTATTAAAATGTCAAAATATTTACCATTTCACGGTGTCGCATAAAGCTTTTTATTAGCAGTCATTCACATTTTTTTAACTTTTTTCTCTGTAGATCTATACAGTTGCTAGAAAGTACTGCACATGACAGTTTCTAATTAACTGTTCTTTCTTTATTAATAGTCTTTGATTTTGTATAAGTGTAAAGAAATGTGTCAGTAAGTTCCTTCTGAGAATCTGCTGAATATTGATGGTGATCGCCCTGGCATTTTTTTGGTATGCATTCTAGTTCTCAAAGACTGCAAAAGATTAGAAACCAACTTGGGAGACTCCTGTGAATATTCTATGTGACCTTTAATCCTCTGTGCAGTTCCCTGTAAGAGAATGGCATAGGTTAAATTAAAGCGCTGTTACAGAAATTGCCATTGAGTAGTCTTTTTAAAGTATCATTTATTGTTTCATTTGATGAAATAAGTTTTCAGAAGCCTGACTACAAATTTCCATGACTTAGTACTATTTTTTCTGATTAGCTTTGCAAGCAAAGCTTTCCTTATTTTCTTAGAAGAAATGGAAGGAAACAGCTTATTTTATGTTATAATGTAGGGAGGAGAAGACTGCTTGCTATTATCAGCTTTATTTCTTAACATATTTATAATTTTTATTCAGTTTTCAAACAACAAATCTGAAAAAAGGTTCTAACAACGTATTTCTTATATTGGACTATTGCTGCAACTGAACTGGAAAGTTTAATGTGAATTGTGAATTGTGTACAAATGTTACGAAGTATCTGCAGAAAACAAAACACTGCAATTTTTGAGCAACTATGC
The DNA here is from genome assembly GCF_032191515.1 of Phaenicophaeus curvirostris. Classification (NCBI taxonomy): domain Eukaryota; kingdom Metazoa; phylum Chordata; class Aves; order Cuculiformes; family Cuculidae; genus Phaenicophaeus; species Phaenicophaeus curvirostris. Next base: position 155,454,403 of record NC_091392.1, read on the forward strand.
CCTTCACTCATAAAATATAATGCAAAATTCTAGTCAAAATTTGTTAAAAACAGAAATATGGAAGTATCAAGTCACTTTTTTTTTTCAGTTCACAAAGAGTAATGTATTATGAATTTCTGTTGCTCAGTCTCAACTGTTACCTCTGAGAAGGGTATGAAGTCTTCATGATCAGAGAAAAGGACAAAATTAATCAGATAAATTATTCATTAAAAATGATTGCCCATCTATAGCAACATCATGGGAAATAATGATCTCTTTTCATATTATACTGTTCAGGCCAAACAATTCACAATTGCATTAATATTTGAATTTGATATTCTGAACTAGTTTCATAGAATCATAGAATCACCAGGTTGGAAGAGACCCACCGGGTCATCGAGTCCAACCATTCCTATCAAACACTAAATCATGCCCCTTAGCACCTCATCCACCCATGCCTTAAACACCTCCAGGGAAGGTGAATCAACCACCTCCCTGAGTAGCCTGTTCCAGTGCCCAATGACCCTTTCCGTAAAAAATTTATTCCTAATGTCCAGCCTGAACCTCCCTTGGTGGAGCTTGAGGCCATTCCCTCTTGTCCTGTCCCCTGTCACTTGGGAGAAGAGGCCAGCACCCTCCTCTCTACAACCTCCTTTCAGGTAGTTGTAGAGAGCAATGAGGTCTCCCCTCAGCCTCCTCTTCTCCAGGCTAAACAACCCCAGCTCTCTCAGCCGCTCCTCGTAAGACCCGTTCTCCAGCCCCCTCACCAGCTTTGTTACTCTTCTCTGGACTCGCTCCAGAGCCTCAACATCCTTCTTGTGGTGAGGGGCCCAGAACTGAACACAGGATTCGAGGAGCGGTCTCACCAGTGCCGAGTACAGAGGGAGAATAACCTCCCTGGACCTGCTGGTCACACCGTTTCTGATACAAGCCAAGATGCCATTGGCCTTCTTGGCCACCTGGGCACACTGCTGGCTCATGTTCAGTCGGCTGTCAACCAACACCCCCAGGTCCTTCTCCTCCAGGCAGCTTTCTAGACAGACTTCTCCTAGTCTGTAGCACTGCATAGGGTTGTTATGCCCCAACTGCAGGACCCGTATTGTATTATGTATCGTATTGAAGCTACAATAAACATGGAAACAACTCCACACAAAAATTGAATCTAAAATTATTACATCATTTTACAAAGTAAAAAACCTTGGTTCAAATACAAGCGAGATCAGCAGAGATCCTTATAGTTTGTTACAGTATTGAATTTGTGCATGGAGCTTTTGAGAATGATTCAAACACACACTAGCATATGTTCAAAAAGACGTTTTTTCTCATCTTGGGTAGAAATAAGTGCTATGATGCATCTCATCTAAATTATAAGCCACTTTAGTTAGTCATTTTGTCTAAGTTGTCAGCTAGGATGCATTTGTAGGTAGGAGACACAACCAAGAATTTCTAGAAGGCAGCTATATTATCTCAAATACAGAGAAATGACAATGGTGAATGCACACACATGTACATCTGGTAGAAGAGATGTGATCTCATGTGACTTGGAAGACTGGCAACATTTATTTCAGTACTGTCATGATCGTACCCATTTTACCTGGTGTAGACTTCTCTGCATGAGATGAATCCTCTCCCAGTGTCACGTATTATCGCCTCGGACTTTGAAAGGTTAGGTCTAAATGTGGCTAACCCATATGTAGACACCTACAATGTAGAAAGTTGTATAGTTGCAGTAAATAAATCATACCTACTTGGTCTCTGAAGTTAAGTTATATCTACTAGAAGGGCCACTGATTATATTATGGTAGTGTGGGTCAGAAGTTTGATACCAAGTTGTTTGGCTCCCTGGTAGAAGGCATGTGATGCAAAATCTCTGTGACTGTCAGCAGCTGCTTTTTTCAGTCTCTATAAATCACAGAATCACAGAATAACCAGGTTGGAAGAGACCCACCAGATCATCGAGTCCAACCATTCCTATCAAAGGAAATGGCAAGGGACATTTTACTGTGACTTTAAGAAGGTATCTGTCATCGTATTCTAAAGAAACACTTCTTACTTTGGAGACAAAATAAAGCCAAAAATACGAATAAATCTAAGCTTAGTTCTTGATCCTTTTGCAGTTCTTTCAGTTTTGAATAGTGTAGGAAATGAACTTACTCTCTGCTAGAATATGCAGTTATGTGGAATGAAAGAAGAGCTATAAACTTATATGTGAATTTGCATATTTATTTCTAACAGAGTCTTGATCTGAAAATCACATAACCAAAGCCAAATCCTAAATACAAATTATATATATTATAACTTTACTCCCATATGAGATGTGTTGAAATTAAAAGGCTATAGACATAGTGCAATTTTGGCGCTATAATTATGGGTCAAGACTTGTAATTGGAAGAGAAAATAAAACAAACTTATCTCGCTTAAGCCAGCCATTCTTGGTATTTCAAGTATTCCATTCCTTTAGACTAAAATTTGTTTGAAAAATCTTTCTCATCCAAACACAGTTTTGTTGCACTAAATTCAGGTATAGTTTTAATCCAGAAAATAAGTTACTTGGACAAAGTAGTAACAGCAGTTTATCCCTTTCCAAGGTGTAAAGGGATGGGGACAGGACTGAATATTTATATATGTGAATGAGAGTGTAATTAATATTCTATAATTTAATTTTTTTCTCTGTAACTTGAAACCAGATTTTGGAGTTATATCAGTGTTAGTAATTCTTATTTTTGTCCATTCAAATATGATCATTTCTACAGAGAGTTGATTAACCAACTTTGTATATTTTAGAGGGAGTACATTTGAATGGCACTGTGTGTTGAAGTGTAGATTTGATTTAAATGCCACACCTACTAACAGTATTTGGATTTTCAGCACTAAAAATATGCTATCAAAAAGAATATTTATGCTTAGAAATTATATTTTTTTCTGTAACTATTTTTCACTTTGATTTGGAGCTTGTTTAAGTAAGTGAAAGTATTTCAGAGACAATATTTCCACAAAAAATAAAAAAGCTGAAGATGCAAGAAAACAGTTGCAAGTATTGTTAACATAGCAATATCACCTTGAGATATGGAGGCTGTGTTCAGGGGACAGCAGGATATTAGGAAACCTGAGCTATGACTATAAGCAGTTGTTTAGAAAGAATGAGGACCGTGATAGGAAAACAGATATTCAGCTTTATCCTCCTGTGTGCCTGGGAGTTGATGTAGTGGAACAGAGTACTCTGTTGGGATCAAGGAGAGATGGCATGGCCATCGTCAGTAAGATGAGATGCAGCTGACTCAAGAAATTCCCTTTGCAAATAAATCAGACTTCCAGGCTAAGAATAGGAAGATAATTTTGCTTATACTGTAGTACTGCAAGAACACAATGCTCCTGTCTCATCTGTGGGTATGGTCAAACTCTTTGATGAGCGGTAGGTTCTTTTAGCTGTACTGACTGATAGGCAAGTGGTAGAAGCTAAAGGTAGTGGTCAAGTAGATAAAAAAAAAAAAACAAGAAAACAAGAAGTAAAAGGTGAATAAACTTTTTGTTTAGAACTGGTTGCATTATGGTTCTACTTCTTTCTGCTTAAATTTTGCTTTGCAGTATTCCTCTACGCTGTTTTGAAAAACACTCCAGAGGGAAATACAACCAAGAGTGTGAGAACTTGAATGGTGACATATTAAAAAAAAAGAAAAAACAAAAAGAAACGGAATGCAGGTAAAATAGAGGTCAAACAGAAGACCAGCACAGGGCTGAACAACTCTCCATTGTATTTAAATATACTGCTTTCTTTCTGGGGATGGAATTGGAAGGAACTGCCTTGAACTTATGTGCCAGCACTTCTAAGAACAGAGATAGTAATAGTAATAGTATATATTTTGCTTACATTTCTTCAATTTATTAGTCATGGGAGAGAACAATTGCAATATGACTGTTTAAAGGTGACCTTAAAAGACTGAGGGGAATATAGGTCTGCTAGTTTGACTTCTTCTCTGGAAAAGAAGTTGTAAACATATTTAAAATTATGACAGAGAAGAGAATTATTCACCTGTTGTTTACATAAGATCACAGAAAAAGGATTCATAAAGGTCTTAAATATACTTGATTTTCAAGAATAAACTTTACTCAGTCCTCCTCAGGTTTTCTAGGGGTGTAATAGCAATTTAAATGATAGGAGACTAAAGTTAGGAATAAATGGTCAATTTCTCCAAAGGAGAAGAATTACGCTGCTCAAGCATGAGATGAAACTTGTGCTCTTTAACCTCTTTATGAATGACTTAAATGAAAGAAAAAAAAAAAGGTAGCAGAGGGGAGATAAACCAGAAGTGATTAATTTGTTAAACCTATCAAATTATCAAGGGCAATGAAATTAAAAGAAACCTAACTAATCTATATTATAGTTATAGCTCTATGTAATAATAAGTATCTGGGTGCACAAAGATAATCTGTAGATTAGATGTCATTTTTCAGGACAGTTTTTAGAGGACAGTTACTAAATCTTACTTATCAACAACTGCAAAAAAACAGAAATAAATCTTTGGGAATTTTTAAGAGTGGCCAGTGAAAAAAATCATAAACATTCTAGTGTCCAAAAAAAAGTTTTGTTCCTATCATGAATATTGCATTCAGTTCTGCGTAACTCTAATGAAAAAATATTAGAAGAGCTTCAAAATGTTAAAAAGCAGTCAGAAAATGATCATCAGAATTACAGACTTCAATACAACCACAAGAAGGGTTATAAAATACTGATGAAGCATTCTTCCTCCAGCTACAGGAGGCTTCATGCTCACAAGTTCTTGTCCTACTGAGGGACTTCAACCACCCTGACATCTGCTGGAAAAGTGGCATGGCAAGCTTTAGGCAATCCAGGAGACTCCTAGAGCACATTGAGTATAATTTCTTAATTCTACCCACCACTACCTGAAGGGATGCAATATTGGACCTGATGGTCACTAATATAAGTGAGCTCATAAGTGACATCAAGATTGGAGGCAGCCTGGTCTGCAATGATCATGCATTGGTGGAGTTCAAGGTCCAGAGGGATATGGGACAGGCGAGGAGTATAGTCAGGACCCTAAATTTATGAAAGCAGACTTCCAGCTCTGCAAGGAGTTACTCAGTAGGACCCCCTGGGACATGGTCCTCAGGGACAAGGGAGCAGAAGAGAGATGGCAAATATTTAAAGATGCTTTCCGTAAAGTGCAAGAGTGCTCAGCCCCAGATGTAGGAAGTCAGGCAGGGAAGGGAAGACACCAGCATGGCTGAGTCAGGACCTGCTGATCAAACTGAAGAACAAGAGGGAACTGCACAGACAGCGCAAGCAGGGACAGGTAACCTGGGAAGTGTGTAGTGATGCTGCCTGATTGTGTAGGGATGGGGTCAGAAAGGCCAAGGCACAGATGGAAGTCCCTGGTGATTGTAAGAAGGGCAATATTGTGTAGAACTACCAACCTGTCAGCCTCACCTTGGGGCTTAGGAAGATCATAGAACAGATCCTCCTAGAAGCTATGCTAAAGCGCATGGAGGACAAGGAGGTGATTTGAGACAGCCAGCATGGCTTCACCAAGTCCTCCCTATCCAACTTAGTGGCTTTCTATGGTGGGATGACCACAGCAGTGTACATGAGAAAACCTAATCCATCTGGATTTCTGTAAAGCCTTTGATATGGTCCCCTACAACATCCTTCTCTGTAAACTGGAGAGATATTGATTTGAGTGGACTGTTTGATGGTTAAGGAACTGGTTGGATGGTCACATTCAGAAAGTAATGGTTAACGGCTCAATGTCCAGATGGAGATCCATGACAAATGGTGTCCCTCAGGGTCCCTGTTGGGACCAGTGCTGTTTGATATTTTCATGAATGATATAGACAAAGAAATTGAGTGCACCCTCAATAAGTTTGCAGATGACATGAAGCTGAGTGGTGCAGTTGTCACAACAGCAGGATGTGATGTCATCCAGAGGGACCTATACAAGCTGGAAAAGCGGGCCTGTGTGAACCTCATGAAGTTCAATAAGGCCAAATGCAAAGTCCTGCACATGTGTTGGGGCAATCCCCGGTTTCCTTACAGGATAGGGGACAATGTGATTGAGACCAGCCCTGTGGAGAAGGACTTTGGGGTGCTCATTGATGAGAAACTTGACATGAGCTGGCAACATGCACTCACAGCCCAGAAGGTCAACTGTATCCTGGGTTGCATCAAAAAAAGTGTGTCCAGCAGGCTGAGGGAGGTAACAGGACAAGGGGGAATGGCTATAAATTGGCAGGGGAAAAACTGAGGTTAGATATAAGGAAGAAATTCTTCATGATGAGGTGGTGAAGCGCTGGATGAGGTTGCCCAGGGATGTTGTGAATGCCCTATACCTGAAAGCATTCAAGGCCAGTTTGGATGGGGCCTTGGGAAGCCTGATCTAGTGGGAAGTGTCCCTACCCATGGCAGGGAGGTCAGAAGTAAATGATCTTTAACGTCCCTTCCAATACAAAACATTCTATGATTTTATGAAAATAGACTAGGAGTCTTCAATAATGAACACAGGTAATTGATTGAGGTCAAAGGAGGTGTTGGAGATCTCTGTTAAATACAGAGAAAATGGCCAGGTCATTATGGGTCACCATGTTTTATTTCACAAGGAAATCTTATTGGCATTCAATTAAATTGTCAGGCAGTAAGTTTAAGAGAAAAAATAAATCAGCACTTGTCTCACATGACCCACAACTGTGGAACAAGTGTGGAATTCACAGGATGTTGCTGTGGCCAGGTGTATAAAAGCATTCAAAGAGCAATTGCAGAAGTTACCAGCACAAAGTCTGTTAAAGCTGTAGCAAAGCTGTTAAATGCAGTTATATACAGAGGATCAGTTTACCCTTAAACCACAATCTGCTGGCTTTCGGAAACGTGGAAGGAAATGTATCACTACTATTCCTCTTTTCCTAAACTCCGCTAGGTATCTGCTATTTGCTCTAATTATTGCATCTGCAATGCTGAATGAAAGAGGTCCTGGACCCTAAGGATTTGCAGGCTAAGTAACTCGTGGAAAGGCTCCTTTCCATTTTTGAATTAGCCTATCTAGACTAGATTGGCTAAATCTGGCTACATCATGCTGAGTCTCTTCTCAGTCTCATGATGGTGTTACTATAGCCCTAGTATACGATTCTTTGTGTGTGTGTGTGTGTGTGTGTGTGTGTATGTATGTATGTATGTGTTTTTTTACTAAGCGTGCCTAAAATAGCATGAAGGCTCTGTTGCAGTGTACCAGAACAGGCTCTTTCGACATGTTGTGGAGGGTATGGGTTGCATGCCAGCACGTATGAGGAAGTGATTATGCCCTCTACTCAGAAAACACGAGATCACACCTGCAATATTGTGCCTGCTTTTAGGAGGCATAGTGTAAAACAGACAGGAAGAAAGCTGTGAGGCTGCTTGTCCCAGGCAGTAGATTAATCTGCTCCCAGTCAACAGATATGTCTGATCTATTGAGGATGCTTGGCTTTTTTCACTTGATTTGAAAGGTTGAGAACTATCCTGCCTTGTTTGAATTTGCATGATGGATGCACGTATTTACCAGAACCCAGACAGATGTAGAGGAAAGACAGTGTGTGAAGGAAAGTCTAGCTTTTCCCGTTGATGCCTCCAAATATAGTACAGTAGTGTGCTGAGGTTGTAGCTACACAACTGTAGGGTACAAACTCTGACTGTATCCAGCACTAAGAGGTTACAGGTACAACTGCTCTCAAGGGACAGGTAGAATATCAGGGGAGAAGAGAGGTACAATATTGCAAATTTGTGGTCTGTAGGAATGCCTGGGATATCTCACTCAGGCTCAACACTGGCAACTTAACAGGACCTTGATCTTTATCCACATTTAACCAAACTGTCTACATTATTTGGCATCCCATATAGAACATGGCTATAGTAGCAAACCTATGGTGCAGATGCAGGTGTACTAACAATAGCATTTTGTCCTTCATTAAATCAGTGTGAGTTTTATCATTTAATTCAGCTGCTAAAACATAGCATGAATTTTAAAAACTAGCCTAACACTTTGATTTGCTGAAATTATTAATCAAAAATCATTAAAAGGTGATAAGAAATAGAACATGTGTGGGAGATCTGCTTTGACTACTGTTCCAAGATGTCTTTATTCATTCTTGCTTATAAAGAAAGCCAGAAAAAATATGAAAACATTTCCCTGTGGCTAAAACAGTGTTATTTTGCTTCCCTTTCTGGTAAAATACTAGCTTATAACATTTACATTCAAACAGTGTTTGGATCAGTGAAGTGGAAGTAAAAGTAACAGGGTTGTTGGGTTCTTTTATAATTGTGTGAAAGGAGCAATCACGTCACTTTATGAACAGCAAGTTCTTAGGTCAGGGAGCATTCAGAGACAAGCTATAAAATAAAGAGTAGTATAGTGAGGATATCAGTAAAATAGTAGAATCAGCACTTCTTACTCTATTTAACTGGAAAAGGATGAGGCCTACCTTGGGAACTAATGCTTCTTAACAGCATTTGGGCAGAGCACCAAAAGGAAAATGAATTTCAGAAAGAAAGAGAAAGGCTGGTAGTCAGTAGGCTAGGTAATCACGGCAAGCCACCCTAAAGCAGCTAAACACAGGATTTTAAATTGAGCATGAACAAGACTTTTAAGTCCTTGTGGATGAAACTAGAAGTCAGCAGTGTATTCATCAGATTACTCATGAAACAGAAGCTTGAAGTTTAGATATTTGCTTACTGTCCAATACAAAATGGAATTTATATAAGTAACCTGACTACTTACATAGATTTTTTTTATAAAAATACTGATTTTGATGCATTCAGTAAGGTCTACATGGGCTTTGGAATTTGTAATTGAAAGATACGTTACCTGAAGGATGTGCCCATCTTTGAATGGTCCATGCAGAGTTCACAAAGTTGAGTTTTTCAGGTTGTTACTGTTTCATTTCCTTACGTAGTTTGTTTATTCAAAATTTATTATAAAGGGTAATCGATTAAAATAGTCTAGGTGTAAATGCAGATTACTGCTCCTTCATCCTTTTCTTCCTCAAGGTGTTTTAAACTTTAATCTAAGATTATAAGTGCTGTCATAGCATACAGCAAATGTAACTCTTTAGATATATACTAGGGATTTCATTTTTTTTTTTCAAAAGTAACCACATGCTTACATTAAATCACAATGAAGAGCTGCTTTAACAGAAAGCTCTCTTAATGCTGATGAAAATCTTACTATAGTAGCATTAAATGTGGTTATGATATGTAAATAGCAAAGGTAAGACCTGAAACCTGATGATATTAGAGTGAAAATTAAGGTGCTATTTCCTTTTAAGAAATATTTGACATTGCTTTTAATTTCATTCATAAATAGTCATAGGCATTAGTTAACTTTGACATCAAGGATATTGGTCCTGATGTGTTAGTCTTTTTAAATAGGAGATATCTTGTATGTCTCTATGATTATTCACATGTCTATTAGCAGATGCAGAAGAAATCTAAGGGTTTCAAGTGTAAGTCCATTCTTATATTGTAAAGCTTAGCAACCTGCTAAACAGGTTAACTTTCATAAATTTCAGTCAATTAACAAGCCCCCCTACTCTGTTGCTCATTTCTCTTCTCTTCTAAAACAAGGTTTAATGAAGTATATGATTTTGCTGTTTTGATCCAAAAGATTTCTCTGACCATTAAAAAAACTATTCAGTTTTTTAAAATATGACTTTTAGACATTCTGTTTATACTTCTTTATCTTAAAAACATATAATTTTCTTCCGTAGCAGAGTTGTAATCATCCTTCAGTCTACTACCAATAGTTCTCTTGTCTGAGCTTCAGATAAATCCTGAGTGCTGCTTATCCCCCACATTCAACCTGCTACCCCCTTTAAGCCCCACATCTATATTGTATCTTATGACTTAATGTCTTCACAAACTATGATGGAATTTCTCATTTTGAAGAAAGTACAAAAAACCCAAAACAACAGCCAGCACTGAAAATTTCACAGCATCTGTAATTTTTCTTCAGTGTGAAGGCACAGTTTTTCTTCTCATTGAAAGGCATCTTGTAACCATAGATGTCACAAATAAATAGAAGTAAATAGATATATCTGTCATCAGCTGGCCTGTAGAGTTGAATGATTCACAATGATGTGAACTCCTAAAGATGGTTTTTAAAATACAATAATCATTCAGTTTTTATTTTAGAACTTGTCCTCTGTACATTTAAATTGACATCTATAAATATAGCAAAATTATACATGAGGACTTTTTAAAATAAGTTATTGTGGGTTCATTTTGCTCTCTTATTATAATAATCTTCATAGTAAATTATGTCATCAATTTTAGTCTATCTGGAACTTAATATCCATCTTTCGCAAGTCCAAACGTCATTCATTTGCTCTCACTCTTGTGTGTAAATTTGCACAAACACAGGTAGAAGCTAATGTACAGCTGTGTCAAAAACATGTGGTACATAACAGGGAAACTTACGGCTCTCTCTTATAAGCAGCAGAGGCAGAGCACACTTCAGTTTTTCCACAAGTAATCAAACGAAAAGATTCAGTAAATACCTGAAAATTTTTAAGTCAGGCACTAACTTTTCTATGAAGGTCTAATGTGACTGTAGGGAATTATTACAGAATCTTTGTGGCTCTACACTCCCTAAAAGGATACTGGATATTTTCTAGAGAAAAATTCTGAGGAATTGAAATAATTTTTAAGCATGTTATCCTCACGCTTATGTTTATTTGTCTCGTGGCTGGAATTGAAATAATTTTTAAGCATGTTATCCTCACGCTTATGTTTATTTGTCTCGTGGCTTATGAAGACTTAGAAGATATGAACTGTTCTGCGTTTTGAGAAAAGTATCAAAAAGGCTGCTAATCCAGATCTTAAGTAAAATCTTAAGTAAAGGTCTTCAGGGAGAAATGTACTTAGCTCTCCTGATTTAGATCATAAGCATCCTATAAACTTTCTGCTGAGATCAGCTCTTCTACAGGCTCATCTTTCATTATCTTCCTAAGTAAAGCAGTAAAGAAGCAATTGATTATGAAAGAGTGGATAAACATAGCTAGATTTTGAACTTTTTTACCCTCACTTCAGATAAGCTGTGTATATTTTGCTGCTAGAACAAACTGAAAAGAATAGAGTTTAACAAGCCCTTTCTCCCATTTTATTTAACAGCAGTATCAAAACAAGTAATGTGGCTTAATTGCTAATGTTTCATTTTTTAAAAATTATTTTAAAGGATTTTCAGTAGGCACGACAATAGTGTGCAAAAATACAGGGCAGAAGAGGATTTCACAGCAGCTTTTTGCATGGACCTGTAGAAGAAAGAAAACATTTTCAGCATGAGAGAAAGTGCAAACTTCTGCCCATAAACACTTATTTAAACAAAAATTCTAATCTTCTAAAATTCTCCAAATATTTCCAAGTCAGTAGCCTTTTCCCCACAGGATTGTCTGTGTATTTTGAATGCACAGTTGCAGCACATATGTGTGCATGCTGATCTTCTAAACTTCTAAAATCATTTTATCGGTATCAATCTTACATAAGATATTTAATATATCTTACATATGCCAACCTATTCCGCAGAAAGTTGAATAGTTTCAGGAGGGAGAGACTGAGAGATAAATACCCCGACTGGCATTCATCTTATGAAACTTTAGGTGCTGAAGAACTATTCAATGTTTCAGTCTGAAGCAGGAATTTACTTAATAGGAAGAGAGAGGTAGTGAGAAAAAAAAACAGAAACAGCCATTAGTTATATGGCTTCATCCTAAACTGGTTTTCAAGAATAGATGGCTGTTGAAGGTACTGACATTGAGAATTAATGACACATATACAGCTAAAAACAGTTGAGGTGTATCCAGCCAGTCTAGAATGGACAATCTGAGTACCAGAAAAATTTGGATCATGTTCCCTCAGGCAGAGGTAGAGAACTGAGCTTGGTTCTCTTTCATCTAGAGTAACATCTCTATCCAATGAAATAACTGGCCCAGCAGTACAGCTCTTGCTCTTCTAAATTGTCTCTGCACCGTGTAAACCCTCATGTCTTTTAAAGGACCTACTCACCCCATCATTTATGGAAGATAAGTGGAGGAATACTCAGTTAGTGAACCCAACAGTAGTTAGATGTGTGCTAGAAACCTACATGCTTATTTCAGTCAGTACAGATGTAGTCTGAGTGTGATCAAAAAGGAAGACTGGTGCTGGAAACACACCTGTGGTATTTTAGGTACCTGAGGGAGTCATGTGCTGACAGTGTTAGCAACAGTGCTGTGTGGATTTTGAGGAGCTTAATTTTCTATTGAGGCATCTGAAAATGTCAAGTGAAGTTTTATGTCCCTTTTGGGAATTCAGCGTAAATGAAATAAATCTGTTCTAGCTCTTTCCTAAAAGAAGCTGCAATATAAAGTCACTATTTTGCATATTATTTCTGATGTATTTTGGGGGTGATCCTTGTTGTATCTTACAGTATTTTCAAAGGATGGTCATAAGAAAATACATGCTTTAGTTTCCAGGAAAAAAAGTATTTTTCTATTTTGGGGTTTTTGGGTTTTTTTATCTTTTAAGGAAGTGTATCCAGAAACAATGACTATATTTAAGTACATCCTTAAAAAAGAAACACACAACAGGACATCTCTTTAGCTACTAGAAATAAGAGTTGTGCTTTGGTTATTGAAATTGTGTTAATATTCATATACTGTCATATGCTGTATATTTCTGTGTACTTTATACAGTTACTTTTATGCTCTGAAATGTGTCTCCGCATAGTACAGGAAACATAAGAAGCTAATTTTGAATGGTGAATTTGAACTAGTCCCATTAAAATTGGGACACAACAGCTTAACATTTACTATTCCATCTCTTATTCTTCAGTTCTCAGTGATGGTTTTGGGGAAGGGAGGCTGGGAACAGGTGTTTAACGTAGATGCTCTGTCCTCAAGTTTACAGAATGTCATAACAGCCTCATTAGTGATCCATACGTTTTCTTCTCCACTCAAATAATTTCGTACTGAGTATTCAGAAAGATAGCAGTTCCCCAGCTGACTCTGATCTCTGACATTAATTTTGGTCTCTATTGCCAAGCCAAGGACTAATTTCTTTGGCTACATTTTCTTTAGTCCTAGACCCTAGTAGCCAATAATAATAAAGAAGCGTGTATGGGAGGGTGAATGATAAAGAACAAAATGGCATACAGAAAACTAATATCTAGTGAAGCAGTTCAGATGTCAATATTTGATGCCATTATCTTCCTTCTCAGATCATTAAACAGCTGATGATACTGAAATGGAACACAGAACTGCTTTGGCAGTATTTTGTGTGTAGCTATTATGCTTCCCTTCCTAGACTAACTATTTGTAGAGGCGTTGGGTGGAGTTCTTACTTGCCCCAAGGAAAACTTCCTTTACAGTTTCATAAATAGCTGCTGAATTAAATATCCAATAATTTTCAAGCTTTCTGGGAATTTATGGGATGACTCATCCTACTCAAAGCTTTACAAACATGCATCATTTGAATAAAATGCATCTGGTCCTCTATTTTTCTATTTTTTCCTTCTAGAAGAGAGAGTACATGGGAATCAACACATAAACACTAGATAAAGTATGTGGATAATAACATTAAGCTGGGAAATATGAAAGCACCAAAGTAAAATGGTACCAGAGTAACAGGAAAGGTAACACAATGCCTGATAACTAATTGTACAATAACTAATGGAAACTCAATTACAAAAACTGTGTTGTTATTAGTAGAGTTGACATATTTTTAAATTGGTTTTCAAAAGAGATCTGAGATACACAGTATAAAGATATTTAACCATCTGTATGTTCAAGAAATAGAAAGTGCCTGAAAAGCAGAATTATGGCACGAATTTATTAGAAGTAAAAGGCCAGTGCATTTGGGTTTTTATGTCTATATTCTCATGTGCCCTTCAGTGAACGAGATCAATTCCATCAAATTCTGCTCAACGCTTTTTCTGTCCTGTAAGATGCTTCAGAAAATATCAGCTGCTTTGTTTTTAAGAGGCACTTTCTCCCAATGCAAGCCACTGGTGATGCACTAAACATTCCTTTAAGGCCATATTTGCAGCCTTATGGCTGTACCAAACTGATGTTATCATCAAGAAAGAAAATAATTAATCTACCAGATAAATTTTTGAAGCAGAAAAGAAGAATCCTTTCAAAATTAAAAATATGGAACTGACATTATAAAAGTGCAGATCTGTACTTTACAGGTGCTGGTCAGATGAGATGAAGATCAAAAAAATCAGAAAAAAAAAATCCTAAACGAACGTCAAAGGTTCATGTTCCCCATTTTGGTTCAAGACAGAATCTTATACCTACAACACTGCAGATTTAATCTTTTACTGAGGATGACTATTTCACAATTTCCACAGACTGTCCATTCCTGTATTCAATTAGCTTTACCATTAGAGAAGGTTCATATTTCTTAACTACATTTTTCTTGTTGGAATGTAATACCATTTTTTCTTTTGTTATATGCTGAGGGCATAGAAAGTAGCTTATTTCCCTTCTCTTTGCAACTGCTTCTTAATATTGGAGACTATTCTTATATTCCAGCCGCAGTCATTTTTCTGCTAAGAACAATAAATCTGGCTGTTTCTGTAAGTTATGATTATTAGACATCTGGTTGCTCGCCTGTAGGATCTCTCTAATTGACCAATTTTTCTTTGAAATGCAAGGCCCAAAACTAGACTCAGTAGAAAGAGAAGTCTTCACTAATCCCAAAGAATTATTCCATGTGGCTTGTAAAACATATTTCTCTTTATACATCTCAATATGGTGCCTTTTTCCAGTCACTTGGCATTGACAGGTTACTATCAGCTGAGAATTCAATATATGCCTTAGACTTTTCCCTTTACAGCAACCACTCTTCCAGTTGTTTCCTGTCTAGTATTTTTGCAGCTGATTATTCTGTCTCATGGAAGAACATTATGGGGTTGTTGGGGTTTGCTTTTGGTTTTTTTTTCCATAATGAATCACACCTTGTTTGTTTCAGACCACTTTGTCAATTTTTTGTCCTGTTTTCTAAACTCTTTTTTTTATTTTGTTGTCTGTGAATTCAATAAATATATTCTGTCACTCGGGTTGTCAATAAAGTATGAAGACTATTGATGTACTACTGGATCTACATCTGTTGATTGTCATATATCCTTCCAGTCTTACAATGAAGTATTGTTTACTTCTCCCTGAGTGCTATTCTCAAATCAGTATTGCACATGTCTTAGAACAGTTTTGTCTTTAACACTGCTTTCTTAAAAAAGTGTCTTGTGAGGCAATGTCAAAAGCATTTTTTAAGTTAGTATATCTTCTGCTACTCTGTTTTCATAAGGCCTTATTCTTAGAAGGAAAGGGAACTGGATTTGTTCTTAACAAATATATGTTGGCTGCTATTCATTTTCGTGTTATCTTTCAAGTTTCTAAAATTATTAATTTCTTCCAGTATTGTTTCAGAAACTGAAAGTAAGCTGAGTCATTTATAATTCCTTGTCTCTTTTTTCCTACTTTCTAAAGATAAAGGTTGTGTTTGACCTTTTTAAGTCTTTTGAAATGTCATCGTCCTCTCCAAATTCTGAAAGATAACCACGAATGCTTCTGACATTGTTGTAGTCAGTGTTTCATGTACTCTGAGGCAAGTTTCCCAAGATTCAGTTGATTTGACATCTTCTAATTAGGCCAGATATTCCCTTCTCTGTTCTTCTCAGTTTCTCTATTCTCACATATTTCTTGCTCTCTGTTAAAAACATTAGCTGCCTGATACCTACCTGGTAAATACAGTAACCACCCTCTGATTTCTCCAGTACTAGTCTGAGTCTTGAGCTTAGGTAACCAGTACAGACTGCTCTTCAGTGCTCTTCTACCTTCTTAAACCAATTGTGAAACTTCTCTTACAGATACTTTTCATGCTCAGACAGAACTAATCTCTCTCCAGGAAGCCATTGTGACATATTCTAAAGGTTTTTTCTTTTTTAATTTATCTTCTTCTTTTTTTTTTTTTTTTTACTTTATTTAAACCACAGAATTATAATTTATGCCTCTAAATTGTCATTAAAGGTAGGATTCAGACTGTCATTCAGACACGTCATTGTATGTGCCTGAATGCGTCTGCCTGAACATAAATGCATGGGCCTTTCTGATACATGCTACAATGTATGGAACAGCCTTATAACATAGAAACAGCACAATAGGGCCTTCATATGTCAGTTCAGTTCAGGTGTTTGGTATGATCTGAAATGTCTTACAACATCCAGCTTGGCATTCAACTTCAAATTCAGAGGGTCACGCGTCTCCCACATGTCTATCTGATAGCTTGTGCAGATATCACAGGTAAGAAAGGATATCTTAGATGGAACTTGACAGCTTTGCTTAGGCAACGGATTTTTTCCCACCATTACGTATATAGATACCTGTACATGCCACCATGTTTCCATGACGGCAATTATATTGCAGTCTTCTTGCCTTACGAGAACTTCTAGTTCCTCTTTATTTATTGCCCATGCTGCATGCTTTGGTGTAGATGCACATCATCTGAGCTGTTGATCCCACTACACTCCTAAGGGGGATAGTCTTAATTCCTAAGTGACTACTCACTGAGCTTTCTAACCCATCAGTAATCTTTATGTCTGTGTTGCCATTTGAAGGGCTATCCCCCACTTCCTCAGAGGTGGCTTATCAATCATCCTGGCCAGCACACCATTCCCAGACTTTTTTCTCTCAAGCCTGGTTTGTCCGCCTTCTCCTTCACATCTAGTTTAAAGCTCTGTTAATAAGCCCTGCCATCTTCTTGGTAATTATCCTTTTGCCCCTTGGGGACAAGTGTACCCCATCCTTGGATAAAGAGCTTGGTGTTGTATAGGCCAACACATGATCAGAGAACCCAAAGTCATGCTCCTCACACCAGGCTTGGAGCCAGCTATTTATTTCTTGGCTCTTCCTATTCCCTCCTTCATCATTCCTTGTAGTTGAAATGACAGATGAGAACACTACCTGAGTACTCGATCCCTTCACCATACGTCCCAAGACCCTGAAGTCCCTTTTAGTTGCCCTCACTTTTTTTGTTTGTATTTCATTACTACTTATGTAGAAAATCAATTGAGGATAATAATCCATAGGCCTGACCAGAGTTGGAAATTTTCTTTCTACATCTCTAACCGAGTCCCCATGTAGGCAGCAGACTTCCCTATGTAATGGGTCCTGTCTGCAGGCTGGGCCTTCTGTTCAGGTAGAGAAGCAGCCAGAGAAACAAACAAATCAAGTTTCTACTTGACATTAATATCCTTGGTAGTGAATAAGGTATTAAAGCAAAATTGTTTCTAAACAAAATTGTTTTTTCCAAAGTTGTCCAAGATGTATGACTACTTTTTCAGCCATCAGCAAAATTCTTTTTTTATATATTTCTATGTAAACATCTTTAATAAGAGAAGAAGAAACAAAGCAGAGAATACATAAAACACAGTGAACGAAAGTGTTCTAATATATATTCTAAAGTGGCAGGAAAAAAAGTCCTGAGCTACAGATGCTGCTGGCATGCATTATTTCTGTTTCACTTGCTTCAGTTTAAAACAGCCGAAAGTATTTTTCTCTTAATCCCTTTTTTCAGGTTAGTGATTTTTTTTTTTTTTGAGAGGAGGCATACGGTTTATTTCAAATATGATAGGCCTAAATTAATCTGGGGAAAAAATTGAAACAAAGTAAACTAGATCACTTTATATAGAAAAGTGCAATAAATAAATTTATTTCTTAATTAATATCCCAAAAGAACGGCTTATTTTAGGGTAAAGGGAGTAGTGCTGCCCATTTATAATCATATGTAAATAATATTGGCAAGCCTATCTCTTGTATGTTGAGAGCACCACTAAACATTCACTCACAGAGGTTTACACTAAAACCCTTTGACAGCTTGCAGACTTTTTAACCCAGAGACAAGTACCTCTATGTGACCACTAATGATTCCAATGCACTCAGGGCAGCCACTAAGATGAAACAGTCAGAGGAGACAAAGCTACTGAATTAAATGTAACTATCAGATATTTGAAAGCATTGCTGATAGCTTACACCCTAATTGTGAAGCCCAAGATCCAGACTCCTAAATGTATATGATTTATTTGTACTTAAAAATTAAATCATGTTCTGTGCATTACTTTGGCTAAATGGATACATCAAGAGGAGATAAAGTCTGAGGTTTTTTAATCAGACGTTCTTAGCAAACAATTGGTAGAGAATTAAAGCTGGCATTAACAATCATCAACACTTAGCTGTTGGCTAAGTTGATTGATCAGTTGGCTGATCAGGTGTAATCAACATATCTCATGTCATATGTTGAATGCAGCTTTAAATATGCCGCATCCTTTAGCAGTAAAGCAGTATTATAATACATTTGTTATTTGAGAGAGAACTATATTCAGCACTCCACTGAACGGTGAAAGGAGTCTGTTCCCAATACAGAGGAATTTATATTGCAGTCAGGTTAGCTTGTTCCTGCTTCTTTGTTCCTTTCAGTTGTCAGTGTCTTTACTGCTCTGTACCGCTGTTACTGTCTCCCGCTTCCATGTCAGTACTGTCCCAGCTGCAAGAGATGTTTTGCAGACAGGCACAAAGAACAAATCCCAGGGATCCAAGAATACAAAGAAAAAGCAAAATGTGAAGGCAGGGAAAAGACAGAATCTAAAAATTGTGCAAGAAAGAGGGTTGTTATGAACCATCTGTGTCTGATCTGTGCAAATTCATATTCTGGACAAGGCATTAAAGACAAACTTCCCAAAATCCTATCAACTCCTAAGCCATACTAGACTCCTTCCCCTGTTGCTGGTCACACTGTGAGCACCAGGCAGTGTTTCAAGAGTTTATTCACTATAAACCTGTGCCCTTAACCCCAAATAATTGTAAAATACCCCCTAAGTTTCAGTAGAAATCACAAGTTTTTTATATTTATTTAAGAGAAATGAACCTCAGCATTCCTACCAATGCTCACAAGCACTGCAAAACTTCTAACACTCATGAAACAATGATGACCAATCTACCTTCTTCAAACTTTGCAGCAGTGCCATAAAAATGTGTCTAATATTGGCATGCAACAACTCAAGTTTTAACAGATTTCTTTCATGAAATCTGTGTGCAATTGAGTAAGGCAGTTAAAACATGAAACAAATTTCAGCCTATTGGTTTAATTGTCAGTCAATTAATGTTGCCATAACTTCATGGGGAATCCATTTTGGCTCTTAGAGGGAAGTAATAACCTGGGTTCGTTTTGATCTGAGAAGTATAAAATCCTGAGTCTGTAGTAGATCTTGATTTCTCACTACCTGGTACAACATAAAACTATTAGGTCAAACCTTAACAGATATTAAATTGAGTTTTTACATATCCAGTAAAATACCATCTTTTTTAA
Source organism: Phaenicophaeus curvirostris (assembly GCF_032191515.1). NCBI lineage: Eukaryota > Metazoa > Chordata > Aves > Cuculiformes > Cuculidae > Phaenicophaeus > Phaenicophaeus curvirostris. Next base: position 155,473,760 of record NC_091392.1, read on the forward strand.
GTTCTACTCCAAACTTTATTTCAGGCTTAAAAAATGTGTGGTCATTGCAGCCAGCTTGTTCACACAAACTTTAATTGCTCCCTTAGGATGTTGTAGGGTATCTTTAATTTGCAATTGCTGCCCTAACAGTCAACATTGCCTTTTAAATTTGTGACTTCTAGCACTGTCAAGAGAACTTTTATCATTAACTTTCCTATCACTGCATTCATTCTAAGCCTTCTGTTGGTTTCTTTTTTTTTTCCTTTTAATTTTATCAAAGTCAGACTGAAACAATACAGCTCATTGGTGGTTACAAAATAAGGGTTGTGGCTATGTTAGTAAGCAGTGCAGTTCAGTAAGAGTAGATCCGTAGAGTTAAAAAGCTGCTGCTGAGGATGTGATGTCTATATTATATGCATTTTAAGGTTTTTATTTCATTCTAGCTGTAATGGTTCTGTGGATTGTTTTTCTGTTAGATGCTGGAATACCTTAGGTGATGTCCTGCAGTGTGTCTTTTCACTTGCTGCAGTTTAATTGGAAGGCAATGCAGTTTGTGCCTGCTGTTTGAGACATGGCATAAACCGAAGCACTGCAGGTGCAGGCACAGCAAGATTCACTTCAAAAATCTCACTCCTGATCCAAACCAAAACACTAAAGTAGCACACCCAAGGATTAAATACATATAGGACCTCTATGGGGCAAAAATAACTAGGGAAAAATGTTCTTTTTTTGAGAAGACAGAATGTCTCATGATTCTTGATCAAACAGTAGCAACTCCAGAATGTCCAGCCTATGTTCACACTGCTATTCATCGGTGTGTAAAGGCACACAATAGTACTGAGAAACTTGCTCAGCACTGAGGACACTAGTGAATGTTTGCTAAGCATCACCAGAAAGCCAACCTGCAAGACACAGTTATTAAACAAACTGAGCAGCTAGAGAACTTTGAATCTCCGATCTATTGAAACTGAATTCAGGCTACTCAGGTTGAAATAGAAAAATACCTTGTGTTGTGCTTGAAAAAAAAAAGATAAAATAATGTGACAAGCATGGAATGACCTGTCCACTGGTTTGATTTTCTGCTAACTTTCTTAGCAGGAATTTGTATTTGTATGAATATATTCTGTAGACATCTTATTTGTCTGATGCCTTCTGATCCCATTTAGAATTTTACCACCAAAACAGAATATGTGGCAATGAGTCAATTACTGAATATCTGATTTTTAAAGTCACTACTTGATTTGTTGACTTCTGATTTTGCAACGTAGGATATACAATACAATGTGATGGAAATGAAAATGTAGCATGAAATAGTTCATACTGATGGCTTGATAGCCATGATATGAATTTGAAGGGGTTTTACTTCAAGCTAATGGCAGTCTGGTTCCATAAGCATGTGTTAATGACTGAATCTTTTAAGGTATCTGGAGAGCATCTTTCAGTTTATTTTCCTTTTAAATCTTTCATGTGCACTGAAACTACTCCATATTGTAAATCAAAGTGGATATTTGCTTCAAGCATTCTTGAGCTTGAAACAAAACACTGATGTGGATTTTTGTTGCTAGCAAAAGTTCCTTGCTGTTCACTCTGCTAGTTATCGTTTTACGAATCTTCACATTTCCTCAGTAATCTCTTTTCCTAGCCTAGTTTATCTATTTCCTCTTTGTATGAAAGTATTATGTGCTTTTTGTCATCCATGTTGTCTTCTTAAGTTTATTATCTCCTTGGGAACTGAACTGCAAAATTCAAATCCTTCACTGCTAGGAGTGAGCTCTCTAACTGTGCTACAGCAGGACTAAATGACGAAATTGCTCTTCCACATTCATGGGACCCTAGTGTAAGTACCTGGGACTGAAGGCTCATCATGTTCTTGTTCCTTAGGCTGGCACATGGTCACTGTGGAGAGGAAACCTCATTCAAATATGGGGGCAAAGTGAAGGAAAAGTGGAAGGAGCTGGTCAGAAAGCTGGCAGTTAGCATGACTTAAGGAATAAAAATCTGACAAGCGGAAATTTGACTCAATTAAAGATAAGGAAAATAAAAGAAATGGGAAAGACAGAGTAGAGAGGTCTAAAGTCACACATTTGCTTCAGAATTTGGAAGAAAAGATGGTATTTCTTATCTAATATCTGTCAAATAGACTGGCAAAACAGCATTCTGCTTGCACAACTGATTCTGTTACCTTGTGTCTATATTCACTGTTTACTTCGAGGCAGAGCTGAAGTTCTGGGCAGAGCTCCAGGTCATCCTCACTTGCTGCACATGAGAAAGCTGGGTCACAGACTTCCTTGCATTTTCAGAGGAAATGGATAAAATCTTCAACATGTGCCCCCTCCAAAAAAGGTCCACTCCAGGTGCAAGCTAAATATACTTCAACCCTTCTTAGGGATTTGAGGGTCCTTACCAATGACCGGTCCTTTGGAACAATCAGTTATGACATGCCTGGTAGGAACACTTAGTCCAGGAGACTAGACTAAATCTCACCTGAGTTAAAACTCCTATACCAGATATATCATTGCAAGGGTCTCAGTGCATTCTGTTTTGATCTGCAGATCCTCTTCTGTTGTTCCAAATGAACATTAAAGTATACTTAGCCTGCAAAACTAACTTTTAATTAGCTTGAACATACAGTGTGTGTAACATTTAGTGCAGAGTTCATTATGATTTCACAAAGCATTTACATTTACGTTCCTCTGTTTGTATACAGAAAAAAAAGGTGAGTTTAAAAGAGCAATAGACCCCCATAAACAGGGTCTGGAAAGGCTAGAAAGCCACCTGCTCAAATTGTAGGAACTGGCAACGTTATGGCTGCAGAGGTGCTTAGCAGTCACAACTGCAAGTCAAATCAGTTAGAGCAATATGGCATACGTTAAGCGTTAATGCTATTAGAACTCAGGTTCTGTGTAGCTTTAAAAAAAGCAAAGTGTATAATTTCGATGGCTTTGTTTTCTCTTTAATAAAGTGCTTTTTACTGTTAGTTCTCTAGCACTTTCAGAGCAACTCTGCTGCCAGAGGTGTGTGCATATATTGTAGCACAGAATGCATGTCTATCTGTATAAGTTTTATTATCTTAGTCACTGGCAACGTCTACAAATTACAATCATTTTTTAGTTATAGGCAAACTATTTCAGGTCTGAGAATAGTCCTAAATAGAATTCAAGCTATACTGGCTGTCCTGCTGTGGCCAATTCTGCCCTCCAAATGGAGTAGTGCATGAACGCGGGGAGCATGTTGCTGCTGGGTCACAGTTTTGCTGTTCTTCTGCAGCACAGGACACAGAGTCTCCTGGCACTTCCCGTGCAAAGCCTGTTGTTTCTGTTTCAGTAAAAAAAGAGATTTGAGAAGGACTCCCAAACTTTCTCTGCTTTGACCATGTTTAAAAATGTGATCTTCCTTTTAGATTAATTTGCCTAATGTTATATTCTGGGATATAGCTAGGATGAGGAGCAGAGAAGAGAAAAATGGACACAGAATTGATATCCTGATATTCTTTCTTATGCCCAGATATTTTTTCCAGCACTAATATTTGCTGAACTTACAGTGTCATGTCAAGTTTTAAATCTGTGTTTACAGACATAACACAGAGTTCTTGTTAATGTAGCCTGGCAGTGAGATTAAACACCTGCTAAGTGAGTCAAATGTATTGGCTTGCAGTTCTCCTGTTGTCATTAATTTGCTATTCGCTTTAATATGCCTGCGACGGACTGTGCTATAGTGGACACAAATTGGAAATATACACTCCCAAATTTAACCAAGGACTTATTTGCCTGTAGTGTTTTTTGGGGGTAGTAAAATACAATGTAAATCAGGTTAAGAAAGGTCTTTTAATGAGATTTTTTAAATGGTATAGGAAGATAATGTGCTTTTTCAGAAACACTTCTGAAAATGAGATTTAAATAGAATCATAGAATCATAGAATAACCAGGTTGGAAGAGACCCACCGGATCATCGAGTCCAACCATTCCTATCAAACACTAAACCATGCCCCTTAGCACCTCGTCCACCCATCCCTTAAACACCTCCCGGGAAGGTGAATCAACCACCTCCCTGGGCAGCCTGTTCCAGTGCCCAATGACCCTTTCTGTGAAACATTTTTTCCTAATGTCCAGCCTAAATCTCCCCTGGCAGAGCTTGAGGCCATTCCCTCTTGTCCTGTTCCCTGTCACTTGGGAGAAGAGGCCAGCACCCTCCTCTCTACAACGTCCTTTCAGGTAGTTGTAGAGAGCAATGAGGTCTCCCCTCAGCCTCCTCTTCTCCAGGCTAAACAACCCCAGCTCTCTCAGCCGCTCCTCATAAGGCCTGTTCTCCAGCCCCTTCACCAGCTTCGTTGCTCTTCTCTGGACTCTCTCCAGAGCCTTAACATCCTTCTTGTGGTGAGGGGCCCAGAACTGAATACAGGATTCGAGGAGCGGTCTCACCAGTGCCGACTACAGAGGGAGAATAACCTCCCTGGACCTGCTGGTCACGCCGTTTCTGATACAAGCCAAGATGCCATTGGCCTTCTTGGCCACCTGGGCACACTGCTGGCTCATGTTCAGTCGGCTGTCAACCAACACCCCCAGGTCCCTCTCCTCCAGGCATCTTTCTAGCCAGACTTCTCCTAGTCTGTAGCACTGCATAGGGTTGTTGTGCCCCAAGTGCAGGACCCAGCATTTGGCCTTGTTAAGCCTCATGCCATTTGACTCAGCCCAATGGTCCAGCCTGTTCAGATCCCTTTGCAGAGCCTCCCTACCCTCCAGCAGATCAATACTTCCACCCAGCTTAGTGTCGTCTGCAAACCTGCTAAGGGTGCTCCTTCTGTGTAGATTTTATCTGTTTATGTAGTTTTGGAACAGAAATATAAATAAAAACATTGTATGATTTTGTATGATGATACGAATACTTTTGTAAGTCAACTAAAAGACATCTGAATGTCTTTTGTCTGGAGGCAAACAACAAATATCTTCTATCCCATTTTACTTTGCCTTAGTAAAATTGACTCCTTTGTTATTTGTTTCTGGTTTGCATAATACTTACTTATGCTCAAATTGTTTTCTTCTAAAGAGGGTTTGCAGACAATATAAGCACATTGATTTTTTGGTGACATATAATCTGAATTCCTTTTATAAAAATGTAACTTAAAGGTAACATTGTGGTAAACACACTAATGCTAACATGCCAGGTTTCTTTAGAAGACAGGATAATCTTAATTGCCCTGTCATTTGAATGTTCAGCTATAATCATTTAAAAAAATATTTTGAGGGTTTCTTCCGATTTTAATCCACTATGTGAATAAATTCAGCTTGAAAGTAAATCAAATTAATAAAAAATATGTTACAGCTGTTGTTATAACAATGCATAAGTCAAGGGTCAGGTTGTATTTATAAGATGATAAAAGAAGTTATCACTAATCAGAAATACTTGGTGTGTCAAAAATTGTGAAGTTTTGTTGAACAATTTTTTTCTATTTTTTTTTTAGTTTGAAATATTTCTTTATTTGTTGCAAAATCTGATTTAAAATTTTCTGTAACATGAAATTTCCATTTAAGTCTGCTTTGTTAAAGCTCGGGGGTTCTTTATTGTATGCTTCTGTTCTTCACATTCTCCTGCCAGTTTGTCTTTCACATAACTCTCAAGCCATGTCACCCCAGTTTCATCAGTGATTCCAGTCCTAAAGCCCAGCTGCTCTTCTGCCACTTTTGTTGTCTCTTTGCCTGCCTCTGCAATGCACTGAATATGTTCCCAATGAAGCACATCAAGTATGCCATCTGCCTATGTTAACATGACAGGAAAACCTCTCTTGTCTTCTTGTCATTTGAAGCAAATCTCCTACCATATCTATGCTTCCTAGTTTGTGTGAGATGTGAGTTGAAAAGGAACAGAACATCCCCAGGTTATTTCCTCCTAATGTTTTCCAAGCATGTCCAGTCTAGCAATTTATTATTACTTTGAATGATTCTGTATTACGTGTAGTTCTAAATCAACCTCTTAATCTTCACAACAGTTGCATATGCAAATTTGTATATTCATATCAAATTTGGATGTCCATTCCTTTTTCTGATACTCTCAAAATTGGTACTAAACAATGAAAAACAATAAAACAATTCATGTGTTATTGTACTATGGACAGAATCACCTCTATTTCTGTTATAAAGTTCAAGTAGTTCTCTATAAAATCAAGCGATGGGTTTAATTATCTGAGACTGGCAAATCTCCCCAAACAAGAAAAGCAGGATGTCATATTAGGCCCAAATAAGAAGACAGTGGTAGCTCAAAGCCCAGGAGGCCTGTAGACCCCATTTGTTTTCATAAAAGCGGCTATGAATCACTGGCAGAAAATGTATGTGGTAAGGTGGCAGAAAATTTAGATACGTGTCTTTGAAAAGATCAACAGAGGCTCTAGTTATCCTGCTGTCATGGAGACATCCACAACTGTCACCACTTTAGGGTATAGAATAACCCACCATTAGGGACAGACCCTTACTTTAATGTACACATGTTCACTGTCCAGAAGTTGCAGTATTTGCTGTTGCAATGCACAAATGTCCACATAACAGGGTGATGTGGGCACTAGGTCTTTCTCTGCCTTTGAAATTCATATCTCAATGAAGCCTGTGTGGAACAGCTGCCTTTGACCCTACTCTTGTAATGGGAAAAATCTATTTGTACTGGTCATGTTACCATCTTAGCTGGGTAGCTGAAGTATTTGAGAGCTAGAGTATGGCAAAAGAGAAGAGGGTCAATGAGGGGATAGCCTTACTTCATCTGATCCAGAGAAGAAAAGTTCATGCTATGATGAATGAATTATTTTATTAAATACATACTTTAGCATCCATCCTGTGTAAATCTTAGAGTAGCCACTGAAGCTATTCTTTTTCAAAAAACAGTGCAGTTTAAAATAAGTATTTTCTTTTAATTTTATGTACTTTTCAACATGAATCTATTCTAGTTTTTTCAGTTTCTGGTATTTTATGTAATCTAATATATTGCATCTAATTAGGTGTTAAGTCTAAGTGAAAGTAATCAGAGGAGTATATATTTTAATTACAAAGTAATTATGAAGTTATTGTGTTCTACAATTACACATTCATCCTCGTTAAAACTATCACATGATATATGCATAAGGAAAATTTCTTTTGAAGTCAGTATTTTCATAGTTTCAAAACGTCAAGAAGAATTACCCTAAAGCATAGTTTTCATTGCATTAGAAGTACAAAATGCTTAGAAAATCTGGATGTGAAACTACATAGATGAGTTTCATTTTGATTTCTTACTGATCCTGTAAACAGAAAGACCATTGACACATCTTCAGGTTTTTTGCTTTTTTAACTTTTTCATTTATGGAATTATTTTAAAAAAAATCTCTTTCTGGAGGGTTAAGTTTGCAGCAAAACTTGAAGCATTGCCAGCACTAAGAATGAGGAAATATTTTACTTGTTATTATACCATTTTATTTAGGAAACAAGCTGCACCAGGCTGCTGGACAAAGCAGAGTGATAGGTATCTGGTCATTCACCCTTGCTTTAGAAGTGTAGCAATGCAATGCAGTTCTCAGAGTAGTTGTAACCAGTGGTGCTTCACAGCAGCTTCAAAGAGCAGTTCCAAACCAGCCCACTGACAGATGGTCTTGTCGACTTGATCGGCAAAGTGTCAAATCCCTGCAGTCACATCTTCTTGGTTTGTTTCTAGTGGCTGCTATATTTCATACCATGCTCATAGTTGACAAAAAAATTTACAGCAAGTGATTTGTGTTGATGAATGTTTCTTATCCCTAATTCTTTGCTGCACAGCCTTATTACATATCCATTGTGGTGTTTCAGGCAAACATTTTAATTAAAGATTTGAAAGGAAGTTATGATTTGAATTGAAACCCTCATTTTATAATACATATGAGATTTGAAACATACAGGGTTGTAGCTTTGTTCTAAATATGGGAGCAGCAGGAATGTGAAAGTTTGATGATAATTGGTGTACCAAAAATCTAAGATCTAAGCAACAGCTAAAAGGATTTCTCATACTGTAATCCAAATAGCAGAAAATATAGCTGTAATTAGTAATATTTTTAATTGTCACAGCAATTTACCTGTGATGAAAATCTCAGTTTTATTTTTCCTGCTTTCTTTATTGATGGAAATTTCAGAAGAGCAGCATTCAGGTATCATTTTAAAAGAGCATTTCAGTACAAACCTCAGGCACTTGTCTCATTCTTTGACTCTTTCAGAGGGATTTAACTTGCTTGACTTATTATGTTAACAGATAAATCCCCTTATTAAGGACAATAAACAAAATCACCATATTTCTACTTCACGTATACCAATTCAAACTCCTCATATGGGACCTGCGCGAGGTACCTTATCTTTTGGAGATATACTGAGAAGAGTTAGTGATGAGTTATTGATGACTGGAAATTAAGAAATTATCATTTTTCTAATTCATACTCATATGAATGAGATACCTAAAGATGATCACAATAATAATGTGACAGGACATCTATTTTTCCTGTTTTCTATGGCAAAGAATGGCACATTAAAGGTCCACAAGTGCCAAAAGAAGAGCATTGAAACTTAGTCTGGATAACAATCTGTCCAACTCCTAAATGATGATTATGATTATTGCTATGATTATTGGTTTTGTTCTCAAACATTTACTTAAGTAAAAATAGGTATGTAGGTCAGCAAAAACCATATGACAGATTTGATCTAACCTGATAACCATTTATACTGTGAAGAAAAATAATGGAGCTATAAATTGAATGAAAGAGGGCAAATTATTATTTTTCTCACTTGGCTACTAAATAAAAAAATCCCTGTTTTCCCACATTAAAGCATGATCTTTCATATAGCTGATATTCTTTAGACACTCTATAGATAAAATACTAATAGTAAACTCTCAGGGATTTTTTCCATTTAAATGGAATAAAGACTATTTCAGAACCTGTCCTGCATTTATTTTCAGTTAACATACTGCTAATGAAAAGGGGAGAGCAGGTAGGATAGTCTGGCCTTGAATATTTTCCATAATGTGTTTCATTCTTGAAGAAAAAGCTGTTTCTTTCAGTAGTCTCATAATGGAAGTTTAAAGAACTAGGAAAGAGAGAAAAAGTGAAAGCAAATCTTTTAAGTGAAAAAAAAAAAGCCTTAACAAAGTGTTCTGGGCAGTTTGCTGGAGCTATCAGTCAAGAAGTATAAAACAAACCAATCATCTACACTAATTGTTTTCCACTGCTTGAAAAATATGTTATTTGGAAAACCCGCAAAATCTCAACAGTAATAGTGAAAAATGTTTCTGCTACCTTGGAAAATTGATTCTTCTGTAAAAAAGTTTAAAATGAAGGACCTATTTTTTTAATTAGCAAACAGCTCTTTTGTTCTATTTTAGCTTTACTCCTTTTTAAGTTTAAAGTAATTGAATCTTGCTGAAGAAACTACCCTAAAGCTTTCATCAGTCTTTTGAAAGGTAAGCCCCAGTAATATGAAACTTTAGTTTCACTCAGTCTACAAAGCCCACTGGCAAATAATTTAAACAACACATACCATTTGAATTTTGCATTTTAGGATAAGGACAGCAATGCAACCAGTAGAGTTTTCTTTTGGGTAGAGGGAGATATTTTCAGTGATGAGTAATCAAGTCCTTTTAAATTTAAATCTAATTTCATTTCATTCTGTTTTTCTCTCAGATACTTTCGAGTCTTCAATACCTCAATCCTTCTGATAGTCAAAATGCTGTAAATTAAATTTACATTTGACACTATCAGTACAGAAAAATAATTGGCAATGTGCTTGAATTATTCATGGAATTGTATTTTATTCTTTTAGTAGTATTTAAGAAACATATAACAAGCAAATATCTTTCAGTGTGTTTATTATTGCCTTAATTAGACCTGCAAACTTCTAATGGTGGAAACTGATGATTTGGTGAACTGATTAACCTCTGGAAGCAGTGTTTAATGGACCAGTTTTGCTTCAGTTGTCTTCTTCCTTCTACTAGAAAATCATTTCATTCTGCCTTAAACCCCATAGTGATAGAACTCCCAGAAACTTAACATGTGAACTCCTACTTTAATTAATGAATGCACACAGATACATGTGCAAATATGTACATACAGATACCAGTGCTCACACATGTATGTATACACCCACACACCCCTCAAAGATGAAAAACATGAAGAATTTAGATTACATCTATATTGTCATCATCTGCTGCTTAAAACTGGGCAGAAAGGAAATAGTGCTTGTAATGTACAAACTGGTTTGGATTTTCGTGAAAGCAAAATTCCCATTTTTCAGAAGAGCATTTTGGGAAAAGTTAAATGACTCTGCCGAGTCATTAGTTCAGCAACCTCTAAGCAGCAAGATGCATGTAGGAAAACTCTTGTGAAATATTTATACATAAAGGCAAAACAATTTGCTCACAGTCTTTTAAATCCCTGAAATCTGTATCAGGAGCTCAGAATTCAGATTTACTATATACTTCAAATATACCATAAAGTCTGAAAACCATTAGTTCAACCTCTGCTAAACTCCCCAAAAACTTAAGATTCCTTCTTAGCTTGTAAGTATCTGTGTGGCAGATGATAATGACATTCATAAACAAAGACTTGTCTTTTGCAATGAGGAATAAATAAAGCAGAAAAGTCTTGTTATACACTACATTTTTAAAAGCTTAAAGCACTGTGCAAGCTCAATTGGTAGACCAGGCCACAGTACGTATGGAACTATGGTTAAAAACTAGATGAGAATATCCTAGCTATAAATCAGAACAATAAATCAAGTTGAAGTCCACTGAATTTTTGTCAGCAGAGAATATACACAACAGTGGCAGTTAGCAATCCATGTAAAAATATATTTGAGCCTGCCTGCACATTTCTTGTGCTTCTCCTTGACCTCTCAGCCCACACGTGATATATGTTTCAAAAACAACATTAAAAACAGCGTACTCAAACACTTTGAATTTTGTGGATTTCTGAAACGCAGAGATCAGAGTTAAAGGCTTGCAATTAAACTTCAGTTGACTTCTCCCCAAAGAATGATGAAAGCACACATATTGGAGAAGTATTAGAAACAAGTCCAACTAATAACTAGGAAATGGTCTCTTTTAAAGATGGATACTGATTCTGTCATTCCATTTTAAGGACATCAGTACAGATACAGATATTTCTGACAGTGCTACTACTACACCATTTTAACTGCAACTGGTTGCTTTCCTGCCATTCATAAAAGGCTATGTTTATTTTCTTCATTTGTAAATATTACTGTGCCCTGTGTGATCATTTTTTTCCTCTGAATTGGTAACTTATATCCTTGAATATAATGAAAACAAGAAAGGGAAAGTTGCACATATCTGCTACTTGCAGGGTTAACATTCTCTTGGGGTTAGGGAGGTTATTGAAGCATGTCTCTTAGTAAAATCTGAGCACTTTGATGCACTAATCTCAGCTGGTGTGGAAATTTTGATATTCTGAGGAAGAATCTATATACATCTTATTGTTCTCAGTAAAATATGTGAGTCACGATGAAATAGAAAATAATGTGAAGAATGTTTTCAAGTGTAGATGAGGCTTAATATGATACTGATATATATGTGTTCTGCAACTTTATCACAGACCGTGGTGGAAAGCAGTATTCAGGTGTAGTTCTGAGAAGGGAATTTTTAATTTGTCCTTTTTCTACATGTACATAGAACTTGAAAAGAAAAAGGTATTTTTCAATTATTTTTTGTTGTTCTAATGCCCTTGTATGAAACTAATGACAGTTTACTGGTGAGTTCTATTTACGGTACCAAATTGGGCAAATGTGAAATAGAGCATTCAATTTCTCAGCATGTAGAGCATTCTCTTTTACCTGAAAAATCAAAAAATGCATCTGACAGATAGAAAAGCATGCTTTAGATATTTATGCTACATAAACAGACACTTGTTTTTCTTAGTTAACTTTTTTAAGACAGTGCAGATGGATGTTTCATGAGGAGGAAAGATCGCATTGCAAAGATAGTATTAAGTATGCAGGTTCCCAGAGACTTTTTCTGGGATAAGGGAAATATGTTCTTCTCCCAGGCAATAACCAGTGCCACTTGATGACATATATAGTAAAAGATATAAAATCACAGTTTGTTATACTATCCAAAGTACTTTTTTTCTTCACCCAGTGGAGAATTAGGTTTATCTTTTATTTGACACAGACACATTTGGGAGCGCCCTCCACCCAATGGGGTTTTTTTTCCTGTTTTTACTCTTAAATCTCACAATCGTTTTTTAAACTCTTCTGTCATGCGTTGCATTTCATGATTTATTTGTAACTAGTAATCAATAATCAGGAACAACACTGTTACACAATACTTTTGGCTAGCATAGATGGTATTTTATTGCTTGGCAGGCAGGCAGAGTAGAAGGCAGTTTTAGAAGGTAACTGATAGCTATATAAAAATAGTTTCAGAATATATGCATGTTTTTAAATTTTAAAATATTGTTGCAGTAACCTTGATATTTCACAAACGTTTTGGTTACAAGTCCTGGAAATATTCAGAAGTCAATTTTACAATTAGCCATGAATTTTCAAAACATTCTATCAAAAAAAAAAAATTTTCTTCCAGTGTTTTGCAGAAAGTGTGGCTATGAAGTTCTATCATCAACCCTCAAATCAAAGTCCTAAGCTATAACATAAAAGATCTGTTTGCTTATGTTAGGATAGGACAAATTTGTAGATAACAAGATTTACTTTTCAATCAAGTACTGAGTACAAACTTCTTTGAGTGCGAACTGATTTAGCATAAGCAAGTCTTATTATATATAGAGTATGATTTTATTTATATATTTAGATAGCATTGATAGTGGTGTGTACTAAAATGCTCTGAATTAGAATTTTAACGTATCATCATGCACACTAGTTTAAGCCAGACCTTAAAAAAAAGTTATATGGGGCTGCCTTTTCTCTGTATAATACTGGTGAGTACACATTTGTAAGTTTCCATATTTAGATAAAATAAGATGAAGTTTTTAAGCTTTTAAAAAGAAATGAGATAGTTCATGCGGAAAAAAAATGAACATGTACCAAGAAAATACAAAATATAAAGAATTTAAAATGGTTCTCAACTAAGTTGCAATGTAAGTCTTTATATTGATATTGTATTCAAGGCAAATACAGAGGTATTCTTCTAATGTAAAATCAGAAGGGTACATTTTTTTAAATGTAAAATCAGTAGCTGTGAAACATAAGGGTGTAGTATGCTCTGAAGATAAAGGCAACCCAGAAAGAAAGTTGAAGCACCTTTCAAACAAAAAGAAAGGTGTAATTCATAGGTCTAGTTTTAATAGGTTCCTTTAAAAACATTGATGACAGATCATAATAATGCTGTCTTAGTAGTATTAATAGATGCTGGATAAGAAACTTATTTTGATTTTTTTTTTTCCCTTAAAGCAACCTGAAGGGTTAGATTAATACTGAAAACCACAATAAGTATTTTGAACCATACATTCTTTGCAAGTGATTACGCAACATGCATTTAAGAATGGTGGCAACTGGCAGTAAGAACTTGGCATTCTCTTAGACTTGTAGATACTGTTACAACTACATAGTGTGGTAGACTCCGGTTACTGACCTGAGAGAGAATATTATACATCTGTCAATCAGGAGTATCGTAGTCTTCAATTAAATATATACATTAGAACAGTGTATGAGGATCCATCACAGTTAGAGCTTTTCCTTCTGTTGTCTAATAAGGGGTAAAATAGGTACAGTACAGATGTAGATATACTATAGAATAAATGTAAGAAGTAATGTTTAATATTGGTTTTGCCAATCTTATTTAACTAGCTTAACTAACAACAAAATAAATAAAACTATTTAAAATTATTTATTATTTAAAGTGAAACTTGCAGCAGATAAGAAACGGCAATGTATTCTTCTTGATTTTTTATGTCTACCTAAATATAGTTTCACACAAGTCTCAAGAGAATTTGTTTACATTTCCATTGGATTAGTGCACAATAACTGGCATCTGTCTTAATTTTTTTCTTTGGGAAGAATGATATTTTCAGATTTTTTTCCATGTGTCTTAATAGCATTTCAGCATTTTCATTTATATGATTTATTGTATATTGTCAAAACAGTGAGTACATACTTCAGGACCAAAATATAAACATGTCAATACAGTGATATTTATTGCCACAAATTTATTTGCCTTATGGTGTCTCTTTTCTTTTTTATCATCTACTGAATAAATGAATAAATAGATCATTGGCCTTCACACTTTCTGTACTTGTAAATGACGAGCCAGCTATATACCACTACGCCTAGGAAATATCAACTGTTTACCACCAATAGAACTTCCTGTTCTCAGAATACCCAGGTTTGCACATAAACACTTCTCAACTGAAAGAAGAGCATGTGTAAGTTTCTCCCAGCTGACAATTCTTTGCATTTGTAGTGCAAATTTTGTAGCATTTATATTTGACATTTATAATGCTGTATTCTTACAATGCCAATTTAAACAAACACATGAACAGACTAGTAATTTCTGAAAAGGAGCAGCATCTCAGAAAATACTTTTTCTTATTTCTGTGTAACTCTGCAAATTTCTACTTTTCTGTGAAGCTTTATAAAAGATTAACACATTTCACTCACAAGAAGAAACAAATGAAAAAAAATGTTGCCAAACTTTGAGATTTGTTATGGAACTGGTTGTCAATACGACAACACAAATGTGTTTTTTCTCTGTAGTCACTGAGACAAAAGTTAGTAGTCACACATTAACTGGAGTTCTGGCAGATTCTCAAACCAGGAAGGGAATGTCAAGGACACTTTGGGAACTTCCTAAACTGTAGAGAGTTCCCAAAAGTTTTTTTTCAGTTATACTTAGGGAAATTTTCTTGCTCTTATTGTAACTGGCAGAAGTTGCACCTATTTGAGTGTATGTTGAGAGTGTTCATAGAGAAAAATTGCAACTGAGTATGTCCCAGATTGCATAGGCTCCCAAATTGTAGTGAAATGGATTCATATCTTTCTAAAGTAGTGTATATTCATGTTGGGTGCTGTATGTTTCTTTTGAAATATATTTTAAGAAACTGAAATAAAGCAAACAGTCCTCCATTAGCTTTCTTCTTGATAGCATATTTTGTGGTTTTTAAATTAAAATTCAAGTACATTTAAGTGCATATTCTTTCTACCATTCCTTCATTCCTGCTTTAAACTCATTCTGCCAATAAAGGAATTTTCAGTAAATATATGGTAAACAAACTTTATTTTAATGCATTTAAGTGCCTGAAGGAAATTATATTGAAAGGCTATGGTTTTTCTTTTTTTTTTATTTTACAAAAAAACCCCAACCCATTAAACACTCATTTGAAAAACTTAAACTGGAAATGTTTTAGGCTTTCTGATTATTTTTTTTTAAATTAAGTTTTGACCAGTATTAGCCTGTATTTTCTTGCATTTCTGTCCTTGACGTAAGTGCTTTGATATGAATCTTTGCACTTAGCTTTGCTTTGCAGAGATGTACATCCTCATAGATGCGAATTTACAGATTAAGACTCTGATTCCAGCAAAATTACTAAACTTTTGTCTGCTCACTTCTTAGGATTATCTGTCCAATTAATTGAAATCATATAGATAATCTTCCGTGTAGTAAACACAATACTTCATGTAGATACAATGGGAAAGTTTTTTTCCAGTACTACGTGCTTTTTTTTCTCTAGTACAATGCACTCTTTTTTTGTTTTCAAGGACAGTGAGATAATGCAGAAACAATAGAATAATTTTCAACATCAAAACAAGTGTCTGAATATTTATAAGAGATCCAATTTGGGGAGAGGTGAACCCAGTAGACTATCACTTTAATAGGCAGCTCATTTTAGTCAGATGTAAAAAAGTTGAAAAAGAACTGAAAATGGTCAGATCTTGTTTTTATTTAAATTTATTGCTTAGACTGAATTAAAGACTGGTCCCAAGTGAATATACAAACTGCTGGTTGTTTTCTGAAAGAAAAAAGGAAACAGAGCACTAGAAGTCAGAAAGACTGCTTTTCCAAAGTGTCAGAAGAAGCAAAATGCATGTGGAAAATATTTGTGTAGAAGAGGTATCATAAAGTTATAGATTTGGAGAACTGGTGAGAGTAAAAGATTTTCAGTTTGGTGAGTCATGCCAATTATCTTATCTGCAGTTTGTTCTACAGAATTGAACTGTACAGAAGATACAGACAAGAAAACTCACTTTTCATTCTGTTTGTGTTAAATACTACTCTGTAAAAAAGTTAATGTACTGAGAAGAAAAATATCTTCGTGTTTTCTCTCCTCAAACCTTTATGAAACTGAAAAGCATCTTAATTTATTTTGTGTGTGAAGTATGCTAGGTAAATTTGTCACCTGGAGGCATCTGCAACAACAAAATACTCTCAGCATGTAAATCTTTGCATCTTGATAAGATGCTGCCTTTACTATTGTTTGACAATGAAAAATCTTGTCTTCATTTTAATTTCTTAGAGGTATAGGAATATGATCATAGAAAAGAAATTTTAGCTTGCAGCGGTATTCAAGTGCATTATTTCAAATACTGTACGATGAAATGCAGTCTTTTTATACACAGTTTTGCGAAGTCCTAGTTGCCTCAACTGTAGTTTAACAGCTGAATTGTTTAGGATTTTTTTCAAGTTTCTGACTAAAACTGAGCTTTAATTCATATTTTTTAAAGTTTCAGCCTGCTGCCCTTAGATAATTTATAATTTCAAGAGTGATTTTCCTTGAACCTAGCCCATGTAGTAGATTTCAGTGAGATGGAGTAGTTAGCTCTGAAAACTGAAGGCATTTATATATGTAGAACCAAATGAAAAAGGAAAACTGTATATATGAAGACCTACATATCATATATCTAAAGTTGTACGTCTTTATATTTAAAATCATAGAATAGTTTGGGTTAGATGGGACCTTAAACATCATCTAGTTCCAAGCCCCCTGCCATGGGCAGGGGCACATCCACTAGACCAGGCTGCCCAAGGCCCCGTCCAGCCTGGCCTTGAACACCTCCAGGGATGGGACATCCACAGCTTCCCTGGGCAACCTCTTCCAGTGCCTCACCACTCTCATCGCAAAGAAATTCCTCCTTATATCTAGTCTAAATCTGCCCCTCTCCAATGTATACCCATTCCCCCAAGTCCTATCACTACAAACCTTTGTTGTTGTGGTACACTGAAAAATAGCAATATAGCTGTAGAGTGTAACTTTAAGGAAGAAACATCAGTCAGTAAAGTAAAAAAGGTCTGAATGAGACTGTTTAAAAAAATTCCAGAAGTCTGGAAGGGTACAGATTATATTCAGAAAATAGCACTACATTTTTTAATTTTCAGTGTTTCAGAAAAAAAAAAAGGCTAAATTTCGAATGAAGAGTTATCTGCTAGCTCTTCTTCAATGCATTCACTCTTTCTTTTCACACTCCATATGCTTGATTTGTTACCCGTATGCAGTTATAAGAGCTCCTAGCTGTTATCCTCTTTTGGAGGAGTTTTGGCATGAAAAGATATGCTAATCAACATAACCTCCTCAAAGTTACTGTGGAAACAAGGGTCCTGTGAAAAAAATATCAAGGTATTGCATTCCCAGCAAAGCTCTACAGCATTTGGCAAAATCTTGAAAGCAGAACAGAATTACCAGCTGCAACGTGTGTTTGTTGCAGAGTGGGTCTTCAGGAAGGACGACTGCTTCTTTTTGGAGATCAGCAACTGGACAGTTTCCTCTGGATCTGAACTCATTCAGTCTGACATTGGATCTTGCTTTCTTAAGAACCATGGCTTAATTAGGGAGATGCAAGTGTGGCTTCACCAGAAAACTGCTAACAAAAGAGATTAACATGTAGTCCCAAAGCATGTGGCATAGCCAAGCTCATACCCACATTATTTTTTTTATTCAGTGAAAGCAGAAGGAGGAAAGGATATAGCTCGCAGGGGCACGGGAAGAGGTTTGGGAACAGTCTGACTCCGAACAGAAACTCCTTTCTGGAGCTGCAGGTGGTCAGATCTGAAAGATGTGCTAAATGCAGCCAAAGAGGGGTCTTTGGGGAAAGTGAGGCCTGCAGTATTTTAGGACTACATGGTAATGTTTTGGAGCTATGGTGTATTGTCTGCTTCAGGAACTCTTCTGGAGCAGAAGCTGCCTACCTGATTCCACACTTCATATTCCTCAACATTGTTTCTCATGTGGTCCCTTAATAGGGTAATGCTGTGGCACTATTGGTGCATTTATTGAGTTCAAAGTATCTGAAATGTGAGATTTTGTTCTGTCTAATGAATTAGTGTAATTTGCTTTTTATAGTCTTCTTCAGTTGAGAGCTTATGAAAATTAAAATAGGAATGACATGGTTCTTTCTGGACAAATGTTACACTACTTATGTTCTCAGTTATTAATATTCCTTGTCAGTCTCCCTCCTTTCATTTCCCTTTCTTTCAGTCCTGCTTTCCTTCTCATATTTCATAAGCTTTGGACCTTTGTTTGACAATTTAATTACACTATCTAAAATCAAGCTACCACTATCTAAGGGTTGTGGTCGAATCCTAGGTCACAAGTGAGCCTCATAGTTGCAAATGTATGCATTGAATAAATGGGTAAGCAAAGAAAAATTGACAAGTTTGACTGAATTTTCTTTTTGAGGTTGGTGGGTTCATTCACACTTAAAAAAGGACAAATTAGCCAGATCAAAACTGAAGATGATACTACCTTGACTCTGTGAAATGAAATACGTGAACTTTGTTCAGTTTTGAGCAGCAGAATTAAAGTGCAGAAATGATCATGCAATGCTATAGGAACATTTAATAAAATAAGATGTAGTCACTCAGAGAAAATGTAATTCTGTGGTATTTCTTTGATCAATTACACTTTCACCAGTGTGGATGTGGCTCACTTTATTACTTCCACCTTTCATCTAATTAACCTGTTCTGATGATACAGCCTCTTGTAAAGGAAATTCTGCAACATTCAGAAATCTGATTTGCTCATGAGATAACTGGCACAATTTCAGTTTGATCGTTTTATACTCTGAATGTGTCTTTTTAAACAAATCATAAATGGTGTCTTGACTCTGAATGACACATCATATTAGCATTAAATCACTACTTGCTGCTTCTCATTTCAAAGTCTGCACTCACCGATCTGCAGCTTGACATGAAGTATGCAGTATCTGCCTTTAAAAATGCAGGAAGCTCAGTTCATATCTTTACTTTAGAAATCATTCCTGAAGGAGACAGTTTGGCTATAGCTTTGAATCTCTTTTTGTATTACTTATTTCATCTTCATACCTGTAGTAAACTGCAAATCAACTTAGAATTATTATTAAGGAACCTTGCAAGATTCTGTCACTAGCATGCAGCCGTAAGTCTTAGTATTATATAGTTTTTTAAACTTTTTAACAGAATTCTCTGTTTCAGATTATTATAGGAATTTAAACTCTTTACAGTATTGCGAGTTTCTTGCAGTGGAAGCTTGCCTTAAGTAGCGCTTGAAGTAAGAGGATGGTGCAGGTACTAAATTGAATATTTTCTTAGTTAGCTTTGATATCAGTATGTTAAGATTTTCTCAGCTGAATTTATCACCAAGTTATGCATAAGTAGTTACTTAAGTGTGACCACCCAGTTATAGGTTATAATAAGAAAGGTTGACTTTGGTAGTGTATTCAGCATGAATCATGCTAAATAATTGTATCTGAAATCAAACTTAACATAAAAGCCAGTAGGTTTGATTAATTTTAGATCTTGTTTGGCCTAACCTAAGAACAGTGTCTTGGATTCTTGCATGGAGTTCATGATCATACCCGGAGCTTCCTATATTTTAGAGTGATATAAAAAAGGAAAATAAATAATTCAATAATCAATAAAGATTAATAGTAATTCAATTATAAATTTTAAAACCAGAGATAAATAAAAGTTATGTCCTCCAGCAGTTTATGCTGCTGAATTTATATTTCTGGCAGTATTTATAGATGAGTGACTTCAAATGTGTAAGTCATCCCATAGAGGTTAGTGGAACTTTCAGGTGCAGAAATTATTGCAGAATTATCATCATCATCACTTCAGACATTTATTTTGAACATTGTGGAGAGCTTTTTTGTATTTTAGGAAATACTGTTAAGCTGAGGTAGTTGCTTTATAGGCTGTCAAATGATAACAAAGAGTAGCCTAGATGACTGTTTTATGACTTGTTTTTAATAATTTTTATGTAAAGTTTTAAAACACAGTCATGAGGATATGCAGTATAAAGCATGGATGATAACTCCATCAAGGTATAAGTTTAGCTTTAGACGATTTGTAACCATATTGTGAGTAGGCTAAACCTACTCAACCATGCTATGTTGTTTTTAAAATGTATGCTGTCCAATGGGAGAGGGGGATTCCTAAAGTGATGTTAAAAGAACGCAAGTAGTAATTCGATTCTCCCTTTAGGACATTAATCTTTTAACAGCAGTATCAGATAAAATTGGAATTGATAATTCAATCATTCAAGAAGCGAATTTGTATTTGGCAGAAAATGGTTGGAAACATCTGCAACAAGTGCTCAAAACTGTTGTGCTGAATAGATGTAGAAAATATCCGTAAAGTTTCAGAGAATATTCATTAAATACAGTACTTATTAAGCAATTTGGGAACTCCACCAAATTAATTACACTGGTTGGAAGTCACCTCAAAATACAGACTTTCTTCCTTAGAAACCAATACACAAGGAAAAAAATTAATAAAAAGCTTTTGTATTTTCTAGTTAATAGAAGATGTACAGTACTTGCTTTTCCTTTTTTTTATGCATAGCTTTTAGTGAAGTTAATAGCACCTGCACTATAAAGTTCCTCATTATAAACCTATAAATCTCTTTCAAAAACATAAAATGCAGTGAGAGCTATTAACCAGTAGTGTAGTGTATTTATTAGGATCATGAATCCCTGATTTGTAATTTAGAAAAGTGCCAGCTCAGTGAAGAGCTTGTTTACTGGCAGGTGCATATATTTTTGTATATGTCTTTTCTCATAAACCACTCTGAGTTGGTTTTGTTGATCACTGAGTCTTAGCTTTTACAGACACGATTTGTTGCCTTATCTCATAAATCCATTGTAAGCAGACCAGTCTTGGTATTTCTCATCACAGAGGCAGCCAAACTTGACTCCCAAGTTTTCTGAGTATGGCTATCAACAGTCTTACAAGAATAAAGTGTATTTTTTCATACCATGCATTTAATTATATATATGGTTTTGTGCAAGTGTTCATCATTTGTACATAATATTTCCAGCTTGATAGTTTAAATCACCATCCCAGAGTGAAGCTCCATCTTCTGATATCTCTTTATTGCTCATAAGTCAAACTCAGAAAGAGTCACTACACAGGTTGACATTCAAGAAATGTGACACTGTTGTGCAGTAACTTAAAATCATATAGAAATAGAAGGGCTATTCTTGTGACAGCGGAGACCTTCCTTTAGATGCTTTACATAGCTTACCATATAACTTAAGCTTGGGTTATTTTTTTCTTTTTTTCCCCTCTGTAGTTACAGACATTGCCTTTACTTGCCAATGAGAAAGATAACTCTGGCAAGACTGGAGAAGACAATGTGATGTTGTTCATACATATAGTTTACTAGATGTATACCTTAACAGAAACTTGTCAGTCAACTTCTATAACTGTTTTTGTGATATACAAAGAAAATAATATATATATGAGCTCCTTTTCAGAGTCAATAAAGGCAGTGATAAGGAAAAGCATAATGTAAGTTTTATTAGAACATTTTCTATTAAAAATAATTCTAATGACAGTAAAAATCAATAGTGTTGATGGAAAATACCAGCATTACTAGAATTAGCAATTTAGTAATTTCTTCACTGAAAGGGCTGTCAAGCATTGGAATAGGCTACCCAGGGAAGTGGTTAGATATCCCTGGAATATTAAAAGATGTGTAGATGTGGTGGATAGGGATGTGGCTTTGTCATGGACTTGGCAGTATGAGGTTTAGGGCTGGACTTGTTGATCTTAGAGGTCTTTTCCAACCTAAACGATTGTATGATGCTATGGTTCTATTCCTACTAGTAACTTATATTTAAAGAAAAAAAAATCAGTGGTATCACCTAGTACTGTTTTTACCTCTTTTCAAGCTTTTTGCCAATATGGCAAAAGAAAATATTCCAGGGGATAGATTTTAGGCATTTATTACTCCAACACAGCATCAGGAAGTACTGAAATATATTTACTATTGCTGCTGTTGGGCCCAGAGTAGAACTATATAATTCGTCCAGGAAAAAAAAAAACAAAACAAACCAAAACAAAACTCAAAATGTTACTGTTCTCTAAATATATGTAAATGCTTCATATTGGAATTATGGCCATGTTGACCTATTATTTTACAGATCTATTCTTCTTGTTTTTAGAAATTTCCATAGGTAACTATAGCCATTGCCTGTTACATGTGTAAATGAGCAGTGATTTATACCAGAAGACACTTCTGCTTTGAGAAAGGGATAGCAGCACACTGCACAGGCCCTCCTTGGAAGTGAGGGCCACAGGGCTCCCTCTGAGGACAGCCTTACAGAAGGAGTGGGGAAGGAAAAGGTGAGGAAGGAAATGGTGTGAAAGCAAGGCTAATTCAACCTGTTTAATGCAAGACATCTAGGGAAAACAATACACACTTCCACAGGGAATGAGAAATCTTTAGATCTAGACCTCCAGAAATAATTCTAAGACCTGGAAGCATTATATCTGCAATCCAGACTCACATTTTTTTATGAGTTTTGGGGTTGTTGCTTTTTTACAGGTTTGGGGGTAAAGGTGGGCAAAATTATTTGAGGCTTGCACAGATACGCCCAGAGATTTCTTTAAATTTCCACCTATCGTCAATGTAATTCAACTTACTGTGGCTCCATGCATACAGCAGAGGCCAGGGAATGCCTTATTTTGTACGCTTTTTGAGAAGAAACTGAGAGAGAAATGTATTCACGAGGATCTGGATTTAGACAGATGCCTCACCGTCTTCCTTATACTAAAGAGAATAAGCACAACCAAATATGACACAGTCTTTGCCTGCTTTCTTCCCAGCTCCATCTGTTATAGATCTGGACAGAATTTCCTCAATGAGACAAGTATTCTCTTTGGGTGATAACTGTCCATATTATGTCAGCTGAAGCACACAGAATAAATAGGAACTAAAGAGAGTCTTGTCATTCTTGTAGGTAATAGCTGTTTAGCCATAATGAAAAAGTATTATCAAGCATCTTCAAGGCAAATACGGTGTCTATCAGACCCAGAATATAATGTTCTTTCAGTAAATAAACAAAGAGAAAGGTTGGCATTTGTTTTGTTTCTTTTATTCCAAAACTCTGGGTAAGGAAGATAATCACAAGTTAATCAGAGGTCAATGTCGTAAGCAGAAAGTCAAAAGTTGTGATTGTACTGGACAAATGTGTCCCAATAGCATATTTATAAGCTAACAGTAATTCTCTTATGGACCAATAGAATCTGTCTGGTTTATTACTGCATCCTTCTATATTTAAATGCTTTGATTAAGTCTGTAAAAGTGCACAGAAGCCTTTTAATTTGCAGTCAAAAATGTCCATTCAAAAAATAACTGTTACATTATGGCATAGATAGGGATTTACTTTGAAGCTGACCTTTAGTCGTAAAGGTCAAACTTTTAGCATAAAAACACTCCAAGGGCAAGAAACTTTGTTACATTCGGTTATTGATTTTTAAGACACTGACCCTTGCTAAGTATCACAGGCCATAGAGGGCATTGACAATAGTATAGCTATACAAAGATCTAAAAAAATTTGTTTGCTATTTGTTTATATCTTAATATAATAATAATGATAATAATAATAATAATAATAACAACAACAACAACAAGACCCTGAAGCAAAACCAAAACCCTAATGTGTAGGAATAACAATAGATTCAGATCTCAAGGACTACTGGGAATGGTGGACATCTGCAATTGTTGCAGCAAAGCTACTATCCTCTAAAAAGCTTTCATTTTCCTGTTGGCAGCGATTACTATGGCTGGCTGAATTTGTGGAAGCATAGTTTCTGTTAATTAGAGTGAGCTAAAAGTTTTCAGAGCAAACAATGTTCTGTTAGAAAATATTGACTTAAATAAATCCATGATATTGTAAGCAGATTACTTTTTAGACTGCAGGACTGCCTGCACTCCCAAGCCTGCAGCATCAGTAGTGCAGGGCACACCTACCCTGTGTCCTCCTTCAAACCAGGAGAACCCTTAAGTCAAGGATGATGTTGTGCTTGCTCTGCATGGCTTCCTTAATCCAGAGTCCTTTAAGGCTGAAGAACCTACTCTAAATGATTATTAGAATTATAGAAACATCTTGGTTGGAAAAGACCCTTAACATTATCAAGACCAACTGTTAGCATTGCCAAATCCACCACCAAGTCGTGTCTCTAAACACCACATATACACGTCTTTTAAATACATCCCAAAATGGTGACTCAACTACTTCCCTGGACAGCCTGTTCCAGTGCTTGATATTGCTTTCTGTGAAGATATTTTTCCTAATATCCAATATAAACCTTCCCTGCAGCAGCCTGAGTCCATTTCCTCCGGTCCTGTAGCTTTTTACTTGGGAGAACAGACCGACATCAACCTCGCTACAACCTCTTTCAGGTAGTTGTGGAGAGAGTTAAGGTCTCCCCTCAGCTTCCTTTTCTCTAAATGAAACAACCCCAGTTCTCACAGTTGCTAAGACTTGTTCTCTAGATCCTTCACCAGTTTTGTAGCCCTTTTTGGACACACTCCAGCACCTCTTTCTTGTGGTGAAGAAAAAGAAAACACAGTATTCAAGGTGTGGCCTCACCAGTGGTGAGAACAGGAGGATGATCTTTTCCCTAGTGCTTCTGTCCACACTATTTCTGATACAAGCCAGGATGCTATTGGCCTTCTTGGCCACCTGGGCGCAATGCTGGCTCATATTCAGCCAGCTGTTAACCTGCACAGGGGTAACAGGACGTAATTTTTTTCATGGTTTGGACTATCTTGCATTGAGTGATCTCTGTCCATTTTACTTGAAGCCATTTTACTTCTTTGCATGCTTCTCTGTGGAAAAAAAAAAAACCAAACAAAAAAACCCAAGGATTTTTTTA